>NC_088388.1:1206666-1810000 GCF_037993035.2 Macaca fascicularis
CCCGTCAACCGGTGTCAGCCTGTTGTCCTGAAATACAGTTTGTGAAGGAAAGGTAAGTGAAATGCTTTTCCTTCACCTTCCCATACCTCAGGGAGAGAATTGGTTTTCCTTGTAGGTGTGCGTGCACTTTCTCTCCTGAGTGTCATGAGGAGCCCCTGGATTTTCCTGCGTCCTGTGTGTCTGAGCCAGTGGCACTCACCAGCTCAGGCGGGCCGTTGCTGGGTGGGCGTCCGTTCCTGCCAGCTGCACCTGAGCCAGTGGGGAACGCGCTCACCGCCTGCCCTTGCGTCCTTTCTCTCTGGGTCCCTGTGAACATTTGTGCCGGGTTTTTTAGGCCGGGTTGTGAGTGTGGACAGGTGTAAATTGCTGTGCTTGCCTGGAAATCAGATCTCTTCACTGGGTGGGGACCCATGGGCCTCTTGGAAGATAAAGGCTTTTTGCCTTTAATTATTTTGTCTGATACTGGCATGGCCACTCCAGCTGTCTTTTAGAGAGTATTCACCTAGTATTTTTTCCTTCTTTGATTTTACATTTTTTTGAAAAGTCAACTCTAAGAAGTCTAAGTCTTTTGATGGGAACATGCTAGTTTCATTTTTCTAGTTAATAGACGTCTAGATGTATACACAGATTTACAGATTTTTTAGATGTTTTCGTTTGTGCTTTTATTTGTCCTACATTTTCTTGTTTCTTTTTCTCTCATTGCCTTCTTTTGGATTTATTAAACGGAGTTTTAAAAAATTCAGTTGTTTATCTCAAGTACATACACACTGTGCTGGGAAAGTGCAGGGGCTCTCCTGGAAATGGTAACATGCACTTAATCAGCTTCTGCCGTGAGGGAGTCTCTGAGTGAACTCTGGCTCCGGAGGCTGCCCTACTGAAAAATAATTAAAGAAGAAGTTAATCATTGTCTGTGCCGCCTCCTGATCCACGCAGAGACCTCGGCCGCCCCGTCCCGGCACAGGTGCTGCTGTGCCTTGTGTGGGCGCTGCCTCCCCTTGGGGCTCCCACAGGAACGTCCCGCAGGAACGTGTTATTTCTCTCGAGTCAGTGCTTGTTTGGATTCCTTCTGTGTTTATCTCTTTTCTTATCCCTTCTGTGTCTCAGGCCTTCCATTTGGGGTCACTTTCCTTCAGCTTCAGGTTCGTCTTTTAGAATTTTCTTTGCTGGCAAGCTTGATTTTTGCTTGTAAATGCCTTTTCTCTGTGTCCTGACAGCTATTTTTGTGTGTGTGGAACTCTGGGTGGATGGTCCTCCGGGTGGACGGTCCCTTGTCCTCAGTGCCTCGAAGGTGGGACCCTGCCCCCTCCCGGCTCCCAGAGTGGCTGCTGAGCGGTCGGGGAGTGGACGTCTCTTCCTCCGGTTCCTTCGTTTTTGCCGCCTCTTTGCTGCGTTCTGAATACGCTGCTCCTGGCCTGCCTCCCAGTTCACCTGAGGCCTTTTTTTTTTTTTTTTTTTCCTACATGGAGTCTCACTCTGTCTCCCAGGCTGGAGTGCAGTGGTGCAATCTCAACTCATTGCAACCTCCACCTCCTGGGTTCAAGCGATTCTCCTGCCTCAGCCTCCCGAGTAGCTGGGATTACAGGCGCCCGCCACCACGCCCAGATAATTTTTGTATTTTTAGTAGAGACGGGGTTTCACCATGTTGGCCAGGCTGTTCTCGAACTCCTGGTCTCAAGTGATCTGCCCGCCTCGGCCTCCCAAGATGTTGGGATTACAGGCGTGAGCCCCTGCGCCTGGCCCTAACCTCTGTTCATCTGGGCCTCTCACACTGTCCCTCGACCTGCCCAACAGGCCCCTGGTTAGGCCTGCTGTGCAAGCGTTTCCTGTCCCTGAGTCACTGTCTCCAGATCCTGCAGGCCCTGCCCTGGCGCGCCGTGCTGGTGAGGACTGCCCTGCTGCCCTGCGGGAGGTGCCGCGTGCCCCTGCCACCCGGCCTTGCCCTGTTTCTGTGCACAGCGCCTCCTGCCGTCAGCATACGGTGTAACGCGTGTTGCTTCCCATTTGTCTTCCACTGAAGTGTGAGCACCACAGGAGCAGGGGTCCTCCAGCACCTTACCATGGAAGCCTCAGGCACACAGTGACACGCAGAGGCTGCTGCGGCACGCACCCCGGGCCCGGCGCCCAGGGCCTGCCGTGTCACACGCCATCCCTCTCTGGATCTCTGTCCGCCCTTGGCCCGCTGCTTAACTGGCTTTTGTTTCGTCTGAATGAGGACGGGTTTTCCGCCTCTGCCTTGCTTGACCGTCCCAGCACTTAGGATGCAAGGCTGTGTGCCATGGAGTTCCTGGCGGAGACCCCATTTAAAGTCACTTGTTCTGTAGTCAGCTTTTATGATTTATGCTTATTCTCATTCCGTCCTGTCCTCTTCCCTTTCACCCTTTTTCAGCTTACACGGGTTCGTTTCAATACTGTCATCTCCCAGCTTCCCTTATGAAAATTCTAGTGTTCGCTTCGAGACTTCAGCAGAGCCGGAAAACCTCCTGGCATGTTGGCTTTGAAGCGCCTGTTGTGTTCTGTGTAATTAAAGGAAGAGGGGAGGGGGCGGTAGGAAGAGGGAAGGTAAGACAAGGCACAGCGAATGAGTGCTCAGCAAGGGCTCCTGGGAGGGGACTGCTGAGCGGCTGTGCAGGGAGGATGTGGGAACTGGGGACACAGTCACCACTGCCCGTCCACACTGGCGTGGGAGCTGCCTTGGCAAGAGCAGATGCATGAAATGCCACTTGTTTGCTCAAGGGTTGTTTATTGAACATGCCAATGCCAGGAGGCTGGCGTGGAGCGTGAGGGCCGAGGCTGGCTGGAGTGGGTTTTGGGGAGTGCCAGGAGGCTGGCGTGGAGCGTGAGGGCCGAGGCTGTATGGAGGGGGTTTTGGGGAGTGCCAGGAGGCTGGCGTGGAGCATGAGGGCCGAGGCTGGCTGGAGTGCCAGGGGCTGTGGGGTGGGGGACTGGTGCAGCTTTTGGATGTTGGTGCTGTGAAGGGTGGTAGGTGAGGGAGCCAGCAGCTGGGTGGGCGTGGGGAATTGCAGTTTTCCTTCCAGCCTTATTTTGGAAAATGCTAAACCTACAGGGCAATGGCAGTGGCCAGCGGTGAGCGTCGGTGAGTCCTTCACCTCTGCGGGGCTCCCCTGTTGGCCATGAGTGTGCAGCGCGGGGCATGTGCAGGCCGGCCCTTCAGTCTCTGAAGCTCTGTGCACTGAGGGGTCAGTCAGCCGGGCAGAGGGACCGCGAGGGCCACCCAGGGTCTATCCCGACTGCCCGCGGCCCTGTGTCTCAGCCCTGGTGCACGTTCCTGCCCTCTCGCCCCCTGGGTCTGGATGGGAATCACAGGTGTGCGGGTGTCAGGTGGATGGGCCATTTCTCTTGGGCCAGACTGAGCTCAGACCTGGGTGTGAACCTGGCAGCCGACGTTCCCCTGCAGAACCGTGGCGTGGAGCAGGCCCCTTGCAGGGCCGGCCCCTCAGACGCAGCAGGGAGGCTGGCGATGACCTGGGCTGCAGGTTCTCAGCTTCATCTGGGCCAACTGTGCCGTTCTATGTGAGTCCTGGGGCCCTGGCGGAGTCTGGAGCTCCCTTCCCAGCAGACTCAGACCTCAGACCTCACCCAAGAGTCTTGTGAGACTGACTTCCGCCCATATCCCCAGGTGTTCTGGTTACGGGGTTTATTTCTCTCTCGTTTCGTTAGCTTCCTCTGTCCCTTTAGCCACGAGCCTCGCCCAGGTCTTCCTGCTGTGGGTCCCAGCTCTGAAAGTCACGTTGAGTCATGGCTGCGTTAGGAACTGGTGAAACCCGGGGCTCGGGGTACAGAGTTTCACTAGTTGGGCTTCTGTGTTGGGGCCTCCATGGGCTGGCTTTGTGGCTTCAGCAGCCCTTAACGCTTTTTCTCAATGTGGGGGTGATACTGACCCTGAGAGGGCAAAAGGGGTTCTTGGGGGAGGAAACTCCTGGGATTTGACTGCTGTGTGTGCCTCCCCAGCTCAGCTCCTGGATTTTTTGTTCCTTAGTATTTCCTTGTCCCCTGCGTTTTCTGGGTGTCCCCAGCATGTGGATCCGAAGTTCTCAGAGGCCCACGACACGTGTGCGAGCTCAGGCCTGCTGTGAGGTGGGCGGGGAGGGTGGGCAGGCGCCCGCGGATGCCGTTTGTGTGGGATCCTCAGTGCTGGTGTGAGACTCTGGCTCGGAGAATTGAATGAGAATCGTTGACATTTTGTGATTTAATTCCACTAAATGCATTTAGCCCATCGCTAATGATGTCAGTTTGCTCAAAGCATACCAAGCAGCCAGTTAAAAAGTACTTTCTCACATCAAGCAAAAGCTTCAGTTCACTAAGGATAGTTTTTACTGTGTTTATATAAGTTGTTTATTTGTACGTGTGATTTGATACATTACAATTAATGTAAATAAATTACACTCAACGCTGCTCAGCACATAGTCATGAAGTGTTAGAAGCGTTTTAGTTTTTAATTGAACTTAATTTGACTTAGTTATGCTAACCTGGCATTAGCGCTGAGACTCGTTAGAGCCTTGCTTGCAGTGTTTACGTGCCAAGTGCAGGTGCACGCATGGCACACAAACACAAACAGCAGCTCCACAGCCTTACAACATCATGGGGTGAGGATGGTGAGAAGGTGTAAAAAGGCTCCACAGAGGGCCAGTCATGGAAGTGGCCAGGAGACCCTGGCCTCCTGCCGCCCGCACGTGGCCAGCCATGCTCCCGGGGCGTCCGTGGTGCGGCTCCTCAGGTTGATGCCTCCTGGCAGGACTGAGGCCAGGACTGCGTGTGTTCAGGACTGCACATCCTGGGCTGAACAGGGCTCTTCCTGGGCTCTGTTGGGCAGAAAGTGGGGCCTCAGGAAGCAGCGGCTCTCTCAGTTGGAAACATGTCACAGGAATATTCACAGTGGGTGCTTGTTTGTGTGCTTAAAAAGAAAAAATTAGCTTTGGGTTGACTACACATGTTACATGACAAAAAAAGAAGAATTAAGACTTTATTTCTGTGCCAAAAGTAAAACTTAGACTTGAAGGGAAATTGTTTTAAATTAGAAGTGAATTTTGGCGATCTCTTTTCTTTGATGTGGAAAGGTGCTGCAATGGTTTGAGCTCTGGCGTCAGCAAGGGAGGAATGGTCGTCAGTCACAGGCGTGCGTCGTGATCCTCTGAGAGCACCACAGGGGGAGGAGAATCAGCAAGTCCAAGAAATGTGACGTTACATTTTTAAACTGTATTTAAAACGGACTAATATTTATAAAAGTAGCTTTTATTTTCAGAGAAGATAAAACACAGAGAGCTTTGTGGAATGAGAGCCCTACACTGTCCTTTTTATTTTAAAAGTAATTCACGAATGTGGTTTTAAAAAAGTTTCTAAAAATAACTAGGAGGATATGAAAGTATAAATAAAGAACCTTCCCTGCCCGTGTCCCTCGAGTTCCATTCTCGAACGCTTCTCCAGAGCTGGTCTCGACAGAGGCCTCCTTATGGCTCCCCCAGCATGTCGTGCTGTGCCTCCGCCTCCATCCCCCGGTCTCCTTGTGTTCCAGGCAGGGGCTTCCGGCTCCGGGTGAGGCCGCGTGTCCCTGCGCTGGGTGGATGTGCCTGGCTGGTGGACGGGGGTTTTGACCGCACAGGGGATGCAGCCACAGGCATCCCGTGGTCACGTGCCCAAGCGAGCGCTGACATGGACTGGTTCCCAAAGTGGAATTGTCAGCCTTCACACAGGCGTTTAAACTCACTTGTTAGTGTTGAACTCAGTATGTACATCTTTTTTTTTTTTTTTTTTTTTTTTTTTGAGACAGAGTCTCACTCTGTCGCCCAGGCTGGAGTGCAGTGGCCGGATCTCAGCTCACTGCAAGCTCAGCCTCCCGGATCTACGCCATTCTCCTGCCTCAGCCTCCTGAGTAGCTGGGACTACAGGCGCCCGCCACCTCGCCCGGCTAGTTTTTTGTATTTTTTTAGTAGAGACGGGGTTTCACCGTGTTAGCCAGGCTGGTCTCGATCTCCTGACCTCGTGATCTGCCCGTCTCGGCCTCCCAAAGTGCTGGGATTACAGGCTTGAGCCACCGCGCCCGGCCAGTATGTACATCTTGTACATGGAAGCAAAACTCTAGAAAAATATCCATTATGTATCACGAGTAATCATTTTTGTTTTCATATTTCCAAGCCTTTGAACCAGGGTACAGCATATATTTGTACGTGACCATTGAAACATCTCCTCCATCGTAATATGACAAAAGTAAATTTTAGGATTAGCACTGAATTTAAAAAATAAATTCAAAATAGATGTTTGCGGAGTGTCATCACTGAAACGATAGGGTTTACTTCAGCACCTGGACCCCCCTGTGACTCATGGAGCATGAACTGGTAGAACTCCCTCCTCCCCGTCTGAAGGGCTTCGCTCTCAGTTGAGAAACGAGGGCATTGCAGCAGCCGGCGAGCCGCCTCTCCCTCGTAGGCGGGGCAGCAGGTTGCATAACCAGTGTTTGTACGGGGAGGACTGAAGCCCTCTCCTCCCACTCCTCTCTCGTTCTTGCTCTCTTTAGATTAAGTGGAATATTTTTCTGAAAAACCTTGAATTTTGTAGTGTTCAGTTTTAGGTGGAATTGAAAAGCTGGCACAAAGAGGCCCTGTGTGTCTCACCCACGTTCCCCGGCCGACGCTCCCCTCCCCGGGAACAGCTCTCCCAGCAGTGGTGCCGACCTGGGGCGTGACTGCCGGCTCCAGGTTTTGTTTGGATGTCCTGGTTTTTCGATGACTGTCCCCTGCTGTCCCAGGACCCCACTTTGCATGTAGCCTTTGTGTCTCCGTCTCCAGTCTGGGGCCGTGTCTCAGGCTTCCCTTGTGTTTTTGGGACCTTGACAGTTTGAGGAGGACTGACGGGTCAGGGATGCTGTCAGATGTCTCTTGATCGGGGTGTGGGTTTTGGGGAAGAAAGCCCAGAGGTGCGTGTGCGTCATCTCGGGGAGCCGGATGCACCCTTGCCACGTGGTGCTGGCCACGGTCCCCGGGCTGCGTGGGCTGACAAGCTCCATCCTTGGGGGCCGCTTCTCCCCTTTCCGTGTTCCGTCCACATGGCTTACGTTAACAGCCCTCGTTTCCTCTTTGTCGTTTGATGGTTAAATCTTTGTTGGAGATGACACTTGATCATCTGGCCTTCGGGTATAGTTTTATTTTCTCCCAGCAATGAGCTGGGAGCGAGTCCCGTTGTCTCGAATGGACACGCAGAGTGAGGAGATGGAGCGGAGCGCCGGGTGCCTCCAAGTACCAGGACAGCCCGGAGCCAGAACAGCCAGGGACCCACAGTGCTCCCTCAGAGGCCTCTGTGAACCCCACTTCCACACACCCCTGTCACCACCCACACTCTCTCCCTGACCAGCTTCTCCATGCTTCTGTTTCCGGGACACGTGCCGCCTGTCTGTCCTGCACCTGTGCCCAGGAGGACACGAGCCGCCTGTCTGTCTCCCACGTGTGCCCAGGAGGGCATGAGCCGCCTGTCTGTCCCGCACCTGTGCCCAGGAGGACACGAGCCGCCTGTCTGTCCCCCATGTGTGCCCAGGAGGACACGAGCCGCCTGTCTGTCCCCCATACGTGCCCAGGAGGACACGAGCCGCCTGTCTGTCCCCCATACGTGCCCAGGAGGACACGAGCCGCCTGTCTGTCCCCCATATGTGCCCAGGAGGACACGAGCAGCCTGTCTGTCCCGCACCTGTGCCCAGGAGGACACGAGCCGCCTGTCTGTCCCCCATATGTGCCCAGGAGGACACGAGCCACCTGTCTGTCCCGCACCTGTGCCCAGGAGGACACGAGCCGCCTGTCTGTCTCCCACGTGTGCCCAGGAGGACACGAGCCGCCTGTCTGTCCCGCATATGTGCCCAAGAGGACACGAGCCGCCTGTCTGTCCCCCATATGTGCCCGGGAGGACACGAGCCGCCTGTCTGTCCCGCATATGTGCCCAGGAGGACACGAGCCGCCTGTCTGTCTCCCACGTGTGTCCAGGAGGACACGAGCCGCCTGTCTGTCCCCCATACGTGCCCAGGAGGACACGAGCCGCCTGTCTGTCTCCCACGTGTGCCCAGGAGATGCAGTGCTTTTCCTGCCGTGTCCCCGGAGCTGTGTGTGTGGCACGGAGGAAGCAGTTGTCACAAATAAACAGGAATTTGGCCTGTGTATATTAATCCGGAGAACTTGGTTAGCACGAGTCTGTTTCTGCAAGATAACCCATTCCTGGTGAGCAGACAGAGCTAGTGATAGAGTCTGCGGACATGGGCTGTGCCAGGGCCCTGTGAAGTTGGCAGGGAGGCGCATCCTGCGGGGCCAGGTGTCCCCCAGGGAGAGAGCTCTGGGCTGTGAATTCCTTTGGGAGGCAGGTGAGGGGCCCTGGCCTTTTGTACCCCAGTGTCTCCTGTGTGCCAGCAGGAGCAGGTGCTTAGCATCTCGTGCCACGGGGCCTCTCAGCGCCCTCCTAAGCCAGAGCTTGCTGGTAAGCTGTACAGCGCCTCATGAGAGGCTGCCCGGAGGAGGCTGGCCTGGGACTCCTGGCATGGGCCCGCTCCCCTCAGGCACCTCGGCACCCTCCTTGCTTGTCCGTCAGGGGGTCCCTTCAGGCCCTGGTCTGTGCCACACCCTCCGGAGGTGAAGCCGGGGCGCTCTGCTGCTCTCACAAGACGGCTTCTCTCACGGGGCAAAGGTCACTCGTGATGTGTCCCGGTCAAAAACGGGGTAAAGTGTGGGGAAAGGCACGAAGTGTGTGTTGATTCTTAGAGAAGAGCGGTTGAGCACACACCGCGCTGGCTGCTCGGGTTGGGGCGCTCCCCAGGCCCGGGGCCCTGAGTCCGTAACCGCGCGAAGCAGTGCTGGGTTGCCCGGGTCCCTTCTGTTTGCTGCCGTTGGTTGTGGAGTGCTGACTGGCTTGTGCTCTCCAGGCCTTAGATGGGGACACAGGTGAGGAGCTAGACCCTCATGGGGTCCTTTGAAGTGCCAGGCGGCCAGAGCACAGCAGGTGCAGGGCTGAACTCAGAACCTCCTGGAGCCCTGCCTGGCACCGTGTCATTGGGAGTCCATGACACGGGCCCATCCGCTCTCCTCCCCTCAGGGGCAGCCGCGGTGGACAGAGGGTCGCGGAGAGACAGGATGCAGAGTGGGGAGGTCTTTCGTGGTTGGTTGGAATTAATTTACTTCCTGTGTTCTGGGGTACTTTTGCATTTCAGCTGTTTCATGTAGAAACATTTGAAGTATATCAGCAGAGGGTTTTCCAAATCACTTTAGACCTGAGGTTCAGATTTTGTCTCATTCATTTGTTTGACCAAGTGACCTGCAGTTCAGTGGCCCTGCCTTTAGCTGTGGACAAGGAGAAGGAAGCCATGGGCACACATGGTGCAAGGGAGACCCTTTAAAATGACCTGAAAACCACCTGACTAGGCTTTGAGGACGGGAACCCGTTTTTAGCAGCAGAAATCTGCATTTGGGGATCTCCTGAGTAAGGGCTGCACCTGTGCCGCTGGGGGCCAGGCCCCAGACTGGACGCCCGTGACCCCTGGGTTTAGAGATGAGGAAACGGAGGCTGAGCACAGTCCAGGACTTGATTAGGAAATGGGTGGGGGTGGGGCCGGGTCGCGGGAATGCTGGGGCAGCTGCTATCGGGCTGCTTTGTGTCCCCACCCTGACTCACTGCCTCTCTGGTCCCCGGCCCCGCAGGTGTACATCGGCGAGCTCCCGCAGGACTTCCTCCGCATCACGCCCACACAACAGCAGCGGCAGGTCCAGCTGGACGCACAGGCGGCCCAGCAGCTGCAGTACGGAGGCACCGTGGGCACCGTGGGCCGACTGAACATCACTGTGGTTCAGGTGGGCCTTGGGGCACCCTCCTGCCTGCCTGGGGCTGGTGCGCTCAGGTGGGGTGGGATTGAGGATTTCGCGTTTACACTGCATTTCCTAAGCGGGCAAACGGAACTTCTGATTCCCGCTTTTCCTGAAATGTGTGATGTTGAAAACGATCTGTGTGAAAAATACTGGCATTGACCCCGGCTTTTGCCAAACATAACTCAAATGATGAGTAGTGGGGGTAGGTGGGCGTCCGCTCCGTGTAGGGTCCAACCGGCTCCACCACCAGGCTTGAGGATGCCCCAGGACGCCTCCCAGGCCCCTGCCGGCAGCTGGAGGAGGCGTAGCTGGCCCCCCACCACTCGGCGTGCGCTGCGCGAGTGGCTTCCCATTGGCCCCAGTGCCGATGCCCGCACCCTCCCCTCCCCACAGAGCAGCCCTCGGTCAGCCTCAGGGCTGGACACCAGCCGCCAGGACGTGGTGACTCAGTGGACTTTCAAGTGAAAACCAAAATCGGCAGATTGAACACCGATTTTGATCACACCAAAACATTCCGTAAGATCACAGGAAAAGGAAACGCATTGTGAGCCACGCAGGCTTTTGTAGAAATGCACAAATACAGCAGGCAGAAGAGTCGCCGCGGACCTCACAAATAAGACTTGGTTTCAGGGGCTTCACTTGGTGTGGTGGGCACAGCTGTGCCGTCACCCCTTCCTCGCAGCGTGTCTCAAACCCTTGCCTGTGCAGCTGTTTCTCTGCTGGTGTGGCCCATCCCTCTGCCCACCCAGTGAACTCCTGTAAGCCCATGCTCTCCTGCCCCAGCTGCCACCAGGCCACCTAGTGCCATCACCCATTCTCAGCCGCTACCTCCTGGCAGGGCCTGGTGACCGCAGGGCACTCCGCCTCACAGTTCAAACTCCAGACCTGGCTGGGCCTTGGAGGTGGCCCTGGCATTGCCCACGCCTCCGGCCCCCCTTGGTCTTCTCCCACATCCTGGAGCCCACTGCAGGCAGCCTGTCTATTTCCTCCACGCGAGTTCACCCAGCCTTCCGTGCCACAGCTCCAGTGGGGGGGAACATTCCTGCCTCCTCACTGGGCCACGTAGCTCAGCACCCGCTTCCTGCTTCTCTTGGCTTCTGGGCAGCTGCACATGTGGTTCCCTGCTTGCCTCCCCTGGCTGCTTCCCCTCATCGTCTCCTGGGGCCCCAATGGGATGCCAAGGGGTCTGGTCCTCAGCCCTCCTCCCGTCTCTGCCCACACACCCCAGTGACTCCTGCGTCCCTGTGGGTCTAAACACCTGTGTGCTGGTCCCAGCCTGAGCCAGACACTCAGCTCCACCCCAGATTCCCAGGTACGGACCATGGCCACATGGCCTCCCCGGATGTCCCGAGGGCATGCCAGACTCCATGTGCCCAAGGTGGACCTCTCAAGCCACCCTCCCAGCTTCTCCCCCATGTCTGCAGGTGGTTGCCCCACACTCTGGAAGCTGAGGCCCAAAGCTCTGGTGCTCCTGGTGCTCCACGGTTCATCTCCACCTCTTGCCCTTCAGGCCTGACCCTCAGCACAGGCGCCACCTTCCGCCGGTCCAGGCGGGGAGCCCCCTGCACCACCCACTGCCTCCGCTCAGCCACTGGCTTGTGGCCAGAGCAGGTCACTCCCTGCACAGGCCTTTCTCGTGGGCATTGTCCTGCCGAGGCTTCTCAAGCCGGGGCCCATGTTTTGCCTCCCCCGGTCACTCCTGACCTTCCTGTTCCCTGGCTGTTCTCTTCCCGCTTCCTGCAGCTCTTCCTCCAGATCCTGCAGCCCACACATTGGTCCTCCGAGCTGGTCGTGCCTGCAGTGGTAGCGCCGTCTGCCATGCCGTGTGTCTGCCGCGCGTCTCTTGCCCGTTGTCGGGGAGGCAGCGGTGCCTGCGTGTCCCCGCAGTGTCCGTAGTGCCCGCAGTGCCCGCAGCGTCTGCCGCATCACAACAGCGTGTGGTTGTGTGGGGTTGTAGTGAATGGGCAGATGCTTCCGTAAACATCAAGGAGGTCACTTCAGTAGAGCAGTTGATGTCACAGGACGCTCCTCCTAGAGTTTTCTAGCCACAGTGCAGAGGGCAGTGGGAGGAGACGGGAATGACAGGACAAGGCTGAGTGTGACAGAAGCGGGCAGGACCCAGTGTGAGCAGGTGTCGGTGACGGGCACAGGGACGCTGGCAGCGGGAGTCCCACATGCCGCCCGGAAAGCTGCCTTTGCTCAAAGCCTTTAAAGTTAATAATAATAAAAAGTCTTAGCAACTAGGCAGAAACAGCACAGTTACCTGAAAGCTTGGGAACATCACGCTGGTCTCAGACTTTCCTGCTACATACCTTCCAGAAAATAGGGCAATTTCTAAGGAGTTTAGAGGGGCAGAGTTTCGAGTGTAAGAGCTGATCTGGCAGATCTGTGGGTGTGCAGCAGAAGGGAATTGGAAGCTGCTAGTCACCCAGAAGCTTCCAGAAAACTGTTCCTCCGTAGTATTCCAGAGCACGCTCCGGCCACCCAAGAAACACGCTAAAATTAAGGACCCAAGAATGGGGCGGTTTTGACATAAAACGGCCGGCCACAGTTTTGGTTAGAAGTGAAAGGAGGGAACTTGTATGTGGATGAGAATAGAAAACAGAGGACCCGGCAGTCCAGAGATGTGGGCACAGGAGGGGAGAGTTCAGCTGTGCGGCGGGGGGTGGCGACGATGGGACAGCTGTGCCCTCAGAGGAGGCGGTGAGGACAGGGTGGTGGTGCCCTCAGAGGGGGCGGTGAGGACAGGGTGGCGGTGCCTTCAGAGGGGGTCACCGAGAACTGGTTGTCTGTGCCCTCAGGGGGGGTGGGGGGCGGTGAGAATGGGGTGGCTGTGCCCTTAGGGGGGCGGGGGCGGTGAAGATGGGGTGGTCGTGCCTTCAGAGAGAGGGCAGAGAGGACGGGAGGCCGTGCCCTCAGAGGGGTTGGGGGCAGTGTCTGGACTCTGTTACACTGGGAAGGAGGAACTGGTGGGCTCTGTGTGGCTGGGAGGGCCGAGGTGGCTCCTGGGGTCTTTGTCACCAGCTCCTGGGGGTGAGCCAGGTTGGCCGCAGGAGAGCGGGTGGCGGCAGTGCGGGGAGGCCGTCTGCGTTCCAGGGAGGCAGCCGGAGCTGCAGGACTGAACCCAACCCAGCTCACGACGGCTTTTCTCTTGATTTTTTCTTGTAAAAGTTTTACAGTTCTAGGTTTTATATTTGAACCTGCCATCCACGTTGAGTTTGTTTGCCGAGCAATCATCTTACGTGCCGCAGTCTTCTGTCTTATGTGCCACAGTTTTTTGTCTTATTCTGAATGTTCATTCCCTTTAACACACGTTCACTCCCACCCCGCGGACCTCAAATGTCCCAGCCCAGCTGAGTGCCTGGCCTGAAGTCGAATCTCATGGTCTACATGTGATGTGGCTCCTTGTGATTGGGAGACACAAGAAAGACAAGTTCCTGTCCCCAAAATGCCACCTGCTCCGATAGCACAGGCAGGGCTGCTGCCTTCATGACGGGGAGGAAAGCAGCCACGTGGCGTCTGAATCATGCACAGCAGGTGTCCTCGCTCCCGCCTGGAGTAGGGACGCACCTCTCCCGGTCACTGCGCTCCGGGGCGGGTTCACGCTCCCTGTCTTCTGGGTCGTCGCGCTCCGGGGCGGGTTCACGCTCCTGTCTCCCGGGTCATCGTGCTCCGGGGCGGGTTCACGCTCCCTGTCTTCTGGGTCGTCGCGCTCCGGGGCGGGTTCACGCTCCCTGTCTCCCGGGTCGTCGTGCTCCGGGGCAGGTTCACGCTCCCTGTCTCCCGGGTCGTCGTGCTCCGGGGCGGGTTCACGCTCCCTGTCTTCTGGGTCGTCGCGCTCGGGGGCGGGTTCACGCTCCTGTCTCCCGGGTCATCGTGTTCCGGGGCGGGTTCACGCTCCCTGTCTCCCGGGTCGTCGTGCTCCGGGGCAGGTTCACGCTCCCTGTCTCCCGGCTCGTCGTGCTCCGGGGCAGGTTCACGCTCCTGTCTCCCGAGTCATCATGCTCCGGGGCGGGTTCACGCTCCCTGTCTTCTGGGTCGTCGCGCTCCGGGGCGGGTTCACGCTCCCTGTCTCCCGGGTCGTCGTGCTCCGGGGCAGGTTCACGCTCCTGTCTCCCGGGTCATCATGCTCCGGGGCGGGTTCACGCTCCCTGTCTTCTGGGTCGTCGCGCTCCGGGGCGGGTTCACGCTCCCTGTCTTCTGGGTCGTCGGGTCGTCACGCTCGGGGGCGGGTTCACGCTCCCTGTCTTCTGGGTCGTCGCGCTCCAGGGCGGGTCCATGCTCCCTGTCTCCCGGGTCGTCGTGCTCCGGGGCAGGTTCACGCTCCCTGTCTTCTGGGTCGTCGCGCTCGGGGGCGGGTTCACGCTCCTGTCTCCCGGGTCATCGTGTTCCGGGGCGGGTTCACGCTCCCTGTCTCCCGGGTCGTCATGCTCCGGGGCAGGTTCACGCTCCCTGTCTCCCGGCTCGTCGTGCTCCGGGGCAGGTTCACACTCCCTGTCTCCCGGGTCGTCGTGCTCCGGGGCAGGTTCACACTCCTGTCTCCCGGGTCATCATGCTCCGGGGCGGGTTCACGCTCCCTGTCTTCTGGGTCGTCGCGCTCGGGGGTGGGTTCACGCTCCTGTCTCCCGGGTCATCGTGTTCCGGGGCGGGTTCACGCTCCCTGTCTCCCGGGTCGTCATGCTCCGGGGCAGGTTCATGCTCCCTGTCTCCCGGCTCGTCGTGCTCCGGGGCAGGTTCACGCTCCCTGTCTCCCGGGTCGTCGTGCTCCGGGGCAGGTTCACGCTCCTGTCTCCCGGGTCATCATGCTCCGGGGCGGGTTCACGCTCCCTGTCTTCTGGGTCGTCGCGCTCAGGGGCGGGTTCACGCTCCCTGTCTTCTGGGTCGTCGCGCTCCAGGGCGGGTCCATGCTCCCTGTCTCCCGGGTCGTCGTGCTCCGGGGCAGGTTCACGCTCCCTGTCTTCTGGGTCGTCGCGCTCGGGGGCGGGTTCACGCTCCTGTCTCCCGGGTCATCGTGTTCCGGGGCGGGTTCACGCTCCCTGTCTCCCGGCTCGTCGTGCTCCGGGGCAGGTTCACGCTCCCTGTCTCCCGGGTCGTCGTGCTCCGGGGCAGGTTCACGCTCCTGTCTCCCGGGTCATCATGCTCCGGGGCGGGTTCACGCTCCCTGTCTCCTGGGTCGTCGGGTCGTCGCACTCGGGGGCGGGTTCACGCTCCCTGTCTTCTGGGTCGTCGCGCTCCGGGGCGGGTTCACGCTCCCTGTCTTCTGGGTCGTCGCGCTCCGGGGCGGGTCCATGCTCCCTGTCTCCTGGGTCGTCGGGTCGTCGCACTCGGGGGCGGGTTCACGCTCCCTGTCTTCTGGGTCGTCGCGCTCCGGGGCGGGTTCACGCTCCCTGTCTTCTGGGTCGTCGTGCTCCGGGGCGGGTTCACGCTCCCTGTCTTCTGGGTCGTCGCGCTCCGGGGCGGGTCCATGCTCCCTGTCTCCCGGGTCGTCGGGTCGTCGCGCTCGGGGGCAGGTTCACGCTCCCTGTCTCCCGGGTCATCGTGCTCCGGGGCGGGTTCACGCTCCTGTCTCCCGGGTCATCGTGCTCCGGGGCGGGTTCACGCTCCTGTCTCCCGGGTCATTGTGCTCCGGGGCAGGTTCACGCTCCTGTCTCCCGGGTCATCGTGCTCCGGGGCAGGTTCATGCTCCCTGTTGTGCTCTGGCTCTCAGCTCTGTGCCGGGACCTCCTCCTCTTTCCCTCCTCAGCTGCTTCTGAGGTGGTTAGAGAGCGCACCCTTCGTGGCAGCTGAGTGGCGGCCTCAGCTGTGTCTGTGAGTGTTGTAGGTTTCTGCTGTCAAGGATGAGCCACGTACTTTGTCTCAGAACTGCACGATTCCTCTGTGGCTCAGTCTTCTTGCTCCTGGCCTCCTGGGAAGCAGGTCACAGTCGTGTTCTGGCGACTCTGAGTGTCTGTAGTCGATATGTTAGCAAAAGGCCTCATGGAAGGGTTCAGGGAGGCAGATGGCCTAGAGAACCCGCCCTCTCCCGATGGTTGGCACCTCCTTTTCCTGACATTGGCTTCATTCCAGGCAAAGTTGGCCAAGAATTACGGCATGACCCGCATGGACCCCTACTGCCGACTGCGCCTGGGCTATGCGGTGTATGAGACGCCCACGGCACACAATGGCGCCAAGAATCCCCGCTGGAATAAGGTCATCCACTGCACGGTGCCCCCAGGCGTGGACTCGTTCTATCTCGAAATCTTCGATGAGGTGAGAGGGACATGCCAGCTCTTATGGGAGGCTGCACGTGGCTGAGCGTGGCTGCCGTGGGAACACACCTGCCGACACAACCACGTTCCTGGCTGGCTTCGAGGTGTGGGTCCCCACCTGGTGTTTCATTGGGTGCATAACAGGGTCCTACTCTCCCCAAGGAATGTGAAAAAAAGAGATTGTTTCCAGCTCCTTGAACACCCTTACATTTGGAAACATCCCCAGTGACAAGCATGACCCAGGGACAGAGCGTGCACGTGTCCCCTCCACTGGGCGGGTGCACCGGGTCTGGCCGCTCACCAGCAGGTGGGATTTCCAGCGAGTCCGGCCGCCTGCCGGGTGGGAAAGCTGTTCTTGATGGTGCGAGTGGCTGTGACCCTTGAGGGTCCTGAGTCCTGTCCATGGCTGCACCTGCAGCGCTTCTGAGGCAGAGTCAGAAGGTCAGAGGGGGATGTGGCAAGGCTGCTGCTCCGCGTGGTCCCGGCACCTCGCACCTGTGCCATTGGGAGGCTAGAGCACGGTTGGGGGCTAGGGAGCATTGTGGGGCAGCCAGGCCAGCAAATGGCCAGTCCTCCCTGCCTGGGCCCTGCCTTTTCCTCCTGGCTTTTCTCTCCCCATCCCGACCTGCTTTCCCCTCCCTGGCCCTCAGAAGAGTGGAGAGCGCATGGGAAGTACAGAGGCAGCTGTGGGAGGCAGACCCCATGTCCTCTCCAGCCTGTGCCCCGGCTGCTCTGGGGCTTGGGAGGTGGCAGCCGGTGGAGCAAGGATGGGGCCCGGAGGGCTGGGGAGGAGCAACTAGTGTCCCTGAATTGGAACTGGAGGAGGATAGCAGCCCAGGACCCTCACTTTCCCCAGCCCCAGACCTAGCCCTGGCCCTGGCCTATCCTGGTGGAGAGAGGGAAGGATCGTTGATAAACGACCGTGAAGCCCGTGCTGCCTGAGGGGTCTCATTGATGGGGTGTGGGTGCAGGTGGGAGCCTTGTTCCACCGATGAGATGGGAACTCGAGACGGGCCCATGATGGTGCGACCGCAGGGAAAGGGCGGCCCCTTCCCTAATGCCTGAGGCATCTCCCTCTTCTCCCCCAGAGAGCCTTCTCCATGGACGACCGCATCGCGTGGACCCACATCACCATCCCCGAGTCCCTGAGGCAAGGCAAGGTGGAGGACAAGTGGTACAGCCTGAGCGGGAGGCAGGGGGACGACAAGGAGGGCATGATCAACCTCGTCATGTCCTACGCGGTGAGCTGCCGGCCTGGTATCAGGGGCATCGGGGAGGGGCGGGACGCGTCAGAGGCCTTGGGGTGGGGCGGGTCAGGGTATGTTGGGACACATCGGGGCTGTGCCACCCCGCAGACACCCTGGTCTCTTTCCTGGAGGCACTGAGTCCGTCAAACAGCAGGGCTCAGCGTTCTGAGGACAGAGGGAAGGGGCCCTGGGTGGTTTGGTGGCAGAGAGGAGCTGCCCCGCCCACTGCTCCTGCCCATCGATTCTGTCTGGGGAAAGAGCATCGGGGTTGTTTGTGTTCCTAAGATGGGCCCACCCTTTGTGGTGGTCTCCACTGCAGGCCCCTGTGTCCTCGGAGGTCCCTCACAGCCCTTCCAAGCTCTGCCCTTAGGGTCCAGCTGAGCAGCCCTCCAGGGTCTGAGATGCAGCCCTGGGCCCTATGGGACACCAGGCTCCTCCCAACAGGGCAGGCACTGGCCAGGGTGTGGAAGGGCATCTCTGGAGATGTGGGGGAAGCCTGGGGGCTGCCGCGCTCGGGGTCAGGAAGTCGAGGCCTGGCCGTGGGGCCAGCACGTCAGCTGCCCTGGCTCCCAGCTGTCTATATCCTCAGGACACCTGCAGCTCCTGGGGGCATCGGGAGGGCCAGTTAGAGGCTCCAGGACGCAGAACTCCTACCGTCTTCTCTGTGTTATCACTCAGGGATTCTCTGTATTATCACTCAGGGATTCTCTGTATTATCACTCAGGGAATTTTTAGGTTGTTGCTGAAAAATGGTGCTGTGGGAAATGCAAGGCCCATGTGACAGTGGAGAGGGCGCAGCAGGGAGCCGCTCTTCTGGGCCATCTTGGCTCCTCCCACTCCCTTTTTGTTAACGCCGGGATATTTTAAAGCAAGTCCCAGCCATGAGTGACCACGTGTAAATGTCTCAGGACGCAGCTTTAACCGATGCTTTCATACGCAGAACCGTCATGACGCCCCAGTGACTTTACCTGCAGGTGACAGTTTTCAACTCAGAGACGACAGCAGTGCAGTGACTTATCTCAAGTTGACAGTTTTAAACTCAGACACCACAGCTGTGCAGTGTGGTTCCCCCCAGGCCCCCTTGACACCTACACTGGGATGTCCCTCCTGACACCATCGTCTCTCCGTCACATCCCAGTTAGCGGGGGGTCTGTAAGCCTGAGCCATGTCACCTCCTGGACGTGAGGAGGTGGCGCGGGGGGTCTGTAAGCCTGAGCCATGTCACCTCCTGGACGTGAGGAGGTGGCGCGGGGGGTCTGTAAGCCTGAGCCATGTCACCTCCTGGACGTGAGGAGGTGGCGCGGGGGGTCTGTAAGCCTGAGCCATGTCACCTCCTGGACGTGAGGAGGTGGTGCGGGGGGTCTGTAAGCCTGAGCCATGTCACCTCCTGGACGTGAGGAGGTGGTGCGGGGGTGGGAGTGGGCCCCGGCGTCCCCTGTGCACTCAGGGCTCACAGCTGGGTTCGGGGCTAGCATGGGGAGGGCGATTCCTGAGGTTCTGATGGGTAGATGTTCCTTCCTGACCCCGGGACCATCTCCGCTGTGTTCCAGCTGCTGCCAGCTGCCATGGTGATGCCACCCCAGCCTGTGGTCCTGATGCCGACGGTGTACCAGCAGGGCGTCGGCTACGTGCCCATCACAGGTGCGTGTGCTCCCTCCTCCCTGGGTGCCTCCCCCCTGGTAGAAACCCCAGGGCCTAGGGCGGGCGCAGGACAAGGGAACAGGGCTTAGAGCGCCGGTGGGGGGACGCCATCCGTTCTAGAATCCTGCAGACGTGCCGACTGCACGCAGATCCTTCTAGGCTAGGGAGCCAAGGATTACGTTTGAATTTTGTTTGCATATCTAGAGAATAGAATTGGTTTTTTTTCTAATTGTTGGCAGAAATGAGATGAGTTGAAATTTTCAGAGGTGTGGAAATGTGACTGAAACCTCGTCGTGCCCAGCTCTCTGCAGGAGAACCTCACACCCCTGTCGGGCGATGCATGCTCTGCACTGCGCTGTTGCAGCCGTTGTCGTGTGTCACTGTTAAGAGTGAGCAGCCGGTGGCTGCAGCAACACCAAGCGGGAATGTCGCTTTTCACGCTGTTGCATTTTTGGTCCAGCTGTCGCTGTCGTAGCAGCTGGTGCAAGGCCAGCCCCCACCATGGACGGGCCCAGCGTCCTCAGCAGGCGGGGGGACAGCAGCCCCTGAGGAGGTGCTCGGGGGGAGCCTGTGGCCACCCTGGTTCTCCACCCAAGGTGGCCTCTCATTCCGGGGAGCTGGTGTCTGGCAGAGCGTGGGTCCCTCTGCACTGGGGGACCAGGCCATGGAAGTGGCCAAGTTGCGGGCAGGGCGCTGGGGATGCGTGGTGGTGTTGGGGGAGGGTCTCGGGGCCTGCGTGAGGCCCCGGCTGCTTGTGCTCAGGGGCTGCTTTGGGGTTGGGGTGGGACAGAGCTGCTGGCAGGCGAGAGTGCTGTCAGGCCGGTGCTGGTGTCCAGCCCAGCTGGAGTGGAGAGGCCTGGTCCGCACCCCAGTCCTGGCAGCATCCCGTACAGATGCAGAAAGGCCACCTTGGGAGTCAGGACCTTGCCCTAGACCCACCTGATGTGGCCTGAAACCCAGCCTGGTGGTGGGAAGGAGGGGACGGCGCTGGGAGACTCTGGTCTGTCCACTGGTGTTCAGGACATTCTCTGACGAAACTGCTTATGAGAACAGCATGGCCCTGCCCTCACTTGCTCACATCGAGACTCTGTTTCCAAGTAAAGCCGCCTGCGCAGGTGCCAGGGCTGCCTTTCTCCAGAGGAAAGAGCAGAGCCCGTGTCTGAGCAGGGCCTCTATGGTGTCCAGTGTCTTAGAAAACCACCAGCCTGGGCCAGGAGCGGCGGCTCACGCCTGTAATCCCAGCACTGTGGGAGACTGAGGCAGGCAGATCACGAGGTCGGGAGATCGAGACCATCCTGACCAACACGGTGAAACCCCATCTCCACTAAAAATACAAACAAATTAGCCGGGTGTGGTGGTGGGCGCCTGTAGTCCCAGCTACTTGGGAGGCTGAGGCAGGAGAACGGCGTGAACCCGGGAGGTGGAGGTTGCAGTGAGCCAAAATTGCACCACTGCACTCCAGGCTGGGCGACGAGCGAAACTCCATCTCAAAAAAAAAAAAAAAGAAAAGAAAAGAAAGAAAACCACCAGCGCAGCAGAGGCAGTACCAGCGCCCCCCCATCACTGAGGAAAGGATGCTTCATAGGAAGTGACCGGAGGTGAGCCAGAAACGCAGAAGCAGCCGTTAGGTGTTCAGAGTTAGAGGAGGGCGGGCATCTGAGTAAGCGGAAGAGCCAGCACCGTGGCAGAGAAACGGGGGCGAGCACGGGAGCCCCGCAGGTGTTCCTGAGCCTGGAGCCTGGCCAGGGGAGCTCTGCTGCCCTGGGGGCCCTGTTGTGCCCTGGGTGCCCCTGGAGTGGCTCCTGGGGGTTCTGGTTTGTAATTGGGACAGCCCAGAGCCGCCGTTGTGAGGTGGAAGTGCCTTCTGTGGCGTGCAGTTCGTGGCGCTAGTGAAGTTCTGTTTGGTTGTCCTGAGTTGGAGACAGATGGGCAACCTGAAAGAACAGAGACCCAGGCCCTCCAGCTTCCTGAGGCTGGAAGTCCACTGTGGGGAGGATCCTCCCCGTCTCCTCTAGCTTCTGGGCCGGGCGCTCTGTGCCTGCCTCCTCCTCATCCCATGAGGACCCCAGTCCGTGGATTGAGGGCCCACCCGCCCCAGCATGCCATCATCCTCACCTGCTCACATCTGCAGAGACTCGGTCTTGAGACCCCCTGTGCAGGCTAGAGTTAGGACTCGGCCTGTCTTTTTGGGGGGTGCAGTTCCATCGACTGGATACAGCGCCGGGGTGTATCTGGCTGGAAGAGCATTCAGATGACAGAGAACATTGATTGACCTACCTCTTTCTGGTTCCTATCCTTAATTCTCTTTGTAGATGCCTTTCAAGTTTTCCCTAAAATGCTTGTTTTAGGAAAGGCTAGATTTCTTTATAAACAGACTTTGAAATTTTCTTTTGATAGACATTGTAAATTTTGAAACAGCCGCACACTTCATAGGAAAGTTACCAAGGAGATGCAGGGACATCTGCCAGAGCCCATGAGGACTCGTCCACCTGCCGCCCCACCGGAGCCCCCAGCCCCACACCCCACCCCCAGGCGTGCGTTTCCCATAAAGCAGGGGTGTTCCTGGCACAGGACAGCCGTCCAGATGAAGGTGACACTGTCCCCTGCTTGGACCCCGTCTGAGTGTCCTGGGGGGCCACAGCATCCAACCCGGGGTCGCTGGCCCTCCGTGGCCTTGCCTCCCTTGGCCTGGAGGGGTCCCCATCTTGCTCCTGGGGTGTGCTCTGGTCAGGGACCTGGTGGGGCTGCTGATGTGGCCTTGCAGGGTAGGGCTGAGTCTCCCCGGGGCTGCTGGCAGGGCCCCTGCATTTTACTCAGTACAGATTCCACCCAGCGTAGGGCTACTGGTGTGACTTGCTCACCCCTCACAGGGCTCTGCCTGGCTGCTTCCCGGGAGCTAAGAAGTGTCCATGTGGGAGGCACCCCAGGACCACGGGGAGATCCCGCGGGGAGCTAAAAAGTGTCCGTGTGGGAGGCACCGCAGGACCATGGGGAGATCCCGCCCTTGTCAGCCCGAGTTTATCCGACTTCTTCAGCAATGTGGGTTTGCAGTTTCCTATTTTATTCCGTGGATCAGAATCCCTTAGGCATGTTGTTTATTTTTTCACTCAAATTATCCCAGACTTGGCCAGAGGGAGCCCCCTCAGGCAGGGTCTTTGTTCTTTGGCCTCCTCCGATCCTTCTCGGGGCCTCTTCCTGCTTCCTGGCACTGCAGGAAGCCCCTGGCTCTCTGCATTTCCGGCCTCAGCCCTGGCGTTAGCTGTTTCTCCCAGGAGCCCTGGTTCCCATTAGGAGAGCATTGCTTTTAGGAGCCTTTGAAGTATTTTTTAACTGTCCTAACAGCACTGTAGAGTGTGAACAAGGCGCCCTTCTTCACTGGAAGCTGATGCCCTGATTTCCCTCTGAGTACCCTAATTTCTGAGTATCTGTGATCACAGCCCGTCCTCCCAGCAGCCGCTGCCAGCTGGAGGGCGAAGTCTGCGGAGACCTCGGAGAGGCTGGCGGCCGCGTGCTCAGGGCGTCTCGGGCCGACTGGGCGAGCACGGCGGATTCACACCAGGGTTTTCTTCTCAGAAGTGGAATCTCAAAGTGCATCTTGGCCAGAGCACGTGTGTCGCCCACAGCTTCAACTGTTTATGACTCACGTAGTGCGGAAGGCTGTGCCGCCTGCTCTGCCTGGCTGCGTGGCTTCGGGCCTGCGTGCGTGCACGGCAGCCTGGCGAAGCCCTCTGCTGAGGCGGGGCCGCGGGAGCGGGCCAGGAGGGGAGAGCCCGGCTTCTCACCAGCCCCTTCCGCCGCTCCATTGTTCAGCTGCCGCCTGCTGGGCGCTGCCCAGAGACGCCCGCGCAGGGTGCAGGTCTCGGGGGCTCACTGTGCACGTTGGGTGGGCTCAGGCCCTGGAGCCTCCCGTGTTGTCTGAGCCTGGCTGCCACCTCTATGGAGACTGAGGGCTGAACGCTGGCCGAGCCCTCGCGAGGACCATCCATTTTCCTCAGTGAAAAGCCAGAGTCCCCCACAAAGCAACTCAGAAGCCGGGTGCGCTGAGGTCAGACCGTCTCCTTCACAAAAAGAAAGTGTGACCACAACAGTGAGGCAGGGAGGCTGGGACACAAAGCACAGCTTGATCATTAAAGCTTTTATGCCATGATCATGGCCTGAAGAGAACAGTTTTAAGTTTTGATTTTTTTAAACAAAGTATTATTTTGATTACCAAATTAGATATTTTATAGATTTCAAATAGTGGCAGGCATCATGTGATTATAGCGGGGTTTTTAGCCTCAATTTTAAGGAAACATCTAGGCGTGAAGCATCTGGAAACCGCGTGGCCTCCTGAAGCGCGTTCTCTTCCACGGAGCTGCAGAGTGGACAGAGACTGCCAGGTTGGTGACGGCAGCCAACTGCTCAATTTCCTGTGCGTTCTCCGCACGTGAGAAACCAGTGCAGTCGCCACTGGGCCTCAGCCCTGCCTGCACTGTTCCTCCAGCTGTCCCTGGCAAGGAGGGGCACTCGGGCTGCAGCCACTGCCAGGGGTCTGCCCTGAGGGTCCCCACGAGACAGGCCCAGAGGCGGATGGTGGCGCCGGCCGCGCTGTCCTCTGGGGCCCTCCTTGCTTTCCCTCCTCCGTGTTGCTTTCCACCTCCTTCTGCCTGGTGGTGGGAGGAGAGTCGGCGTGCAAAGTGGGGTGTCCAGCGCCTCCCCAGCCCGGCCTTGGACTGGCAGCACCAGAGCGTACATCGGCTCATTCTCTGTTCACCATGGCTGCAGCTGCCAGTTGACGCTGTTTCTGTCTATTCCCTTGTGCGCCTCCGTTTCACACAGGCCTGGAGTGCTTTTCTCTGGGTGAGGGGACAGCTACTGTCCTACGTCCTCAGCAGCGCAGTCCCTCCCGTCATCCTGGCCTGCGTCTCTGTGGGCACAACCCCCACTGGTTTCTGTGGAGCCGACCAGACTGTGACGTGGATGCCTGTCCATAAAGTATGAAAGCAAAGCTGAACGCACAGGTGGACACCTGCTGGCAGGACGGACAAGAGGGAGGTCCATAGAGAACGTGCACGCGTGGCACCATGCATGGGAACAGCCAGCGTTCACAGCGCCCGTGAGTTCCAGAGAGGGCCAGCCAAGGGCTCACCCGACAGCCCAGGCATGCTTCCCCTCGCAGGTGGAATTCCAGCAATCACAGAGTTTGCAGCTGAGCAGCACATGTCGTTTAAAATACAAAATGGTTCCATTCAAAATGAGAATTGGATGCTTAAGTTTCCCAGACTGTCACTTCGAGCTCTCTGCTGTTGTGTTTATTAACCCGCTAACTTGGTGGCTGTGGAACAAGGAATCACGCAGGTTTTCTTCTTTGTGATACGCTCTGTGGAGGGAGAAGAGCAACAAGCCTTGGGAGTTCTGGAACAGTCTCTGAGCTGGATGGTTGTCCCCACCTGCTCTTTGGATGTCTTTCCACTGTCATGCGAGACGTCTGGGGCCCAGAGCCACATGCCTTCAGCCTGAGCAGGGCCAATGCCCCCCTGCCCACCAGCGGCCGGGACTCATCGTGCTGTGTGGTCTGAGGTCAGGGTGTTCTCGGAGCAATTTTTCCTGAATGGAAAAGGGACAGGTTTTGGTTTTCCTGGGTACCGCTGTGTTTGTCAGTAGAGTATTTGATTTTGCTGAGGTATGACAGCAGATTCACGCGGCATGAAGAATGTGAGGTGAGGCCTGTCCTGTGCTGCGCGTTCGTCCGCGTGGGTGCAGAACGCTGAGCACGGTGGACAGCAGGGACACAGCGAAGCCGCCCACCAGTCCTCCCAGGGCTGCTACAGGTGGGGTCTGGGCTGCCCCCGGCTCCCGTGGCGTCCTCTCTGCCCACGTTTCGGGGAATTTGCTCTCCGCCAGGCCCCAGAGCTCCTGGTCTGTCCTCCTGAAGTCCCCAGGCAGCCCTGACACGGTGCACTCTCCATTCCCGGAGGGCTTGATGGACATATCACACTTGGTAACCAGGATGGGTCAGGCTCAGGCCAGGCACATGGCCTCTGCCCTGCAGGGAGGAGGGGAGTGAGCCGGGCCACTGCCCCTCGGCCCACACCACGGAAGCACTCACCTCTTCCCCTGGGGTGCCTGGTCCCGAGTGTGTTGGGGCCGTGCTGTCGGGACTCACTTGAGGGCCAGTCGGCGCCACATCCCCTCGTCGTCAGCAGAGCGGGTTTCTCAGGCGCCCCAGGCCATGACGTCACAGCATCGCAGTCACCATTGTCGATTTTGCAGCGATCTCCCCTCCTGTCCCTTCTCCGTCAGACTGGAAAAGGCTGGAGAGAGAGGCAGTGCCGAGCTCCATTCCTCCTGTTGCCATGCTGTGGGGAGCCGTGTGGGCAGGGACAGGTGATGGCTGAGCTCCTGCCCCCCTGCCGGCTGGGGCGCCCAGAAAGCCACGGGGGTCCCGGGGTCCCTCCAGGACAGGTAGTGGCCGAGCCTTTGTCTTGTTTGAGGAAGAAGAAAGGGTGGTGAGGGTGGCCACGTCCCCACCTGGCTGTGGTTTGGTTCATTTTCCCTCATTGCTGAAAGGCTGATCAGTGTGGGGATGATGCTTTCCCAGTGAGGTGAGGTGTCCGCTGGCCAGGACAAGAGGCAGGCGTGGGCGTGGAGGAAAGGTGGGCCTGGCCCAGAGAGAGCCGGGAAGCGGAGGAGGCAGGGGTGGGTATGGAGGAAAGGTGGGCCTGGCCCAGAGAGAGCCGGGAAGCGGAGGAGGCAGGGGTGGGCGTGGAGGAAAGGTGGGCCTGGCCCAGAGAGAGCCGGGAAGCGGAGGAGGCAGGGGTGGGCGTGGAGGAAAGGTGGGCCTGGCCCAGAGAGAGCCGGGAAGCGGAGGAGGCAGGGGTGGGTGTGGAGGAAAGGTGGGCCTGGCCCAGAGAGAGCCGGGAAGCGGAGGAGGCAGGGGTGGGTGTGGAGGAAAGGTGGGCCTGGCCCAGAGAGAGCTGGGAAGCGGAGGAGGCAGGGGTGGGTGTGGAGGAAAGGTGGGCCTGGCCCAGAGAGAGCCGGGAAGCGGAGGAGGCAGGGGTGGGTGTGGAGGAAGAGTCGGCCTGGCCTGGAAGGAGCTGGGAAGCGGCGGCCTTCCTTTCTGAGGAGCCCTGGTCTTTACAGCTGGCACTGGAGGCTCAGTGGCTAGCCCCGTCCGCTCCGTTTCCACCACTGCAGGTCCTTGTTGCCGGCGTTGGTTCAGGCCAGAGTTGAAATGGCTTCTGTTGCCTTTAGGGTCTTCCGAGTGTAGAAAGGAACAAAAGTCCTATCCTCAGATTGGGGCTCTAGTGCTCCAGTGAGCCTAGCTGGGAGATCGTTCGTGCTTTTAAAGGTGAACGAACGGGTGCGCGGTGAACCCTTGCCCTGCTCCAGCTGCTGCTGCAGGAGGAGCTCTGTGCCTCGCTGGTTGCTGAGCCCTGCACACGCTGCCTGTGCTCAGGGCTGCTTGTGGTTTTAGGGAGTGGCCACCAGGCTGGGAGGCGAGCTTTAAGTCCGGCCACACCGTGCCTTTGGGGTGTGTGTGCTGCAGTGGCTGAACCACTGTGCAGCTCCTGCTTGATAGATTGCATCTCAGTGTGTCCACCCGCATGAGACACGGGGCGAGGGGCCTGCGTAGCTGTGGGGTGGTGATGCCAGGAACCCTGGACGGTGGCCCCAGTACACTGAGGGTCCCCGTGCACCACACCTGCTGCCTGACTTGCGTGAGTTTTGTGAGCATTTTTTGGTGTAGTTTGTATGTGTGTGTGGTTGTCATTCTGGGCATCGGCTGCAGCTTTGCTGAGGTCTTCAGTGCCTGTGGTGGCTGCTCAACCAGCACACAGTTCAGTGACACACTGGCCAAGCTGCAAAAGCATCTTGTAGAATGCCTGATAAAGGAGGAGGCTCAGACCCTGCAGTGTTGGGATCAGCGGGCGTGACATTTCGTGTAGTTCGTTCCCCAGATGAAGAGAATGCTGTGTGCCCTCTGGTCAGTGAAGACAAGCGTGTGCGGTGCCAATTCACGAGTTCTGAAGGGATCAAACCACCACCCCCCAGCCTGCTAGTTAGAAAACAGGCTCGGGTGAGATTTGAAAGATCAAACTTTGATTTTTGTGTGGAAGGAACATGAGTTAGTGAAGGATGCGTCTCAGAGACCCCTGCCCCGCCTCCCCGTGGCTGTGCCTGGGGACCCCTGCCCCGCCTTCCCCGTGGCTGTGCCTGGGGACCCCTGCCCCGCCTTCCCCGTGGCTGTGCCTGGGGACCCCTGCCCCGCCTTCCCCGTGGCTGTGCCTGGGGACCCCTGCCCCGCCTTCCCCGTGGCTGTGCCTGGGGACCCCTGCCCCGCCTTCCCCGTGGCTGTGCCTGGGGACCCCTGCCCCGCCTTCCCCGTGGCTGTGCCTGGCGTTGCTGTTTGAGGGTTTGTATTTCCAGGGTGTCTTTCGGGACTGGTGTTTGCTGAGACCCGAGGGGGCCCCTCCCTGAGGAAGGCCTGTGGGATGCGTCGTTTTCTTCTTTCAGCAGGAGCTAGTGTGGCACTTCTGGAACCTTCCGATGTTTTTACCAAACTTGATCTTTGGTTCCAGGGATGCCCGCCGTCTGCAGCCCCGGCATGGTGCCCGTGGCCCTGCCCCCGGCCGCCGTGAACGCCCAGCCCCGCTGTAGCGAGGAGGACCTGAAAGCCATCCAGGACATGTTCCCCAACATGGACCAGGAGGTGATCCGCTCGGTGCTGGAAGCCCAGCGAGGGAACAAGGACGCCGCCATCAACTCCCTGCTGCAGATGGGGGAGGAGCCGTAGAGCCCCCGCCTCGCTGCCGTGTCACCCCAGCTCTTCGGACGCCGACCGGGCGCTCCCCAAGGAATGCTGTCCCAACAAGATCCCCGTGACACGGCCCCTGTCGCCCCTCCCATGGACGTCTGGGCTGCCCCGCCCACGCCCGCTCTGGGTGCATGGGGGTTTTCGGTTCCTGGCGGCCCAGGACGGGGCGGGGGCTCCCTTCGCCTCTTGTGCTGGGAGGTCTCGGCGCATTCTCCTGCCCCCAGGACGTGCGTCTCCCCTTCTCGTGCTGTTCTGGAAAATGTTCTTGCTGTAGAGAGCAGCTGCTTCTGCCAGGGTGTTGGAGGTGGTGGAGCGCCTTCTGATTCCATTCATGGCATTTTGTGATGTGACGTAATTGGAATAGAGCTGTTGATTAAGGCACACACAATCCCTCACACTGATTTGTGGGTTTTTTTAGAACTTCCCAGCCGAAAACTCACGTCCTTGCCCTAACGCGCTTTGCTGTGAGCCTGGCCCCTGCCCAGGGCTTGGGTCTGGTGAGCCAAGCCGCTTCCTGTGGATGGCGTGGGGCCGGCCTCTGGCCTGGCTCACCTGGCCACTGTCCAGCCAGCCTTGTGACAGACTCCAGCCTGAAGGCAGGATGAACCCACACCTGGCATGAGGAGGGGAGCCTGGCACGGTTGGCCGGGCTCTGCCTGATTGCCAGCCAGCGGGCATCTGAAGCCGGGTCCTTCACCCGCAGGAGGTTGCCGTCCGTCTGTCCTGCTGCTCACGCCAGCTCCGTGGTGTCCCCCCAGGGGGCTTCTCTTCTCAACAGGCCTTGCAAGGCTGGGGTGGGAGGTGATAGAGGCGGCACGTGCATGATTCTGAGAGGGTGTTGCAGCACTGCCAGCCGACTGCTGACGACAGCTTGGGCAGCTGCTGTGCCCGGGACCTAGGTTCAGTGTGGGCTCGGGAAGCCTGGCGAATGTGGCCGCGTAAAAGCTTTCTGAGGCAGGAGGCTCGCCTCACCTCTGCCTGCCTGGGCACCGCGTGTAGCATCTTGGTTTGCAGGACAGATTTTAGGTGACACCTGGTTATGAAAGTCAGGAATTTGAGAAATTTCTCACAAGTGATGCACTTTACGTAATCCGCATGCCATCGAGACGCTTGTGTGCGCACCCGCATGTCTGCCGTTTGTGGTTCAAGTGTCTGCCCCCAGCCTTCGGACGGAAACCCACTGATACGGACAGAAAGAGAAGGCCCACAAGTGGGTCTTCTGTGGAAGATGCAGAAGGAGGAAGTTAGTGCTTACATTTTAGTCTTTTTCTCCCTCGAAAAAATAGGTTAAGTTTCAGTGTCAGCTAGAAAATACTGCTTTCCGCCACCGACTGGGGGTGGTTTTTGTCAAATATACTGTTGATAAATATTTATTTTTGTAAACTTGAAGTGTGTGGTGGCCATGGGGGAGGGACATGGCGGCAACAGGCACCTTCTTCAGCCGTGGGTCCTAAAGGCCTTTGATCGTGTGAAGAAGAAAGACATGGTGTTTGCTCAGCAGACGCCGACCTCTCAGAGGGCCCTGGGATTCCGTCTCAGATGGCCTGGTCTTACGTCTTCTCCATTGGGAATGAAGGTGTCAGGCGGGACTGGAACGTTCTAGATAATCTGTGATATTAACAACTCTTACCCGGGACGGACCGCAGGCCACACTTGGAGGCCTTGCTGTGCTGGGGGCTTCAGAGTCCAGGCGCCCAGGTGTGGCCACCAGCCCTGGTTTCTGCCTTCGCATTGCTGGGGTGCAGTGAGACTGCCACACCATGCATGTGTGGCTCTGTGGGTGTCTCCTGGAGAGGACGTGGCCCCTGCTGCCAGCTCCTGAGCAGCCCGTGTCGGGGCCGGAGGGAGCCGCACGGTGGGGGCCAGCCTCGCTGGATGGAGAATAACCCTTCGCCAATGACGAGTGGGGGCCCGAGGGAGCCGCACGGTGGGGGCCGCCTCGCTGGACAGAGAATAACCCTTCGCCAATGACGAGTGGGGGCCCGAGGGAGCCGCACGGTGGGGGCCGCCTCTCTGGACAGAGAATAACCCTTCGCCAAGAGGGAGAGCAACCCTTTGCCGATGACCACGCTTGCTGCCATCTCTTAGTTTTCTTTTTCACGAACGCTTTATTTTTTTAATAGATAAATCACATTTTGTAAGTCCTTTAATAAGATTCTTCTTTCCTGCATTTTATGCTTTATTTTCTGCTTGAAGGCTTACTGTAGAAGCAGCTTGCTGAGCCCCTCCAAGCGGTCCCAGAATTAGCTGGTTCACGCCCCCCACCCGCCCCGGCCCCCGCCCCCGCCCCCGCCTGTCAGGTGTGAATGAGGTAGTCGCACTCAGAAGGACAGGCTTGTTTGCCAGCTCACAAGGGCAGGCTGCAGCGGGGTTGGGAGCTGGGCTTAGGCCCCTGGTGTCTGAGGGCCCGGGCCTTGCCAGGCCTCTGCCGCTCCTGCTCCTGGGTTTGAAGATGCCAATTGCCAGCTCTGTGGCAGCGGTCACTAAGGACAGCCTGACTGTGCCATCTCGGAGCCTCGGGCAGGGCTCCGGAGACAGAAGACAGGTCGCCGGAGGCTCCCTGCTCCTTTCCACTCTGCAGATGCTCTCCACCGCGCTGCCCTGCAGGGTGTCAGCGGGCGGGGTCTCAGAACATGTGCTTCTGATTATTTTACTGGGGTCCATTGTCCAGATTTTTCTTTGATTGTAAAATATATTTTTACTTTTTAGCCTCCTAATTTAATAAATGATCCATATAAAAATAGAGAAATAAAGTTCTTTAAGGGAAGGTTTACCATGTTTGTTCTCGAGTATTTTTTAACTTAATTCAAAGTACGCAGGAGTAAGGAATCAGTCAGTCCGAGCGCACTCGTTAACAGACTCCGGAGCAGGAACCGCACGCCTTCAGGCCAAGCCTGGCCTTTGTTTCCCAGACTGAATTAGAGGCGAGTCCTAGGAGCTCCTCCCTCAACAGTGGCAGTGGGTGTGGGTCTGCTCTTCGGGCCCAGGCACCCTCTCCCCACTGGGTGGTTCTGTTGTGCCTTTTCATTTCCATCTGGGAGTGAGCGTGGAGCACGACCCCGTTCTGAGAGAGCCCACTGGGAACCGTGGCACCCCCAGCTCAGGAGTCTGAGCCCCTAGTGATGAGTGGCTCATGCTTAGGGACCACAGCGTCCTTAAATGTGAGCAGCCCTGCGGAGACCCCTAGCCGCCCTCACACCCAGGCACGGACGTGTTGCTGGAGCGTCCACAGACACGGTGGGGTGTCTGCCGCCTCTGCTGCCCGACCCCCGAGGCATGCCCGCCGGTTCCCTGCCCCCACCTGAATGTAGCCTTTCTGCAGTGTCGACTCCACAGCAGACTGCCAGCCGTTAGCTCTGCGATTCCGTGCATACTTTTTGCCCAAACAGCTGACAGAAGCTGAGCCTGTGTTAGTGCTGGACACGAAGCCAAGAAACGGCACGTCTAAAAGCCTGCGACAGAACACCAAGCTTGCTGGGAAACCACAGTACCTCAGGGCACAGCCGGGCTCCGGAAAGCAGGGAGGGCCCCGAGGCGGGGATGGGGAGTGGGCGTGATAGGGAGTGGGCCAGTGATACCAGCAGGCGGGGGCCCAGGGGCCATCTCCCAAGGACGTGGCCCAGGGGCCCACGTGCGAGGCCTCAGCGCGTTTGCCGAGGGAGCACAGGGTGCCGTGTCCCGGGTGTCCTGGGCATCCGCCGCCAGCAGGAACCTGTTGCTTGGGCAGCTGGGAGATGTGACTGAGCCCAAGAATGGGGCCCCTCTCACGCCAGGACGTTGGGAAGGTGGTTGAAAGGTAGAGCTAGGAGGAAGCCCACATGCTGGGACCCAGAGGCCCTCAGAGCCCCGGGAAGCCATGACCATGCCCCCTTCCCCCACCCCCCCGGACTCAACGGGCTTTGCGTTTGATCTGCACCCGGCGTGGTCCAGGAAGCCTCCAGGGTCTGAGTGCATTCCTGTGGTTCTTTCTGAAGGGGCCATGTCCACACAGGCTGCAGGGATCCGGCACTCGGAACCACCCCACATGCACTTACCATTCAAAGAGCACGACGGGCCGGGTGCTGTGGCTCACACCGCGAATGCCAGCACTGTGGGAGGCCTAGGTGGGCGGATCACCTGAGGTCGGGAGTTTGAGACCAGCCTGGCCAACATGGTGAAACCCCATCTCTACTAAAAATACAAAAATCAGCCGAGTGTGGTGGTGAGCACCTGTAACCCCAGCTACTTGGGAGGCTGAGGCGGGAGAATTGCTTGAACCCAGGAGGCGGAGGTTGCAGTGAGCTGAGATCGTGCCACTGCACTCCAGCCTGGGTGACAGAGTAAGACCCTGTCTAAAATTTTGAAAAAGGCAAAGCACTAGGATTTTGTTCTATGATATATAAAATATTTTATGGTCCAGAGTCAAAACATAAAACAAGGTGAATTCACAGGGACCACGTTTTCCTCGCCTGTGCCGCTGTCCCTGTCTGCTCTCCTCCCTGTAGGTGAGTGTGTCCGTTCCCCTTCGCGTGGCCTTCCTTGGCCTGGTGTGTATTTGATGCAAGCAAATCACACATGTGTGCACGGAAAAGTGGAGATGCCTCCACACTGTCACAGGGACCCTTCCTTTCCGCAGCAGCCTGGCCCGTGGTGTGTGCCTTCCATGGACGTCTGGATCACTCTGTGTGGCTATGACTGATGGCATCGGTTCTTCTGTGGAAAAGACCCCTGGGCGTGGAACTCCTGAGCAAAGATGGACCCGCCTCCCCTGCCCAAATCCCGACCCGATTCCTGGTGCCCCATCCCCATCACCGGGCATCCCCATCGCTGCATGTCCCCATTGCCAGGCTGGCCTCTCCCTCCCAGTGCTGTCTTGGTGCAGCTGCCCTTAGGATCTCTTTCATTTATTATTTATTGTTTGTTGATTGATTGATTGATTGATGTTGTTGTTGAGATGGAGTCTTGCTCTGTCGCCCAGGCTGGAGTGCAGTGGCGTGGTCTTAGCTTGCAACCTCCGCCTCCCGGGTTCAAGCCACTCTCCCGCCTCAGCCTCCCGAGTAGCTGGGGTTACAGGCGCCCACCACCACACTCAGCTGATTTTTATACTTTTAGTAGAGACGGGGTTTCACCATGTTGGCCAAGATGGTCTCCATCTCCTGATCTGGTGATCTGCCCGCCTCGGCCTCTTAAAGTGCTGGGATGACAGGCCTGAGCCACCGCGCCCGGCCAGGATTTCTCTTTTTAGGAGGAGGTTGAGCACAGCCTTGGGGCTGCCTTCTTCTTCTGTCTCCTCAGCTCTTTCCACTTTACAGACGGTAACTCCGCGATCCACGCTGCACGTTCTTTCCCTGCTTTATCATTTATTTATGTCGCTAATGATTTTGTCTGGTGTAAAATGTTCTGTTTTTTAACGTTGTCACGTGTTCATCTTTTCCCTTATCGTTCCTGGATTTCTGTTTATCATTAGGAAAGTTTTCCACATTCAGGTTTTAAAGGCTCTTCTCTCACATATTTTCCTTTTTTTTTTTTTTTCTTCTTTTTTTGCCCATCATCACGGACCCCACTGGAGGCACCGGGCCCGCTGCGCGGGATGGACCGACCCTCGCTGTGCGGCGGGTTCGCAGCCCCGGATCCCCTGGGCCCGGCCTGGCCTTCCCGGCACCCGCCCCCTCGCCGATCCCGCCCCGCCTCCTGCATCCCCGCAGGGCTGGCCCGCGCCGGCTTCTCCTTCTAGAGGCTTCGGGCTGTTCGTGTTGGGACTTACCAAGGAGCGTCTTCCGGATAGGCTTGTTCAGAGCTCATTTAATGAACTCGGGGAAAGTCGCTTCCCAGGCGCGCATCCATCGTGCGGAGCCCCGGGGGCCGCTGCGCTGCGGGGTGAGGGGGTCGCAGCTGCGTCGCCTGCGCGTCCCTGAACTCTGGGGGTTTCCATCCTTCTCGAGGTTTCCATGGTTACCTGGGAAAGAGAAGACTTTGCTTTCCCTCCACGCCGGGTTCCTGCTGCAGCGTCCCAGGCCCCGGTGCGGCTGAGATCAGGGAGGGGCGGGGGGCGCAGGGCGGGGGGTTCCAGGGCGTGGGGTGGGGGAGCAGGGCTGGGGGCTGGGTACGGGGTGGGGGTTCCAGGGCCCGCCCCGCCTGCCCGCCCCAGACGCGGGAAGCGCCCACCCTGGAGTGCTGCAGGCCGGGGCGCCGCGGGCGCCGGTGAGAGGAGCAGGGCCAGTCCTGGGGACCCGCTGCGGGGATGGGGAGCGGCTGCGAGGCGGGGTCCTGCTCCCTCCCCGCGGAAGGGGCCCCGGGACCCACTCAGACCGCGGCGCATCCCAAAGTCCCAGCGCCCCTTAGTTGGAAAAACGGGCAGAGACCCTGCAAGGGGTGGCCCGGGCACTGCGTGTCCTCTGGGGCCTTTGCCGCGGCCCCTCCTGCGCCCCGCGCCCGCCGGACATGCTCTGTGTGGGCGGGCGGCTCAGCCCTGCGCGGTGGCCCCAGGAAGTGCTGAAATGAACGAGGTCCCCTGGTTCCTGCCCGGAAGGGACCCGCAGCACCCGCAAGGTGCCCCAGGCTGGGGGTCCCAAACGCGGCTGCCAGATCCCTCCTTCCCAGCTGCAGTGGAGAAGAGCCCGCTCAGCCTGATTCCTGCCGCTGAGCAAAGGGCCACACTTCTCTTGGATTTTAGTTTTGAAAACAGTGTTCAACGCGTCTCTCCGAACTGTAGATTTCTGCAGAGCAAAGTTTATGGAAGCAAAACCCTGACACCAAGTTTTACTCGAAACGCAAAGTGCCAGGTAGGGAAGAGAAAAGGAAGGCCTGTAGGTGCGCGGCTTCCCCAGCGCTTGGAAAGTCCCTGTTACCTTAAATTTCTAGCCTCAAAAATAAAAAGCTGGTGCCACGTTCCCGGACACAGAGCCGGCCTCACTGCTGAGCGTGAGAGTCAGGCTTTAAACATCCACCTTCCCTTGTGCTGGCGGGCATCGCTGTGCAAAGCATGACACCTGACCCTGTAGGAGACCTCTCCTTACTCATCTGCAGTGTCACTGAAAGAAACTTACCTCCCGGGCCTGTTAGCTGTCAGGTATCACCAAAGTTAAAGCTCACTTAAGAGAAAATGGAAAAGTGAGAAATAGCGAAAATGACGATGCACACGCCACAAACTCAGCATGAGTTTCCTGGAGGCATGACACCGGCTTGTGATTATGACCGGCAGGCTGAGCAGTGCCCAGGGTGAGGCGTTTGCCCCAGTGCAGGCAGGAGGGGCTGTGGTGGGCTCTGCCTCTCTGAGGACCCGAGGCTTCCCCAGGGCCCTCCGTGCAGCCCCTCCTTGCTTTGTGGATTGGGTGAGACTTGGCCTTCTTTGCTGACTCACCATACGGGCCCCGCGGCCCGGGGCCGGCTCCCTCTGCCTCCTCAGTGCCCAGAAGAGGCACTGGGCCCCAGAAGAGGCTGGACGGGTCCTCAGGACCTCGATGGCCTCCACTCCGCTAGGGAGCAGATTCAGGGGGAAATGAGGAGCCCCCAGGGTCCCCCAGAACCGAGGGAAAGTTGTGGCCAGAGAGCTGCTCGCTTCCCACAGACACCACAATCACCCCTTGCAGGATAAAGTTTCGCACAAGTCGCTGAGTGCAGAGAGCCTGGGCCAGAAGGCCAGGCGAGGACCCACCCAGGCTGCTCCATCCCTCCACACTCGGTGACTGGCAACGACCTCTGGGCTTTCTACTACCTTTTGGCCCCCAACCCAGACCAAGCCCCTTCACTCTGGTGAGCCTGGCCGTGGAGATGGGTTCACCCCGATGGCTGCGTCCAAGCGTCAGCAGGGCTGGGGGAGCCCTGACAGAACGCATGTGCATGTGGCCCACCAGGCCGGGCATGTGGCGACAGGCCAGGGTCCTTTCTGGTGGGCCAGGGACTCCCAAGGCTCAGGACCAGGGTTCCACAGGGAAGGACAGCAGGGCCCCAGCTGGATCCCGCATCCGGGGCTGGGGCATGGGAAGAGAAAGTTTCGGGAGCTGAGACTGGGTCCTTAACTCCAGAGTCCAGAGGGAAGGGCCAAGGGCCAGGTAAGGACCCACAGAGGCAGGACGGTCTTCAGCACAGACACCTCATCGTTAAGCTGCTCCTCATGACGCTGTGGGACTTTGGACATGCTCTCCTTGACTGTGGAGAGGAAATGGAGCCGGGGGGATGTAGCTGGTCCCAGTGGAGAGAGTGAGCTTGGAGAGAGTGTGTCCAGGCACAGGCTCCAGGGGGAGAGGGAGAGTAGGACTGAGCCCTCCTCTGCCCACAGAGCCTTAGCCCTCTCAGTGGGGACCACAGGGCCTGGGCACATCAACCAGTGCTGGCAGAGTCCCAAGGCCTCTCTCAGAAGAGCTTTGGTCAGAGGTCATTAGAAGCCAAGGGGTGTGTGTCTGTGTTGTACAGATACTGGAGCAGATGCACAGCCCAAAGGGGTGGGTTTACAGCGCTTGGGCGGCCCCTCCCAGGAGTCTCCAGGGCCCCTTGATGTGGACACAGCACAGCTGGCTCCTTGCAAGGTGTGAGTGGGCAGAACTGGCAGGTCCTGCTATACCTCTGAGGCCTGTATCCTCTCTTGAAAGGGGACACCTCATCCCAGAAATCCAGCAAGGTGGATTTATTGAGACCGTCCCACTGAAAAGAGCCCAAAATGATGGATACCGTATGTTTTTAAATTCTTCTTGGAGTTTTTGAAAAGATGACAAAGGAAAGGGGAACCCACAGAGGCGATTACAGCAAACTTAAGCTTCAGTCCAGGTGGTCTTGTGGGGATGGAGGGTGGAGATCTACAATGTTCATGGATTGAAATAGTCAATATGTAAAGATGTCAGCTTCTCTCAAATTAATTTAGTCAGTATAATCCCAAAGTCCCAGCAAGCCCTGTTTTGTTGTATTGTTTTTTTGTAAAGCTTGATAAGTTAATTCTCAATAGCTAGGAAGAGTCAAGACATTCTTGTAAAAGAAGCACAAAATGTGAAAGCTTGCTCAAATAGATATCAAGGCTGGGCACAGTGGCTCACACCTGTCATCCCAGCACTTTGGGAGGCCAAGGCAGGGGAATCACTAAGTTCAGGAGTTTGAGAGCAGCCTGACCAACATGGCTCACCTCTACTAAAAATGCAAAATTAGCTGGGTGTGGTGGCGGGCACCTGTAATCTGTTACTCAGGAGGCTGAGGCAGGAGAATCGCTAGAACCCAGGAGGTGGAGGTCACAGTGAGCTGAGATCACGCCATTGCACTCCAGCCTGGGCAACAGAGTGAGACTCTGTCTCAAAAAAAAAAAAAAAAAATAGGCCAGGTGCAGTGGCTCACACCTGTAATCCCAGCACTTTGGGAGGCCAAGGTGGGCAGATCACTAGGTCAGGAGTTTGAGACTAGCTTGGCCAACATAGTGAAACCCCGTCTCTACCAAAAATACAAAAAATTAGCTGGGCATGGTGGCAGGTGCCTGTAATCCCAGCTGCTTTGGAGGCTGAGGCAGGAGAATCGCTTGAAGCTGGGAGTCGGAGGTTGCAGCGAGCCGAGATCGTGCCACTGCACTCCAGCCTGGAGGACAGTGCAAGACTCTGCCTCAAAAAAAAAAAAAAAAAGATATCAGGACTAGCAAGACTATTGTCTACAGTAAGACAATAAAGAGTCCAGGGAACAACACAGAGCCTGCAGAGATGACAGGGTGGGCAACAGGTGGCCTTTTTAGTACATGACATTGGGCCAAGCAGCAAGATCTATGAAATAAAATGGAGTCAGACCCCTACTTAATGCCACTTTCATACACCAGTTCTGGGTGGACTCAAAATTTAAAGGCAGAAGGCAACATTGCAGAGCTTTTAGGAAATAATTCAGAAGACAATATTCCTGAACCCAGGGCAGAGAAAGGTTTTCTTAAATAAGACTGAGAGGCACTAGCCATGAAGGACTGAGTCGTTAAAGTAGCAACTTCTGTATTGTGACCTGTGGATTTCTGTTCGGTGTGTTTCTTATTTGGATATAACAGGGCTTGTAGGCCAGGCATGGTGCCTCACACCTGTAATCCCAGCACTTTGGGAGGCTGAGGTGGGCAGATCACAAGGTCAGGAGTTCCAGACCAGCCTGACCAACATGATGAAACCCTCTCTCTACTAAAAATACAAAAATTAGCCAGACGTGGTGGCAGATGCCTGTAATCCCAGCTAATCGGGAGGGTGAGGCAGGAGAATCACCTGAATCCAGGAGGCAAAGGTTGTAGTGAGCCAAGATCATGCCACTGCACTCCAGCCTGGGCTACAGAGCGAGGTTTCGTCTCAGAAAAAAAAAAAAAGAGAAGGGGCAATTCTGGAGGCCTGGGGTCCGGCCAGATAGATTTCTGTTGTACTCTCAGACCACGGTTACATTAAATTAGAAATCAATAATATGAAGGTAGCTGGAAAAGATGACTGGAAAGATTATACTGAATGGACTCTCTACAGAGGAGGGGCAGAGTTAAGTGAATGAGTTAAGTGAATGTTCTAAGTGTAGACTGTAAAGAAAATTCTGACTTAAATGTTAGATGCTCCAAGTAATTGCTCACATTCCCTTAGATAGCTGATGCCAACGTCCAGAGCTTGATATGCATGGACCCTGACCCTGTGAATCACCTGGGTGAGGTCATCTGCCTGTGGAACCATCATTGCTTCCAGCCCCGTTCCACGTTGTCATGGGCGTTCCACTGCCCTTGGTCTTTCTATTTCTAGATTTCAACTCATAATGGCACACATGGGTCTGAGTAGTCATGGAACATTCTAGTGTACCAAGAGCCCCAGACAAGTTTTCTGCATAACTTTCAGTGGGATTCTTGAGTAATAATGATACAAAACATCTTTGAGAGCTTAATATGTGCCACCACCACACCTGGCTAATTTTTTGTATTTTTAGTAGAGATGGAGTTTCACCGTGTTAACCAGGATGGTCTCGATCTCCTTACCTTGTGATCCGCCAGCCTCGGCCTCCCAAAGTGTTGGGATTACAGATGTGAGCCACCACGCCCGGCCAGCAAGACTTTTAATGGCAGTCTTGCAAGATCAGATGTCTGGTAGACAGGCACACCTGGGGCAGTTACAGCAGGTAATTGATCTCCTAGCACACAAACCCTCTCCCAGGTCCTCATTGGTCGAGTACTACGGAGTTACAATCTTCCCCGACATCACCTGAGTTTCATTTTCCCCCTTATAAGGTTATACCCCGTCCCCTTCCCCACTTAAGTTTTGATTTGCCAATAATGAAACTTTCTTCATTTTTATGGCCGACCCCCCCTCTACATTCTGTTCGCTTATCGTGACCTTCCAGGTGCATGAGCCGTATGGTTTGTTCCATCCACAGACTGGCTGCCAGTGCTTAGATTTATCATGCCTTGAAAATGGACCATTCGGCCGGGCACGGTGGCTCAAGCCTGTAATCCCAGTACTTTGGGAGGCCGAGGCGGGTGGATCACGAGGTCAGGATATCGAAACTATCCTGGCTAACATGGTGAAACCCCGTCTCTACTAAAAATACAAAAAAAAAAAAAAAAAATAGCCGGGCGTGGTGGCGGGCGCCTGTAGTCTCAGCTACTTGGGAGGCTGAGGCGGGAGAATGGCGTGAACCTGGGAGGCGGAGCTTGCAGTGAGCCGAGATCACGCCACTGCACTCCAGCCTGGGAGACACAGCGAGACTCCGTCTCAAAAAAAAAAAAAAAAAAGAAAATGGACCATTAGGCCGGGCGCAGTGACTCAAGCCTATAATCCCAGCACTTTGGGAGGCTGAGACGGGCGGATCACGAGGTCAGGAGTTCGAGACCATCCTGGCTAACACGGTGAAACCCTGCCTCTACTAAAAAATACAAAAAACTAGCCGGGTGAGGTGGCGGGTGCCTGTAGTTCCAGCTACTCAGGAGGCTGAGGCAGGAGAATGGCGTGAACCCGGGAGGCAGAGCTTGCAGTGAGCTGAGATCCGGCCACTGCACTCCAGCCTGGGCGACAGAGTGAGACTCCGTCTCAAAAAAAAAAAAAAGAAAATGGACCATTAAAATGTTTTCTCACAATACGATAAAGAAAACAACACTGACATACCAATTTACATCCTTCAGAATAGTAAAAATTAGAAAGGGGTTGGATATCAAGTTTGGGTGGGAATTGATGAGAAGGGAGGCTCTTGTATCCCTGAGTAGGAACTGGTGGAGGATCTCTGAGAAGTAATGTGGACATGCTTAGTAAAAGTAAATGTGCTCTGTGAGCGCTGTCTCTTGAGAGCATACCCTGTAAACATGCTCACATTGACTCACCCGGGAATGCATTCAAGGTTGTTTTTGCACAGCTATTTGTGTAGCAGAAGTTGGTAGCCTAATTATTCATCTTTAGAAGAATTAATAAACAAAATGTGACAAGTATACACTTTGGAACACTGTGCAGTGCAGAGAGACAATAAAGTCGGTGTTCACAGAACCACTTGCATATGTTTATAAAATCCAGGAAAATATCTTAAGCCGCAGTTTTCAAGACATCAGACTTAAAAGACAGTAAAGTTCGGCAATACCCAAGAGAGAAAGCAAGTGAGGTGAGCCCTGTGATTGCCTCTGTATACCACCTAGAGAGTTTCCAGGCTGCAGCACAGGGATGTGTAACACAGGCAAAGACACGTGGTCTCCCTGAGCTGAGGACACTTCGCTGGGAGTCCAGGGAGGACAGGAAAGCTGGAGTTCTCAGGGCAGAGTGCCAGGGAGGAGAGAGCTGCACAGTGAAAGAGGAACAGAGGCCTGCGGAGGCTCCTTCTGGCGTCTTCAGCTCAGTACTGATGAGTACATGCATCTGATGAAGCCAGCCAAGGAAAGAATTTCAGAAATAACATTGCTAGCTAACACAGGGCCAGGAATAGTTCCTATTCCCACCATTTAGAGTGAAAAACCACAGAATTGACAGGATACCAAGTAGAGTACTCAGAAGTGTTTTGCCTTCACATTGCCAGGGATAAGTGGGCCATTTTATAATGATAATGGGATAAATAAATCAGGAGGACATATAAATCCTAAATGTTTGTACACTTAGTTATAGAGTTTCAAAATACTTTTAAAGTTTTGCTTCAAAAGACCAAAATCTGATGGAACTGCAAGGAGAAGCAGGCAAATTCACAACTGTAGCTGGAGATTTCAACAGTCTTTTCTCAGCATTCCATAAAACAAATAGAGAAGCTTAGTTCAGGTAGAAGATTTGAACAACACTATCAAACAACTTGATCCAGCTGACATTTATAGAAAACTCCACCCAACACCAGCAGAATACATTGAATGTGTATCAAGATAGACCACATTCTGGGCCAGAAAAGAAGTCTAAAATGAGTATGTTCTCTGACCAAAATGGAATTAAATTAGAAATCAACAGTAAAAAGCTATCTGCAAAATTCCCATTATATTTGGAAACTAACATACTACTAAATATCCCATGTGTCAAAGAAGAAATCAAAAGGAAAATTAGGTAGTGTTTTGAACTGAATGAAGATAAAAACATATATTATGTTTTGTGGGATGCAGCTAATGCTGTATTTAAGGGGAAATTCATAGCACTAAATATCTACATTAAAAAAGAGGGAAGGTCTCAAATAACTGATATTAGCATTTTTCTTTAGACATAGAAAAAGAAGAGCAAATTAAGTTCTAAGGAAGCAGAGAATGATAAATAAAGGTCACAGCAGAAATCAAATGAACTAGAAAACAGAAAGACCACAGAGAAAATCAGTAAAAACCAAAGCTCATTTTTGAGAAGGTCAATAAAATTGATAAACCTCTGGGTAGACTGAGCAGGAAAAACAATATAGGAAACACAAATTACCAGTACCAGGAATGAGAAAGGAGGCATCATTACAGATTCTACACACATTAAAAGAATAATAAGGGAATGTTATGAACAGCTTTACTTAAGTGCAACAAAATGAAATAGACATATTTCTTGAATGACAAATTATCAAAACTCACTCCAGAAAAAATAGAAAAAATATTCCTTTATTTATTAAAGAAGTTAAAAAAAAAAAAAAAAAAACACCTTTCTACAAAGAAAACTCCAGACTCAAAGGCTTCACTGGTGAATCTCAAATAATAAGAAGTCTCAAACATATACAAATATTTGAGAAAGAAATAACACCAATTTTACAGAGACTCTTCCAGAAAATAGTGTAGGAGGAAATACTTTCCAACTCATTCCATGAAGCCATAGCATATGCTGGTACTATCGTCAGACAAATACATGGTAAGAAAAGAAAAGAGCAAACCAATAGCCTTCACAAACCCACACACAAAATTCTCAACAAAAATGTGAGCAAATTGAATTTATCAGTGTAGAGTAAGGATAATACATCATGACAAAGTGGCATTTATTTCAGGAATGCAAGAGTGGTTTAGCATTTGAAAATTATCCTGCAATGTAATTTACCACATTAATAGAAAAACCAGATGATCATCAGAATAGAGGCAGAAAAAGCATTTGACAAAATCCAAAATCCATTCCAGATATTAGCTTTCTGCAACATAGGAATAGAAGGGAATTCCCTCAATCTGATAAAGGGCATCTGCAAAAAACATACAGCTGACATTGTACCCAATCGTGAAAGAAGGAATGCTTTCCCCTAAGATCCTAAGATCAGGAGCAAGGCAAGGATGTCCACTTTAATTACTTCTACTAAACCCTGCAATGCAGGCTAAACCCTGCAATGCAGGCTAGAGACAGGACAATCAGGCAAGAAAAAGAAAAAAAGGTGCCCAGTTGAAAAATAAGGAAAACTGTCTTCATTCACAGACAAATGATTGCCTACGTAGAAAATCCTACAAAATCTGTAGAATGCAGTAGCTACTAGAAGTAATTAGTGAGTTTAGCAAGTTTGCAGACTTTAAGGGAAGTAAAAAAAAAAAAAAAAAAAAAAAAGACAAAGAAAAAGAAGGACGCAATTGGAACAGTTAAGCTAATTTATTTCAAGAGATATTATAAAATGACAGTCCTCAAGCCAGTGTGGCACTGATGATGTCAGTATCAACAGTAGGTCGGCAGGACAACATAGAGTACAGAAACAGATTCACAGATCTGTGGTTAATTGTTTAAACATGGTTAATTGTGGTTTAAAAATGCATAGCATAAAATGTACCACCTTAATCATTTTTTTTTTCAGTCTTACTCTGTTACCTAGGCTGGAGTGTGGTGGCATAATCATGGCTCACTGCAGCCTTGATCTCCTGGGCTCACGTGATCCTCCCATCTCAGCCTCCCAAGTTGCTGGGACCACTGTGCTTGGCTAATTGGTCTTTTTTTTTTTTTTTTTTTTTTTAGTAGAGATGACGTCTCACTATGATGCCCAGGCTGGTCTTGAACTCCCCGGCTCAAGTGATCTTTCTGCTTCGGCCTCCCAAAGTGGTGTGAGCCACTGCACTAGGCCTTACTCATTTTTAAGCGTATATTTAAGTAGTGTTAAATATATTCATATTTTTTGTACAACCAAGCTCCAAAACGTTTTCATCTTGCAAACAACAACTCCCCATTTCCCCTCCTCTGGTCGCTGGTAACCGACATTCTACTCTCTGTTTCTATGAATTTGACCACTTAGAACTTTGGGAGGCTGAGGCAGGCGGATCACAAGGTCAGGAGATCAAGACCATCTTGGCTAACACCGGTGAAACCCCGTCTCCACTAAAAATACAAAAAATTAGCTGGGCGTGGTGACGGGCGCCTGTAGTCCCAGCTACTCAGGAGGCTGAGGCGGGAAAATGGTGTGAACCCGGGAGGCAGAGCTTGTAGTGAGCTGAGATCGCGCCACTGCACTCCAGCCTGGGCAGCAGCAAGACTCTATCTCAAAAAAAAAAAAAAAAAAAAAAGGGAAGAAGAAAGAAAAGAAGAAAACCTGATGTTAGTGGAGTCGGATAGTATTTATCTTTTAGTGACTGACTCATTTCATGAAGATGAACCCCTAGATTCATTCACACTATAACATGTGTGAGAATTTCCTTCCTTTTTAAGGCTGAATAATGTCCCATTGTAAGCATGTTTCACATTTATTTTTCCGCTCACCTGTCGATGGACGTTTGGGATGGTTTCACCTCTTGGTTGTTGTGAATAATTCTGGATGAATAAATTTTCAACAAAAGTGTCAAGGCAGTTCAGCAGAGAAAGGAAGGTCTTTTCAACAAACGGTGCTACAGCAATTGTATATCCACACGCAAAACCATAACTTTGATCGGTATTTCACATCATGAAAAAAATTAACTGAAAATTAATCATATAGATCTAGGTATAAAATGTAAATATATAAGTATTAGTGAAGAAAACAGTAGAAAATCTTTGTACTCTCGGATGAAGTAAAGATTTTCTAGATACAATGGGAAAAGCAAAATCTATAAGAGAAAAAATGATAAATCATACTTCATTAAGTAGAATAACTTTTGTTCTCCTAAAGATGCTAAGAGAATAAAAAGACAAGCCATAGACCAAGAAAATATTTGCAAATTGTATATCCAATAAGGACGTGTATGTAGAATATATCGAGAACTCTTTAAACTCAACAGCAGGAAAACCAACAACCCAACTAAAAATGGGCAAAAGATTGGAACAGACACTTCAAGGAAGACACAGAAGTGGCAAAGAGGCCGGGCGGTGGCTCACGCCTGCAATCCCAGCACTTTGGGAGGCTGAGGCAGGTGGATCACCTGAGGTCAGGAATTTGAGATGAGCCTGACCAACATGGTGAAACCCTGTCTCTACTAAAAATGCAAAAAAATTAGCCAGGCGTGGTGGCAGGCGCCTATAATCCCAGCTATTCAGGAGGCTGAGGCAGGAGAATCACTTCAATCTGGGAGGTGGAGGTTGCAGTGAGCCAAGATCATGCCACTGCACTCCAGCCTGGGAGACAGAGCGAGACTGTATCTCAAAAAAAAAAAAAAAAAAAAAAAAAAAGTGGCAAAGAAGCACATGAAAGCATGCTCAGCATGTCCGTCATCAGAGAAACGCAAACTAAAAGCACAGCAAGCTGCCACCGCATGCCTATTCCAGCACGACATTAAAAACGCTGGCTACACCAACGGCTGCTGGGGACGTGGAGGAGCTGGATCTCCCATCACTGATGCTGGGAAAGCAAAACGGTGCGGCTGCTTTGGAAGACAGTTTTGTAGTTTCTTAAAAGGTTTTGTATTCTTGTTACTGAGTTTCTGAAAAAGTTAACACCCACCTGCTGTACGATTCCTCTCCTAGGCCTTTCGCTGGGAAATATGAAAATGCCTTGTCGCTGTGAAGGATGTCCACGGCTGCTTTATTTGTAATGGTCTCAAACTGGGAACAACCCGATGTCCATTGATGTGGAAACAGATAATCCGTGCTATGTCCAACCAGTGGAGTTCCATTCCGTCACAAAAAGGAGTGAATTATCCGCACGCACAACATGAAAGAATCTCAAAATTACTTTGCCGAATGAGGGAAGCCGGCATCACATGACAGAGTAAACACTGTAAGAGATTCCATGTGTTCAAAACATGGGGAGATGCAAACTGACCTATCGTGTTAGTCGGTTCTTGCACTGCTATAAAGAAATACCTGAGACTGTGTAATTTATTTAAAAAAAAAAAAAAAAGACTTAATTGTAGGCTGTACAGGAAACATGGTGGTTTCTGCTTCTGGGGAGGCCTCAGGAAACGCACAATCATGGCGGAAGGCAAAGGGGGACCTGGCAGGTCAGGTCACGTGGCTGCAGCAGGAGCAAGAGAGGGGGTGGGGAGGTGCCACACACTTTTAAACAAGTAGATCTCACGAGAACTCACTATCATGACGACAGCTCCCAGTGGGGACAGTGCTAAACCGTGAGGAGCCACCCCCAAGGTCTAATCACTTCCCACCAGGCCCCACCTCCAGCACTGGGGATAACAATTTGACATGAGAGTTGGGTGGGGACACAGATCCGAACCATTACCACCTGTGAAAACAGAAGCCAGGTCAGTGGGCTGCAGAGAGAGGGTGGAGGGAGAGGGCAGGAGTAAGGTGAGTGGCTCTGGAGGCTTGTTGGGGGGGGGGGGTCTGTTCATTATCTCGATTGTGGTGATGCTTTTGGTGTCATTTGCAAAAGGCAAAATGTATCAACCGATAACACTTTAGATAAGTGCGGCTTGTATGCAACTCATACTTGAGCTAGCTGCTGAAAGAGAGATGTATATCCACAAAACACCACGCACAGGAAGATGCCCGCGTAGTTAAGGGACTGGGGCACAAACGTCAGCATTGAACCAGGGGCTGAGTTCTGCAGCCGGAGTGGAGCCCCACAGCGGGAAGCAAGCTGAATACACACAGAGACCATTAGGACCATGCAATGGCACAGTGGCCACAGCCGCCGAGAGCGCCAGACAGGGGCCAGCAGCGCAGCAGGAGCTACACCAAAGGGCTGCCCCGTCCAGGAGAAGTCTAGAAACCACAGCCAAGGACTGGCCCTGAATATCTCATTCTGGAAGCAATTCCAAGGGAAGCCCAGCCTTGGCGGCTCAGCAGAGGTGACTCAGAGCAGTGGTCCATCCTGCCATGCACAGACCAGCAGTCCTCCCTGGGCAGAGGAACTTCAGAATGCACCAAATTCATGCACTTGGTTCAAGCAGTTTCAGAAAGTTGCAGTCTGCTTGCTCTCTCTCCCAGGTGAGCTTTAGGCAAAGATGTTCTTTTGAGGTACCAGATATGTCCTCTCCTTGCTCCCAGTAAAGGTGGCTGAGAGCTGCTGCCAGACACTGAAGCCCTTGACCACGTGGGCACTGCTCATGGGACGTCCTCAGAATTGTCCCTAAAGGACGTCCCTGGAGAGCCACCAGGGAGCCTGTCCACCTCCTAGCTGGCTCGGCCAGCCCCAATTTCAGCACACAGGGTTCCTCCACCTCTCAGCTCTCATGAGTGATGCTGTTGTGAACATGCAACATGGGTATGCAAATATTTCCTTGAGACCCTGCCTTCAATGAGATGTCATTCCTTTTTATGGCCGGATAATACTCGGTTGTGTAGATTCAGCCCATGTTTCATCAGTTGATGGACATGTAGGTTAATTTCACATTGGGATATTATAAATAATGCTGCTAATTTTTGTGGACAGTTTTTTGGGGGACAGGTCTGTGGACAGGTTTTTATGTGGACACACTTTCAGTTCTTTTGGGCATATATGTAGGAGCGGAATTGCTGGGTCATGTGACAACTCCATGCGTAACCTTTGGAACAACTGCCTGACTCTGTTTTCCATGGTGTCCACACCATTTTACATTCCCTCCAGTGATGAATGAAGCTTCCAATTTCTCCAGTCCCCACCAACACTTGCTGTTTTCCAGTTTAAACAAAATTATTAACAGAGATTGTAGCCACCCTAGTGGGTGCATTTCCCTGAAGGCTAGTGATGTGCAGCATGTTTTTGTGTTGATCTGTCATCTGTGCATCTTCTTGGAAAAATGTGTATTCACATGCTTTGCCATTTTTTAATTGAGCTGTCCTTTCATTGTCAAGTTGTAATTGTTCTTTGTGTCATGTGACCCCCTTTATATACGCCAGATACAAGTCTCTTATAGACAAGTGATTTGCAAATATTTTCTCCCATTTTGCAGATTGTTTTTTGGTTTTCTTGATGATGTCCTTTGAAGCACGAATTTTTTTGATTTTGAGGAATTCAGTTTATCTTTTTCTTTTGTTTCTGTGCTTTTTGGATCATATCTAAGAAAACCAAGGTCACAAAGATTCACCCCTGTGTCTTCTCAGTGATTTACAGTTTGAATTCCTACGTCTAGGTCTTTAACTCGCTTTGAACTAATTGTTCTATGTGGTGTGAGGCACCTGTCTCTTCCTAGTGACGACTGCACTCCCCCTGTCCCCAAGAATGACTCCTGACTCCACTGCATACGAGTCCCTCTCCCCTACCTTCTGCCTAGAAAACTCCTATTCATCCCATCAAAACCCAGCCCTGGGTAGCTGCTGGGTTATGGCTTTTTTCACACTCCTCGGCAGCTTTAACTGCTGCCTGAGATGTGGGGTCAGGGCCAGTGCCCTGCAGGGCCTGTCATAGCCCTTCTCACCAGCACTGAGACTGGTCACCTCTGAGTCTGGTGGGCCCGGGGCCCCCACGCAGCTGCACACAAGTGTTGCTGCGTGACTGGTGATCATACAGTCGACTTTCGCGGTGACATTCATGCACCGGGGACTTCACAATTCCCCGGACTCGTCATGAGAGCTGCTCAGCCCCATGTTACAAATGGGGAAGCTGAGGCTGGGGGTTGAGTAACTTGCTGAGTTCACACAGTGAGTGGATGGCTGGATGAGTTCCTAAAACGAAGGTCGATTCTGCATGATGAAGCCAAATTGGAGCCCAAAATTCTCCCTTCCAGCCCCCAATAGCATATTATTGGTGCCCTGAAAGGCATATAAAAAGACCAGATGCCCAGGACTGGGGGCGGTGCCCGATAAAACAGCTGCATTAGAGAATGACTTTGCAACTCTGGAGGGAATCCACTGAAACCCAGCGCTCCTATAAATAGCAGCTCTTGCAAAGCAGCGGGTGTGATTTTTCGTGGTGGTGGCGAATTCAGAGATTCAGAAATCCAGAAATCCATGTTCCCGGAGAAGGGAGTGGGGTGGGGAGGGAGGTTGCAAACAATGCCATCTTCAGGAACAAAACTCCTGCGTAACGAAGCGCAGGTTTCTGTGTTTTCGTGGGAGTTCCCAGACACCTTCGGGCAGGTGGCCCCAGGCGATGTTGTGTGTCTCTCCTGGCCGTGGACGAATGAATGGACGCCTGGGGTGACGCTGGGCCAGGGGCCTGGGGCTTGTGGGTGTCGGCTCCCATCTCTGGATTCTCCCCTGCTCTCCTCCCACCTCCTCAGCCCTTTCCCTCCTCCCACCTCCCTCCTACCTCCTCCCACCTCCCCCGCCCTCTCCCTCCTCCCACCTCCCCCGCCCTCTCCCTCCTCCCACCTCCCCCACCTCCCACCTCCCCCCACCTCCCCCCTCCTCCCACCTCCCCCCACCTCCCTCCTCCCACCTCCCCCGCCCTTTCCCTCCTCCCACCTCCCCCACCTCCCACCTCCCCCCACCTCCCACCTCCCCCCACCTCCCACCTCCCCCCACCTCCCACCTCCCCCGCCCTCTCCCACCCGCGTGCACCCCCCTCTCCGCGCTGCTCACCGCCCCCCATTCCCTAGAGGCCACTTGCTCCCCCGTCCTTGGCCCTGAGCCCCCAGTACCGCCCCGTGCCCGCCTCACTTCTCCCCTGGAGGCGCGTCCGTCCGGGAAACGGTCCTAAGGCCGGCCCCACTCGCTCCAGAGCCGCTGCAAATCCGTCATTCAGACGCGAAGACAAAGCGTCCCTGGCGCAGCCTGAGAAGCAGCGGGACGGCGGCGCGTTCCTGAGTTCCCGCCGCGCGGGCGCCTGGCGAGGGCTGGGGGCGAGCGGGGGGCGAGGGGGGCGCTGGGCTCACCCCAGGCCCGCAGGTGTCTCGGGACGGCCCGGGCTCCCCGCGCTCCCGGCGCTTACTCCGGAGCCTCCTTCTGTGCGAAACGCATCCGTGCCCCGGCGCCGGGACCCTGCAGGGCTGTGGGTTCGCGCTGCTGCTGATCCTGCATCTTCCCCCCACGGCCCCGCGTCCAGCCCGCCCCGCCCGCGGTGGGAGACGCGCCCTCCAGGTGCGGGGGAGACGCGCGGACAGCGGGATGGAGACGGTGAGACCCGCCTGACCCCGCCCCGCGCTCCAGCTTCTTCTCCAGGAAGAGGTTTCGCCGCTGCCCGGGGGTCCCCGTCCCTCCCCAGCCCGAACCCCCAAGCCACGGCCCCACCCCCGCCTGGCGCTCCGGGAACGCGCGGCCTCGGACCCCGCAGCCCCGCGCAGCCCCCTGTCCCCGGCTGGGGTCCCTCGGACGCCGCGAGGCTCGGCTCGGCGTGTTCATAAGTCCCCCCAGCTCCCCGCAGCTTCGAGCCTCAGAAACGCGGGGCAGAGACGCGGAACGGAGCCGCCTGGCGCCGAGACTCCCCCGTGGCTGCGCCGCCTTCCCGGGGGCCCGAGGCGGGGGCGGGGGGCGCGCTCGCTTCTTCCCTCGCGGGGGTCTTCCCAGCCCCTGTTCCAAGCGCGCTTTTCATTCCGCGTCGTCTTATCTGACAAACGTTAAAAAGAGCGAAGATGGGAGGCCCCAAGTCCCGCCCGAGCCCCCGCGGGGCCGCCGCCCCCTGGAAGCCCCCGTGGCCACGTGGCGGCTCCGTGGAGGGCGCGGTCCTGTCCCCGGAGCCACCGCGGGGAGGGACGCCAGGGCCTGGGGGGCGCCTCCGGGGGACAGAGGCGGCCACACAGGGGCTCCCGGGACCCTCGCGAAATTCGGATTCACGGGGCAACCGGCCTCAGACCTCCTCCCTCCCTCCCTCAGCAGAGCGGTTCACCTGCCGGCCCGTGAGTCTCCTCTGCCGATCTCCCTTCTCCTGGTCTCTCTCTCTCTCTTCTTTGTCTCTCCGTCTCTCTCTCTCTCTTTTGTCTCTCTCTATTTCTGTGTCTCTGTACCTCTCTCTCATCTCTGCCTCTTTCTCTAATCACTCTTCTGTTTCTATCTCTGTCTCTATCTCTGCTTCTCTGTCTCTCTGCCTCTGTCTCTCATGCCTCATCTCTGTGCTCTGTCTCTCTGTTCTCTGTCTCTGTCTCTCATGCCTCATCTCTGTTCTCTGTCTCTCTGTTCTCTGTCTCTCTCTGTTCTCTGTCTCATCTCTGTTCTCTGTCTCCGTTCTGTCTCTCTCTCTCCTCTGTCTCCTGTCTCCCCTTCCCCTGGGCTCTCTCCCCTGGGCCTGGGTCCCTCCACCCCCTCACTTCTCGCGCTGCTCATCTCTGGCTCTGTTGTCCTTGCCGCGGCCTCCTCCCCAGCTCAGGCCGGCAGGAGGCCCATCTCCTGCACCCCTCCCCGTCCTCCATCCTTTCTGGTCCCCCATCTCCTCCACACCTCTGCATCCTCCATCTTCTGGTCCCCCAGAGACCCCCTTTCAGTTCTTCGCCCCTGTCTCAGTGTGATATGGCTTGGCTCTAGGTCCCCACCCAAATCTCACGTTGAATTGTAATCCCCATAATCCTCCCGTGTCAATCTCGGGGCCAGGTGGCCGTGACTGGATCGTGGGGGCGGGTCCCCCACGCTGTTCTCGTTATAAGGAGTGAGTCTTGCCGCCAGAGCTGATGGTTTTATAAGAAGCTTCTCCCTTCCCTCGCACGCATTCTCTGTCCTGCCGCCCTGTGAAGAGGTGGCTTCCGCGGCCATTGTAAGTTTCCTGAGGCCTTCCCAGCCTTGCAGAACTGCGAGTCAATTAAACCTCTTTTCTTTATAAATTACCCAGTCTCGGGTTTTCTTGATAGCAGCGTGAGAACGGGCTCGAACAAGGGGTGTCCCAGGCTGGAGGTTGTCCGAGTCCCGGAAGCGTCCCCAGCACCAAGACTCCCCGGTGATCGCTGGCCATGAGGCCCGCCGGGGTGGAGGGTCTGGGCCACGGTGGATGGTTCTGGAGCTGCCCGGCCTCCAGCAGGAAACCTTCCTCTTCTGCACTTGAGTGTCTGCGGAAACTCCCATGACACTTACCGAAAGGAGGAACCTTCTCACTGTGCTGTGCCTGTGCCTGGGAGCAGCTTGGGCACTTCTCAGCCGCTCATCTGTCAGGGCATCCACTGGGACCCGGCACTGCTCCGAGGGTGGGGGATGCAGCTGATGAGATCATATGCATGCATCTGTGAGCGTAAGCATGTGCATGCGTAAGGATGTCACCTCCAGACTGCACGGATGTGGCGTGTGCGTGAGTGTGCGTGTGTGGGCACCATGAAATAAGATTTTGAAATCAATACCCTTGACATTAAGCAAATACCTTTGTAAACAACTTTCTGGTTGGAGAGGAAATGAAAACTTGTTTGCAAGCTGTTTAGAGAAGAAGGGCCTCTTGAGTTCTCCAAGCAAAACCTCCACGAAGTCACCAAAGGGAGCTCCGAGGGCAACTTAAAGGCCTTGACTATAAAACAGGAAAGATAGAAAACAAGCCAGTTAGGCTGCAGTAAGGCAGCAAAACACACTCCAGGAAAGTGGAGGAAATGAATTATTGAAAGCAAAATAGAAAGTGATAAAATAGAAAAATTAAAAAGCAGACTTGCTCAATAAAACCCAAAGCTAGACTTGGAAAAGAATGAATTTGACCAAGGTAAATAGAAATGAATCAATAGAAAGACAAAACCGGCCAGGTGCAGTGGCTCAAGCCTGTCATCCCAGCACTTCGGGAGGCCAAGGCGGGTGGATCACTTGAGGTCAGGAGTTCGAGACCAGCCTCACCAACATGGCAAAACCCTGTCTCTACTAAAAATACAAAAATTAGCTGGGCATGGTGGCAGGCACCTGTAGTCCCAGCTACTCGGGAGGCTGAGGCAGGAGAATCACTTAAACCTGGGAGGTGGAGGGTGCAATGAGCCAAGATCATGCCATTGTGCTCCATCCTGGGCGACAGAGCAAGACTCCATCTCAAAAAAAGAGAGAGAGAGAGAGAGAGAGAGAAGGAACAACCATGGGAGAGGAAAGGGAGTAAGGATAGATTCTGAAGACGTTTGAAAATTCAGAGAGAAAGCTTCACACACATTGATACCGATACATTTGAAGACCTTGATGAAATGGATCATTTCTAAGGCAACATGGGGAAAACGGACTTCTTCTTTAACTCATTCATTCCTAGATATTTGGAGGCCTCTCCCAGGAGCCAGGCTGCTGAGACCGCAGGAGACAGACAGACAGGGACCCCTGCCTTTGAGGCGCTGACCTTCTCACAGGATCCAAGCGAGGCAGAAAACCACGATGAGCCACGACCAGGAAGACATAAGATGGTGCCCATACCCCCACCAGCAGCCGGGGGACCTGCAGAGCCAGCCCCGCAAACCTCCAAGAAGCAGGCTTGGTCTGTGTTACGTGAACACAGCGTCCAGGGACTGATGGACAGCTCCCACGGCCGTAGGGCCAGAGCTGGGCACGCCCAGGCCTTCTACTGTGGCCCACCCATGGACAGACATGACACACACAGAGGCAAACACGACACTTGCCCAGAAGTACACGCACACACACAGACACTGAGAGACATAAACACACATACACACTCACCTCGAAATATGACAAACACACACATCGAGACACACAGAGACGCGCTCAGCTAGAAATACCCAGAGACACAAATGCATCTAGACACACACAGAGATGCATCTACATCCAGACACACAGAGAGACACTCACCTAGAGATACACACAAACACAAACACATCTAGAGACACACAGACGCACTCACCTAGAGATACACATAGACATGAACATATGTAGACACACACGCTCACCTAGAGATACACAGACACACCGACATCCAGACACACACAGACACACTCACACACAGACACAAACACATCCAGACACACACAGACACACACAGACACAAACACATCCAGACACACACAGACACACTCACACACAGACACAAGCACATCCAGACACACACACACACTCACCTAGAGATACACACAGATACAACCACATCCAGACACACACAGAGACGCATACCTAGAAATACACACAGACACACCCACATCCAGACACACAGACACACACTCACCTAGAGATACACACAGACACACCCACATCCGGACACACAGACACACACTCACCTAGAGATACACACAGACACAAACACATCCAGACACACACAGAGATGCACACCTAGAAATAGACCCACATCCAGACACACAGACACACACTCACCTAGAGATACACACAGACACACCCACATCCAGACACACAGACACACACTCACCTAGAGATACACACAGACACAAACACATCCAGACACACACAGAGATGCACACCTAGAAATAGACCCACATCCAGACACACACAGACACACACTCACCTAGAGATACACACAGACACACATCCAGACACACACAGAGACACACACCTAGAAATACACACAGACACACCCACATCCAGACACACACAGAGACAGAGTCACCTGGAAATATAGACACAAACACATCCAGACACACACAGACACACCCACAGTAACACACACACACTGACACAGAAAAACACAGGTGCACACACACCCAGTGACACAGACACAGAGACGCAGACACACACACAAATGCACGGAGGCAGACCCCCAGTAATACACATAGACACAGCCAGTAACATACAGCAAGAAAAAAAATGGAAAAGAGAAAACCACAGGACAGTATCACACAAAAATATGGATGCAAACATTCTGTAAATTTCCATTTTATAGTTTTAATTTCACAAGCCACGCACAGACGACCAGCGACACAGATGGTGTCTAGATCCCCCATGGCTGTCCCATGGCCCAGCCCCTTCGCCTCCCCAGAGCTGACGCCGTCTGCCTGGTTTAGGGTGGGGTCTCTGCTGCTTATGGAAACACACAGTGTGACCGCCGTCCGTCTGGTTTAGGGTGGGGTCTTTGCTGCTTATGGAAACACACAGTGTGACCGCTGTCCGTATGGTTTAGGGTGGGGTCTCTGCTGCTTATGGAAACACACAGTGTGACCGCCGTCCGTATGGTTTAGGGTGGGGTCTCTGTTACATACAGAAACACACAGTGTGACCGCCATCCGTATGGTTTAGGGTGGGGTCTCTGCTGCTTATGGAAACACACAGTGTGACCGCCGTCCGTATGGTTTAGGGTGGGGTCCTTGCTGCTTATGGAAACACACAGTGTGACTGCCGTCCGTATGGTTTAGGGTGGGATCTCTGTTGCTTATGGAAACACACAGTGTGACCGCCGTCCGTATGGTTTAGGGTGGGGTCTCTGTTACATACAGAAACACACAGTGTGACCGCCGTCCGCCTGGTTTAGGGTGGGGTCTTGTTACATACAGAAACACACAGTGTGACCGCCGTCCGTCTGGTTTAGGGTGGGGTCTCTGCTGCTTATGGAAACACACAGTGTGACCGCCGTCCGCCTGGTTTAGGGTGGGGTCTCTGTTACATACAGAAACACACAGTGTGACCGCCGTCCGTATGGTTTAGGGTGGGGTCCTTGCTGCTTATGGAAACACACAGTGTGACCGCCGTCCGCCTGGTTTAGGGTGGGGTCTCTGTTACATACAGAAACACACAGTGTGACCGCCGTCCGTATGGTTTAGGGTGGGGTCTTTGCTGCTTATGGAAACACACAGTGTGACCGCCGTCCGCCTGGTTTAGGGTGGGGTCTCTGTTACATACAGAAACACACAGTGTGACCGCCGTCCGTATGGTTTAGGGTGGGGTCTCTGCTGCTTATGGAAACACACAGTGTGACCGCCGTCCGTATGGTTTAGGGTGGGATCTCTGTTGCTTATGGAAACACACAGTGTGACCGCCGTCCGCCTGGTTTAGGGTGGGGTCTTGTTACATACAGAAACACACAGTGTGACCGCCGTCCGTATGGTTTAGGGTGGGGTCTCTGTTACATACAGAAACACACAGTGTGACCGCCGTCCGTATGGTTTAGGGTGGGATCTCTGTTGCTTATGGAAACACACAGTGTGACCGCCGTCCGCCTGGTTTAGGGTGGGGTCTTGTTACATACAGAAACACACAGTGTGACCGCCGTCCGTATGGTTTAGGGTGGGGTCTCTGCTGCTTATGGAAACACACAGTGTGACCGCCGTCCGTCTGGTTTAGGGTGGGGTCCTTGCTGCTTATGGAAACACACAGTGTGACCGCCGTCCGTATGGTTTAGGGTGGGATCTCTGTTACATACAGAAACACACAGTGTGACCGCCGTCCGTCTGGTTTAGGGTGGGGTCCTTGCTGCTTATGGAAACACACAGTGTGACCGCCGTCCGTATGGTTTAGGGTGGGATCTCTGCTGCTTATGGAAACACACAGTGTGACCGCCGTCCGTCTGGTTAAGGGTGGGGTCTTTGCTGCTTATGGAAACACACAGTGTGACCGCCGTCCGTCTGGTTTAGGGTGGGATCTCTGTTACACACAGAAACACACAGTGTGACCGCCGTCCGTATGGTTTAGGGTGGGGTCCTTGCTGCTTATGGAAACACACAGTGTGACCGCCGTCCGTATGGTTTAGGGTGGGATCTCTGTTACATACAGAAACACACAGTGTGACCGCCGTCCGTCTGGTTTAGGGTGGGGTCTCTGTTACATACAGAAACACACAGTGTGACCGCCGTCCGTATGGTTTAGGGTGGGGTCCTTGCTGCTTATGGAAACACACAGTGTGACCGCCGTCCGTATGGTTTAGGGTGGGATCTCTGCTGCTTATGGAAACACACAGTGTGACCGCCGTCCGTCTGGTTAAGGGTGGGGTCTTTGCTGCTTATGGAAACACACAGTGTGACCGCCGTCCGTCTGGTTTAGGGTGGGATCTCTGTTACACACAGAAACACACAGTGTGACCGCCGTCCGTATGGTTTAGGGTGGGGTCCTTGCTGCTTATGGAAACACACAGTGTGACCGCCGTCCGTATGGTTTAGGGTGGGGTCTCTGTTACATACAGAAACACACAGTGTGACCGCCGTCCGTATGGTTTAGGGTGGGGTCCTTGCTGCTTATGGAAACACACAGTGTGACCGCCGTCCGTATGGTTTAGGGTGGGATCTCTGCTGCTTATGGAAACACACAGTGTGACCGCCGTCCGTCTGGTTAAGGGTGGGGTCTTTGCTGCTTATGGAAACACACAGTGTGACCGCCGTCCGTCTGGTTTAGGGTGGGATCTCTGTTACACACAGAAACACACAGTGTGACCGCCGTCCGTATGGTTTAGGGTGGGGTCCTTGCTGCTTATGGAAACACACAGTGTGACCGCCGTCCGTATGGTTTAGGGTGGGATCTCTGTTACATACAGAAACACACAGTGTGACCGCCGTCCGTATGGTTTAGGGTGGGGTCCTTGCTGCTTATGGAAACACACAGTGTGACCGCCGTCCGTCTGGTTTAGGGTGGGGTCTCTGCTGCTTATGGAAACACACAGTGTGACCGCCGTCCGTATGGTTTAGGGTGGGATCTCTGTTACATACAGAAACACACAGTGTGACCGCCGTCCGTCTGGTTTAGGGTGGGGTCTCTGTTACACACAGAAACACACAGTGTGACCGCCGTCCGTCTGGTTTAGGGTGGGGTCCTTGCTGCTTATGGAAACACACAGTGCTGCCTTCTTGCTCGCCTAAATAAAACACAGCAGACAGAAGCCAGCGAGGGATGGAAATAGCACCTCGTCATAGTCAGAAGCGAGTTTAGCTCAGCGTGCGAGGGCGTTCTGACATTAGGGATCTATTAATGCAGTTCAGTACACCCGGAGCTTGGGTGCAGTCTCAGGAAATCGGGACTGGAAAAGCACTTCCTGCATTCCATCCAGGGCGTCCACTGAGACACACAGGGGCTGTCCTATGTGTTCTAAAACCTCAGAGGCCTCCAGGAAACTCTGGAATAAGACGTGGGTGGGGATTTGCAGAGAATTGACATCCCTAACACCACCGAGTCTTCTGATCCCTAAACAGGGTCTATTTTTCCATTTCCAGTGACAATCTTTAATTTCTCTTGAAATGTCGTAATTTCCACTGCCGTGCTCTTCCACATCTTCTGTTAAATTTATTTATAGACACTTGATATTTTGGGTGCTATTATAAATAACAGCTTCCAAATTTGATTTTTAGTGGTTTGTTACTGATGTGTAAATTTTTATATATTAATTTCTTTATTATGTTAAAATACACATAACATACAATTTACGGTATTAAACTTTTTTAAAAAATTTGAGACAGGGTGTCACTCTCTCCCAGGCTAAGTGCGGTGGTACAATCACAGCTCACTACAGCCTCCACCTCCTGGGCTCAAGCCATCCTCTGGCCTCAGCCTCCCAAGTAGCTGGGACCACAGGTGCGAACCACCACACCCAGCTCATTTTTTCATGCTAAATATGTTTCAGTGTGTGGTTTGGCAGCACTGAGCACGTTCCCACTGCTTGATTTTTCCTGTGGGGTATTAAGTAGCTGGTTCGGGCTGCCTTAACAAAGCCCAACAGTTGGTCGGGCGCGGTGGCTCACGCCTGTAATCCCAGCACTTTGGGAGGCCGAGGCAGGCGGACCACTTGAGGTCAGGAGTTCAAGACCAGCCTGGCCAACATATAGTGAAAACCTGTCTGTACTAAAAAACACAAAAATTAGCTGGGCATGGTGGCACACGCCTGTAATCCCAGCTACTTGGGAAGCTGAGGCAGGAGAATCACTTGAACCTGGGAGGCGGAGGTTGCAGTGAGCCGAGATCAGACCACTGCATTCCAGCCTGAGTGACAGAGCGAGACTCCATCTCTAAAAAAAACAAAGCTTCACGGGCGGGCAGCGTGAACAGCAGACAGTTACTCTCACAGTCCTGGAGGCTGGAGCCCAAGATCAAGGTTTCTTCTTGGACCCGCACAGGGCTGGGTCCTTCTGAGGCCTCTCTCCTTGGCTTGTAGACAGTGTCCCCCTCACGCACAGCTCTGTCTTAAGTGTCCTCCTCCTACTAGGACACTGGTCTTGATGGATTAGGACCCACCCTGATGGCTTCACTTTAACTTCATTACATCTGCAAGGCCCCATCTCCAAATAAGGTCACCTCTGAGGTCCGGGGTCAGGGCTGTAACGTCCAAGTGCAGGGCAGGGGTCTCCTCTGAGGTCCCGGGGTCACGGCTGTAACGTCCGAGTGGAGGGCAGGGGTCTCCTCTGAGGTCCCGGGGTCACAGCTGTAACGTCCGAGCGCAGGGCGGGGGTCTCCTCTGAGGTCCGGGGTCAGGGCTGTAACGTCCGAGTGCAGGGCGGGGGTCACATCTGAGGTCCCGGGGTCAGGGCTGTAACGTCCGAGTGCAGGGCGGGGGCCACAGTTCAGCCCGGGGACATGAGGTTCTTCTGCGTCCTCTACGCACCCAGCCACGTCCTGTGTGACACCACCACCTTGCTTTCTTCTCTCATCTCTTCCTCCGGGCACTGAAATTCACCCCAGCACCGCACAGCGCAACACCAGGCCCCCAGCTTTGCTCCTGACGTCAGGGACGGCTGCTGTGACTCACCCACAGTCACACTGGGGATGTTTCCGGCTATTCCTGGTCTGCTAGGGTTTCTTGTTGTTTTTTTGAAAACCCATGAATGAATGTTGGATTTTATCAGAAGCGCTTCTGGTGTCTGGAGATGAGTGTGATTTTCTTCCTTCCTTTGCTAGCGTGCTGCATGCACGGATGCCATTGTACGGGCGGCTTGCTCACGGGGTCCTGGGTCGGTGACTCCTCAGGCACGGATTTTCCACCTTGCTGTGGGTGCCATCGCCTAACGACTGTCATCGCACTGCCTGGGACAGCTCACACTGGCAAGGTCGGCAGTTCCCATTGGACGGCTCCTCCCTGGGCCAGGCTGGATGGCAGCGGCCCTCGGCAGGCGTCTTGCAAAATGCCATTTCAGGACGATTTGGAGAAGGAACATGAGTCCTGCCCCCGGCTGGAGCATGGCTTAACACCTTTCAGTCAGATTTTTTCTGAAGTGCCAGCATTAGATTTTGCAAAATTGTCAGCAGCTGCTCAGAAGAAAACCCCGGTGGTGTCAGTGGGCCACCGTTTTCAGAAATGCTGAAACGTGTCTAGGGAAAACCTTAAGACCCCTGAAGGAGGCATGAGTGGTCCCGAGCAGATGCACGCGGGGCCAAGCATCGGGCGAGGTCAGTGCAATGCCACAAAGGTCCCCATACCTTTTTTGCAGTTTTATGGAGTTAGACAGGTTGATAGCAAAGTTCTTACAGGAAAGCACTCTGGTAAGAAGAGCTGGGAACACACTAGCAGACAGAACCCTCTGAAACCTCAAAGCAGAAACTGTGGCTGGTGCAGGTGCAGACGCCCCAGGCGTGCAGACAGGAGACCCCAGGACACGAGTGGCTGCAGGTACAGACGCCCCAGGCGTGCAGACAGGAGACCCCAGGACACGAGTGGCTGCAGGTACAGACGCCCCAGGCGTGCAGACAGGAGACCCCAGGACACGAGTGGCTGCAGGTGCAGACGCCCCAGGCGTGCAGACAGGAGACCCCAGGACACGAGTGGCTGCAGGTGCAGACGCCCCAGGCGTGCAGACAGGAGACCCCAGGACACGGGTAGCTGCACAAGTCACAGAGGCAAGGCTGGAATTTTGAATAAATGGTGCTGGCTAATAACCTAGTAGCCATTTGGACAAAGACTTTGTTCTGCCTCTGCCACCCCTGAGACAGCAAGACCAGCCCCTGCTCCTCCTCCTCAGCCCACTCAATGTGAAGCCGACGCGGATGAGGGCATTGATGATGATCCACTTCACTTAGTGAATATATTTTATCTTCCTAATGAGTTTTTTAATAACATGTTCTTTTTTCCAGCTTACTTGATCGTAAGAATACAGTATGTAACATATATAACATACAAAATATCTGTTTATCAACTGTTTATGTTATTGGGAAGGCTTCTGGTCAACAATAAGCTACTAATAGTTAAGTTTTTGGGAATCAGGCCAGGCGCAGTGGCTCATGCCTGTAATCCCAGCACTTTTGGAGGCCAGGGCAGGAGGACCGCTTAAGCCCAGGAGTTCAAGACCAGCCGGGGCAATGTAAGGAGACCCCATCTCTACAAAACACCATTAGCCGGTGTGGTGGCGTGCACCTGTGGTCCCAGCTACTTGGGAGACTGAGGAGGAAGGATCCCTTGGGCCCAGGATTTCGAGGCTGCAGTGAGCTGAGATTGCACCATTATACTCCAGCCTGGGTGACAGAGTAAGACCCTGTCAAAAAAAAGTTCTGTGTGGGTTTTCTCTGTGCAAGCATCACTGCCCCTCAGCCTGCATTGTTCAAGGGTTAACCACACCCACCGAATGGATGAATGTAACCATATTGCAGAGGAATGACACAGTCACACTGAAGGAAGCCGAGAAGTAAAGGAACACCTGAAGTTACCGCGGGGACAGTGTTGACGGGACGCTGACAGTGAAGCTAAAGACAAGACACACTGTGCCCGGATGCCAGGCTCTGGGTGGTGGGTCTGTCCCTTGCAGGGATGCGCCAGCAAGTCTGGAGCCAGTTCACCCGCAGCTGGGACTAGACAAGCAGGTGAATGTGGGAAAGCCAGGTTTCTTCCGACAAGAGATGCAGCAGGTGAAGCGGTGGACGAGAACAGGCCCTTGCTGCTGGGGTGGGCGAGGAGGGGCCCGTGTCGCTGGGGTGGGTGAGGACAGGGCGCGTGCTGCTGGGGTGGGTGAGGAAGGGCGCATGCCGCTGGGGTGGGTGAGGATGGATGTGTGCCCTGGGGTGGGTGAGGACGGGGCATGTGCCTTGGGGTGGGTGCGGACAGGGCGTATGCTGCTGGGGTTTGCGAGGACAGGGCCCATGCCACTGGGGTGTGTGCAGATGGATGTGTGCCCTGGGGTGGGTGAGGATGGGGCACATGCCCTGGGGTGGATGAGGATGGGGCACGTGCCCTGTAGTAAGGATGGGGCACATGCCCTGGGGTGGGTGAGGAGGGGGCCCATGCCCCTGGGGTGTGCAAGGAGGGGCCCGTGGATGTGTGCTGGGGTGGGCGAGGATGAATGCGTGCCCTAGGGTGGGTGGCACCAGCATGAGCCCACGCCGTCGGTCTACACACATGTGGATGTGTTTGTGTGTGGGGGTTAGTACACAGGCATGCATCTTCTGGCTCTTTCTCCAAGAGGGCCTAGACACCAGGAGGCCCCAGTGCCAAAGGAAGCACAGGTTGCAGGTCTCAGTCCCCGACATCCCCTCCAGTGAGACAACCCTGCAGGCCTCGGGGTCTCGGCTGCTGCCAAGGCCGGGGCAGGGAAAGTCAGGCTGAGCCTGGAGCACTCACAGTCCCGGTACGTGAGGAAATGCATGAACGGGAGCAGGGCTTGTCGGGAGGGGACCTGGGAGTCAAGATGAAAGACCCCAGGGCTGGGTGACAGTTTACTGGATTGTAACCCTCAGAATAAAAAGCCGCGAGTCCACAGTGATGCACACAATTTGATGCGTGAAGAAGTCAGTGTACGTGGAGCTGCCCTTTCTCAGGTTGAAGAAGTTGCTCCCGGCCCTAGTGGGAGAATTTTTATCACAAGTGGGTGATGGGCTTTGTCCAGTGCCTTTCCGTGTCCGCCAGGATGGAACAAACGTGACGTTCGTCCGTGGTTCTGTCAGTGTACAGCACGTCACTGATCACTTGCATGTGTGCCCAGAACCGGGGCGGCCACCCAGCCGATACACATGCAGGACCCGGCTTGGCCTCATGGGATGGCAGCTGTGTCTTGGTTTTCATTCGGTTCAGAAGGTGGGTACGGACTGGGCGCGGTGGCTCACGCCTGTCATCCCAGCACTTTGGGAGGCTGAGACAGGTGGATCACTTGAGGTCAGGAGTTTGAGACCAGCCTGGCCAAAACCACCCATCTCTACTAAAAATACAAACATTAGCTGGGTGCGGTGGCGGGCGCCTGTAATCCCAGCTACTCAGGAGGCTGAGACAGGAGAATTGCATGAACCTGGAAGGTGGAGGCTGTGGTGAGCCAAGATCGCACCACTGCACTCCAGCCTGGGTGACAGAGTGAGACTCCGTCTAAAAATAAACAAAACAAAACAAAACAAAACAAAGTAAAACAAAGTAAAATAAAATAAAGTAAAATAAAGTAAACTAAAATAAAGTAAAGTAAAATAAAATAAAACAAAACAAAACAAAATAAAATATTCCTTCAGGTCCTGCATACGATGAAACTGCTGACTCAGCGGGCCCGGAGGACCCCACTGACACCCAGCCTCACAGCAAAGAGACAGTTCCTGGTTTTGAAATACATCTTTGCTGAGTTTTCCGTGCTCAACTGGCACCCCCTTTCTCTTCTGAGTTCCTGGCCTCCTCAGGGGTCTTGTGGCCTCTCCGGGGGTCTTGCGGCCTCCTCAGGGGTCTGGTTAACCCTCCTTAGTTATAGGAAGGGCCTCATTTGAGGAGATTCCCTGGAATAGGAGGGAGAAGCTTGCAGAGCAGGATTCATGAACAATCCGTGTAAGTGCGGGGACGATACCTGGCATGTTACACTCCAGATGCCGCTGTCAGGAGCATGGTCACAGTCACTCAGGTCTGTGGTTCACTTCCCACGCGGGGTCTTCAACCCCATCGACCCCCAGGGCCCCAGACTCTGTAAATGGAACCACCAGCCACCCATTGCTTTAGTAGAAAGAGAGCCAGGAATGATCGTGACTTTCCCCCACCCTCACCTCCACTTCCAAACAACGCTGGGGACCAAGCAGGGGTCCATGGCCCAGGCTCTGTGTTTCCGGCTAATGATTAGTTGGAAGTTCCTTTGGAATAAAACTCCAAGTCCTTGCCCCAGCCGGCAGAAGCGACGTTCTGCAAACCACACCCGCTTCCATGTCACCCTCCCTCAGTCTCCCAGGGCCCCTCTCTGGTCCTCAGACACTGGGGGTGGTGGAGGGACCAACCCCAGCCTCCTCTTCCCTACCCACCTCCTGAACGAAATGAAAAGCAAGACCCTGAAGTGAGCACAGGGGGCCAAGCTGGGTCCTGCATGTGGATCAGGCTGGGCGGCCGACCCCGGTCGTGGGTGTATGGATGCGGCCCCCTGTGGGGTGCTTGGGGAGGGCTGCATCCTTGCACCCGGGAGGGGAGATTAAATCACTCACAGAAAGCACTAGCTGGTGGCGAAGGACATGCTTTATCATATACGGCAAAGCCATGTGGGGACGGAGAACCCAAGGAAATCCCAGTTCCCCAGGGGAAGCGCGTCTGTCCAGCGTCTGGGGGAGGGGCATGTGGTCCTCAGGAAGGCCATGCAGGCCGCCCACCCCAAGCTCTCCAGGGACGGCCTCTGCCTGCGGCCTCATGAGCTTGTGACCTGGGTCTGGGCTCTCAGGAGCACCAGGCAGGCAGGGAGGGCACGCCCCGGAGAAGCCCTGCCTGTGGCCGAGTTGCCGTTAGAATTTCAATGAGGGCCACTCAGCTTGAGGACAACAGACCGATGACTCCTGCCGCCCTGGAGGCCTGAGGCCCCACCTGCTCCGTCTGCTCAGGAGACACCAGTCTTGACTTGGCCTCTGTCCGTTTGTCCTCCCTGCCGGGCCTGGGAGCCCTGCGCTGTGGCTCCGCCCTGCAGGCCAGGGGGCTGGGTGGACATCCCTCAGGAAGAAAAGCCGCTGTCTGGAGCCGCCAGCCAGTGCTGGGGGGGCTTGGAGACCCCGGGTTGTGGACTTCGGGGCTGCAGATGGCCCAGGCTCTGACCCAAATCCGGTGCTCTCCGGAGTGGGTCTGTGTGTCCCTCCACTGGGCCTCTGGACCGGAACCTTCCGGGGACTCGAGCGTCCCCCTGAGACGTCTCAGCCGACCCAGCCCCTCCTGTGCGGCGGCCAGCCTGAGGTCTGGTGGGTAGATTTGCTCCTGCGCCATCTCAGGGCTGGTTCCCCGCGGAGGGAGGTGTGCCGTCTGTCAAGCCTCACTCGTTCCTGGCGAGGGCTCTGGTTTTCCAGCCACGTTACTGCATGGAGAGCAACGCACACAGGCAAGGTCTCAGACGCTGCCTGCGCCCGCCCTGGTCCTGCTGGATGACTCCTCCCTTCCCTCTTCTCAGGCCGTCCAAGCCCCCGACAGAGGGGACGATGGCCCTGGGGGACGCGGTCCCTTTCCCCAGCCGTTCCCAGAGCACAGCTGGCTTCAGCCTGCATGCGGCCACGTCTTACGAGTCCAGCCCGAGTCCGTCCACTTCTGAGGGTCCTGCTGCCCTCCCCCACCTGCCCCACGCTCCGCAGAGCCCTGCAGAATGAGAGGGTCCTGGACCCGGCTCCTCTGCCTCGGAGAATCTGACGGCTGCAGGTCCAATCGGGGCTCTAGGAGAGGCCCTGGCACCCTGACCCCCGGCAGGCAGCGAGGCTGACCTGGGAGGGTGAGGCCACCCCTGCCCTGGCTCTGACAACTCTCTCTGTGCTGCTGCCCAACCCTCTCCCCATGCCTCCTCCGCTTCCCCCGGGGCTGGCACCTGGGAGCCTCCTCCGCTTCCCCCGGGGTTGGCACCTGGGAGCCGTGCTCTGGGACGACACTCCTTTTTGGCCCTGGGAATTTTTCCTCCCACGTGGAGGCCCCCACAGCAGAGGACACCACCCAGCTAGGCCCACCTGACTGGTCAGGCTCAAACCCTCTGGTGCCCGCCCCACTGATAGGACCAGGTGCAAACCGGGCAGCGACACCCCAGACGTGTGGCCTTCATCAACTCCCCTGGGCTCCTCTCCCTCCAGCCCGCCCTTCTCTGCCCAGGAAACGGTTTTCTGAAGAGTTCTCCATTCTTGAGCCTTCCCACTGGGTGGAAGACAGTGGCCACAAGGCTGGAGCCGCAAGAGGCTGGGGAGGGTGGGGCCTGGGATCTCCTGCTCACGGGCTGTGTGACTGTGGGCACGAGACTTCATTTCCTGATTCATAAAGGTGGGGACACGATCAAAGCTACTCCTCGGACCTTTGTGAAGGTTAAATGAGTTAAACGTGGAGCACTCCTGACCCACGGTGAGGATCGTAAAATGCTGGCCACTGAAATTGTTCATTTTCCCCTCGGCATTGTGACAATATATCCCCAATGGCGTAGGATTTTAAGTGAATGTACCATCATCTGCTCAACAATTCTTTCACTGTGGACACTTGAGTGATTTCCAATCATGTTTACTCTCATTTTTTCTTTCTTTCTTTCTTTTTTTTTTTTTTTGAGATAGAGTCTTGCTCTGTTGCCCAGGCTGGAGTGCAGTGGCCCGATCTCAGCTCACTGCACTCTCTGCCTCCCTGGTTCAAGCCATTCTCCCAGCTCAGCCTCCCAAGTAGCTGGGACTACAGGTGCACGCCAACACACACAGCTAATTTTTTTTTAACTTATAGTGGATAAGGGGTTTCGCCATGTTGGCCAGGCTGGTCTCAAACTCCTGACCTCAGGTGATCCGCCCACCTCGGCCTCCCAAAGTGCTGGGATTACAGGTGTGAGCCACCGCACCCCAGCCAGTAACACTGACTCTTAGAGCACTCTAACATGGAAAGGAGAAAACAATTGTTTCTCCTTTGGGATTGTTTCCTTAAAATTTGGCCCAGAAATTATAATCCTGAGTCAAAGGGTGTTGATGTTCTCATTATCCTGGAAGAATCACCCTGACCTTGACTTTAGAAGGTTGAATTACCTCGGACTTGCGAACGGCAACAGGTGTCTCATAGAAGCTGGGCGGGTCCCTCGCGGAAGCTGGGCGGGTCCATCGCGGAAGCTGGGCCGGGTCTCTCCTAGAAGCTGGGCCTCACTGGATTCTGTAGATGTGTTTGTTTTCATTAGTATTTCTGTGTTTTACCGTTGTTCTGGGCTTACTAATTATGTTCTATTTAAATATTCTCTGTCTACTGATCTGCTACGAATGTAATTTGTAATTACCGGGAACACCCTCAGGGTGACATGAGGTCTGATCTCCAACCTCATGCCTCCCTGCCCCCTGAGAAGCAGCAGGTTGTTCCTGACGCCCCCGAAAGGTGGATGGTAAACACTCCGGCCTCCACCGTCTCCCCTCCCAGGCCTCACACCCGGCTCCCCCACTCCCACCCCCACCGACTCCCCTCCCAGGCCTCACACCTGGCCCCCCACTCCCACCCCCACCGCTCCCCTCCCAGGCCTCACGCCTGGCCCCCACCCCTGCCAACTCCCCTCCCAGGCTTCACACCTGGCCCCCCACCCTTGCCGCTGCCCCTCCCAAGGCTCACACCTGGACCCCCCAATCCCAACTCTTGCCAGCTCCCCTCCCAGGGCTCACACCATTTTAAGTGAATGTCTGTCCCACCCCCTCTTGCCTGTCCCAGTGGCTCCTGGAACATGGAGCCCCTCTAGCAACTCCCTAATTTTCTTCTATTCGTAGCAAATTGTCTCAAAAAATGTGTCTACATGCCTCATCAAAGACCCCCCATCCAAGACCCTCCATCCAAGAGCCCCTCTGTCCAAGACCCCCATCCAAGACCCCCCATCAAAGACCCCCATCCAAGACCCCCATCCAAGAGCCCCTCTGTCCAAGACCCCCATCCAAGAGCCCCTCTGTCCAAGACCCCCATCCAAGACCCCCATCCAAGACCCCCATCCAAGAGCCCCTCTGTCCAAGACCCCCATCCAAGAGCCCCTCTGTCCAAGACCCCCATCCAAGAGCCCCTCTGTCCAAGACCCCCATCCAAGAGCCCCTCTGTCCAAGACCCCCATCCAAGACCCCCATCCAAGACCCCCATCCAAGACCCCCCATCAAAGACCCCCATCCAAGACCCCCATCCAAGAGCCCCTCTGTCCAAGACCCCCATCCAAGAGCCCCTCTGTCCAAGACCCCCATCCAAGACCCCCATCCAAGACCCCCATCCAAGAGCCCCTCTGTCCAAGACCCCCATCCAAGAGCCCCTCTGTCCAAGACCCCCATCCAAGAGCCCCTCTGTCCAAGACCCCCATCCAAGAGCCCCTCTGTCCAAGACCCCCATCCAAGACCCCCATCCAAGACCCCCATCCAAGACCCCCCATCCAAGATCCCCCATCCAAGACCCCCATCCAAGACCCCCCATCCAAGACCCCCATCCAAGACCCCCATCCAAGACCCCCCATCCAAGACCCCCATCCAAGATCCCCCATCCAAGACCCCCATCCAAGACCCCCCATCCAAGACCCCCATCCAAGATCCCCCATCCAAGACCCCCATCCAAGACCCCCCATCCAAGGCCCCCCATCCAAGACCCCCCATCCAAGGCCCCCCATCAAAGACCCCCCATCCAAGGCCCCCCATCCAAGGCCCCCCATCCAAGGCCCCCCATCCAAGGCCCCCCTCTCCTCTAGTCCACTGTGTGAACATCACCTCTCTGCATCTCATGGGAGTCTGCAGCCTGTGGAGCCGGCTCCTCCTCTCCGTCCTTCTCACACTGAGGGGCCCCCAGAGAGGTCACCGTGGCCCAAATGTCTGTCCCCGGAAATTCTTCTGTGGAAACCTTCACTCCAAGGTGATGCTGTTGGGAGGAGAGGCCTTTGGGGGGGTCCGGCCATGAGGGTCAGACCATCCTCGTGGACGGCTTAGTACCCAGACAAAAGGGACCTCAGAGAGCACCCTCCATCACGTGTGGACATGGCCAGGAGGCGCTGGCTGTGAACCACAGTCTGCTGGGGCCGGTTGGACTCACAGCCTCCAGAGCTGTGAGCCAAATGTCGGTCGCTTGAAGCCGCCACCTGGGGTGTTTTGCTGTGGCAGCCGGAGTGGCGGAGACTGGGGAGATCCTGGCCACAGAAGCGGCAGGGCCTGCCCCTCCAGTTCCTGTCTGAGCCATCACCACAGGTGCATCCTTCACCACCTGCCCGCTGCCCTGCTGGTCCGTTCTCTGCCTTCCAGACATAAACGTGAGTGGGAGGGCGGGGGTGGCCTGTGTGTGCCCGGCGCTGCTCCACACGAGCTCCCGGGTGTGCCAGTGAGCCGGATGCCCGCTGGGTTCCCATGGCAGCCTCTCTGTTCTTCTCCCTGATTGTAGAGACGTGACCCTTGCCTGCTGGCTACAGCTCAGGGAGGCGTGCTGTGTGTCCTTCGCGATGTGCGCTGGGGGCCGGCCCCTGACAGCTGGGGGCCGGTGCTGTGTGTCCTTCGTGGGTGTGCACTGGAGGCCGGTCCTGTGTGTCTGCTCCGTCGGCCCCCTCAGGTGGGTGGCTCAGGCGTCGCCGTGGTGGGAATGTTTACGCCACGGAAACCGGCCAGTGCCTCCAGCCAGGGTTTCGTTTCGCTGCTGAGTTGCTTGTTGCTGAATCAGCACAGCGCAGACTGGCCTTCCTCTTCCCTGCGCTGTTTTGTTATGGGATGTTTCTAACATACGGAAAAGCACAGAGAATGATGTGATAAGTACCATCGGCCCCTCCCAGCTCTAAGACTCCTTGGCATTTGGCTGTGTCTGTGCCGTGATTTTAAGTGGATTCAACCTGTCCAATCCACCCAAAGCGCCCGGGTGCCCTCTGGTGTCATCGCTCTCCCTCCTGGGGCCGATTCCGCATCTGGAGTGTCAGTCTAGGGCACGTTTGTAGACCTCACAGCACACGTGTGACCATCAACACTACACAGCATGGTTTTGTGTGGGGTTTTTTTGGTTTGTTTTGAGACACGGTCTTGCTCCATCACCCAGGCTGGAGTGCAGCGGCACGATCATGGCTCACTGCAGCCTTGACCTCCCAGGCTCAAACCATCCTCCCACCTCAGCCTCCTGAGTAGCTGGGACCACAGGCTCGTGCCACCACGCCCAGCTAATTTTTATTTATTTATTTTTTTTTTAGAGACGGAGTCTCACTATGTTGTCCAGGCTGGTCTCGAACTCCTGGGCTCAAGCGATCCTCCCACCCGGGCCTCACAAAGTGCTGGGATTACAGGTGTGAGCCACCACAAACAGCCCTTCTCTTCCTTGCCTGGGTTAGGGACTCACTGAGAATAAGACAGGAGAAAAGGCGGATGTGATTTCAGAATAACAACTTTCTACCCAGCCCCAGCCCTGGCCGTCCACCCACGCTGCCCTGCTGTCACCACAGCACTCGGAGCTCCTGGAGCTTTGGCTACTTTATCTTTGTGGCCCTTTTCTGCCTGCTTATCAGCCCCCTTTCCCTGCCTCTGCAAACAATGCTGGCGAAATTTAGACAAGAGTTGCATTGTACACAGATATTACAGAGGCAAGGAATGATACTGTTATAACATTGACTCCAACACACCATCCTCTCTCTCTCGCTCGCTCTCACTCTCTCTCGTTCTCTTGCCCTATGTCTCTCTCTCTCTGTGTCTCTCGTTCTCTGTCTCTCGCACGCACTCTCTGTCATTCTCTCGCTCTCTTTGTCTCTCTCACTCTTTGTCTCTCTCACTCTCTCTCTCTGTCTCTCTCTCACTCTCTCTTGTTCTCTTGCTCCCTCTTGTTCTCTCGTGCTTTCTGTCTCTCACTCTCTCTCGTTCTCTCTCTCTTGCTTACTCTCTCACTGTCTCGTTCTCTCTGGCTCACTCTCGTTCTCTCTCTCTCTCATTCTTTCATTGTCTCTCTCGTTTCTCGTTCTCTCATTCTCTCGTTCTCTCTCGCTCTCTCTCTATCTCTCACTCGCTGTCTCTGTCTCTCTGTCTCTCTCACTCTCTCTGTCTCTCTCTGTCTCTCTCTTACTCTTGTTCTCTCACTCTCGCTCTCTCTCTCTCACTCTCTCTCTTTCACTCTCGTTCTCTCTCGCTCACTCTCTCGTTCTCACTCTCTCTCGTTCTCTCACGCTCTTTCTCTCGTTCTCTCTCTCGCTCTCTTTCTCTTTCTTTTTTTTTTTTTTTTTTTTTTTTTTTTTTTTTTTTTTGAGACGGAGTCTCACGCTGTTGCCCAGGCTGGAGTGCAGTGGCGCGATCTCGGCTCACTGCAAGCTCCGCCTCCCGGGTTCCCGCCATTCTCCTGCCTCAGCCTCCTGAGTAGCTGGGACTACAGGCGCCCGCCACCGCGCCCGGCTAATTTTTTTGTATTTTTAGTAGAGACGGGGTTTCACTGTGGTCTCGATCTCCTGACCTTGTGATCCGCCCGCCTCGGCCTCCCAAAGTGCTGGGATTACAGGCTTGAGCCACCGCGCCCGGCCTTCTCTTTCTCTTTCTGTCTCTTTCTCTCTCTCGCTCTCTCTGTCTCTCTCATTCTCTCTCACTCTCTCTCCCTCACACTGTCACTCTCTCTCTCACTCTCTCTTTCTCTCTCTCGCTCACTCTGTCTCTCTCATTCTCTCTCACTCTCTCTCACACTCTCGCTCTCTCACTCTCTCTCTCTGTCTCTCTGTCTCTCTCTCTGGTCTTCTTTGAAGTCTTTCATTAAACTTTAGTAATTTTCTGCTCACAGATCTTAGATATAGTTTGTTAGGTTTATTCCTAAGTATTTTTTATTTTGGGGTTTGAGTTTTAACATCTGTTTTTGATGCCCATATAGAAAACTGCGAATGACTCTCGAATGTTGATTTCTATATTGGAGCATCTTGTTAAACTATTTTAATTCTCATAATTTGTGGATTGCAATATTTTTTGTAAGTAATCATTTCATCAATACATAGTTTAGTTTCTTTGTTTCCAATTTTTAATATCCATAGTTTCTTTTTAAATTTTTATTTATTTATTTTTTTATTTATTATTTTTGAGATGGAGTCTCACTCTGTCCCCCAGACGGGAGTGCAGTGGCGTGATCTTGGCTCACTGCAAGCTCCGCCTCCCAGGTTCACGCTATTCTCCCGCCTCAGCCTCCCGAGTAGCTGGGACTACAGGTGCCTGCCAACATGCCCGGTTAAATTTTTTTTTTTTTTTTTTGGATTTTTAGTAGAGATGGGGTTTCACCGTGTTAGCCAGGTTGGTCTCAGTCTCCTGACCTCATGATCCACCTACCTCCCAAAGTGCTGGGATTACAGGCATGAGCCACTGCACCTGGCCTTATTTTATTTATTTTGAGACACAGTCTCATTCTGTCTACCATGCTGGAGTGCAGTGGTGCAATCTTGGCTCACTGCAACCTCCACCTCCCGGGTTCAAGCAATTCTCCTGCCTCACCCTCCCGAGTAACTGGGGCTACAGGCGCCCGCCACCAAGCCCAGCTGATTTTTGTATTTTTAGTAGAGACGTGGTTTTGCCATGTTGCCCAGGCTGGTCTCAAACTCCTGACCTCATGATCCACCTGCCTCGGCCTCCCAAAGTGCTGGGATTACAGGTGTGAGCTGCTGCACCCGGCCCATTGTTGCTTTTTCTTGTCTGGTTTTGAGTGGGTCCCCAAGTTCTTCGTAGGTTAGAGGCAGTGAGGATGAGTTGTCTCATTCCTGATTTTATTTAAAAATGCGTAATTGTGATGGTTGCTGTACTTTACTTTTTTTTTTTTTTTGGGCATATTCCTTTTGTAAAGTTAAAAAATTTATTTGATTCGTAGTTTGGTAAGAGTTTTATGTTAAAATACTGTTGGATTTTATCAAATATTTATCTGCATCTATTGACATTAACAGGTGGTTTTTCTTTTTTGCACTGTTTGTGCAGCAAATCACAAGGCTGGGCCGTGGAGTGACTGTCTCCTGGGAGACTCGGGTGGGTGAGCTGGTCATGGCTGAGCTCCACCCAACCCTCCACACTCCTCAGTCTTCTGATTCCTTCTCCACTTCCTCACGGAACTCAACCGTTGGATCCGTAGGGAGCAAGGAGGTTGAGAGGCTTTCGGGAGACCTGGGACGGTGGGCTCTGGACGGGACAGGCAGGGGAGTTGCTGCCCAGCCCCTGCTTTGTGCAGCACCAGGCACAGGTTCAGAAGACGCTGCCACCACGCTTGGGGCTCCTGGATGCCACGGGCAGAGCCTGACCCAGAACCACTCAGGAAAGACATCCCAGGTGGTGTAGTCCAAGCTTCTCCTGCGCCGTGGGAGGAAAGCATATGAGGGTGGGGGTGTGCAGGGTGGTGACAAACAGGCCCAGCAAACGGGCCAGCACGGCCTATCCCTGGTCACTGGCCACGCCCCCCCGATCACTGGCACGCCCACCCTGGTCGCTGGCCACGCCCCCCGATCACTGGCACGCCCACCCTGGTCACTGGCCATGCCCACCCTGGTCGCTGGCCATGCCCCCGGGTCACTGGCCACGCCCACCCTGGTCACTGGCCACGCCCCCGGTCACTGGCCACGCCCCCGGTCACTGGCCACGCCCACTCTGGTCACTGGCCACGCCCGCCCTGCTGCAGAGTGAAGACTCCCACCAGGCCAGCCGGCTGCTGCCTCCCGGCGACGGCTCTCCCGTGAGGCCCACCCGCCATCCCCCCGCAAGGGGGAAACAGAGGCCCGGGAGTCGGCCAGGCGAACTGCTTTTCTAGGTCAACGCTGGTCCTCTCTTGCCATCCTGTAAATCAGATACTGAGTTTAAAAGCTGACCACAGAAAACCAAACATCGTATATTCTCACTGATATTTGGGAGCTAAGCTATGCGGAGGCAAAGGCGTAAGAATGATACAGTGGATTTTGGGGACTCGAGGGGAAGAGTGGGAGGGGCGAGGGATAAAAGACAACAAATATGGCACAGTGTGTACTGCTCAGGTGATGAGTGCACGAGGATCTCGCAAATCCGCACTAAAGAACTGGCTCCTGGCTGGGCTGGTGGCTCATGCCTGTAATCCCAGCACTTTGGGAGGCCGAGGTGGGTGGATCACAAGGTCAGGAGATCGAGACCATCCTGGCTAACACGGTGAAACCCCATCTCTACTAAAAATACAAAGCATTAGCCAGGCGAGGTGGCGGGCGCCTGTAGTCCCAGCTACTCAGGAGGCGGAGGCAGGAGAATGGTGTGAACCCGGGAGGCGGAGCGTGCAGTGAGTGGAGATCGTGCCACTGCACTCCAGCCTGGGCTACAGAGCGAGACTCTGTCTTGGGAAAAAAAAAAGAACTCGCTCCTGTAACCAAATACCACGTGTACCCCAATAACTTATGGAAAAATAAAATAAATATACAAGTAAATAAATTAAATGCTGACCATGCCCCATGTAAAACAGCAGGGAAGGGCCCAGGGAGGGGAAGTGGGGGGAGAAAACGTGCATGGCTGCCACAGCCCGCCGCTGCCTGTGCATGGCATGGTGTCCTTTCCATGGCTCCATAGCCACTGTGTTCTCAAAGGGGCTGAGCCGTCATTCGTTGTATTCTCTGGGGTTGTTCCAAAATGCCGTCCACGGCCAGGCGTGGCAGCTCACGCTTGTAATCCCAGGACTTTGGGAGGCTGAGGTGGGAGGATCACCTGAGGTCAGAAGTTTGAGACCATCCTGGCCAACATGGCGAAACCTCATCTCTACTAAAAATACAAACGTGAGCCGGGCGTGGTGGCAGGTGGCTGTAATCCCAGCTACTCGGGAGACTGAGGCAGGAGAATCACCTGAATCCAGGAGGCGGAGGTTGCAGTGAGCCGAGATCACACCACTGCGCTCCAGTCTGGGCAACAGAGTGAGACTCCGTCTCAAAAAATAATAATAATAACAAAACAAAAAAGCAACAAAATGTCATCCATGAACGTTGGCTGCCAGGTGGTCTTGGGGAGACTCCAGGCTCAGCCTCCTCCCGCTGCCCTCGTGAAGGAGCCATCCTGACTCTCCCTGGCCACCTGAGCCCACTGCCCCAGCAGGTCTACTGCTCTGGGAGCATGAGGACCCCCAGGCCCATGGCCGTCCAGGTGTCCCCTTCAGAGGAAGCCTGTGTGTGACCTGAATACTCTGCACGAACTCAGCACCAGCAAAACCCAGACGTGCTGACGTGGGGAGCACAGGCTTAGCTGACGCATCATGGGGGCCGTGCTGTAGGGAACCGCCCTGGGCCTGTGTGTCTCGGCTCTGGGAGAACATCACACATGGACCTGGCCCACCTTGTGGGACTGCACCCCCCAGAGGCCTATCAGCAGCTGTCACACATTGTCACTAAAGGAGCCTTCAACAGCCCATGATGTGGGTGACGTGGCCCAGGTAAAGCAAGGGAACCCATGGGTCTGAGCCCTTTCTCTCCCTTTCTTCTGTGGAATGGGACCCTGGGTTGCAGCTAATGCTTTGTGGAGGACTGTGACAGCTGCTCAGGCTCTGCCTGTGGTGTTGGCAGAAGCACCTTGGCCAGGGACAGAAGCTCACGTCTAGAGGAAGCGTCCATTCCAACCAGGACACATGGCTGCACCCCCTCCCCCACCGATGGAGGGGTCCAGTGGAACCAGCGTCCCCCTGTGACCAGCCTGTCCCCAGGGGAACAGTTTCAGGCCCACAGCTCTGGCTCTCTGCTGCTGGTTGCTGGACTTTTGGCCATGGTGGGGGGGGGCCACATCTGAGGTTGGGCACAGCTTCCATGCCTGCTGCTGTGGGCACTGCCCAGGAGCCACTAAGCAAGCCTGGGGTGACTGGTGGCATCCCCAAGACAAGCCTCATCCGTGGACACGCAATATCCCCACGCCCTGTGCCCCTCTGGAAAGGTTTGTCCAGACGCCTCTCCCCAATCTGCTTGTCATTAACCTTCCAAACGGACAGCGTCCAAGTCCTGGACCATCCGGCAAGCCGTGAGCCACATCCCCTGAAGAGGTCTGGCTCCGTCCTCCTGTCCAGGCACAGGACACAGCCAGTGAGGCCGCCTCGAGCACTGCTTGCTAGGACGATGTCACTGTCTTGCCTCCCTCCAGGGCCATCCCCAGATGAGGCTGCAGCATGCCCTGTCCACTCTCAGCTGGTGCCAGTGTTGTCTGGAACTGTCTGGACTTACCTGGAAACTGAGTGTGAGCGTAAGATTCCTCAGTCCACTGGTGGCTGGGAATTGCCCTGGAGGGCCACTGGTGCTTGTGGAGGGAGAAATGGCAATGCCGTGTGTGTAGGTGCTGTGGGCGTGGGTGCTGTGGGCCTGGGTGCCGTGGACGTGGGTACATGGCACAGATGGTTGGCCACCTGAATGAGTGGGAGGGGTGCAGTCCCAGGCTCTCCCAGAGACTGCCATAGCCTCCACCCCCAGTGACGGGGAGGGATGCTGAGAATGGCAAGTTTGATGCTTGGTGAATCTTGCACTGCTTAATTCATGGTCATCCGACACTTCTGTCTCTACGGAGGCCCAGTGGAAAGCCAGGAGCTGGATCTCCGAAGGATAATGGTTACTTTAAGAAGAGGGCATGATTTTTCTCCAAAACACTCGGGGGCTGAGCTGGGATTCTTCTGCAGGGTTTGTTGGAAGCTCCACGTGGCATCCCTGACACGGACCCGTCGTCACCATCTGATTTGCTGAGACACCCTTGCAGAGGTGCCTGATGGCGGCCTGGACCTGCCGCCGAGCCTTCTGCTGCTGCGGGCCCCTTCAAAACTGACAGCCTCCTAAGCTTCCATATGGTCAAAGCAGCTTCAATATGGTGCATGAGCTCTCCCGGGTCTGAAGAACAGTAACTTGGGGCAGGTCTCCTCCTCCTCCTCTTATTCTTCTTCTTCTTCTCCTCTCCTCCTCTTCCTCTTCCTCCTCCTCCCCTTCCCCCTCCCCTCCCCTCCTCCCCCTCCCCTCTTCCTCTTCCTCTTCCTCTTCTTCTCTCCTTCTCCTTCTCCTTCTCCTTCTCCTTCTCCTTCTGACAAGGTCTCACTCTGTTGCCCAGGCTGAAGTGTGGTGGTGCCATCACAGCTCACTGCAGCCTTGAACTCCTGAGCTCAAGCGATCCTCCTGCCTCGGCCTCTCAAAGTGCTAGGATTACAGGTGTGAACCACCATGCCTGGCTGGGGCACATATCTTCATATACCCCAGACCACAGGGTGTCTAGAAATGTCACTGAAATGGCAGAATCCTTAATTTTGTGGGGTGTGTCTCCTACTCTAGAGGCACAAATGGGCCTTACTAAGACAATGAGAGTCTTTTTTTTTTTTTTTTTTTTGAGACAGAGTCTCGCTCTGTCGCCCAGGCTGGAGTGTAGTGGAGTGATCTCGGCTCACTGCAAGCTCCGCCTCCTGGGTTCACGCCATTCTCCTGCCTCAGCCTCCCGAGTAGCTGGGACTACAGGCGCCCACCACCACACCCGGCTAATTTTCTTGTATTTTTAGTAGAGACGGGGTTTCACCATGTCAGCCAGGATGGTCTCAATCTCCTGACCTCATGATCCACCCGTCTCGGCCTCCCAGAGTGCTGGGATTACAGGCGTGAGTCACCGCGCCCGGCGACAATGAGAGTCTTTACTACCTGCTGCCGCCAGGTCTGATCTCCATCACACCGTCAGTAGAGTGAACTGCACTTTGCCCCGTGGGATGGCCAGGACTGAGATGAGCCAGGGCCCTGAGGTCTATATTTTGACAAAGGGATGGACAATGGGCACAGCTCTAAAAACATGGGCTGGGGTGTATTGCTGTCCCTGCCAGGAAAAGCAGCCTTCCCCTGTGGCTCAGCGCTTGTGTGTGGAGGAAAACGTTGGTCAGGTGAGTTTCCTCATGGAAGCCATGGCCGGGTGTTCCCTTACCGGGATCACATCTGGAAGAGCAGCTGCAACTGGAGTCCCCACCCAGTTGTGTTTGCAGCCATCCACGGTCACTCTCCAAAATCCACCTCTGTCCTTCACAGGTCAAGGAGGTGAAGTAAAAGGATGTAATAAGAATCTGAGATACCAGCCGGGCACGGTAATCTCACACCTGTAATCCCAGCACTTTGGGAGGCCGAGGTGGGCGGATCACCTGAGCTTGGGCATTTGAGACCAGCCTGGCCAATATGGCGAAACCCCATCTCTACTAAAAATACCAAAATTAGCCGGGCGTGGTGGCACATGCCTGCAGTCACAGCTACTCGGGAGGCTGAGGCAGGAGAATCGTCTGAACCTGGGAGGTGGAGATTGCAGTGAGCTGAGATTGCACCACTGCACTCTGGCCTAGGTGACAGAGTGAGACTCTGTCTCAAAAAAAAAAAAAAGGAATCCGGGATACTGTTGCCAGTATGTGCTGTAAATCTTCCTCCTAGACTTCTCTGAAGGAGTCTGCAGCCCTTTGGCAGCGTGGTTGCAGATGGAAGGAAGGAATCAGTTCGCCCTGGAGAATGGTTGGGCAGCACCTCTGAGCCAAGCATCCCACCTGCTCTGATTGGCCCACAATCATGGGGCCACTGGTATCTCAGAGCCCTTCTGTAAGGGGGTCCGGTCCCCCGGCGTTCTGTAAGGGGGTCCGGTCTCCCAGTGTTCTGTAAGGGGGTCCGGTCCCCCGGCGTTCGTCCGGTCCCCCGGCGTTCTGTAAGGAGGTCCAGTCCCCTGGCATTCAGGGGTTCTGAGCTGCTCAGTTCTGGGATTTGGGGAAAAGCCAGGATTCTCCACCATGCTGGCTGGTGCCATTTCTCTGTTCACCAGACCCACAGGGTTTGTCACTTACAGTGATTGCCATGGTCTAAATGTTTGTGTCCCCCTCGAGACATAGTTATTGAAACCTAATCACCAAGGTGATGGTGTGGGGAGGTAGGACCTTCAGGAGGCCATGGGGGCAGAGCCCTCATGAATAGATTGGTGCCCTTATGAAAGGGGCCTCCAGAGCCTTGTTTGCCCCGTGTAGGGGCGCAGCCAGAAGTCACTGTCTGAGAGGAAACTGGCCTTCATCAAACACAGCTGGCACCTTGGTCTTGCACTTCCAGCCTCCAGGACTGTGAGACATGTTTCTGTCATTTATAAGCCACCCAGTTCTTTAACGATATTTTTGTTATGGTGGCCCAAACAGAGACCAGTGAACACTCTGGCAGGCTACTTACGTGTTTTAGTCCTGGGGACACTTCGATCAGTTAGACATTCCCAAAGTCCTATGGGGTGAAGGATGCAGGTGCTGCCCTGGCCCTGTCCCCCGTTGAGACCAGGATACGCCATTGTGCTGGAGCTGCTACCTGGTTGCCAACACTGAGACAGCCTCTTTAATGAGAGCAACTTCCACCACCGTCTCGGTCCACAGAGCCTCCCAAAATGTGGTGCCCTCCACCAGCATATTGCCCATGCCTTTCTCTCCCAGGAGGCATTGCTGGGGTGGATGAACAGGACCATGGGATCAGTCCTCTAATGTTACCACGCCTGCACTTTTGTCTTCTTTCCTCTCTGTTGTACAGAGGAAGTTTTGACAGCTCACTTGGGTGGTGCGCAAGCTTCTGTCAAACAATGGGACAAACCGTGAGAGCCACTCCCAGCCACTGCTTCTGCACACTTCTCTGCTATGTGAGTCCTCGTTGGCAAATCTACCCTGATCTAACATTCTGTTACCTCCTTGGTGGTCCAACAGCCCGAGAGTCCATGGCCTCAGAGGCCCCTGGGTTTTTGCTGATGTAAATTGGCAAAAACTTGCATTCAGTGCGTATGTGGCTTGTCTTGGGTCTGACTGTGCGTTCATCCCTCTGCACCCAACTCTAGTCATGGCTCTGGGAATAATGAGGGTCGGTGGGGGTGGATCTGAAGGGGGATTTGTCATCTTGCGAGGCTGTTTCCTCAGGTGAGGCCATCACAGATCTTTGGGTACAGTTTGACTCACCTCAGACTCTAAGGAAGGGTCACTTTTGCTTACAGGGAGACTCAGGAAGGTCTAATGTTCAGGGGACTCAGAATCAGAGAAAGACACCCTCTCCAGTTCTCGAGGTCTCATTCTTTCCAAATAAATGCCTTAACTTTGACTTAAGAGATTTGGTAAGACACTGAATTATTCTTTAGTTATTATTCATTAGCCTGCAAGATCAAATTTGTGCTCTGCATTAAAAAAGAAAAAGTTGACTCTGCAGCTACATGAACAAAAAAATTTTTTAAGACAGTCATAGAAGGACTCTGGTTCTGTCTATACATTGAGCTGAGCACTTAAGGCCACAGCTTGTCATTTTCTTTGTCAGTTCCCCAGTATAGTCAGAAGCAGCCGCCCCAGGCCACATCCTCATATGCATGGTTTCTATCCCCATCCTAATGTCCTATTGCAAGCGCCCCCTGGTGTCTGAAACCCAGGCTTGTGATGGGCACTGCATTGCAGAGACCTCAAGGTGACAATTCTATCAGTGACAACGTTCATGGATTATCTGCATCCCGCTTCCCACTCCTCACGCGGTCATCACTGACATCAGATGAAACCTGGTCTGTCCAATTACTAAGCCCAGATTCCCATCTTCAAAGTTCCGCCTTCCTGGAAACGCTGCTGGTACCAGGAATGGTTGGTCAGGACCTCTGAAGTCACTCTAGGCACTTTGGGTAGAAGGAGATTCATTGCAGGGGATTTTAGACTTACACAAATGTTGAGAACTTTGGGGAAGGAAGGTTATTTCCGGAGATCTGGAAGTGCAGGGATAGAAGGGTGGCGTCCACTGCCCCCTGACCACTGTACCTCTGACACGGTTAGAAACCGCCCCAGTGATCCTAGCTGCCTGCAGCACCTCAGGGTGATTCTCAAACTGACTCCAGAAGCCAAGGTACACCTGCCGCCAGTGACTGCAGGGGCCTCTGCAGAACAGACGTTGATGAATGAAAAAAAGTGTGGTCTACCCGTAGCAGGGAATGTCATTCAGCCTTGAAAAGGAAGGAAATCCTGGCCAGGTGCGGTGGCTCATGCCTGTAATCTCAGCACTTTGGGAGGCCGAGGTGGGCAGATGACGAGGTCAGGAGATCGAGACCATCCTGGCTAACACGGTGAAACCCCATCTCTACTAAAAATAGAAAAAATTAGCCGGGTGTGGTGGCGGCACCTGTAGTCCCAGCTACTCGGGAGGCTGAGGCAGGAGAATGGCGGGAACCTGGGAGGCGGAGCTTGCAGTGAGCTAAGATCGCGCCACTGCACTCCAGCCTGGACCACAGGGCAAGACTCAGTCTCCAAAAAAAAAAAAAAAAAAAAAAGGAAAGAAGGAAATCCTGCAGCTTATGCCTGTCATCCCAGCTCTTTGGGAGGCTGAGGCAGGAGCATGACTTGAGGCCAGGAGTTCGAGACCAGCATGAGCAACATAATGACACCCCGTCTCCACAATAAATAAACAAACAAATTTAAAAAATTCGCTGTAGTCCCCGCTACCTGGGAGACTGAAGCAGGAGGACAGCTTGAGCCCAGGAAGTCGAGGCTGCAGTGAGCTATGATCTCTCTTGTCTCGAAAAAAGAAAAAAAAAAAAAAGGAAAGAAATTAATTCTCACACAGGCTACAAAATGGATGAACCTTGAGGACATTATGCTGAATCAAAGAAGCCACTCAGCAAAGGACAAACCCTTAAGGTTCCCCGTATACAAGGAACCCAGAGCAGTGAAATCCCCAGGGACAGGAAGTGGATGGTGGGTGCCAGGGGCTGGCGGAGGGGATGGGGAGTCGGTCTTTCATGGGACAGGGACAGCTTCGGTTTGGGAAGTTGAAGAAGTTCTGGAGATGATGACTGTGGTGATGGCTACACAGCAATGTGAATGTATCTAATGGCACTCAACTGTACACTTTAAAATTGCGTGCACTTATGATGGTAAATTTTCTGTTATGTGCATTCCACTGTAGTGAAAAAGAGTTAACTTCACCTGAAATGAATTCGTGTGGTAACCACTGGTTCTGTGTTAATAGCATGGATTTCGGTTGTTTCTACATAAAGTTGTAAAATATCTTTAATCCACATTGTAAAGGCAATACCATACGGGAAAGAAGCCAGACACAAGGGACGACAACGCACAGTCTGATTTCACTGTTGTGGAATCCAAGAGCCGGCCAAACGGGCCTGGGGTAATGGAAATCGGGGTCGCGTTTGCCCATGGAGGGGAGGCTGGAGTGGGTGAGGGGGCTTCGGGGCTCGTGGCGACCACATTCCTGGTTCTCTCGAGGGGCGTTTTGGGCACGTTGGGGTGTGGCCCCCCACCACAACTCATGCAATCGTATGCACTGAAAACCTTTGCATCTCACTGCCTCTGATGTTTTCCCTCTTGATTTAAGACAAACCCATGAACTAAATGTTGTCAATAAAGCCACACCTGACATCGGAAATCCTTTTTTTTTTTTTTTTGAGATGGCGTCTCGCTCTGTCGCCCAGGCTGGAGTGCAGTGGCGTGATCTCGGCTCATTGCAAGCTCCGCCTCCCGGGTTCATGCCATTCTCCTGCCTCAGCCTCCCCAGTAGCTGGGACTACAGGCGCCCGCCACCACGCCCGGCTAATTTTTTGTATTTTTAGTAGAGACGGGGTTTCACCGTGTTAGCCAGGATGGTCTCGATCTCCTGACCTCGTGATCCACCCACCTCGGCCTCCCAAACTGCTGAGATTACAGGCGTGAGCCACCGCGCCCGGCCTTGTCATTGGGAATCTTAACCCACTTCCTCCGGTAGACAACAAAACAAGAAGGAAAAAGACCAATAACTTGACAGGCGTTCTGGAGCCCGTGATAGACAGACTTGCTCCCAGAAACACCACCTGTGGAACCCCGCCCCCCCCTTCTGGGCGTAAATGGAACACGGGAGCCCACGCCGTGTCGTGATCCACAGCACAGATGGCCACATGGTTGAAAAGTTGGCATTGGACAGTGTTCACTGGGCACCCCGGAACCCAGGAGTGGGAGTAACAGGAGATCCCCCCGCACTGGGAGATGGAGACCCCGCTCCCAGCCAGGCTGTGTGCGATGGGCACGTTCCAGCGCTTCTGATGCAGGGCAGGTGAGCCCCAGAGTGGAGCTCGACCCTTGGGGACCCTTGGCTTTGCCCAGGAAAGAACCCAAGGACGAGCAGGCAGAGAGCAGCTGCTCAGGGCAGTTTGCATCACGTTTAGACCCACTTGTAATTACATGCAGTTTAGAGAGCGGTTCATGCAGAAATTTCTAGGGAAGGGGTAGGAACTTCTGGGTCATCAGGTCGTTGCCGTGGAAAGGGTCGGCAAGGCTTGGGTGTTGCCACGGCAACGGTAAATTCACCTGGCACCGCGGAGGGCAGGTCTGACTGGAAAGCCGCTTTCACCCTGCCCTGTTTTACGTAGTCCTCAATCTGGCCCGGTGTCAGAGCCTGGCCTCTGGAGCCAAGTCCCCACCTCAGCTCCATGTGGCGCTCAGGGCTGCACTGGGTCCCCTGCTCGCCCACCCGCAACACCCCTTTCACCCTGCCCCAAAACGCCCCTGTGTTCTGTCGCCCCAAAGCCACCTGGAGCCTCCTCCACCCTGCTGGAAAGTGGCCTTGGGCCCTGGCAGGACTGGACGCAACCTCTTGCTGTAGGGCCGCCGTGCCCTGCGTCTGCCTCCCTGGCCAGGCCGGCCTCTGGGGCTGCCCTCCAGGCAAGCAGTGCCCGCCTCTCCGTCTCTCCTCCTGCAGCCACGGCCTAGATGCTGAGTGACCCTGAGCCCCATGCCTCTCACCTGTGACCTTGGGGACACCGGGCCCCAGCTCAGGGCTGTTTTGGTGAGTGGAATAATTCGGGCGAACGGGTTTTAGGAAACTCAGAGCTTGGTTCACACACAAATCATCGTTATTAACTTTGCGAATGGCGGAGGAGGTGCCGGGTCCCTGATGTCAACGGGGCTTACAGTCGAGTTGGGGAAGCAGCAGTGACCCACACGAAATCAATTCGACAGACCACGTAATTGCAACATAAATCATGCACGTACGTCGGGGACGGGAGCTGGGCGAGCAGTCGCCTTCCTGCACCCACGGCCTCCACGTCCACCGGCTGGGCGCTGACGTGGGCTTCAGCGCAACCCAGGGGCCGCCCTCCCGGTGGGAGGTGGGGGTCACTGAGGAGCTCCTGGGCAAGCTCAGTGACTCAGCCCTCAGCGGAGCTGACACTCACTGGGCACGTGCAGCCCCTAGCAGTCCAGGGTGGACATGTGGCCCTGCAGGAGTCCTAGGGGCTTCCCAGAGGAGGGGAGGCCAGGCCCCCTGGCCAGACCTCAGAGGCGTGTGTGGGCACCTTCGTATGCCGGGGAGAAGAGGACGGCGGTGTGTGAGGGCACCTGTGTGCGTGCCAGGGAGGGCAGAGATGTGTGTGAGGGCATGTGTGTGTGCTGGGGAGGTCAGGGAAGGGAAGGGAAGGGAAGGGAAGGGAAAGGAAAGGAGAGGAGGCGGTGTCCAGGGAAGGGCTGAATGGGGACCTACTGGCCAGTGGAGTGTGGACCCCAGGGTGGAGAGGACGGGGGAGCCAGGGCACAAGGTCCCAGCCTTCACCCAGGGAACTCAGCAGCAGATCAGGGAGGGGTGAACTGGCTGGAACTTCCCACATCTGCTGCTCTGGTCATTTCATGGAGGACCAGAAGGAGGCAGGAGGCGTCTCAGAGCCGCTGCAGTGAGAGGTTTCTCGGCTCAGGCCCCCGCTGTGTTACCAGGGTCTGGGCACTGCACCCTCTGTGGCTGTAGGAAGGGAGGCAATGGTGGAACGGGGTTGGGGTTGGGGACCCAGCAGTCCAGTGTGGGGTGGCCGGGTGGGTGAGGTGGGGCCAGGTTCCAGGAGCTTCCTGCCTGGGGTCCCCAAAGCTATCAGGATGGGAGAAAGCTGGCTGTGCTCAGGACGGGGGTGGGAGACCTGTGGCGAGAAAGGGACTCAAGACAGCCCTGGAAGCAGGTGCGAGGGGAGCCCAGGCCAGCAGGAGATGGTGTTGGTGTGGCCCGTCATGCATTCCCAGAGTGGCCTCAGCGACCCTTCTGGTCCCACCTGCTCCTCCCAGCCCTACCACCTGGCAAGAGGTGGGCCCCCTGCCCCCATCAGCCCCATGGAGGAGCCGCATGTCACCCGAAGCCCAGTCCAGCTAAGTTCTCCAGGGACAAGCAACGAAAGGGAGGAGGAGAAGAAGGAGGAGGAGGAGGAAAAGGAGGAGGGGCGGTGGGGCCCATCCTGGCCGGGGGTCCCCCTTGGCCGCCCTGGGTGTGTGGGGAACTCTGCCAGGCAGGCACTGGGACTTGGTGGGGGGCCCCGACCTCCCATGACCTCTCGCCCCGCCCCCCCCTGCCCACTGCCCTCCATGCGGGACGAGGGGTGCTGTAGCATCTTCAAGCCCACAGACACCCGGCAGGGTCCCCTCTGTGCCCAAAGTCCATCCTCCCTTTCGTTTAGGTGGCACAGACATGCGCAGCAGAGGTGGACTTGAATCTGTCCCCGGACCCACACCCAGGGTCCCAGGGCAGCCCATGGGGCAGCAGGGCTGTGCAGGCAGTCGGGAGAGGCCCTGGGTGCGTTAGAGGTGACCACGGGCATGCACCTGTGTCCATGGAAGGCACTGCCGGGGACTGGAGGGAGGCTGGCGGGGGCTGGTGGGGCTGGAGGGGGGGGGACAGCGACCCTCACATCCCCGGCCCCGGGCCCTGGCCTTGCTTGACAGCTGGACCCAGTCTGCCCTGGAGGGTTGTGAGCCTCTGAGGGTGGCCCTGGGCATTCTTACCCTCACTAGACAGCAGCACACCCAGGGCTGGGCAGCGGTGGGAAGGTGCTGAGGGTGCTCTCGCCTGCCCGGGCAGTCGGGGAAGTGGGGACCACAGTGCCACAGGGCTCTCTCAGGGCCTCTCTCGCAGGCCTGCAGACACCACCTCTCCCTGCATCCTCAGGGGGCTGTCCACCTGTGCACAGGCTCCGCGGGAGGTAGTGGGGGGGAGTGTCCAAGTCTCCTCTTCTTACGGGGACCCCAGCAGACTGGAGCAGGGCCTGCCCTAAAGGCCTCATTTTAACAAAATTCCCCTTCGAAAGGCCCTACCTGCAAATGCAATCGCACGGAGGTCCTGGGGTTCAGGACTATGACGCATGAATCTGGGGGACACGATGTAGCCGATGCAGGATGGCATCAGTGACACCCGCCCGCCATGCGCTTTTGCCTGCATAGTTGGGGCTACCCCTGGCTCTGGTCGTCCTCCCGGGGGGCCCTGCTCTCAGCCTGAGCATTTGTCCCCTGTCCCCTCTCACCCCAGCTGTGGTTTCCGTCCCAGAGGGTCCTGAGCAGGGAGACATAAAAGGCCAACGCCGACGCCAAGGAGCCAGTGATGGGGGCTGTTCCCCTCAGCAGGGGCCGGGACCGCCGGGCTCACGGGGAGGAACCAGGTGGGGTGGGATCTTACCAAGAACACGTGGACGGACCTCGTGTGGGAAACGGGAGAGGGGAGGGGGCTTCAGACCAGAGACCCCAGAACACCCACGGAGGGGGCCAGGTGGGAGGAGTCATGCGGAGCCGGGGAGGGAGCAAGGGGAAGGGATGGTGGGGGGAGCTGGGGGCCCCGAGCCCGAGGGGAGGCCACGGGACACAGAGCAGGGAGCTCTGTGCACAGGGGCCAAGGGGGCCTCGGGGACCACGGGGGCCCTGGGAGCAGAGGTGCAGCAGGTGTGGGAGAGATGGAGGGAGTAGCCGACCTTGGCGACCTGCAGTGCCCTTAGCCTCCCCTCGGGTCAGGCTGGCCCATCAGGCTCTGCACCCCCCCTGCTGTGGCTCCACACTGGGATGGCGCCGGCTGAGGAACAGAGAAGGAGGACAGGCTCCCAGCCAGGGAGCACGAGGGAAGGATGGAGGACTCAACCCTTTGAGGGCCAATGGGCCATGGAGGGAGTCTTCCCTGGCGTCACTGGGCTGGGGTGGGCCTTGCTCCTTCCCCTGTGGGAACGGGGCCCTCTAGGATCAGCCCCTCAGGGACCGCTGCCGCCCTGTCCCAGCCACTGCACTGAGGCCCAGCCACGGCCTCCCTCAGCAAAGGGGCCTCCAGGATTTTACATGGGGTCCCAGCGACTGCACCCAACCGTGGGAGGCTTCACCTTCAGGCGACCAGAAAAGAGTGACTAATCCTACCCTGAGCTCACCCTAATCCCAGGCTCCCCCATGGGGTTCCGGCTACAGGGACCTGAGCTCACCCTAATCCCAGGCTCCCCCATGGGGGTCTGGCTACCGGGAGTCTCTGTTCAAATCCTACCCTGAGCTCACCCTAATCCCAGGCTCCCCCATGGGGGTCCGGCTACTGGGAGTCTTTGTCCAAAACCTACCCTGAGCTCACCCTAATCCCAGGCTCCCCCATGGGGTCCGGCTACTGGGAGTCTCTGTTCAAATCCTACCCTGAGCTCACCCTAATCCCAGGCTCCCCATGGGGGTCCGGCTATAGGGAGTCTCTGTCCAAAAGTGCCTGGCTTCAGGGCTGCTGCAGAGCTGCCTTTGGGGTGGGGGTGACAGCCAGACCCCGTTCTCCTATAGGGAGGCAGGGACTTTTTGTGGGGCTCATTCACAGGAGGGGCTGGAGACCCAAGGGCCGCGGCTCTTTGGGATGGTAGATGAGACAAGGGTTTCTCCAGGAAGCCAGCACAACGCGCGCCGGAGGGCCACGCCCCCAGCCACAGATGGTCTCACACCAGAGACAGGTCAAGGTCAAGTGATGCAGCCGGGTACGGTGACGCCCGCCCGCAGTCCCAGCACTTTCAGAGGCCGAGGAGAGAGGATCGCTTGAGCCCAGGAGGTCAAGACCAGCCTGGGCAACATATGGAGACCTCATCTCTACGAAAAAAAAAAAAACCCAAAATTTAAAAAGTTTAAAAAAATAGGCCGGGCGCGGTGGCTCAAGCCTGTAATCCCAGCACTTTGGGAGGCCGAGGCGGGCGGATCACAAGGTCAGGAGATCGAGACCACAGTGAAACCCCGTCTCTACTAAAAATACAAAAAATTAGCCGGGCGCGGTGGCGGGCGCCTGTAGTCCCAGCTACTCAGGAGGCTGAGGCAGGAGAATGGCGGGAACCTGGGAGGCGGAGCTTGCAGTGAGCCGAGATCGCGCCACTGCACTCCAGCCTGGGCAACAGCGTGAGACTCCGTCTCAAAAAAAAAAAAAAATAAATAAAAAAAATAAATAATAATTAGCCAGGCGTGGTGTCATGCACCCGTGGTCCCAGCTGCTTGGGAGGCTGAGGTGGGAGGATGGCTTGAGCCCAGGAAGTCGAGGCTGCAGTGAGCTGAGACTGCACCACGGCACTGCAGCCTGGGTGACAGACAGACCCTGTCTCAGTAAAAGAAGATCAAATGACTAGTCCTGGTATTGAGGAGAACCAAGAGAAAAATCCCTTATGAAATGCAGATTTCGTGAAAACACTAACTTTACAAAACTGGAAATCTGCCAACTATTTAGGCATGAGGAATTGTCATGCAGGGTTGCCTAGCGATGGACAGGCACATTTCAAGAAATACGGGCTCAACCCATCGGGCCATACTATTTTACTTATTACTATTCAATGTAATTATGCGCTATCTTTCTCCTTGCATCCAAGGAAACTCCGCTGCTGTGTGGCGGGGCTGTGTGGCCCTGTTCTGGGAGTGAGAGAATGTTGGAGGTACTGCTCCTAAATCTGAAAAACAAATAATAGTAATGATAAAAAACAAATTGAAATCATAAATAAATGGTCTCATTACAGGCGAGGTGCAGGCTGCTGGGAAGGCGGGGCTGGGGCACCCCTACGGCCACGGTGGCCGTTCCCCGGCGGGGACCTCGCCATGATCTCTAGAGCCACAGTTCATTAAACAAGTAAATACAAAGACAGTCACACTAAAAATTCATGGAATATTAAGCCACAATTCGCCAGACTATAAACATCATTACGTCCTGATTTTCCTGTTATCAATCAGATGGGAGCTCCTCCTGATGCATTTTCTGCTCAATTGTTTTGGACACAGTTTCTTTTTTTTTTTTTTTGAGACGGAGTCTCGCTTTGTTGCCCAGGCTGGAGTGCAGTGGCCAGATCTCAGCTCACTGCAAGCTCCACCTCCCGGGTTCCCGCCATTCTCCTGCCTCAGCCTCCCAAGTAGCTGGGACTACAGGCGCCCGCCACCTCGCCCGGCTGGTTTTTTGTATTTTTTAGTAGAGACGGGGTTTCACCGTGTTAGCCAGGATGGTCTCAATCTCCTGACCTCATGATCTGCCTGTCTCAGCCTCCCAAAGTGCTGGGATTACAGGCTTGAGCCACCGCGCCCAGCCGGACACAGTTTCTTTCTACCTCACTTCTTCGTGGCTGTCTCAGGAAGGGACAGGAGGGAGGAGAGTGGCCTCCCGGGCTCCTGCGGCCTCTGCACGCCCTGCTTTGTCAGTAAGCGTGATGTCAGGCGTGGCCTCCCCACTTTCTTCCTTTGCAGGTGGGGCCCATTGTCCCTCCTCACTCTGCTCCCGTTAACTTCGGGGTGCACCATCATGATGCTGGTTGTGCGGACTCGGCCTATTCCTCTCAAGGAATGGGATTCATGCTCCAAAAGTATCTGGCCTGCGCCTGGGAGCCCCTCGAAGATGACACCCTCCTTCGTGCCCCTCCCACCCTGCACCCAGCACCAGCAGGAGGGAGCCTGGTGCAGCCCCCAGAAGTCCACGGAGGGGAAAGTAGGAAAAGTCCCACTTTTAAGAATGTGGCCCCCGTGCTTTTTCCAGCTTGTTTTTTTTTTTTTTTTTTTTTTTTTGAGACAGAGTCTTGCTCTGTCACCCAGGCTGGAGTGCAGTGGCCGGATCTCAGCTCACTGCAAGCTCCGCCTCCTGGGTTTACACCATTCTCCTGCCTCAGCCTCCCGAGTAGCTGGGACTACAGGCGCCCACCACCTCGCCCGGCTAGTTTTTTGTATTTTTTGGTAGAGACGGGGTTTCACCGGGTTAGCCAGGATGGTCTCGATCTCCTGACCTCGTGATCCGCCCATCTCGGCCTCCCAAAGTGTTGGGATTACAGGCTTGAGCCACCGCGCCTGGCCCTTTTTCCAGCTTGTTTAAGCATTTTAAACATCCTTCTGAAATACACATAAAATGTGCCACCTGTGACTCCTCAAGGATCTAGAACTAGAAATACTATTTGACCCAGCCATCCCATGACTGGGTATATACCCAAAGGATTATAAATCATGCTGCTATAAAGACACATGCACATGTATGTTTATCATGGCACTATTCACAATAGCAAACACTTGGAACCAACCCAAATGTCCATCAGTGACAGACTGGATTAAGAAAATGTGGCACATATACACCATGGAATACTATGCAGCCATAAAAAAGGATGAGTTCATGTCCTTTGTACATGGATGAAGCTGGAAACCATCATTCTCAGCAAACTATCGCAAGAATGGAAAACCAAACGCTGCATGTTCTCACTCATAGGTGGGAACTGAACGATGAGAACACTTGTACACAGGAAGGGGAACATCACACACTGGGGCCTGTGGTGGGGTGGGGGGAGGGGGGAGGGATAGCATTAAGAGAAATACGTAATGCAAATGACAAGTTAATGGGTGCAGCAAACCAACACGGCACATGTATACATACGTAACAAACCTACGCGTTGTCCACATGTACCCTAGAACTTAAAGTATAATACCGAAAAAAGAAAGTGCCACCTGACACATTCTAAGCGTCTACAGTCTGGGAGCGTTCAGTACATTTGCACTGATAAGGTTTGGCTCTGTGTCCCCACCCAAATCTCAGGTCCAATTGTAACTCCCAGGGTTGGAGGTGGGGCCTGGTGGGAGGCGATTGGGTCTGGGGGACGATTCCTCACAAATGGTTTAGCGCCGTCCCTGGGTGCTGTCTGCCGACCCGGCCTGAGTTCTCTCTAGCTCTGGGTGTTAGTAAGGATGCAGCAGCTCCCGCTCACGCTCTTGCTGCTCCCTCCAGGTAAGACAAGCCTGCTTCCCCTCGCCTTCCGCCACGACTGAAAGTCTCCTGAGGCCTCACCAGAAGTCAGGTAGGCACCAGCATCAGGCTTCCCCTGCAGCCTGAGGAACTGAGAGCCCATTCAACCTCTCTTCTGTAGCAAGTACCCAGTCTCGGGTGATTCTTTATAGTGGTGCGAGAACGGACGAATACACGTCCCGCTGTGCCACCCTCCCCCAGCCCCCCACAGCCTGCTCTCGGGCTTTTTATACCCCCACCTCCTCCTTGCTCATGGCTGACGGATACCTAACAAGGCGGGGAGCTGCAGGGCCCACGCTTTTCCTGCTGGGTCATAGGCCGCGGGCCTTCATCCAAAGTCAGGTCTGAAGTTTCCCACGTTCCCAGCCATCTGACCGCTCCACTGCCTCCCACCCATGTACGAAGCCCCACCCAGGCTGGGCTGAGTCTCCTGGGGCCCCAGGATGGTGTGCCCACCTCTGAGTCCCTGGAAGGTCTTTCTGCGTCCTGTGACTGGGTCCTGCCTGCTGGGACTTGGGCCTCAGAGTCACCCAGGAACAAGGCACCCATCTTTCTCCAGCACAGCCTAATGAGAGGCAGACACAGACTCCGATCCCCCTCGCGCTCCTGTTTCCCTCCTCAGCACTTCTCCAGCTGCCCAAAGAGTGGGCAGGAACCATCACCCTTGGGCTATAGAGGCTGAGCCTCCCAACCCCAGCAGACAGAAGTTCTGGGAGCCACCTCAGCACGACCCAGCCAGAGTGGGCAGCGGGGACGGGCCACGGGGTGCTACGCATCTCAGCACCTGCTCCCAGCCCCTCCCACCCCCCTCACCTCTCCTTCCCCCACCCTGAGTCCAGGGGATAGGGTGGGGCCAGCCCAGCTGGGAAGAGAGTGGAGCTTTCACTTGGGGTGCCCCAAGGTGAGCCCGGGGTGTTGAGGGGGTGACACAGGTGGGCAGCTCTTGGCCCTCACAAAGGTTGTCATTTTCATAGCAGAGAGTAAGGCCTGCCAGACACAGCTCTGGAATCTGCTCTGGTCCCCTCGACAGTGTGGTCAATGCTCTGTGGGTGGCCAGTGACCCACCTGGTGAGCCCGGTGGACAGGACAGTGTCTTTGGGGTATGGGACCGGCGCCTCTGAGGCAGGGCCCGGCCTGAGGAGCCTCTGGGGCCTGCTGGGGTCCTTGGCCTCCGTCCACCGTGCACCTCCCATTCCCCCAAGCCTCTCCTCCCACACCCCTCCCTCCTCGCCTCTCAGGGACCCTGTGGCCCCTTCGTAGCACCCCAGCTTATGTGACCTCAGGTTACACAGGCAGCAGCCTGGGGGCACGTCTGGGCTCCTCTGTCAAATCATCAGGAGGACCTGGCGGGCCGCACGTAGGCCGACGGTCCATGGAGCCACGGCCGGGACCGGAACAGAACCACTGGGGCCCAGCCCTAGATGCGAATTCAACAGCGAGGAGAGCTCTGACCTGGAGCAACAGCCCGAGGCCCCTGCTGCACTCGAGCTGTAGAGAGGGAGGCCGTGAGCTCCGACAACACAGACAGAAGACCGGGCGCGATAGCTCACGCCTGGAATCCCAGCACTGTGGGAGGCCGTAGTGGGTGGATCGCCTGAGGTCGGTGGGTCACCTGAGGTCAGGAGTTCAAGGCCATCCTGGCCACCATGACGAAACCCCGTCTCTACTAAAAACACAAAAGTTAGCCAAGCATGGTGGCAGACCCCTGTAATCCCAGCTACTTGGGAGGCTGAGGCAGGAGAATCACTTGAACCCAGGAGGCAGAGGTTGCAGAGAGCTGAGATCTCGCCACTGTATTCCAGCCTGGGTGACAGAGTGAGACTCTATCTCAAAAAAATAAAAAATAAAATAAAATAAACACAGATGGGAAAATGTACCCAGCCCCCAAAATACCACAATGAAACCGAAAGCCAAACAAGCTCGGAAAGAAACATTGCTACATGCACGCCACGGAGAATGCTAATATCTTCCATTTACAAAGGGCTCTTATAAACCAGCATTAAAAACCAGAAAGGACATGAACAACTCACAAAAGAAAAAGGCAAATGGCTACTCAATACGTGGGGAAATGCGGAACCTCAGCAGCGAATGAAAACGTGCAGAGTAAGGAGGGTCAGAGTGCGGCCACTGAGGGCCCACTAGGGCGGCTGGTTCACATCCACAGCTGACAAAGGAAGGAACCGGCGTGAGCCCACGGCTGTAAAATCAGTGCAACTCCCAGGGCTTCTTACTGCACCATCCCTCCGCGTCCCACTCCCCACCCTCTGGCCTGTCTTCTCACTGGCAAGCCCTCCTTGGGTGTCTGGTTCCTACGTGGGCAACACTTACCTCTGTGTGCTGGTGACCCGTGGAGCTTCCAGAACAATGTGTGCAGTGCGGAGCTGACCCCCCTGCCACCCCAACAGGGGCTACCTGGGCACTGCACTCCCCAGGCTTCCCTCCTCATCCCTCAGCAGGGGCATCGTGGGGGTGTGAGCACACATGCTTGGCAGGTGCTGGATCTGTGCTGGGCTTCTGAGCATCAGAGGCCCCAATGTGCCCCTCCAGGCTTCCTAGTCACCTCCATTGGGCACAGCAGGAAACCCCCAGGCTGGGGCAGGGGCAGGAGTTCAGATGGAGACAGGCAGTTCAGCAGCCAAAGTCCCCATTGTAACAGGCGCTGCTTTCCACCAGTGTGTAGCACCTGGTGTGGGGACACCCAGAGGGGCCTGGGTGGGAGACCCCCACACCTGCTCCCACCTGCTCACTGACCTCCTGCCTGTCCCTATGGGGGTCTCTAGCCACCTGTGTACAACAGAGGGGGAATCAGACTGTGGCCACCCTCTCTAGACCTGCACCCCGTTCCTTTCTGCAGCCGGACGGGCTGGCCAAGAGCAACCGATTGTGGAGGTAAGAGGCCGATAGCTGTCGGGCATGGAGCTGGTGGGCGTGGGGCTGGTGGGCATGGAGCTGGTGGGCGTGGGGCTGGTGGGCGTGGGGCTGGCGGGGCCTGGGGCAAGCCTCTGGGAAGGGACTGCTGAGAGAGCAGCGGGGGGAGGACCAGAGGCGATGAAGGGAAGGCAGGACGGGGGTGGGGCGGGGCAGCAGCAACAGAGGCCCTAACCTGAGCCGCCCTGACCCCGCTCTCTGACCCCTGTCCAGGGACAGGTGCGTGCCAGACGTGAGCAGAGAAGACAGACGCAGGTGTGGCTGTGGGCAGGGCGGCCTCTCTAAGGTCCCCAGGAGTAGTGGGGGATCTGTTTGCAGGACAGAGTCATGGGAAGCCTGGGCCAGCCAGGCAGGTCCTGCCAGTGGGGAAGGAGGTGGCTGCTCCCACGGCTGGGCCAGAGGTGTCCCTGATGTCCGTAGATGGTGCTGGGAACCAAGAAAGCGGCTGCTCTTCCTCCTTCACACACGGATCGAGGTGAGGAGGATGGGACGGGTCAGGGATGGGGCGGGCGCAGGAAATCCAGCTCCCAGCTCCTGGGGGCCGTGAGCTTGTCCCGCAGCTCCGGGATGCTGCTCAGCGGGTCGCCTCGTCATTGGTCGTGCGCCTGCTCAGTCTGGGGCAGGGGCTGGGACAGCGTCTTTAATCCCTGCTGCGGGTGCGGGGATTAGGACAACGCGGAGTGAGTGAGTGAAGGGATGGCGCCCTGAGCTCTCAGCGCGGGGAGACCCACGCCTGGCCGAAGCGCCAGGAGCGCGCAGGGGTGGGGAATGGGGGGAGCTGGGGGGAGGAGCTGGGGGGAGGAGCTGGGGGGGGAGCAGTGGGGGGGAGAGAAGGTTGATGACGTTAGTGGTTCAGTTCCGCAGCAGCCGGAGGCCGCGGACGTGAGACACCAGCTGACGCCCAGAGCCTCACAACCCCTGGACCCTGGACGCACATTCTCCCAGGGCCGGTGCCTGGAAACAAAGGCCACCCTCGCCAGCCGGAAACTTCTAGGCTGGCAATGGAGATGGAACATCCGATGACCCCCTCTGTATCCTCCTCTCCCCTGGGGTCCTCCAGGAAGACCTGCGTGGTCAATGACCCACTTTGTTTTGTTTTGTTTTTGAGATGGTGTCCTGTTGTGTCTCCCAGGCTGGGGTGCAGTGGTGCGACCTCGCTCCGGGGTTCCAGCGATTCTCCTGCCTCAGCCTCCCAAAGTGCTGGGATTAAGGCGTGAACCACGCACCAGGCCAATTTTTGTATTTTTAATGGAGACAGGGTTTCACCATGTTGGCCAGGCTGGTCTTGAACTCCTGACCTCAGGTGATCCACTTGCCTCAGCCTCCTACAGTGCTGAGATTACAGGCGTGAGCCACTGCACCCGGCTTCAATGACCCACTTGTCCACTGCCCTGCACTTACATCCTCAGGCAGCTGGAGCCACCTTCGGCAGGAAGCCCTCCCCCTACCACCCACTCACCCACAGGCGGGGCTTCCCCTTGGGTTGCCATTGACCTTGTGGTCGGCAGGGCACCCGGTGCTCCCAGGTGTGTCTCCCTGCGTGGCCCATGAGCTCTTCTGCGTGGTGCTCAGAAATGCTGCTGGGCAGTTTTACTGAAGTTTGTACATATATGATTCGATGAGTTTGGCAAACGACCCAGCCGTCAGGATGCGTGAGAATTCCTACCACCCTGGACCTGCAGCCACCCCTCTGCCTTCTGTAGCTACAGTTTTGCCTTTTCTAGAATGTCATAGAAATAGAATCATATAGCACATGGCTTTCTGAGGCCGGATTCTTTCACTTGGCCTAATGTGTCTGAGATTCGCCCACATCTCGGCCACGCTCCCCGGCCCGCTCTGGTCACGGCTGAGTCGTGTTCCCCGTGTGGGTGCACCACAGCCTGTCTGTCCAGTCAGCACCCAAGGACAAAGGGTTCTTTCCACTTCTTGGGTGCTACAAATGAAGTGGCTATGAACATTTGCATGCAAGTTGTGTGTGGCTGTAAGTTTTCATTTTTCATGGGAAAATACCTGTAAGTGGCATTGTTGGATTGCACAGTAACGGTGTGTTTAATTTTATAAGAAACTGACAGACTGGTTTCCAAAGCATCATTTTGCACTCCCATCTGCAACGTCTGTGCGTTCCAGGTGCTGTGCATCTTCTAAATTTTAGTCATTCTTTTTTTTTGAGGCAGGGTCTCACTCTGTTGCCCAGGCTGGAGGGTAGTGGCTCTATGACAGCTCACTGCAGCCTCCATCTCTCCGGTTCAAGCAATTCTCCCACCTCAGCCTCCCAAGGAGCTGGGACTACCAGTGTGGAGTCCTGGTGGGTAGCCATGCCTGGCTATTTTATTTTTTATAGAGATAGTGTGTTAGGCTGTTCTTGTGTTGCTATAAATACCTGAGACTGGGTAGTTTATTTTAAAAAGAGGTTTAATTGGCTTATGGTTCTACAGGCTGTAAAGGAAGCGTGGCATCAGCAGGCTGTAAAGGAAGCGTGGCATCAGGAAGCTTCCAATCACGGCGGAAGGCAAAGGGAGAGCAGGGGTCTCACACGGCAGAAGCAGGAGCAAGAGAGAATGGGAGGGGAGGCACCACACACTTAACCAGATCTCACAAATACTCACCATTACAAGGACAGCACCAAGCCACGAGGAATCCACCCCATGACCAAAACATCTCCCACCAGGCTCCATCTCTAACACTGAAGATTCCATTTCAACATGATGTCTGGGCGGGGACAAATATCCAAACTATATCAGATGGGGTCTTTTTTTTTTTTTTTTTTTTTTTTTGAGACAGAGTCTCGCTCTGTCGCCCAGGCTGGAGTGCAGTGGCACGATCTCGGCTCACTGTAAGCTCCACCTCCTGGGTTCACGCCATTCTCCTGCCTCAGCCTCCCGAGTAGCTGGCACTACAGGCGCCCGCCAACACGCCCAGCTAATTTTTTTGTATTTTTAGTAGAGATGGGATTTCACCCAGATGGGGTCTTGCTATGCTGCCCAGGCTGGTCTCAAATTCCTGGGCTCAAGCTGTCTTCCCGCTTTGGCCTTCCAAAGTGCTGGAAGTAGTAGCATGAGCCACCGCACTTCGCAGCTTGTCAATTAAAAAAAAAAAAAAAAAGAAAAGAAAATTTAAAAAATATAATTAAAATTAAACTGATTACTTAGACATTTTAAAGTCTCACTCAATATGTTGAGAGATACATAATAGTTTTCTGTGTACAGGTCTCATGCAAATTCTGTTAAATTTACCCCTAGTATTTTGTGGTTTTTAAATTCTCTTTTTAAGTGGTACTGTTTTCATAATTTCAATTTCTAATTGATTGTTAGTACACAAATAGAACTGACCTTTTTTTGGCTTTGTACCTTGTGGCTTTGGTAAACTTGCTTATTCATTTTAGTACCAGTTTGTAGCTTAGAATTTTCTGCAGACAATAATGTTATCTTCTTGTTTTGAGACAGAGTTTCGCTCTTGTTGCCCAGGCTGGAGTGCAATGGCACGATCTCAGCTAATTGCAACCTCTGCCTCGTGAGTTCAAGCGATTCTCCTGCCTGAGCCTCCTGAGTAGCTGGGATTACAGGTGCCCGTCACCAAGCCCAGCTAATTTTTGTATTTTTAGAAGAGACAGGGTTTCACCAGGTTGGCCAGGCTGGTCTCGAACTCCTGACCTCAGGTGATCTGCCCTCCTCGGCCTCCCAAAGTGCTGGGATTACAGACGTGAGCCACTGTGCCCGGCCATTAATGTCATCTTCTAATAAAGATCACCTAAAATTTCTTTTTCAACTGGTACAAATTTTGTTTTCCTTGCCTCATTACTTGGGCATGTCCTCTGGCACAACACTGAAATAAGCGGTGACAATGGACAACCGTGCCCTGTCCCTGACCCAAGGAAAAGCTTTCAGTTTCTCACCACTAAGCGTGACGTTAGCTGTGGGTTTTTGTAGTTTCCCTTTGTCAGGTTGGGAGTGCAGGAGTAGAACAGATTCGAATCTTCTCCTCCTGGTTTACTGAAAGCTTTTGTCGTGAATGAGTGTTGAATTTTGTAGAATGCTTTCCTCGTGTCTATGGAAATGACCGTGTGGTTTTTCAGTGTCAGTCTGCTAACAGTGAACGACAATTGATTTTGAAATGTTAAACTAACTTTGCATTCCTGGGTAAGCTCCACAAGGTCATATGTTTCCTCTTTATATATTGCTGGAACTGATTTGACGTTTTGTTAAGGGATTTTTGCGTCTAGGCTCCTGAGTGGACTTTAATTTTCTTGTCATGTCCTCGTCTGGTTTTGGCACCACGGTGATGACGGCTTCATACAGAAGCTGGGAAGTGGCCCGTCTTCCTCTGTGTCCTGGAAGCGTCTATGTAGCAGGGTGCTTTTCCTCCATTAGTGTTTGGTGGGCTCCACTGGTGAGTCTTGGCCTGGACTTCTTTATGAGACTGGGCCCTTTCCTAACTCCGGCAACAGACCTTTGTGCTCAAGAGCCCTGGCTCCCTCGGGGCTCCTGCCCCCACCTTACACGTGACAGAGGGGGACCAAGGGCTGTGGCATCACTGTCCTGAGTGCCTCCTGGCTGGCCACACCCTGGCACACCCCCTCCTGGAGCACCCCAGCACCAGGCCCGCTGGACGGAAGGGCAGTTGTCCTGTTGACCCCCACGAAGATGGGGGCAGGGAGGGCACGGTGTGCCATCGATAAAGCGTTGAGTCTGGGGTTTTGTGCAGCACATTCAAGAGGGGACAGCAGGAGGGCCGAGGGAGGCTGGGAGGGCAATTTGAGGATGGGCACTCAGAGGCTGAAGGCTGAGTAGCCCCTAGTGCCTGGAGGACAGGCAGCGGGCCAGAAGAGAGGCCCTAGACTGAGCCCCAGAGGCCACCAATGGCACAGGTTGCTCAAACACAGACAGGGAAGAAAAGACCTCAGGGCTGCAGCAAGGGGTGGGAGAGGGATGCAAGCTGGCAAGGAAGTGGGAAGGAAGAAAGCAAGAATTTTGGCCACTGGAGCAGCCGGATGCAAATGGTCAATAGAGCAAAATGCTGCTGAGGACACCACAAAGCTGCGTCTGACTCTGCTGCAGGCTGGGAGGCCAGGTGACCGTGGCAGCAGAGAGAAGGCACCTCGGGCCAAGTGCCCCTGCCCTCTGGCTGTGGCCTGACGCCCTCTCCTGGTCTCCTGCACACCCTCGGCCTCTGTTGGCACCTGGACCAGACCACTCCCAGTCAGCCTCCAGCCAGATGTCACTGCTTGACAGTTTCTCCAGCTGGAGGTCCCAAACACTCTAAATTTGGCTAAAAATGCCTGCTGCCCCCCCACACAGCAGCAGCAGCCGGGGCGGGGGAGGGGGGCCCTCTGCCTCTGTCCCATGCTCTCAGCCCCCCTTCCCTGCCCCCACTGGCAGGGCCCTGACTGTTCACGCTCAGAGGCCCCAGGATTAGGCAGGGAGGACCCTTAGCCCACAGCAGTTGAAGGGGAGCAGGGCGGGGGCGTGCCGGCCGAGAGTGGACAGGCACTTTGGGGCCCACTGCCCTTCCCCAGTTGGAAATGCGGACAGCCCAAAGAGCAGGAGGGCGCACCGGGAAGGCCCTGCAGTTTCCTGAGCCCATACAGGCTTCCCAGGGTGGGGAGCGGGCCACGGTCAGCAACAGTGTGTGGCAGAGCCCGCAGGAGAAATGTCGGCAGACCATACACGGGCAAGATCTGAGACCCCCACTCTGCAGGGTTCCGGGTCCCCCTCACATCTCCCCTCCCACCACCTTCTGCAGCACGGGCTTAAGGAAATATCAGTGCCTTTCTGCAAAGAAACAGAGGGTCCGTCCAGGTCTGGCTGCGTCTTCGGCTGCCTGTGTTTAGATCTCCAAAGGCTGCTCCCGGCAGCCCCTGCCCAGCTGCTCAACCTGAAAGAGGGGTCGGCAGCAAGGGCTGGGAGGCGCCAGGGCGCTGCGGCCAGACCCCAGGTGAGTTCCTTGACTCAGCGCCGCGCGGGTCACTGTGGCATAGCTGGGAAAACTGCCGCTTCTCCCTCGGGAGCGGAGGCAGAGGACCACGTCCTTCTTGGGGGTGCAAAATTACTGCTTGGACAACGCCTGCGTGCAGCAGCCCCACAGACTCCCATGCAGTCCCCCCGCCACGGGTGCAGCACCCCCGCCCCGCATGCAACTCCCGCCCCCTCCAGCGCAGCATGTCCCCCACTTGTGCAGCACCCCCAACGTGTGCAGCACCCCTGCTCCGAGTGCAGCACCCCTGCCCCGAGTACAGCACCTCTCCCCAGTACGGCACCCCCGCCCCGCATGCAACACTCGCCCCCCTCCAGCGCAGCATCCCCATCCCCCGCGCGTGCAGCACCCCCTTGAGGGGCAGGAAACTCTTTGGGACACCCGGGGTCACGCCCTGCAGGGTAAAACCCCAGTCCTGAGCAGCCATCTGCAACCCCTCGCCATAGGCCCACCGCCTGCTCCGTCCCGGGATGCGCCTTAAGGGCGGGTCGGGCGGCAGCGGGAGCTCTGCTGCTGCCTGATGGGACCGGACGTGGCAGGCGGCTGGCGGGAAGCTCCCAGGTCCCGGCCTCGCCCTGGCCTCGCCTTGCCCCCTCGAGTCTCCCCGAGCGCTCGCAGCGGCAGGGCGGGGCGGAGAGGCGCTGATTGGCCGGCGCGGGCACCGCTTGCAGCCGCCGCCGCATCCCACTGTGTTCGTACAGGCTCGTGTCGGCTCGGCTCCGCTGCGCGGCCCGGCTCGGCTCGGCTCCCCTCAGCTCCGCTCGACTCGGCTGTTCGGCTCGGCTGTTCGGCTCGGCTACACGGCTCGGCTGCGCGGCTCGGCTGTTCGGCTCGGCTACGCGGCTCGGCTGCGCGGCTCGGCTCTGTTCGGCTCGACTCGGCCGCTGGGCTCGGCTGTTCGGCTCGGCTACGCGGCTCGTCTGCGCGGCTCGGCTCTGTTCGGCTCGACTCGGCCGCTGGGCTCGGCTGTTCGGCTCAGCTGCGCGGCTCGGCTCGGCTCGGCTCTGTTCGGCTCGGCTCGGCTGCGGGACTCGGCTGTTCGGCTCAGCTGCACGGCTCGGCTCGGCTCGGCTCGGCTGCGCGGCCGCGGACGGGCGTGCGCTGGGGGCGCGGGGCGCGGGGCGCGGGCCTCGGCGGCGGCGGCGGCGGCGGCGGCGGCGGCGGAAGCCAGGTGCCCCCGCCCGCCCTGTCCTCTCGACGAGGCGGAGGCGTCGCAGCGGGCCGGGCCTCGGACTGCCGCGTCGGAGTGGACGCGGGGGGCGGCGGCGCGGGCGGACGCGGGCGGCGCAGAGCAGCGGGGCCCGCGGGGGCGCCCCGGCCCGGTCGGCGCGGACGGCGCTCGGCGGACGCGGGCGGACGCTGGGCGGCCCCTCCCTGCCCGCGCGCCCGGGCGCCCCTGGCCGGCGCCGGGCCCCGGAGCGATGACATCGACGGGGAAGGACGGCGGCGCGCAGCACGCGCAGTATGTGGGGCCCTACCGGCTGGAGAAGACGCTGGGCAAGGGGCAGACAGGTGCGTGCGGCCGGGGCGGGGGCCGGGGCCGGGGAGGCCGCGCTGGCAACGCGCTGGGTGGGGGGCGCCCGAGGGAGGCCCCGGCCGCGAAGCCACAGGCCCGGCCCGAGCCCCGGCCGCGAACAATGGGCGGCCCGTGCGCCCCCGTCCGCTCGTGCGTCCCGGTTCCGCTGCGGACCCCGCAGGCCGCTTGGCTGCGGTCGGCCGGGCGCGGCCCAAGGACACGCGGCGCGGCGCGGGGCGCCCGCGCTGACGGGGGCGCACGGGCCGGGCCGGGCAGGCTCCCCTCGGGCCCCGTTGCAGGTGCGCGGCCCGGGCCGCATTGTGCGCCCCGGCGACCGGGCCCATTGTGCCGCGGGAGGAGGGGTCCGCGCGGGCGCCCATCTGCCGTCTGCCGCGGCCGCGCTAATAGGCGTGCTGCCCGAGCAGCTGCGCCCCCGGCGGGACTCCCACCTCCGCGCGCCGGCCACCGGGGCCACCGGGCAGGCCCGATCTCCCTCCGCGGTGGGGGCGGGAGAGTGCGGGGACCTGCAGAGGGCTGGACAGCGCCTTGCGCTGGTCCGGCTCGGGCTCGGGCGGGCGGAGCGTCTATGACCTGCATTCCCCCGGGGGAGGGAGAGGCCATTGGTGCCGGGACCAGAAGTGCGTGGGACCTGACCCGTGGAGCGGCCCCGCGGCTTGCCGGTGGAGGGGGCTTCCCGGTGGGGCCTGGCTGTCATGCTAGGGAACAGGCGGGGTCCCTGCCTGTTCTAGGGAACCGGCGGAGGCCCAACCCAGGCCAGAGACAAGCCAGGCTACCCTCGCATGTGGCCAACTCTCCCCGGCCCGCTGGGCTTGGCTAGCCCTTCATCTGGTCCGTCAGGCGCGTTCACAGTGTCGCCTTTGTGGAGGCTGGGGCTCAGCCATTTTCTTTCTTCTCCCAGGACCGGCCTGTCTCTTGGTGTCCCCGAGGTCCCAGGGCACTGCTTCTCCCTTCCAATCGGAGAAGTTCCTTAGACCCGGGCAGGCAGGGGTGGAGGGAAGGAGGAGGAGGGCGCTGGTGCAGGGTGGAGGCTCAGCCCCTCACGGCTGCACAGAGGAGGAGCTGGGAGGTGGCGTTGGGGAAGGAAAGTGGGCCAGGCCCAGGCTCTTGGGGGAGGACCGTGGCTGTGATGTAACTAAGGCAGAGCTGCAGGAAGGGGTTTGGGCCGGGGGGTTCAGGGGAGCCCCCTTGCATTGGGTGCACAGCTTTCCCGCACCAACCACGGCACGGAGGGGCCCCTGGCCACAGAGCAGGGTCTGGGCAGTTGGATTGGTGCGGCCTGGGTTGGAGAGGAGGTGGCATTCAGCCCATGTCACCTGGGTTCAAAATTCTGGTCTTTCCCGGAAAGAAAAACTAGTTTGTGAAATCCGTGGTGAAGGAAGGGCCCAGGGCAGCAGGATGCAGGAGTCAGTGAGATAATCCAATTAGGGTCCCAATAAAATGTTATTATAAGGAAACATCCGCGTGTAAGTGAAGATACGATGAGTTATGTGCTGTGCGATGAGTTATGTGCTGTGCACGGCCTCGGTGGGTAGGGGCTGGTCTCCAGTCTTCATGGAGTTCTGCTGGCGGCAGTTAATTACGGGAGGTTTCCACTGTAATTAACAGTAATGAATACAAAAGGATGGGCTGTGTGTGTCTACAACGTGCTGAGAGAGATATTTAGAAAACAGCTCGAGGGGGGGCACAGAGCGGCCCCTCTCTCATGAGTTTTGACGGGCAGAGCGTCGCTGGCAGGGCCCTGGCGAAGGCCACCATTTCTGGCCCCTCTCTCATGAGTTCTGACGGGCAGAGCGTCGCTGGCAGGGCCCTGGCGAAGGCCACCATTTCTGTACGTCTTCCCGTTGCTGCTGCTGACGGCTCACCGGGAGTTGGGTTGGATGTGGGGCCCCGAGTGTGTGTGCTGGGCCACTTGGCACCAGATGCCAGGAGAGCTGCCAGGTCCCAAGCTCAAGAGGGAGATAGGCTTCCTGCCAGGAGACCTCCGTGGGAGAACGGGAGGCTGGGCTTCTGGCCACCACCGCCCGAGGACGGTCTGGTCCTGCCGTTGAGAACGCTTCTCCGGGGACCTGGACACAGGGGAGTTGTGGAGGCCTTGCTTGGGGGGCTGTTGGTGTGGACACGACTCCAGCCCCTTCCCTGTGTCTGTGGCTGGCAGTTTTGTTTGGCCCTCTCTGTTCATCTCCTCCCCTCTGTCTGAGTCCTTGGAAGTGGGAGCTGCTCGACTCGAGGTGGCCACTGAGAGGGAGGTGGTCAGTGGCAGTGGCAGTGAGCCTCATGGTACCACGAGAGCCCTTCCACCTAGCTGACCCAAGCTGGGGCCTGTTGGAAGGTGGGCCAAAAATACGCTCCAAAACCTGCCCTTGGGGAGTCTGGCCGTGTGGGGAGGGGAGACCACGCAGCCTCCCTCTGGGGCCTGGAGGACCCCCCTTCTAGGCGCCTCAGGGTCCAGTTGGCTGTCTTCTTGTGCCTTTCAACGCGAGTGCTCCATGGTCTCACCTGTACAGCACCTGCCTGGCTTGTTGGGTCTGTGCCTCCTGCAGGGCCGGTGTGGCTGCAGGGTCATCCTTCTGCATGGGGCATCCTCTGCACAGCTCCCCTCGGTGGCCGTGGGGGTCACCTCCGGTGGTCCCACTACTGGAGTCAGGCACCAGGTGAAGCCGTCAGAGCGCGGAGCAGCTGTGTAAGCCTTGCCGGCTGCTTGGTGGTTTCTGGCCGAGACCTGGGGGGATGTAGGCTGGGGTCGGGGTGGGCACCCACCGGCAAAGGTGCTGCCCCAGCTTTTCTCGGGGCCGAGAAAGGCTTGTGTAGCCTCATCTGAGCTTGACCCCTGCAGGGATGCCGAGACACAGTCCCTGCCAGCGAGGGCAACCGTGGAGGTTGGAGGGTGCAGACGCTCCGAGTTGGGGCATGCAGGTCCAGGAGGGTGTGTAGTACAGGCTGGGTGGCCTTCGTCCCTGTGTGCCTTTGTCCCTGTGCCCCATCAGTATGCAGAGGAGGGCACCTTCTTGCCCAAACCTGGGCTCAGCTCCTGAAACCTGGGGGACCTGGGAGGGCCCTGTGGGAGGAGCTGGAGAACCTCAGGCCCTTGGAGCTGTTCTTGGGGGCAGGTGGGTGGGCTGCATGGGACGATGAGAGGCCTGCCCTTGGGAATCCTCTGCCTGGGGGGCGGGAGAAGGAATGTGGCTGGGATAGGGCCCCCTGGGAGGGAGCAAAGGCGATAGGATGAGGGGCTGCACTGCAGCTCACCTGGCGGTGTTCACCTGCTGTGGCGTGGGGGAGGGCCCTAGGCTGCCAGGGACCTGGGACATCCCCTCCACGTTCTCAATGGCCTTTAGGAGAATTGAGCCCTGGTGGCTGCCAGGGTGGAGAGGGGTCCTGGGGTGGGAGGAGCCAGTGAAGATGGAACAGGTGAGGGGAGGGAGAGTCTGTGCCTGGGAGACCCTGGGGGTGACCGCAAGTCCAGAAGCTGGAGGCAGAGGTGGAGGGGCAGGAAGCTGGCCTGAGATGAGGTTGGTTTAGAAAGTTGAACAGGATGGGCAGTGATTGGCTGTGGTGTGCAGGCCCCTGGAGATGGGCCGCCCCTGGAGATGGGCCCTGGAGATGGGCACTGGAGGTGGGCTGTGCAGGGCCGAGCCTGGAGAGCTCTTGGGCAGACAGGACCTGGCAGCCTCCCTAGCTGTGAAAGTGGACTCCGCGTGCGAGACCCTGGGAATTCTGCGGCCCTCTCCGCGTCAGGCCCTGGCCGTCTGACCCCAGCTGTTTTGTTAGAGCGACAGCCGCCTGGGGCTAGGCTGAACCCCTCATCTGCCCTGCACGGGGTTTCCACAAGCTCGGGTCTCAGGACGCTGTTCTCAAGGGCGCCGTGCACAGAGCCCGGGGAGCCGGCATGGCGGGCAGCCCTCCCATCTGAAGTCTCCGTGGACCCCCGAAGTCCCTGGAAAGGCCCATTTGGTGTCGTTGGGCACCGTGCCAGTGACTGCACCAGGGTGGAGGCCTCAAGTTGCTGCCCCTAGAGTCTTCCCACCCTGCATGCCCTCCACAGGGAGCCCCCTTTCCAGCTGAGAGCTGGCCTTGGGTGTCCCTGTCAGGGCCCTTGGCACAGAGGTTCCGGGTGGTGAGGACAGGCAGTTCCCCAGGCAGGGGTGGGAGGGTTGTTGGAGGTGGGAGGGTCATTGGAGGCGGGAGCCCTAGGCCCCTGTCCTGTCCCCACCCGCTGTGGCCTTGGGCACCTCAGGTGTGTGTGTGTGTGTCCCTGTTGGCATAGGTTTCCCTGCCTTGTCACTGGCTGGCAATGGCTGAAAAGACACTGGGCAGAGGGCACCGCCTGGCCCTGACCGTGCTGGCCGTGCTGGCCTGGCTCTGCCGAGACGTGTGTACGCCGTGGATTTCCTGGATGTGGAAGCCTCAAGGCCAGGCTGTGCCCCCACCCCCAGCTGTGCCAGGGAGGGCTTTCCAGAGTCACCGCGGCTGGCTGCTGCCCCGCCTGCTCCACCATCTGCCCAAGCAGGGAGTCGTGTCCAGAACCACCGGGGCATGCAGGGCCTGGGCTGTGATGCGAGGTTGGCCCCTAGGCTTCAAGGCGATCTGTTTGTGGCAGATCTCACGCAGGCCCAGCTGGGGCTACTACCAAGGGCTGCGGCTCCTGCCCGCCACCAAAGCTCCAGAGACTGGGTCCCCATGATCGTCGGCTGCCACGGTGGTCAGGGCCCCTTCTTTGCTCTGAGGGTGGCTGGGAATGTCTTAAGGTTGTCGCTGCACCAGGTGTGTGTGGACCCCCACGTCCCCCACTCCTGGTGCCTCTTCCCTTCCAGCCGCCTCGAGGACTGCGTGGGGCCAGCAAGGCCTGTACCCCAGGACACCAGGGTTGCTCAGACTGGCTTCTGGACCTGGGCCTGAGTGACCTCTCCTGGTTCTCACTCCCGGAGTCGTCTGCTGAGTGACCCCGGGGCCCTCTCATCATGGCCTCACCCTGCTCTGGTGCTCTGGGAGCCTTGCAGCAGACAGGAGACCCCTCCAGGCTGGCCTGAAGGCAGGTCCGACCCCAGTCCCTGGGAACAGCCTGAGTGGGCTGCGCCTCCCCGTCGGCCGCTGGCTGTACCAGTCTGCCACTGGCACTCAGGAGTAGCCGTGCGGAAGGCCCCTTCGCCATCACCTGGTGGCGCTTGTGTGAGGGCTTCTGTGCCTTCCAGTCCTCACGAGGCACAGACCAACTTCTTTGGGCACCTGGGGAGGGTCAGGGTGTCCCTGAAGTCAGCAGCCCTGCTGGGCGGCTGGCACCACGAGAGGAGGTGGGCTGACTCCTGTGACTGCCGGCCGCCGGCATCCACCTGTGCGGGGCTGTGCCTGGATGGTGGCACTGGGGGGTGTCACCGTGCAGTTCTGGACCCTGCCCTCGGCTCTGGACAGCCCACCTGGACCCTGGCCCCTCGGAAGCAGAGGGACTGGGGCCTCAGGGCCCCTGTGTGTGGAATGGGGTTTCCCTGAAGCTTGTGCAAGGTTCCAGTGGCTGGAAACACCAGGCCGAGCAGGAGGACGGCAGACCAGCATCTGTCAGGCCCCTTGGGGCTTGCGTGTCTGGTCCTCTGTGCTGCCCTGAGCTCTGCGGGAAGTTAATGGCACCGCACCACCTCCTCTGTGCAGGGCAGCCCCGTTTCCACCTGTCGGGCTGGTGCCTGTGTCAGGCCCAAGCCCCAGGTCCTAGCCCAGGCTGATGGAGCTGCCTGCAGGCCTGCCCAAGGCCTCGTCCCAGGGATGTCTGCCGGGCCAGGCTGCCCTGAGCCAGCTGCCTGGGGCTCTGGACAAGATGGAGGCTGGGCTGGGGCAGAGGCTGCAGGGACAAAGCAGGGATTGTACCAGGCCGGCTGCCTTTCAGGGCCCGGCCCGCCAGGTCCAGGCCTTGTTCCACCGCCTCTGAGGGGCCAGTGTTCTGGGCCCAGCAGCTGAGAGCCAGGCCCCACCCACAGAGCAGTGCTCCCGAAAGTCCCGCTGTTAAAGAGAAACTCCTCGTTTTCCTGGAAGGCTCCAGCTTCCCAGGCTTTTTCTACTTTCAGTCCCGGGGCCCACGGAGGCCGTGGCAGACCTGCACTGCTCTGCCCCAGGGGCCTGGGCTACAGGCTGGGCCTGGCTTCCTCCCCGAACCCTGGAGAGTGACAGCACCACCCCCGGCAGATGGCAAGGTCCCATCGGTTGGCATGCGTCTCTCTGGGCACCGTGCTCCTTGTTGGATGCCATGTCCTTGGGGTGAGCTTGGGTCCTGTCTGCCCTGGGGGTGCCATCCTGTGAGGACAGAGCTGCCTTTCCTGGGTGGCCATGGCAGCCTCGTGGTGCTGGCTGAGGGGAGCGGACACTTCTGTGCTGGGGCTGGGCTGTGTGGGGCTGGGTAGGGCCGGTGGGAGTCCCAGGCACCTTGGCCTGAGGGGGATGGAGGTGCCCAGGGCATTCACGCCATCACTGCCCACTTGGCTTAAGCTGGAGCCCAGGGCCCTGGAGGGCAGGCTGGCCTTCCCCGCCCCGGGCAGAGGCGAGAGGGCGCCTGGATGGACGCCTGCATGGTCCCATGATACAGCGGGGATGGCTGCACACGGTCCTGAGTCTCAGAGCCGTGGGTTGTTTGCGGGGGCACAGGGAGCCTGCTTGGCCAGGAATGTGGCCTCTGTGGGTGGCTTGGCCTGGGAGCCCCCGGGGAACCCGTTGTATGGGAGAAGGGGTCAGGATAGGGAGTGAGGGGCAGTGCTTGGTGGCCCTCCATGCTGAGGGAAAGCCCTTCTGCACAGCTGGCATCAGGCCCGTGTCCTCGGCACCCTGAGTCAGCCGCAGGGCCAGCCGCTGCCTGAGCTGCCTGGTTGGGGCTGGCCTGGGCCCCTGATTGGCTGCTTCCCTGGGCAGGGGTGACGTCACTGCGTTGGGTCCGAGAGTTATCTTGTGCAGACATAGATGACAGGTGTGATGCCTGCCCCAGGAAGGGTGGTGGCCAGGGTGGCCACGTCAGGCACCTTGACCCTACCCCCTGGGGGTGCAGGGGGTGGAGAGGCAGCCCCAAAGCTGGGTTCTCAGAGACCTGGGGTGGCCAGATGGGGGCTCATTCAGCCGCCCCCTGTCCAGCCCGTTGGTGTCATTAACTTCCTGCAGAGCACAGGGCAGCACCGAGGGCCAGCCAGGCCGGGGGGCCAGAGGTTCCCCTCCCACACAGGCCCCGAGGGGTCCAGGCAGGAGGCAGCGGCCCCAGTCCGTAGAGGCCAGGGCAGCCTCTTCCCCAGGGTTAGGCTGCAGGCCCTGCTGGTGTGGCTTCGGGAGCCCTGGTCCCCATGCTCAGGCTCCCTCCTGCTCATCTGTGATGGGGCCTGGGTGTACCCAGGTCCTTGGTAGGCACCAGGAGATGCTTGGGGTCCCCCGGAGCCTGGAGCCCCCCAGCCCCTCCACTTGCTTTTGGTGTTTGGGGTGGAGACTGGCCGTTGGCACCTGCGGCCGTCCCTGGCTTTCATCCTGTGCCGTCCGGGGTCTTGGGGTCCCTCTGCCAGCCCCATGGTGACTTCTTGCAGACAGAGTTTTCAGGGGGCTACGGAATGACTCCGTCCCTTCCACGGCACACGGGCACCTCCAGCCAGAAGGAGCTGGCCAGGCAGCCCCCCCCCACGCCAGAGCCACAGAGCTGTTGTGACTGGGGGTCTCTGGTCAGGACGTTCCTGTGCTGTCTGTTGTGGGCAAGGCCCCCAGGGCAGGGCCACCTCCAGGGTATGTGGTTCCAGACACTGGCTGAGTGGTCACTTGTGTCCACACCGCAGTTTCCCTATCTGTGAAGTGGCTTGGACGGGACGGAGGGGTGGTGCCAGGGGGTTGTGCCTGCCGGGACTGAGCCCAGGGCCCGGCCCTGCCGCTGGGGCCAGCATCACCCTCAGGGCAGAGCCAAGGAGGGGAGATGGCTTGTGGGCCAGGGTGCCTGAGGGTGGGGAGAAGCAGTTCAGATGGCATCAATGTGTGGCTCTCACCCAGCCGACCGGATTTTTGTGGAGCTCTCTCTGCTGAGGACAGCGAGCGGGGAGCCATGAGCTGTGAGCCGTGATAGGGATTGTGGCAAGGCCGGGCTGGTCAGCTGGGCCCAGCTGGGGACGCCAGGGCTGCATGGTCCCTCGGGGCTCAAACTGGCGGCTGCACCCCCAGGGCTCTGGGCTGGTGAGGAGCTCGTCCTACTCGTCCCTCTGCTGCCACAGTGACCCCGGACGCCTCCCATGTCGCCTGCTGTGGCCCTGCCTTCTGCTGGGTGGATGTGGGGGATTTGAGGTACAAGGGAAGCAGTGAGTTCTGGGCCTGACCGAATTCCCTGGTGCCATCGGGCCCAGCCTCCCTTGTCCTTGGTACCCTGGGGTGTGGTGGCTGAGCACCAGCTCTGTGGTTCCCGAGGCTTTTCTGGGGTAGAGGCCTCACTCCAGGTCCTGGCGTTTTCACATGGGAGCAGAGGAGAGTGCCCCAAGCCTGGTGAGCACTGCCCCGTAGCCGCCAGCAAACCCCCCACCTGTTATGCAGAAATAGTCCCAGGTACCGTTTATGGTAAACATTTGGTGTGCACATATAACAGAGGAACTCTTGAAAACCAAAGGGCCGTTATCACCCTGAGAAATTAGCACTGATTTCTAGAAACCGGCAGGAAGCCAGTCAGATGCTGGGATTTTAACTTTAAAAGACCGTTTCCCAGGCCTGGGCCTCCACCACCAGCCCAGTCTCCCTGCAGGAGGGACTGGGCAGGTGCTGGGCTCGCTTGGAGCTGTGGACTCAGTCTCCCGCCCTCTCCATGGCTGGGGGCTGCTCCCAGGGGCCCTGAGCCTTAGCGTTCCCCGGAGGCCCGGTGCATGGGGTGGGCCTGGGCTCCACATCACTCAGGATTTTCCAGATGAAGCTGACACTGGTTGGGGGACCCCACTTAGAGAGCTGGGGTAGCAGTGGCCTCCTTTTCCATAACCCCTGACCCTGGGCGGTGGCCTCCTCCTCCGTAATCCCTGACCCTGGGCGGTGGCCGCCTCCTCCGTAACCCCTGACCCTGGGCGGTAGCCTCCTCCTCCGTAACCCCTGACCCTGGGCGGTGGCTGCCTCCTCCGTAACCCCTGACCCTGGGCGGTGGCCACCTCTTCTGACCCTGGGCAGTGGCCTCCTTCTCCGTAACCCCTGACCCTGGGCAGTGGGCTCCTCCTCCGTAACCCCTGACCCTGGGCGGTGGGCTCCTCCTCCGTAACCCCTGACCCTGGGCGGTGGGCTCCTCCTCCGTAACCCCTGACCCTGGGCGGTGGCCGCCTCCTCCGTAACCCCTGACCCTGGGCGGTGGGCTCCTCCTCCGTAACCCCTGACCCTGGGCGGTGGGCTCCTCCTCCGTAACCCCTGACCCTGGGCGGTGGCCGCCTCCTCCGTAACCCCTGACCCTGGGCGGTGGGCTCCTCCTCCGTAACCCCTGACCCTGGGCGGTGGGCTCCTCCTCCGTAACCCCTGACCCTGGGCGGTGGCCGCCTCCTCCGTAACCCCTGACCCTGGGCGGTGGGCTCCTCCTCCGTAACCCCTGACCCTGGGCGGTGGCCGCCTCCTCCGTAACCCCTGACCCTGGGCGGTGGGCTCCTCCTCCGTAACCCCTGACCCTGGGCGGTGGGCTCCTCCTCCGTAACCCCTGACCCTGGGCGGTGGCCGCCTCCTCCGTAACCCCTGACCCTGGGCGGTGGCCTCCTCCTCCTCCGTAACCCCTGACCCTGGGCGGTGGCCGCCTCCTCCGTAACCCCTGACCCTGGGCGGTTGCCACCTCTTCTGACCCTGGGCGGTGGCCTCCTTCTCCGTAACCCCTGACCCTGGGCAGTGGCCTCCTTCTCCGTAACCCCTGACCCTGGGCGGTGGGCTCCTCCTCCGTAACCCCTGACCCTGGGCGGTGGGCTCCTCCTCTGTAACCCCTGACCCTGGGCGGTGGGCTCCTCCTCCGTAACCCCTGACCCTGGGCGGTGGCCGCCTCCTCCGTAACCCCTGACCCTGGGCGGTGGGCTCCTCCTCCGTAACCCCTGACCCTGGGCGGTGGCCGCCTCCTCCGTAACCCCTGACCCTGGGCGGTGGGCTCCTCCTCCGTAACCCCTGACCCTGGGCGGTGGCCGCCTCCTCCGTAACCCCTGACCCTGGGCGGTGGGCTCCTCCTCCGTAACCCCTGACCCTGGGCGGTGGGCTCCTCCTCCGTAACTCCTGACCCTGGGCGGTGGCCACCTCCTCCGTAACCCCTGACCCTGGGCGGTGGCCGCCTCCTCCGTAACCCCTGACCCTGGGCGGTGGCCTCCTCCTCCGTAACCCCTGACCCTGGGCGGTGGCCGCCTCCTCCGTAACCCCTGACCCTGGGCGGTGGCCGCCTCCTCCGTAACCCCTGACCCTGGGCGGTGGCCGCCTCCTCTGTAACCCCTGACCCTGGGTGGTGGGCTCCTCCTCCGTAACCCCTGACCCTGTATGGCGGCCGCGGGTACCGTCTTCCACCCGTCCACGTCCTTCCTGGGCAGCAAATGCTGCCAGCACCAAGCCAGGCACGGGGCCAGCAGAACGCCCTGGCCCGCCTCGGGACACACATTCTGGAATGTTCACTGTGTGTCCCACACATGCAGGTGGTCTTGGGGGGCAGACGCTACGTGGGAGAAGTGGGGCCCCGTCAGCTCTGTTCTCCGTTGTGGTGGGGGCAGGGAGTGGAGGACCCGCCGGCTCTGCCTGGGCCCTGCGGCTGCCCACCCACGACACTGTGGCCCTGGGAGGCGTGCAGATGAGGAGCTGGCCCAGGGCTGGGGCTTTCCATCTAGCCGTGGCCCTCCCCAGGCTCCTCGTGGTGCTGGGACCCTGCGGCATCTGCTCCTCTGGCCCAGGGACTGCCAGCAACGCGGCTGTGTGACCCTCCCTCCTTCTGTCCCTGCTGGTGCCCGGCTCCCAGCCTGGCCTCAACGCGGGGCATGGAGCTCATTTCATTCAGGCCACATGAGTGTCGGGACAGCCACCGTGGGGCGTTGGGGAGGACCAGCAGACAGAACAGTGGTGGAGCCGGTCACAGAGCTGCAGGGGGCGGGGGACGCCCTGCCCACTCCGCGGGCCTCTAGGCTCCCGTCTTTGCAGAGCTGCCCTGCCGAGGCGCCTGGCCTGTGTCCTCAGCACGTGCCCCTGGTGTCACACCTCACCTGTGAGCAGTTGATGCGCAGCTGCCCTCACGTGTCTGTATTTTGGGATTTCCTGCCTGGTGTCTTGTGAGTCGGTGTTCTCGCCTAGGGTACGGGTGCTCTCCCGGATGTGCCTGCGTCTCATGGTGAGTCTGTCTGCCTGGGATTGTCACAGCCTGGAAGAATAGGTCGCTTTGCCAGCCCCCCACCTTCCTGCACGGTGTCGGGGGCTCAGGAGCCCCTGGGGCCAGGGCCAGCGTACCCGGGAGTATGTTCCTGGAGCAGGGGGACCTCACTCCTGGGCCAGCAGCCCTGCCTCCTCCAGGCTGCTCAGAGCCCCTTCGGGCCCACAGCAGCCGCTGGCGCAGCCCCTGCCCGTCCTCTCTGGTCTCCAGGGAAGGCAGCGGCGGCCGTGGGTGGTATGGAAGCCCCTGCTCTGCTGCGTCGTCCCGTCCAGGAGTGGACTGTGGGGACACAGCAGGGAGCTCGCCGGCTTTGAGGAAGAGGAAGAGACCTTGCGCCCTGTTGCGCAGGCGGGGAGGCCCCAGGGAGCTGTCCAGCACCAGCCGTGCTGAAGTCTGCAGCTTCGGCCTCCTGTGAGGGCGCCTGCCTTGGCGCTGGGTCCTCACAGCCCAGCTGCAGCTGGAGAGAGATGTGTGAGGGTCAGGGGTTTTTTGGCAAGATCCCAAACCTGTCCTCAGCTGTGGGTCTCTGGTTCTGTGCTGAGGAGGGGCAGGAGGAAACCAAATGTGCTCGGTACCTCCTGCTGGCCAGTCCCCCAGCCCTGGGCCCTGAGCAGACCCCCAGGCCCCACCCCTCGTGCCCTGCCAGGGCCTCTCTGTCTTTAACTTGCAGGGGAGAGGGAGGGCCAGGGCCCCGCAGAGCTGAGGGTGCCCCTGCGTGTGGGTGCCGTAGAGCAGGCATGGAGCAGCCTGGGGAAGGCTGAGGGGCCTGGCCTTGCACTCTCCTGAGGCGGTGGGTGTAGGGGCTCCCCGAGGCAGGGCAGGCACCGCAGGCCGTGGTGGGGTCTGGTCCAGGTGCCCTGGAGCTCGCTCCTGGGAGCCCTTTGTGACAAACTCGTTCAAATCACCTTGTTTCAGAGCTCATGTGGCCTGAGGGTAGGTGACTTGCAGGAGGTTGAGAAGGTGGCCTTGGGGGCAGATGGGCGTGGGCAGAGGAGCTACTGCTGCAAACCCAGCTCCAGGCTGCCGCGACCTGAGCCTAGTCCATGCCTGAGCCCTGCCTCCTGGGAGGAGCATTGCAGAGGGTGGGTGGTACTGAGTGTAACCCTCTGGCTGCCCCACCCCCCTCCCGGGACTTGCCCCTAAGGCCAGCCGGGCCAGCCCTTCTGACTCCTCCTGGTGGGTGAGGGGCAGCGTCCCCCTGGAGCTCCCCACACACAGGAGAGGGTCCTCTAGGGCCTCATCTGATCCTGCCTGGGCACTGGTGGAGGGCCAGGACTCAGGAGGCCAGGACAGAAAAGGCCACTCAGGCCCACAGCCCCTCACTCGGGGACAGAGGGTCTCCTGCCAAAGGGAGAGGGAGTGGAGTGGGGGCAGCTGATGCACGGGGAGGGAATGGGCGTTGGGAGCCCAGCCCCCAGCACAGCAGGCAGGAGGGGCGCTGAGCTGGACAGCGAGGGGCTGTGGTTGCCTCTGAAGAGACAGAGGGCTCAGATCAGCTTGGAGGTTTGTTGACCCTAAACCCCAAATCCCCGGGGATTTGTGACTAATCGAAGTGCACAGATGAGCACCTTCTCCAGCAAAAGCCGGGGCGGCCGAGGGCGTTTGCAGATGGCGTGGGCGGGAGGACGGGTGGGCCCCACTGGGCTTCCACTGGGGGAGGTGTGTGCCTGGCTACAGGCGTGTGCCTGGCCCCTGACCCATGGGGTGCTGAGTCCCCCATCCCACAGCTCGCCTGTGGGGTCAGTTGGCATGGGGCCTCATCCTCAGGGGACATGTGTCCACGCTGCCCTTCCCCTGGGGCATTGCCCTCGTCACTGCCTGCTATGACCGGACCGACCAGGCTTGCCTGCCGGAGGGAACTTGGCAGTCGTCCCCGAGCCCAGGTTGGAGGCTGCTGTGTGTAGCAGAGCGTGTGAGGTGGCCACCCCTCACCCCAGGCCACAGCGTCACTGGCTCACCGGTCACTGTGGAGTCCTCCCCACCAGGGCTATCCTGCTGGTGCCCCTGCTGGTGCTGGGGGTTGGAGCTGAAGGCTGCTCTCGGGCCCGGGGGCCCTGGGCTCCTGGCCTCAGCCCCCTCTCTGCTCCTTCCACTCAGGGGGCCACAAAACCCTCAGACTTGTGGGGCATGGGCAGGGGCAGCGGAGGAGGGGCCCTGGTGGTTGGAGCTGGCTGGCTGGTGTGAAAAGGGAATAACTGACACCCCACCTCTGACAGTGTGGCCTGAGCTCCCGTCACCCCAGTTGGGTGGTATCCGGCAACACTGTTAGGTCCCTTACCTGCTGGTGCTGGGCGACAGTCCTGTTGTGGCACCTGGTGCACTGATGGTCGCCTGCGGACCCCGTGCTGGTGGGACAGAAGTGGGCTCTGTGCTGGGCTGTGTGGCTCGTGGTGACGTTGGATAGACCAAGCCCCCACAGGGCCTGTGCTGAGAGTGACCTGGGAATGTCCAGGCATATCTCAGGGAAACACATTGAGTGCTTACCCACGTGGGGAGGCGGCCAGGCTCCAGGCCCCACTGCCCAGCTTGGGGTGGTGGCATCGTGGGAGTTGGGATGGGAGGCAGGGGCAGCAGACCTGGTCAGATGGGGCGAACGGGGTGAGCCTGGCCTGGAGTTGTACCCAAGCCCCTGCTCCTCTCCTGGGCTTCAGTCACCTGCTGGGAGACCTTCCAGGGCCCTTGGCCTCTTTGGGTCTGTCTGGGCTTTCCTTAGAGGAGCCTGCCTAGCTCCGCTCAGATTCTGGGGCTGTGCTGGGTGTCCCAGCTCCTTCCCACGCCTCTTCCTACCCCTCCAAGTCAGGTGGCAGCTGCAGGTCAAGGACTGACTCGCTTTGACCAGTCAGTGTGAGCTGACTTCGCATCTGTCTGGGTGAAATCTTCCAGAGCCAGCACCCTCTCCCCTGCCCCACAGAAGCCGGTGTGGGTACACAGTGCCTCCAGCCTGGCCTGAGAGTTTGGAGACTCAGCCCTGTGGCCATTGTGTGGATTGCCCCTGCCGCAGCCGCCTGCAGGTGCAGTGGGATCCAGGCGCGGGGAACTGGCTCCCTGCCCAGGGCCTCACTCCTCTGTTCCCCTCCTGTCTCCGGGCCCTGTGTCCTTGATGCTGCCCCTCTTCCTGACCCTGCTGTCCTGTCACATCCCCTCTTCGGGTAGTGGCCACAGGAGGAGGCCGTCGTCCCAGCCAGTCCTCCCTCTGCCTCAGCCTCCCAGGACGGATGTCCCGTTGGCCGAGTGTTGCACCTGCCTCTGCTCCTTGCCTTGCTCTGCCTTCCCCTCCATCCCTGTCCCGGCACCTGGAGGAGGTTGGGGTGGGGAAGGGTCCCCAGGGGAGACCGTCTGCACGGCGCCTCCCTGGAGGTCAGCCGGAGCATCGGCCTCCGTAGGGCAGAGGGGGCTCCCTGGTTCCTGATACGGCCCCTGCCTCTAAGACCACAAGGCACTCAGGGACAGACGCTGACGTTTGGAGGGCAGCAGCAACGGGCGTGGGCCTGCGGCCCCTGCCTCTCCTCTCTGCCCTTCCTGCAAGCCACCTGCTACCCGCTGTCCGCTAAGCAGCTCTATTCTTACTGCGCCCTGGAGATTACCTCTGCAGCGGCTCCTCTGGGACAGGCAGGCTTGCTGCGTTGGGGGCAGGGCTCAGCACTTCCGCCCTGTGGGAGGGTGACCAAGGGGCCCTGCATGGAGTCCCTCCCCAGCTCTCGCTGCACCTGTGTCCTGGCACAGGGCCCCTGAAGGTGTGGCAGGCAGGCGGGCGTGCAGGCCCCCGCCTCTGGTGGTCTAGGGGGTGGGGGTGTTTCTCTGAGGGGTATGGGCCTTCGTCTCTGATGGTCTAGGGAGTCGTGGGGGGGCTCTCTGGGGGGCCTGAGCAGCCTCCAGCCCCTCCCCAGGGAGGTCAGTCGCCCTGGGAGGAGGCTTGGGAGCGGCCCGGGCCAGGCTGCCTCGTCAACAGCCCTGGGCCAGCTGGTGGGGCAGGGAATATGGACACTGCCCTCCCAGTCCTCTGCTCAGGACCCTCCGCCCCTCCCCACTTGGTACAGGAGCTGATGTTGCTCCTGAAGCCCTGCGTGCCAGCTGGCGTGGGAGGGGTGTGTGTGTGTGTGTGTGTGTGGCGTGTCTGCATGTGCAGGTGTGTGCGTGCGTGCCCACCTGTGTGTGCAGGTGCCAGCCTTGCCCAGCTTTCCCCCGTGGCTCGTGAAGCTCAGGATGGCTGGCGGAGCCGGTGGCGGCCCCACCGTGTGAGAGCTGAGTAGTTGCAATCCTAGGGCTTGCCTGCAGCCAGCACCCCACAGTTACAGGCAGCCACCTGCCAGCCCCAGCCTCTTCCTCTAGGAAAACACGCCCTGTCCTGCTCAGGGGTCTGGGATGGGGGACTGACCAGCGGCGCCAGCTCCCCGCAAGGGCGCAGGCTTGGCCGTTGACCTTTGCTCCCCAGCTTTGAGGACCCAGGGTTGAGCCAGGAAGATGGCGTGTGGAGTTTTTGGGCTCAGGGCAGCCTGAAGATTGTGCTCTGTGCCGAGGTGGGGAGGTCCGTCCTTTCCTGGTGTGGCCCCAGCCAGCGACCCGCATCTCCTGCGCCCAGTCCTTCCTGCCTGCCTGCCTGGCAGTGACCCCATCCAGCCGCTGCTCCTTGGCCCCGCAGGCCCCGCACCCCTTGCAGAGTGACTGGCCCAGCCCCAGGTGCCCCTCCTGTCCACATCAGACCCTGGTCCGCACCTGTGCCATTCCATCCCCAGCCTTCCCAGATCCCCACAAGGCCCCACAAGCTCCTAAACCCACCCAGGATATGCCCCAGCTCCTCACCCTCTTTGTTGCCTGCAACCCTGTCGAGGTCAGGGTGTCCCTTGGCCAGCGGCTCCTCGTGCCTGCCCTCCTCCTGCCCGGCCTTCCCCTCCCTGCCCGGCCTTCCCCTCCCTGCCTGGCTGCCAGAGGCCACTTAGAAGATAAACTGGGCCCAGCATGGTGGCTCACACCTGGAATCCCAGCACTTTGGGAGGCCGGAGCAGGTGGATCACAAGGTCAGGAGTTCAAGACCAGCTTGGCAGCCAGGTGCGGTGACTCATGCCTGTAATCCCAGCACTTTGAGAGGCTGAGGCGGGCGGATCACGAGGTCAGGAGATCGAGACCATCCTGGCTAACACAGTGAAACCCCGTCTCTACTAAAAATACAAACAAACAAACAAAATTAGCCGGGCATGGTGGTGGGTGCCTGTAGTCCCAGCTACTGGGGAGGCTGAGGCGGGAGAATGGCGTGAACCCAGGAGGCAGAGCTTGCAGTGAACTGAGATTGCACCACTGCACTCCAGCCTGGGTGATAGAGCGAGGCTCTGTCTCAAAAAAAAAAAAAAAAAGATACACTGAGCCATACCTGGGCTGTCCCTGCTACTTAGGACCCCAGAGGGCTCAGCCAATTGCATGGGGGGCGAGCAGAGCTGGTGTTTGGCAACACGGGAGGGCCAGGGCCCCGAACCCCTGCAGAGGATGCCAGCGAGCCCCAGGCTCAGCATGGGCCACACAGAGCTGGCATGAGGAGGTCTGCAGAGGCCAGGACAGCTGTGCCCAGCACTCGGCCCCCTGCCGGCTGTGCTGCTGGAGGGTGCGGGGGTGGGCCTGTCACTGGGCCATTGCAGGGCCTGGGGAGGGGTTGGAGGGTGCGGGGGTGGGCCTGTCACTGGGCCGTCGCAGGGCCTGGGGAGGGGCTGGAGGGTGCGGGGGTGGGCCTGTCACTGGGCCGTCGCAGGGCCTGGGGAGGGGCTGGAGGGTGCGGGGGTGGGCCTGTCACTGGGCCGTCGCAGGGTCTGGGGAGGGGCTGGAGGGTGTCAGCCTGCAGCTTGGAAGAGAGGAGCCCAGGTGTCTGCTCCCTCCACGAGGGTGCTGAGGTGCATGCATGTGTGTGCACATCCGTGTGCAGGTTTGTGTGTGTGCGCACATCTGTGTGTGGTGTATTGACATGTGCAGGTTTGTGTGTGTGCGCCTGTATACCTATTAGTGTGTGTCTGTGTGCGTCTGTGTGTGTGTGTGCACGCGTCTGTGTGTGGCGCGTTGACATGTGCGCGTGTGTACGTGTGTGCCTGCCTGTGTGTGCAAACGTGTGTGCGTGTGCATCTGTGTGTGCAGGTCTGTGCATCCTTGTCTGCCTGCACCTGGGATGACAGGCAGAGGCTCCTGGGGTTTTGCAGGGAAGGGGGCCCCAACGTCACCATGGCACCTTGGTAGCCATCCCCTGGGCTACCGAGGATGGGGCCTGGCAGGTGCGGAGCGGAGGGAGCTGCAGGTCCTAGAGGAGGCCGCTGTGGTGGCTGCGGCATCTCCGTGGGCCCCCCACATCTGCTGTCTCTTTCCCATCCCAGCCCTCTCTGAGGCCGGCGTGGGTCACCGGCTCTGACTGGCTCCCGCTGGCCACCTCTGCAGTGTCTACTACAGCCCCACTGCCTGCAGAGGGCCCTGCTGGCCCCTGTGCCCCTCTGGCTATGCCATGGTGTCCACACAGGAAGTGTGTTCCGGCCCCACAGAGTCCACTTGGGGGGCTTCTCATGTCAGACCCTTGGCCACAGCGTCACACTCATCTTCCCTTCACGGACCTCCTCTCCGAGGCCCTCGTTCCTGCTGTCTGCCCTGCGTGACCTTCAAGGAAATTGCTGACCCCCAGGACACCCCCTCCTTCATGGGATGCCTCAGGCCCCAGCTCTGGGGGCCTCCACACAGCTCCTAAACTAGGACGCTAGCTTCAGAGACCGAATCACTGAATAGTTACAGGATTCAGTCAAAATGTTTCATCGGGCTAATCTCACAGTATTGGCTTGTGAAAACCGGTTAATGGAAGTCTAACGTGATCATCTGGCTCCGCTGGGACTGGGTCCCGCCGCCTCCAGGCAGGTGCCGCGTCCAGGAGGGTTTTCCCAGAGTGCGGGCAGGCCCGGTGGGGAGGGGCTGTTTGCTGCTCCATTTGCCCAGTGTGCCCTCAAATCCACAGCCTCAGGGCACCTGTGCCCTCCAGGGAAGGCCGCCTGGGTCTCCTGCCCACCCTGGAGTTGAGCCCACCTGCCCTGCAGCGAGAGGGGGCGGGGGCTGCCCAGGCGCCTCCTCCATCACCTCCTGGTGGACGGTTCCTGGTCCCAGGTCCTTCCACTCCAGAATCCACCTTTGAGCCCCATGCCGTCCGCAGCCCATCCTCTGGCCTCCCTGGGGCGAACGGTGAGGCTCATGGCGTGGGGAGCACAGGGCGGGCCTGGCCTTGGGCCCCAGCCTCCCTCCACCGCTTCCCAGAGCCCTCAGTTCCACTGCTGGGGCTTTCTTTTGGCCACCTGGCCATTTGCCCTCCCTGTGCCCAGCAGCCCCCTGCAGCCCCACACTCATGCCCCAGGATCCATCCAGCTCCTGCTGGTCCCTTTCGTAACCCCTGGCTTTGGGGAGGGTGGAGTCCAGGGTCCCAGGTCACCATCCACCTTAGGAGTCCAGCGTCCAGCCCCAGGGCAACAGTCATGGGAGAACTGGGGAGGAGGCTGTGTGGGGTGGGGGTCTTCACACAGTGGCCACCAGGCTGGGGGTATCCTGAGGCCAAAGCCTGTGCCAAGTCCCCCCTGTCTTCCCAGGAGACACCTGAGTGCTGTGGCCACTCCTTGTCAGGTCCAGGGCCTGGACCCTCAAGGACACCCCTGCGGCTGCCATCCTGACAAGTGGAATTCACCACAGACCCTCAGCCTGATGGCACAGGTCAGGGTTCACGTCGGAACCCTTCCCGCTGGTCCCTACTAGATCTGAGAGTGAGTCGGGTGGGGTGTGTGTGTGCACATCTGTGTGTGTGCAGTGGTATGTGTGCACATCTGCCTGTGCAGGTGTGTGTGTGTCTGCCTGTGCAGGTATGTGTGTGTGCATATCTGCCTATGGAGGGGTGTGTGTGTGCACGTCTGCCTATACGAGGTGGTGTGTGTCCACCTGTATGGAGATGTATGTGTGTCTGCCTGTGCAGGTATGTGTGTGTGCATATCTGCCTATGGAGGGGTGTGTGTGTGCACGTCTGCCTGTGCAGGGGTGTGTGTGCATGTCTGCCTGTGCAGGGGTGTGTGTGTGCATATCTGCCTGTGCAGGGGTGTGTGTGTGCACATCTGCCTATACGAGGTGGTGTGTGTCCACCTGTATGGAGATGTATGTGTGTCTGCCTGTGCAGGGGCGTGTGTGTGTGTGTGTCTGTACAGGTGTTTTATGCTTATGCAGGGCTGTGTATGCACATTTGCCTGTACAGGGGTGTGTATGTCTGCCTGTGCAGGGGTGTGTGTATGTGTCTGCCTATGTCTGCCTATGCAGGGATGTATGTGTGTCTGCCTGTGCAGGGATATGTGTGCACATTTGGCTGTGCAGGGGTGTGTGTATGTGTCTGCCTGTGTCTGCCTATGCAGGGATGTATGTGTGTCTGCCTGTGCAGGGATATGTGTGCACATTTGGCTGTGCGGGGGTGTGTGTATGTGTCTGCCTGTGTCTGCCTATGTCTGCCTATGCAGGGATGTATGTGTGTCTGCCTGTGCGGGGATATGTGTGCACATTTGGCTGTGCAGGTGTGTGCGTGCCTGTGCAAGAGTGTGTGTACACACGTCTGTGTGTGCCGTCTGACCCCAGAGGCATGGCCTGGCTTTCCTAGGGGCCTGCAGTTCCCACTCTGGTTCTCTGCCCTGCCCCAGCCGTCCCCTTCACCCCTTGCTGCCTGGAGCTGGGGGAGTCGGGGAGAGGCTGGGGCTGCAGATGGGCAGCTGGCCTCCTCATGCTCCCAAGGCCGCCTCGTCTCCCTGTGCTCAGTTGTGCTGCTTGGGCCGTGGGATCGGCGCTCCTTTGCACAGGTGTTCGTCATCTGTGTTTCTTTTCTTTTGAGAATCGTGTTTCCTTGGAGAATTACCTGTCCTTGGCTCATTTAAAACAGTTGGGGTGTTGGTGGTTTTTGTAATGAACTGGTCAGACCACTTTCCACGAGGAGGGCCGTCCCCCCAGTTCGCTGGGCCTGCCCTGCTCAGGGCGTGCTAGGGGTTTTGAGTCACTTCCGTGTCTCCTTGGAGGCTGCGTGGCGTCTGCGGAAGTTGGTGTCTGTGCCGTGTGGTTCTATTTGTGGGTGTTGTAGAGAATGCGCCGTCCAGAGACAGAGCCGCTGCTGTGGTGGGTGGGGGATGCCTGAAGGGCGCAAGGACGCTTTGGGGGTGTCAGGTGTGTCGGCCCCCAGGTCGTGGTTTCACACACGTGTGCTTTAAATGTGTGCTGGCTGTCGTGTGTCCGTCACGCCTCCACAGAGCTTTGGGAACCACCGAGATGGGGAGCCTGCCGGAGACGCAGGTTTTCTGAGCCCACCAGCGGCTCCAAAAGCAGAGGGAATAGCCCTGCGTGCAGATGGGGCGCTCATGACGTCGTCCTCGCAGAGCGGTGATGGACGCAGAGTCGGGGTTCCAGGGATCGTGACGTCATCCTCACAGAGCGGTGATGGACGCAGAGTCGGGGTTCCGGGGATCGTGACGTCGGCCTCGCAGAGCGGTGATGGACGCAGAGTCGGGGTTCCAGGGATCGTGACGTCGTCCTCACAGAGCGGTGATGGACGCAGAGTCGGGGTTCCAGGGATCGTGACGTCGTCCTCGCAGAGCGGTGATGGACACAGAGTCGGGGTTCCAGGGATCGTGACGTCGTCCTCACAGAGCGGTGATGGACGCAGAGTCGGGGTTCCGGGGATCGTGACGTCGTCCTCGCAGAGCGGTGATGGACGCAGAGTCGGGGTTCCAGGGATCGTGACGTCGTCCTCACAGAGCGGTGATGGACGCAGAGTCGGGGTTCCGGGGATCGTGACGTCGGCCTCCCAGAGTGGCGACAGGCACAGAGTCGGGGTTCTGGGGTTCGTGACCTTGTCCTTGCAGAGCGGTGACGGCCCAGAGTCCGCGCCCAGCGCAGTCATGCTGCTGTGTGCGATGGGTGCTGGGCCTGCAGACCTCGGTGCTTCGAAGGCCCCACTGCCAAGCACAAGACGCCCCTTTTGCCCTCGTCAGACTCTCTGGTCCCCGGGAGTGGATTTGGGGCTGCGAGTGCCAGGCACACACTGTGTCCCCGAGGGCTGGTCACTCACCCAGGCACACCCGTGGCCCTGAGCCAGCACAGCCTGACGCCTGCCCTCAGAAGCCCCCACCTGCCTAGGGTGGGGCCATGGGGGAGGCTGGTCCTCCCTTCTCTGGGGCTGGGGGACCCCGCTTCTGGTTGAGAAGGCCACAGGTGCCCCCCCCCCCGGCACAGCAGGGCACCACCCAGACCACCGTGGCCTGAGGAGGAGGTTTGGCAGCCACTTGGTAGGAGGGCCTGTGACGGCCCTTTTGTGCAGAAGGTGGGTGTTTCCCCGGTCTCAGAGGCCAGGGCCCTTGCTGGCTGGGGTGGGGGCTCCCGCCCAGGGCCCCGCTGAGGGGGGCAGGAGCAGGGGCGGAGAGAGCAGCCGTGCGTCTGCCTTTTCTGCTCCGTCACCATGGCAACAGATGGAGATTTGGCAGGAAGGAGGAGGGGGCGGGCTTTGGAGGAGGCAGCCCAGGTTTGGAGACCAGCTGGGGATCCTCAGCGGCCTGAGCGGGGGGCTGCAGCCTCAGGCTGGCTGGGTTCCTCCTCCCCGGCCACTGAGCCAGCCTTGCTGAGGGGCGAGTGGGCTCTGGATGTGCTCTGAGCTTCCTTCCTCACAGCCTTGCTCCTGGGCCAGAGCAGCAGGAAAGGGGCCGGAGCGGGGGGCCCAGTTCTGCCCTATCTGGCCCTAGTTTGGGCACTAGCCTCACCCTGTGAGCCCTGAGGGCCACCCCAGCCGATGGGCACCTCCCTGCCGGCCCTGCACCCCACCCTTCCTCTGCTCCCCAAGAGAGCCCAGGTCTGGCCCAGCGGTGGGCAGGGGAGGGGCTGCCGATCACAGAGTGCCAGCTGGCCACACTCCCGGCCCACAGCTGCTCCAGCCGCGCCACCACAAGGCCAGACCTGGCTCTGCCCGCAGCCCAGCTCAGCAGGTGTGTGCCGTGCTTCCTGGCTGGCCAGGGCCCCTGTGCACTCACACGCGTGCTCAGGGGAGGAGTGTGCTCACACGTGAGGGATGCAGCCCCCATAGCAGGGACGGGGCACCTCGCCAGCACCTGGTGGGCTGCACCTGCCGGGAGGGCCAGCTGTGCGGATTCCCGCGCTGGTGCTGCCTGCCCCCGTGTGTGGAGGCTTCTGTCCACCAGCCTGGCTTGGCATCCCGGCCCTCGTCTCGCCCTCCCCAAAAGAGCTCAGCCCCTGTGCTGTGCTGTCCTGTGGGGAACGTGTCCTCGCTCACGGCCTTAGCAGCAGTGTGGTGGGAGGAGTCTGAGCTCTTTGGTCGGCAGGGCCAAGGGAGCAGGTGCCCTCGGAAAATGGGAAAATGCGGGACAGGGTGGGGCTGGGGGGAGGGGTTCAGTGGTGGGAGGGGCCCAGCGGAGCTGGGGTGTTCATGGGAAAACCTTTCCTGAGCCAGGGACGGTGGCTGGGGGGTCAGATATGGCAGCTGCAGCCCAGATGGGATCCTCTTGCTTGCTGGGAGTGGGCAGCGGTGCCCCGGCCACCCAGAGCGACTCCGTGTCCCAGGCCCATCGGGTCTCTGCCCCGGCCACCCAGAGCAGCTCCGCGTCCCAGGCCTGTCGGGTCTCTGCCCCGGCCGCGCACGGCAATCCCGCGTCCCAGGCCCATCGGGTCTCTGCCCCGGCCACCCAGAGCAACTCCGCGTCTCGGGCCTATCTGGTCTCTCCCCCGGCCGCGCACGGCAAACCCGCGTCCCAGGCCCGTCGGGTCTCTGCCCGGGCCACTCACAGCAACCCTGCGTCCTAGGCCCATCTGGTCTCTGCCCCGACCGTGCACGGCAACCGCGCGACCCAGGCCCATCGGGTCTCTGCCCCGGCCACGCACGGCAACCGCATGACCCAGGCCCATCGGGTCTCTGCCCTGGCCGCACATGGCAACCCCGCGTCCCAGGCCCATCGGGTCTCTGGCCCAGGGCACAGTCTTGGCAGTCACTGCCGGGGGGCGGGACCGCCCATGGCCCCCCACCGTGCACAGCCTCCCTGACTGCTGCAGGCCTGAGGGGTGGACGGGTGGGGCTCACTGCAGGTGCTGCCCCCAGCACCCCAGGCCACCTTCTTCACGTGTTAGGAGCCCACGTTCAGCACCGCCATTCCTGGGGCGGATGGGGCTGGGCGGGGGCTGGGGTGGGTCTCTCCCCATCTCATGGCGCCAGCTCAGACCTGAGCCAGGATCTCTGGTTGGAGCCAACCGGAAGTCTAGCGGCCGTGAGCTCCCCTGGGGGCTTCTGCCTCCCACGTGGCCCCTGGGGATGGCCCCTCAGAACAGCCCCTCGGGGTGGTGTGCCCTGACCTCACTGTCCACTGGGGTCAGCCCGGGGGACCCTGCCTCTGGCCCACTTCTCCCACCCTGCAGCCCCTTGCAGGGGCCACTAGGAGACTCGCAGAGGCAGGGCCCCAGGACCACGGAGGGAGACCCATCCCTCTCGGGGGCTTCTACAGGGCCTGAGCTGTCTCTGTCCAGCCCCGAGGGCCCTGGCAGTGGTATCTCTGTGGGAGGAGGGGGCCCTCTGCCCAGGCTGTGCCCTGGCCTTCTGCCCTGGGAGCCCCACAGCCCACATGGGCCTTGGCACCCAGCTCCCCAGCAGGACTTCCCCACGCCAGGAAGGAAGTGGGCATGGGCGTCTGGGGTCTGTGTGCCTGGAGCTGAGCCACGTGGCCTGGGCGCCCTGCACTGCCCACCACCCACTGACCCTGACCACAGGTCCGCAGCAGGCCCTGGGCAGAATGGGGAAACCAAGAAGAGGGGCCTGAACTGAGCCTGGGGTGGTGGGGCCTGGCACCCCCACTCCATCAGCCCCTCCTGCCATCTCTGGGGCCATCAGTGGCCCCAGAGCCAAGGAGCAGCCTGAGGGGCTGAAGCTCAGGCGAGGACAGGTGGGCGGCTGCTGCTCCACAGTGGTGGGCAGCCACAGCGCCCGGCCCTGCCTTCCGCCCCGAGGAGAATGGGCTGCCTCCCACACTGGACACGCGGCGCAGGCCGCTTCCTCACACGCCTTACTGTAGCCAGACTTGGAAACAGTCATGTGATTCCCAGGGATAAATAACTGCATTTTCTCCATCTGTCCTTAGTTTAAAAACAATTGTTTGTTGATTTAAAAGGAAGCGTTTACCTTCAAATATAAAGAGATTCAAATTGTCCTGTATGGACTAAGATTTGTGTTGGTCAAAAATACCACACCCCAAAGTTGCCATTGTTCCATTGTTTAAAATTCTACATGCAAATGGAATCTCCAGAGGCCGGGCAGGAGGAGGACGGCCTGGGAGTGACCAGGCTGCTTCTCCACCTGGACAGCTGTCTCCGTGCCCCGTGGCAGTCGGAGGCTGGGGATGCCACTGCCCCACAGTGTGCTCCAGGGATCTCAGGATGCTGGGAACTTCCCTCTGCAGAGTTCGCATCACTGGGATCCCAGGATGAGCTTGTGTGTGGAAAGCAGCGTTCATTAGACGCTAAGGAACCTCAGAGCGTGCTAAGGTGCAGCTTCAAAAGCAGCAATTCTTTGGAACTTAGGCCAAGGAAGATTTGTGTTTTGGAAATGGCAGATATTTTATCACTGACATTGTTTAGTGTAGGGTGATAAAAAGTAGACTGAATTTTTAAAATGAAATTCGCGTAATATAAAATTAACCATATGGAAGTGTACAATTCAGGGACCGCGCATTCACCGTGCTGCGTGGCCACCATTGTCTAGTTCCAGAACATTCCACCCTGCGGGACCCTGCACCATTGTGTCCTCTTGCCCCTCCTCCATCCGTGGGAGCGTGGCCTGCCTTCCGTTTCTGGACACGTCACAGACGTGGGTCCCAGGCTGTGCGTCCGTCTGCGTCTGGCTTCGTTCACGCAGCAGAATGTCCTCAGGGCCATATCTGCTGCCATCCCTGTTGGGGTTTTCTTCCTTTTGAGGCTGAATGCGCTTCCCTGTGTTGACCAGACCACATTGTTCGCCCGTCATCTGCCGTGGATGCGTGGCTGCCTCCACCTCGTGGCTCTCAGGAGTGGTGCGCTGTGGACCTGTGTGTGTGTACCCGCTCGGGTCCCTGAGCTCAGTTCCTGGGAGCCTAGACCTGGGAGTGGTAATTCTGTCTTTACCTTTTTAAAAAAATTAGTTCATTTATTTTTTAGAGACAGGGTCTCACTCTGTTGCCTGGGCTGGAGTGCAGCGATTCAATTCTGGCTCATTGCAGCCTTGGCCTCCTGGGCTCAAGCGATCCTCCCACCAGCTTCCCAACGTGCTAAGATTACAGGCTTGAGCCACTGCACCTGGCTTGTGTTTAACTTTGAGGAGCTGCCAGACTTTCTCATTGGACCTAGTTTTAGTCGGCCTCCTTTTTTTTTTTTTTGAAACGGAGTCTCGCTCTGTCGCCCAGGCTGGAGTGCAGTGGCATGATCTCGGCTCACTGCAACCTCTGCCTCCCCGGTTCACGCCATTCTCCTGCCTCAGCCTCCCGAGTAGCTGGGACTACAGGCGCCCGACACCAAACCTGGCTAATTTTTTGTATTTTTAGTAGAGACGGGGTTTCACCGTGTTAGCCAGGATGGTCTTGATCTCCTGACCTCATGATCCTCCCGCCTTGGCCTCCCAAAGTGCTGGGATTACAGGCGTGAGCCACTGTGCCTGGCCCTCATTTGGGTTTTCTAAGGCCCCACAGCAAAGGCAGCCTGGTGCCCACTGGATGACTGGCACCCCTGCCTGCCTGGGGTATGCCTCGCCCCCTCGGGTCCCTCACTTTGTAGAATGCGTTGGCTTGGAGGAGCCTGTTACCTGCTCGCTGCCCACAGGGTGGTCCCGGTGGAGGACTTGGAGTGGCTGCCCCTTCTGTTGCACAGGCTCCACCATGGCCTCCTCGGCCACTGTCCCCTGGGAGGGCAGCTGTGGTAAAGGCCGGAGCTCCTAGCTTTGGGCAGGTGAGTGCCCCTGGCAGTTCTGTTCTGTGATGTAGGTTTTTCAGACTGGGAAAAGTTGAGAGTTTCAAGATCCATTGCCAGTGGGAACTGGAACCAGGCAAGCTAAACCATTATTGCTCCCGGCAACCCCAGGGCTCACCTGGTTCATGGGGACCTCTGCAATGGCCAGGGCCTGGGACCACCCGATCTAGGGCAAAGGGAGGGGGAAGGGGAGGGATGTGATTATAAAATTTCTGTTTTAATTTCAAGTACAATAATGTTGGCAGATAAAAACACACAAACCAAAGCACTTTGATTTTGTCAGTAACTATTAAGAGTCTGGAGGGTCCTGAGGCCGGAGGGTCTCACGAGCACAGAGTGTGATGCCCGTGAGGACGTGACCACAGCATTGAGCGTTCTGTTTCCTGGGTGGCACCTCTGCGATGCCATCCACTGTTTGGCAGAGTCAGTCTTCTAGAGATGCTCTTGTGAAAACAGGTTTTTAGGCTCATGTGCTCCCTTCCCGGTGCCCGTCACCCCTGCCTGAGGCTGTGGCCCAGGCTCAGCTCCCTCGGGCTGAAGAGCTTCCCACACGTCGTGTCCAACACGTTCCCCCAGCTTTCCTTCAACTGCCGATGGTGGTATTTAGCCTCGGTTTTGGAGGATACTTTTGCTGGGTGTAGAATTCTGGGTTCCTTCAAGTGCTTAGCAGGTGCTACACCATGGTCCTCTGCTGGTGAGAGGCAGCCGCCACCAAGGCCCTGCGTGTGATGCTCGTCTCTGGCTGATTTTGAGGTTTTCTCTTTATCCTTTGGTTTTGTGAGTTTCGCAGTGACCCACCTTGGTGTGTTCCTCCAGGTGTCTGTCCTGCTTGAGGTTCAGTGAGCCCTGTGGATACACAGACTGATGTATTTAGCACATTGGGGGAAATTCTTCATTTTTGTTTAAGTTTGCCCTCTTCAGCCGGGTGTGGTGGCTCATGCCTGTAATCTCAACACTTCGGGAGGTCAGGGAGGGCGGATCATGAGTCAGGAGTTTGAGACCAGCCTGGCCAACGTGGTGAAACCCCATCTCTACTAAAAATACAAAAATTAGCCAGGCGTGGTGGTAGGCACCAGTAATCCCAGCCACTCGGGAGGCTGAGGTGGGAGAATTGCTTAAACCAGGAAGGCGGAAGTTGCGGGAGCCGAGATTGCGCCACTGCACTCCAGCCTGGGGGATAAAGCAAGACTCCATTTCAGAAAAAAATAAAAATAAAATGTGTCCTCTTCCCTATTTGCTCTTTCCTGTTTTGAGGGACTCCAGGAACAAGTGTCTTAGACTATAGGACGGACCTGCAGGCGCCTGACATGCTGTGAGGTCTCCACCTCCCTCTTTTGCTCTGGTGCTTGTCAGGATAGTTTCTGCTGGCTGGTCATTGAGGTCACTGTTCATATGTATGGTATTACCTTACCCTTTTGTGAAAATTCTAACATTTGGGTCACCTGTGTCCTGCTTCTGTTGGCTGTTTCTTCTCTTGAGGGTGGGTCACCTGTGTCCTGCTTCTGTTGGCTGTTTCTTCTCTTGAGACTGGGTCACACTGTGTCCTGCTTCTGTTGGCTGCTGCTTCTCTTGAGGGTGGGTCACCTGTGTCCTGCTTCTGTTGGCTGTTTCTTCTCTTGAGACTGGGTCACACTGTGTCCTGCTTCTGTTGGCTGTTTCTTCTCTTGAGGGTGGGTCACCTGTGTCCTGCTTCTGTTGGCTGCTGCTTCTCTTGAGGGTGGGTCACCTGTGTCCTGCTTCTGTTGGCTGTTTCTTCTCTTGAGACTGGGTCACACTGTGTCCTGCTTCTGTTGGCTGCTGCTTCTCTTGAGGGTGGGTCACCTGTGTCCTGCTTCTGTTGGCTGTTTCTTCTCTTGAGACTGGGTCACCTGTGTCCTGCTTCTGTTGGCTGCTGCTTCTCTTGAGGGTGGGTCACCTGTGTCCTGCTTCTGTTGGCTGTTTCTTCTCTTGAGACTGGGTCACCTGTGTCCTGCTTCTGTTGGCTGCTGCTTCTCTTGAGGGTGGGTCACCTGTGTCCTGCTTCTGTTGGCTGCTGCTTCTCTTGAGGGTGGGTCACCTGTGTCCTGCTTCTGTTGGCTGCTGCTTCTCTTGAGGGTGGGTCACCTGTGTCCTGCTTCTGTTGGCTGTTTCTTCTCTTGAGACTGGGTCACACTGTGTCCTGCTTCTGTTGGCTGCTGCTTCTCTTGAGGGTGGGTCACCTGTGTCCTGCTTCTGTTGGCTGTTTCTTCTCTTGAGACTGGGTCACCTGTGTCCTGCTTCTGTTGGCTGCTGCTTCTCTTGAGGGTGGGTCACCTGTGTCCTGCTTCTGTTGGCTGCTGCTTCTCTTGAGGGTGGGTCACCTGTGTCCTGCTTCTGTTGGCTGCTGCTTCTCTTGAGGGTGGGTCACCTGTGTCCTGCTTCTGTTGGCTGTTTCTTCTCTTGAGACTGGGTCACACTGTGTCCTGCTTCTGTTGGCTGCTGCTTCTCTTGAGGGTGGGTCACCTGTGTCCTGCTTCTGTTGGCTGTTTCTTCTCTTGAGACTGGGTCACCTGTGTCCTGCTTCTGTTGGCTGCTGCTTCTCTTGAGGGTGGGTCACCTGTGTCCTGCTTCTGTTGGCTGTTTCTTTTGAGACTGGGTCACACTGTGTCCTGCTTCTGTTGGCTGTTTCTTCTCTTGAGACTGGGTCACACTGTGTCCTGCTTCTGTTGGCTGCTGCTTCTCTTGAGGGTGGGTCACCTGTGTCCTGCTTCTGTTGGCTGTTTCTTCTCTTGAGGGTGGGTCACCTGTGTCCTACTTCTGTTGGCTGTTTCTTCTCTTGAGAGGGGTCCCATTTCCCCACTTCTTTGCATACGCCATAACATTTTGTAGGATGCTGTATGTTGTTTATTTGGAGCAGCAGTTCAGACTGAAGTAGGAGCCATCATCCCGGAGGGGCTCCCTGCTTGTGTTGGGCTTGTGGGGGGCTGCTCAGCCAGATCCAAACAGGACTTCAGCTGGGCTGGGACTGGGGGCCTGCCAGCAAATTTCTGTTCAGCTGTAACACATATCCAAGGGCCTGAATCCCTGGGTAGGGAAGTTGTTTCTTTTTTTTTTTCTGTAGTGCCGTAAGTGCCTGTCACTAATAGAAGCTCAGTGAATACCTGATTGATTGACTGATTGATCGATTGATTGATTGAAAGCAGCAAGTGTCTGGGAGCTCCTCATTACAGGTGTGTGTCAGGTGTGAGTCTGGGCACCGGGAGGCCTTCGCTCAACTGTGTTTGGGCTCTGCAGGTGCATGTCAGGTGTGAGTCTGGGCACCAGGAGGCCTTCGCTCAGCTGTGTTTGGGCTCTGCAGGTGCGTGTCAGGTGTGAGTCTGGGCACCAGGAGGCCTTCGCTCAGCTGTGTTTGTGGGCCCTGGGACATGATTCCCTCTTGGGTGGTGTTTCCAGCTGCTGGCTGCTCAGGCAGCTCCGAGCACTGAGCTGTTGGGTTGGTGGCCTCTCTGTGTCTTTCTGTTATCTTGTTCTGCTCTGCTGGGTATTTTCTCATTTTTTCAGTCCTTAAATAGTTTCTTATTCTAGCAGTTATTATTTTTTATGTCTTAGAGCATTTTTATGTTTCTTAGTTGTTTTTGTAGACCTTGTTTATAGATGCAATCACTCATTAAATCCTAGCACATTGGTGCAATCAACAGAATTTTTGAAATATTTGTTTTGGCCAGACATGGTGGCTCACGCCTGTTTTCCGAGCACTTTGGGAGGCCAAAGCGGGTGGATCACTTGGGGTCAGGAGTTCGAGATCGTCCTGGCCAACATGGTGAAACCCTGTCTCTACTAAAAATACAAAAATAAGCTGGGTGTGGTGGTGGCACACACCTGTAATCCCAGCTGCTCAGGAGGCTGAGGCAGGAGAATCACTTGAACCTGGAAGGCGGAGGTTGCAGTGAGCTGAGATTGTGCCACGGCACTCCAACCTGGGCAACAGAATCAGATTCTATCTTGATAAAAACAGAAACAAGAATGTTTGAAATATTCATTTAATGAGGGCCAGTGCTGCTGCTTCAGCTCCAGGCTCCGCACCTTCTCCCACACCCAGGCACGTGGTCATTAGTCTCAAAGGAAGCCTGGTTGAGTGCGGAGCCGCCTCTCTCTTGGTTAAGAGGGAACATTGTCTTGTCTGAGTCTCTGGAAGGCAGGGCCTCTGCCCGGGGGCTTGGTGTCTGTACACGCATGTGAGTGTGCATGTGTGTACCTGTGTGTGTGCGTGTGTGCGCGTGTGTGCGTGTGTGTGTGTGATGGCCTAATGGGCAGGGAGTGGGGCAGCCTTGTCAGGATGAGACAGATTTTGCTGCAGGGCCAGCCCCCACTCTGCTGGGCGTGACCCCGACTATCCCTCCTGTTGGCCCAGAGAGGGGAGAGGCCGGCCGGGGCTGCCCCCGACCTGTGCACACCCTTGGCAGGTGCTCCGGGGTGTCTGCAGCCCACGGCCTGCCCTGCACTCAGGCTGACACAGACACTTTCAGTTTCCCAAGTCCCCTGGAGACAGGCAGGCCCAGGCCCACCCTCCGCCTCCTCTGCCTGCCTGCTTCTAGAAGGTTCTTGAATGTTTTGAGGTTCCCCCGTCATGGCCAGGCTCCCTCTTGTTTAATTCAGGAAGGTTTAACAGGTGAGCATGAGGTCCGCCAGCCTGGGCCTGGGCTCCTCCATGCAGGCCCTGCCTGGACCTGTGGCTCCCCCAAGTCCTGTCTGCACCCCCTTGGTCCCCAGCTCCAGCCTCTTCCTCCACTGCCTGGGCTGTCCCCTGGGGACACACCTCCTCCCTGCAGCCTCCTCGCCGGCTGTCTCCCTCTTCGGGGCCTGCCTGGGGGAGTCCTCTGGTCACTCCTGTCCTCAGCTCTCGGTGAGGCTGGCAGTCCCGGGGGCTCAGCCTCCGTGTGGCGTCCAGCAGGTGCAACTCCCTGCTTTTCCACCTGACTTTAAGAGCCCGGCTTGAGCCTTTCATGGGGAGGGCGTCTGTGCCCCCCAGGGACCCCCCAGGGCCCCCTCGGCCCTCTGGCTGGGTGCTGACAAGTAGGTCTCAACCCTGGAGCCTGCCTGGGGCCTCCCACCAGCATCTTTCATTTGGGTGCAGAGCAGAGAGGGGTTTGGGACGCTCACGGCAATGTCCTCAGATCTTCAGCGTTCAGATCTTTGGGCTGCCTGTGGGCTCCTGGCTTGGCCGACCCTGGGCCTCTTCCTGGTGCAGCCCGAGGCTGTGCTTTGGAGGGGAGGGACAGTGTAGGGGCTCTCATTTAATCTTCACTTCCCAGGAGGGGGTGTCAGGAGACCCCTGAGGCTGGGCACGCCCAGGGTCACACCAGGGAGGGAGGCAGGCGTCTGCAGTCTGGCCCTGGCTCCAGCCCACCCTTGCCCATCTCGGGCTGCACAGATGCCCGCCTCTGCTTGGCAGGGACCTGGGTCCTGGAACAGCCTAGGGCTGGGAAGCTGCTTCCTTCTCCACTCTCTGGTTTCCAGTGGGAGCCGCATCCCACCTTTTGTTTGGGTGCTGGGTTAAGAGGTGGGAGCCAGGCGGAGGCAGCGGAGCGGCTGCAGTGCGTGTGAAATGCTTCAGGGCGGCATGAGTTTAACTGGAGAGGTTCCTTCCAACGTGAGCAGTTGTCTCCCAAGAGATGCGCCGCCCCTCCCTCTGCGCCTGGCGCTGGTGGGCGGCGGATTCTGTGGGATCTATTGATGTTCTGAGGATGTGCTGAGGGCCTGGCTCCTTCCTGTCCCTGCCCCGGCCCCTGCCCCGGCCCCTGTGTCAGGGCTGTTACTGTGGGCGTGCGGGGTGGGGGTGCATAGAGCCTGGATGCCTCCAGACTGAGGAGGCGAAGGGTCGGGGAGCAGAGACCTGGGCGCTAATGAAGGAACGAGGCTTCAATGTCTGCGGCAACTTCAGAGGCCCCTCTCGGGGCAGGTGGGGGGACCCCCAGCCTGGGGAGCAAACCTGCCGGCCCAGCACCGGGGTCTCTGCCTGAGATGTGAGCACGGTGGCCTGATCAGGGCCCGAGAGAGGATGGGGCAGGTGGGGGCGGGGGCGGGCAGGCTGGGGGTGTCACTGGGCCTGCTGGGGGTCTAGCCTGAGGTTGGGGTGCCAGGTGGGGGGAGGGTGCGCCTCTGCCGCATCATCGGGTGTATTCGAGGCGGGGTCAGAGCCAACTGTGTGTCGGGTGAGAGCCCAGCCCAGCCCCAGCTGTGGGCCCCCGACGGGAGCATGCAGATGGGTGATCAGGGGTGAGCCAAGCAGATTGGGGGGCAGGGGTTGGCCAGGCCTCATTGCAGCTCACAGTCCCCAGCCCCCACCTGAGCCATTTGGTGCCCTGTGTGTGCACAGAGTCCCAGGTGGGGCCTGCCCTCCTCCAGCCTCTCCTCCACCCTGTCTGCCGTGTGCCACCCATGGGGTGCTCTGGGGAAGGGTGGGGGTCCCTGTATCGCTGGGGGAGGTGTGCTGGCCACAAGGGGAGCAGCTTATGGGGCCGAGGCTGGCTCAGGGTGCAGGAGGCTCTGTGGTGGGCCCTGGCGAGTGAGGAGCTGTGGGGACGGTGCAGAGGGGCCTGTGCACCTCCTGAGTTTGCAGTTGCTGTGGTGCCCACACCCCCAGGATGCATGGCTGACCGCAGTGCCCCTGGGTGACCTCGACAAGCGTGTGGCCCGGATAGGGCCTCCGAGGTGCTGAAGACCTGCTTGCGAGGACACTCCACTCTGGCAGTCCTGTCCATGGTGCTGGACGAGCTCTGGAGACCCCCACAGGCATGCAGGTCTGACCGCCCAAGGCTCGGCTGCCTGTGGGGAACTGGACACGCTCCCTTCAGAGTCTCCCAGTGCCATGTCCACTCCCCAAGCCAGGACCGGGGGGTGACGGAGATGAAGCTTGTGCTGGCCCCAGGTGGGGGCCACTGCCTGCCCAGGAAGCTCCACAGCCAGTCCCAACCTGGTGATGCGGTGTCAGGAGGATGGAAGGTCTCGCAGACCTGGGTTTCTGAGCTCCTGAGGTGTCTGCGTCCCCTCCTGGGAAAGGGAACAGAGCTTTGCAAGGCTCGAGGGGAGGGCAGTGCAGCTTGGGAGCCTTAGCTTGGCCAGAGAGCAGCCCGGAGGGTCGATGTCCAGGTACCTCCAGGGCCCTGAACCCAGGACCTCCCCAAGGGCTGTACCTCGTGGGGGCGCGGTGCCTCGCGGGGGGACCCGGTGCCTCGTGGGGGGCGCGGTGCCTCGTGGAGGGCGCGGTGGAGACGTTGGGGTCATGGCCGTCCAGGCTTCAGAGACATCAGAACTGGGGACCCTCCCCTGAGTCCTGTCCTTAGTGTCTTGAGATCTTGAGATTGGGGGTTGGTCCGAGACCTCGTAAATGCTTCTGTGCAGAGCCTTCAGTTAGGAGCTGAGGCCTCTGGCCAGGTTCAGGCCCATGGAGAGTGTGCGTGGGAAGTTCCGAGACCGTGAGAGGGGCAGGGGCGTGCTGCGGCCACAGCGGTCCTGGAATTCGAGATGCCTTAGGAGGTTCCTGATGAAGGACTGTGCCCACGGACAGTCGTGTGAGGGCGGGCGGCACTCGCGAGCTCCCCAGGGCTCCACGAACAGCAGACATGTTCTTTCACGTTCTGGAGGCGGGAAGTCCAAGGTCCGGGGTGGGCCGGCTCTTCCGAGACCTCAAGGAAGCCCTGCCCCAAGCCTTCCCTGCTGGGCGATCCCCGTGCCCCAAGCTTCCCCCGCTGGGCGTTCCCGGTGCCCCCTGGGCCTGCAGAAGTGCCCCCCACCGTCTTGCTTTCACCCTCACGTGGCCCCCCGCTGTGTCCCCAGCCGCTTTTTCCTCGGTCTTTGATAGGAAGGCTGGTTGTTGGGTCAGCGTCCACCCCAGATCCCCAGCGATGCTATGTTGAGATCCATAACTTAGAAACCTCTGCAGAAGCTGTTTTTCCAAGTCAGGTCACATTCATGCACCCCAGGCATTGGGACACACATGGGGCCGCCATTCTACCTCCACATTCTCCAGCTGTGATGTGGGACCTGGTGGACCCCTCGGTGTCCCCGTGGCCTCCAGAGCTGCTCCGTGAGCCCCAGGGAGCCCCAACATCCCCCTGGAGTGACAGCAGGTCCTGCCGGCCAGGTGGAGGGAAGTCTGCTGGGTGTCCACCTGCCAGGCCCTCACCCGCCACTGCTTCATGCGGGGGGTGCCCCAGCACTGGGTGGGTCTGAGTGTGGGGGCAAGAGGAAGAAGGGCAGGGAGAGCCAGGTAGGGACAAGGTGTCCTGGTGAGGTGGCCCCCACCTGCCCTCATGATCCCTCCAGGCAGACAGTGGGGGCTCTGTAGCCAGTGTGGGAGTTGGGGGTAGGTGAGGGACCCTCCAGGCAGACAGTGGGGGCTCTGTAGCCAGTGTGGGAGTTGGGGGTAGGTGAGGGACCCCTTCACTGCGGTGGGCCCAAGTGGCAGGAACTCCCCCAACATTTAAAGGAGAAAGGTCCAGGACCCCTTCACCAGGACCTGGACTGCTTTGCGTCCCGGCAGGACGGGGCAGCTACGCACCTGCTGCCCCGCCCTCCATCTGCGTCCAGCCAACAGGCCGTCCCTCCCACGCTTCACCCTCCATCCTGGCCTGGGAGGCCCAGGCTCAGGACTCGTTGGAACCGCTTGGACAGAGGGAGTCCTGGGGGCCAGGCAGGGCCCTGTGGAGCCTGCTGGGGTTCTGTTCAGACAGATGGGGGCTCTGGACCTGGGCCTCTGCCAGGTGGGCTCCCTGGGACCGGCTGGCAGGGTGGGCTCCCTGGGACCGGCTGGCAGGGTGGGCTCCCTGGGACCAGCTGGCAGGGTGGCAGGATGCTGGGGGAGAGCAGGACCCCCTGGGCTTCATGCTTCCCCTTCCTGGGGCTCCACACAGCACCTCGTGGGCCCAGAGAGGTGTTCTCCCTGCCTCCATGGGCGAAGAATCTGGGGCCTTGTCAGAGACTGTGGGGTCGGTGGGATTGGCGCCAAGGCCCTGCTGCTGAGGCCACGTGTTTCCCACTCAGCGAGGCTGTTCCTGCCAGGCGTGGGGACTTGGATCCTGGTCCTGAGCGCCGCCCCGAGGCCTGGGATGGGAAGCCCGACGTCTTCATGGTCCTGCGCTGCGTGGCCGTTTGGTCCCGGCGCTCTCAGCACTTGGAGTCTCAGCTCCCCGGGTCATCAGTCCCAGCCGCTCGGCAGGTGGCTCTGGTGAAGGCGTCACCCAGGGCTGCCCGGTCTGCAGTCTGGGCTGGAAGGGCTACTTCCTGGGGGGTCCCACAGGCTGTGTGGGGGCCTTGGGTCCTCAGCACCTGGACGCCCTGCAGGGCACTGCTGCAGGACATGGCCACTGGGCTCCCCTGAGCTCCCCAGAGTCCAGGAGGAAGCTGTGGTGTCCGTGTGGTCTGTGGATGAGGCCCACTCGGTCCCAGAGGCGCGGGTTGGTGACAGCGATGGGGCAGGTTGTCGCCTGTGCTGGTCTCTGGGAGCCACCTGGGTGGGGTGGGGCCAGGGCAGGCCTGTCCAATGACCCCACTCCTCAGGACTTTTCCTCCCGGCAGCCTGGGCCAGGGGCCGCGTTCAGCACCAAGGACAGCAGCCCATCCCGCGCGCACGCCCTCCCCCACCCCAAAGCTCGTCTCCTGCCCTGCGTCCTCTCCACTGGTCTTTGGGTAGATGAGCTGTCCCCGTCCTTTCTCTTGGAACCCACCCCCTTCTGAGGGTGGGTAACAGACACCCAACGGTGTCCCCAGGTGGTCCTCCAGGCCGTGGCACTGGGTGTGCACTGTGGAGATGGGAGGAGGTGTGGGGTGGGGGAGGGCGTTGGGAGGACACCCCGGGGCTGGTGCCTCAGGCCTCTGGAGAGTGGACTTGGGGCCCCATGGCTGGGGAGGGCTGAAGCAGGGCCAGGGCACAGGTGGGAACGCACACTGGAGAGAAACTGAGTCAGGAAGCTGTCTGGTGAACCCAAGGGGGTAGGGGCTTGAGCACCAGGTCTCCACCGCCCAGCGGGCTCCTGGCAGCCCCAAGCCTCTTCCCTCCATGCCTTGGGGAAGTGAGTGCAGCTGCTCTAGGTCGTTAGGGAAACAGCCGTTTCCTCTGTGCGTGAGGCTTGTGCACGGCACGGCCGGGTCCCCAGTGCATCCCCTCACGTGACACTGAGAGGCAGGCCCCCGACTGCCCGGGTGCAGGGCTTGGATGCTGAGACTCTGCCGCTCTATGCGGTGCCGTGGTGAGCACACCTCACCTGTCCAGCCTTCCCCCTAAACCCAGCGCTCCAGACGGTGGGCCAGCTCCTGGCTCCTAGCCTGTGTGCATCCATTCAGGAAAGCAAACACCACACACCAGTCCCTGTGAGGCCTCGGGTGCTCTGGGTGCCCAGCTGCGTGGGATGGGCAGGGCCACGTGGCCATCAGGGCCTAGATGGAGGCCTGGCAGGCAGCGGGCACTGGGGATGTGTCGTGGTGGGGTGCGCTCTGCTGGCAGCTGGGCTTGGGTCTGTGAGGTGTGAATACCCGAGACGGCCATCCCAGGGGAAGGCAGAGGCTTGAACTGTCACTTTATTCCTTTCAGACTCTGCAGGAGAACAGGACACACTGGGGAGGACGCACGTAGCCCTCGGGGGGTGCCCAGTCCTGGCAAGCTTGGTCTCAAGCCTGGGTCTGTCCCAGCAAATCTGGGTTGTGCAGGGAAGGCCCTGGGGTGCCAGGGACTCGCAGAGGCCCTGGGTGAAGGCGCCGCGTGTCTTCTCTGCGTGACTCCCACCCGTGAGGTGTCCCCCCTCCAGGAGGTGGTTGCTGGCAACGGGAATGGGGGCAACGGACGGACCAGCAGCCACGTGGTGGGGAGCAGAGAGGGCCTGGGGGTGCAGACACGGTCAGGATGTGGCAGGGCTGCTGGGAGGGAGCTCAGGATCCCTCAGCCAAGTGCAGGTGGGGAGGGCCTCATGAAATGGGACCCCTCTGCCTGGTGGGAAGCCCCCTGGGTCTGCATGCGGGGGATGGGGGGCAGCACCCCAGGCTGTCCCCGTACCTGCTGTACAACTTCGGTCTGGCGCATGCCGGGGCGGTGAGGGGGCTGCAGAGGGTCCTCCCCCAGTGCCAACACTGCCACCTGCCCCAGGGGCCCTACCCAAACTAAAGAGCAGCCGGTCCAGCCCGAGGCTCGCCTGGCTCCTGGGCCTGCAGCCCCCCATCCCCTCTCCCCACAGCCCCACAGGCTTCCTGGGGGCAGGGCGCTGCCGGCAGAGCTGCAGGACTGAGCCCTCACTGCCCCTCCAGAAAGTGCCAGCCCTCCTGGGTAGCGGAGTGCAGGGGCAGGGGCTGTTTGCTGCCTTGCCTGGCCCAGGCGGGAAAAGGCCCCTCACTTCTTGGACAGCCTGGTCAGAGACCATGTACAGGGTGGTGCCGGGGCTCCCTTTGACTCTCCTGGCTGACTCAGGAGCACCCAAGGGCACCCGTGATAACGCACCAGTCTGCTCCCTGAGGCCCAGCAACCTCATGGCGTACCTGTGGCTTCCCTGGGATGCCCTGGGGCTCCACGTGCCAGGGCCCTTCCCTGTGGGGGGCACAGGGAGACTGGGCACCCGCCAGCGCACGCTCCCACAGAAATGGTTCTGGCGTGAGCTGCTGTCCCCGGCTGCTGCGTGCCGCCCGCCTCCTCAGGGCCCTGGGCAGTGATCTGTGGCACTGCACGGCCTCCCTCTCAATGGCCAAGCCTGTTTGTGTAAAGACAGTAATTAGAGCTGGAATCTCAATCGGAAAATAAGCCAGGAGTTCCAGGGGTGGATAATGAAGGGTGGCCCTGGGCTTCCCGTCCCCCATCCTCCAGGCTGCGGCCCAGTCAGGAGGGCCTCTCATGGCACACTCCCCACTCCCTGCCTCCAGAAAGTGGCAAAACTGCTCACAACCCAAACATTCCGCTCAGAGAACCCCGGAGCTGAGGGGGACCAGGACACAGAGGGCTGCCTGGGGACTCAGGGAAGCTTTACCTCGGGGGCCACCTCCGTGCTGGGTTCTGAGGAGTGTGTAGGAGTCTTCAGAGTACAGTAAGGGGCAAAGGACTTTCTAGGCATAGGGGCAGCAAGTGAAAGAGGATGCAGGCAGGAGGAGTAGTCAGAGCTCCAGGACGCAGCTGGGGACGGCTCTCCTGCACCCAGCCTGCTGCGTCCTGGCTGCCTTTACCTGAGCCACGGTGGGACTCCTGAGCACAGGCAGGAGGCTCTCGGTGGCTGTGGCTCCTCTGTGACTCCGTTGCTGTTCGAGAGGCCGCCTGCCACCTGCAGCCCCCAGACCCCAGCCTCACGGACGTGGGCAGGCTCTGTGGGTGCGGCAGGCCCACCCCGTGGCTCCATCCCCTCCAGAACTTCCTCTGGGAAGGTGGGGGCTTGCCAGGAATGTCTTGTTCCACATGGTCCACTGTCCTCACAGCCCTTCTGAGCCACATGCGCTGGCAGGGAATGGAACCAGTTTCCTCATCTGTGAAATGGGGGTGAAGGGGCCCCCCTCAAAGCAGCGCCTGGAGCAAGGCCAGTGCTCTGAGACATGGCTGTCCTGATTTGTGATGGGCCCAGCAGTGTCCTTTCAATATCGGCTTCTGGGAAGTTGGGCCAGGTGGCTGTCACTCCCTCCCGTTGTCAGTCCCCATTTTCTTTCCTTTTCTGGAGGTCGGACTGTGCTCCCCACACCTTTTGGCTCCTGTCATTCAAGGATGTGTGTGCGCACACTGGGAGTGTGCCTGTTTGTACATGTGTGTGCACAATGGTGTGTGTGTGCGCGAACGACAGGGAGTGTGTGCACTGTGGGTGTGTGTGCATGTGCACTGGGGTGTGTAATCGTGTGTACATGCATGGGTATGTACGGGCGTGTGTACTGTATGTGCACACGGGTTACTGGGGGTGTGTGCACTGGGTGCTTGTGTGCGCTGGGCGTGTGTGCGCATGGGTGTATGTGTCCTGGGTGTGTGCGTGTGTGCACGGGTGTGTGTGCACAGGGTATGTGCACTCGGTGTGTGGGCATGTGCACTGGATGTGGGTGTGTGCACGTGTGTGTGTGTGTGCATGCATACAGGTGCGTGTCTGTGCATGTGGCCACACGTGCTGTCCCTGCCCGGGGCCCTGCTGCTCTGTAAACAGCATCCTGCCGTGCTCAGCGGTGAGCATCTTCTGTGGTCTGATCAGGTTTCGCCACTGTTTAATGGCTGCCCCGTGCCCTTGGTGGCTGTGACCTCATGACTTACCTCCTGTGTGGGGCCATCTTTTGTGAAAATGCAGAACCACGAGGGCCACCCTCCCTGGGAATGCTGTCCCGGCGGCCTTGGGGACTTTGACCACAGCCTCCCTCCTACTTCACCCCGGCCCTCATGATGCCCTGGGGCAGGGTGTGGGCCCTACATCCTTTGGGGTCTCCTGATCACTCCTGAGGGGTCTCTTGAGGGCGCCTTGTGCAGGCACCTCTGGGTCATTTCTTCCCTTCTTTGGGAGCCTCTGTCCTGGCCTCTGCATCCTCACAGGAGTTTGTCCTGGGGGGTTTTAGGAGCTCGATGGCCTTCAGACCAGAGGCTGTTGTCAGGGACCACGCCTTAGCCTTGCAGCCATGTTTGGAGGACATTGAGCTCTTGCTTCTTTCCATATGTGGGGCTGAGTCCTTCCTGCAGGTGCTCCCTGCCCTGGGCCAGCCTCATGCCTGGGGAGGGCTGCGCTGTGGGCACCTCCAGCTGCCCTGGATTATGGGTGAAGGGTGCCAGGCCCTCCTGAGTGCTCCCCTGGCCAAGCGAATCACAGGCCTTGTGCTGGATCAAAGGCCGCCAGGGAGAGGCAGCTCCCCCTCCCTGAGCACACCCTGCGGAGGCCGCCCCCCTCTGTGCCCAGCCTGAGTCCCCGCCCGGCCTGCAGCTCCCCCTGCCTCTGGGGAAGCCCGTGTCTCCGGCAAGGTCCTGGGTCCCCCACCCGGCCTGGGCTCACCCATATCCGAGCGTGATGCCACACAAATGAAACCGACAGAAAGAGCAAAGCTAAAAGCCGATGGGGCAGGTGGAGTGGATGCTTAACACGTGAGACGAATGAAGGATTAATTTCCCATAAAAATCAAAGGGCTCTTGCAAATTGGTAAGAAAATGCACACATGTGCCGGGCGCGGTGGCTCACGCCTGTAATCCCAGCACTTTGGGAGGCCGAGGCGGGCGGATCACAAGGTCAGGAGATCGAGACCACGGTGAAACCCCGTCTCTACTAAAAAATACAAAAAATTAGCCGGGCGCGGTGGTGGGCGCCTGTAGTCCCAGCTACTCGGGAGGCTGAGGCAGGAGAATGGCGTGAACCCGGGAGGCGGAGCTTGCAGTGAGCAGAGATCGCGCCACTGCACTCCAGCCTGGGCGACAGAGCGAGACTCCGTCTCAAAAAAAAAAAAAAAAAAAAAAAAAAAAAAGAAAATGCACACATGTGCATGCACCAGTATGAAAACGGGCACAGGGAAGGAGCCCAGAGCAAACCCACATGGTCAGTAAACACCGGTGACGTCCCGCGGGTCTCCAGAGTGAGGCCGAGTCTGGGTGAAATTTGAGCACAGCACGTGCACGGAAGGATGGCGTCCACTAAAGCCCAGTGGGAATGCCAGCCAGGCTCTGGGTGTCTGGGTGCTCCTAGGAGGTGGCGTCCCCTGTGATAACCTGAGCAGGCTCTGGGTGTCTGGGCGCTCCTAGGAGGTGGCGTCCCCTGTGATAACCTGAGCAGGCTCTGGGTGTCTGGGCGCTCCTAGGAGGTGGCGTCCCCTGTGATAACCTGAGCAGGCTCTGGGTGTCTGGGCGCTCCTAGGAGGTGGCGTCCCCTGTGATAACCTGAGCCGGCTCTGGGTGTCTGGGCGCACCTAGGAGGTGGCGTCCCCTGTGATAACCTGGGCAGGCTCTGGGTGTCTGGGCGCACCTAGGAGGTGGCGTCCCCTGTGATAACCTGGGCAGGCTCTGGGTGTCTGGGCGCACCTAGGAGGTGGCGTCCCCTGTGATAACCTGGGCAGGCTCTGGGTGTCTGGGCGCTCCTAGGAGGTGGCGTCCCCTGTGATAATCTGGGCAGGCTCTGGGTGTCTGGGCGCTCCTAGGAGGTGGCGTCCCCTGTGATAACCTGAGCAGGCTCTGGGTGTCTGGGCGCACCTGGGAGGTGGGGTCCCTTGTGATAACCTGGGCCCCACGATTCCAACATGCCCCAACACGGAATGGGCCCGTGAGTGTACCTGGGGACTTTTGATGGTGGGAGAGGGCCCAGGTTGTGGGCGCCCGGCGCGTCTCCAGTGTCAAGACCACAGGTCGGGCCAGGTGGGGCTCAGGGGTGTGGCCGGGCTGTCCTGGGCAGGGGCAAGTACCTGGCTGTGAAAAGAGTGGGGAGAGGAGAAAGGGAAGGTGGGCCGAGGCGGGGAGGGGGACCAGGACCATGTGCCCAGCCGAGGCACATTCCCAGAGCACCCTGCCTGCCTTTTAGGTAGGTCTGGGAAGGAAGGGGCTGCAGGGTCGCGGAGGTCCAGGGCAGTGCTGCCTAGGGAGCCACCTGGGGACCATCCTGGTGTCCTGGGGTGAAGACAGGGCCGGGGCTCAGATGCAGAGCAGTACCTCAGCAGAGGAGGGATGCGGGTGGGGGTCTCAGCAGAGGGCTGCGGGTGGGGGTCTCAGGGCAGGGTGTGTGGGGGATGGCCTTCTTGGGCCATGCAGGGGCCTCGGGGGTACCCTGGCTCCCAGCTGAGGGTGGTTGAAGGCCAGAGGGAGGGGATTTGGGTGCTCTGGGACAGGGGAGAGGGCGAGGGGGGCCACGGAGACCCGAGAAGCCCAAAGGGCTGGCGTGGAGGGAAGACGCAGCTTTGTGGGGGCAGCACGAGGCCAGCACTGAGCTGTTCCGGACAGCGACCCAGGGGGCGGGGCCGAGTCCGCCCTGGAGTGGGTGGGGCCGCTGCTGTCCAGGATGTGGGAGGAGGCTCCCCACTTGCAGAGTCCAGCCAGGTGCTCGCTGCAGGCTTCCCGGGCGGGTCTGAGCAAGGCTTCTTCTCTCCCGCAGGCCTGGTGAAGCTTGGGGTTCACTGTGTCACCTGCCAGAAGGTGGCCATCAAGATCGTCAACCGTGAGAAGCTGAGCGAGTCTGTGCTGATGAAGGTGGGCGGGGCCGGGGAGGGAGGTGGGGCTGGGGAGGGAGGCGGGGCTGGCGGTGGGGTGGGGCCGGGAAGGGAGGCGGGGCCGGGGGAGGCGGGGCTGGCAGTGGGGTGGGGCCGGGGGAAGGAGGCGGGGCCGGGGAGGGAGGCGGGGCTGGCGGTGGGGTAGGGCGGGGAATAGCACAGCGGGTGGGAGCCAGCGTTGTGGGGACCTGCAGAGCTGAGTGTGGGGGTCCTGCAGGCTCCTGGGCAGCCGCACCCCTGCTGGCCCCCTGACAGGGCACCTCTGCTCTTCTTTCTCCCCTCTGGCCCTGCCTTTCTCCTGCCCCCAAGCAGAGTGGGCACCCCTGAGGGGACTGGCCGAAGCTGGGCAGTTGAGTTGCTGCACTGACCTGCTGTACTAGCGGGCAGAGCCTCAGTGTCCCCAGCTAGAATCCAGAGGAGGCCCCTGCCTCAGAGCAACCCCTCGCCTGCCAGGGCCTAGCTTAGCAGAGGGGAGCCCCGCCTCCCTCCTCCTCGGCTCCATGCGGTAGTGTCTGGTCACCGTGGGGTCCGGGCAGGCCCCCTGGGTGGAGGACTCCTGGGCTCTGACCCACCTCTCAGTGGGGATGGGGCTGTCCTAGCTGCTGGGAAGCCTGACCCTGGGTGTAGAGGCAGAGGCTGTGGCTCCCAGTTGCTCCCAGTCCTGCCCACAGTGGTACCTGGGCTGGCAGTGCGGGACCCTCCCAGCACCGGGGCCAGCTGAGCCCCCTGCCCTCCTTTCCCCTGCATTCACTTCTTTTCGTGCAGGGCTGTGGGTGGGGCAGGACACGGGGACGGGGGCCAGTGGGAGTAGCCTAGAGAGGAGAGGCTTGTGGAAGCTGCTGGCAGTTGGGGACCCTGACACGTTGAGCACCCTCAGCTGCGGGGGGTGTGGAGGAATTAACCAGACTAAACTGGGAAGGCCCAGGGACCCCATGGGGAGGTAGGAGCGGTGTTAAGGGCTGCTGAGGGCTGCTTGGATGGGGCTGGCAGGGTCCAACCCTGCCTTGGAGGAGAAACCGAGGCCCTAGGAGTGACGGGGCCAGGACAGCGCCTGGCAGAGAGATCCAGTACAGGGTGTAGCTGGGGAGAGTCCCATGCTGAATTTGGGAGGTGCCTGTGAGCCCCGAGTGAAGGAGGGCCTGGAGATGCGGGGCAGGGGAAGGTGTCCCTCTCACCTGCAAGTGCCGGGCACAGTTGCTCGCCTGGGAGGGAAGGGCTTGGGGACAGGCTGGCCAACTCCCCAGGGCTGGGACCCCATCACAAGACTGACCCCAGTCCCAAAGCTTCGTCCACCCTGGCTCCTGAGTGCTGGGTCCCCCAGGCCGTGGCCTCGGCTGGCCCCACCACTGACACAGCAACTCCTCTGTGCTGGGCGGGGCACCAGGTGCCCGTGGCCAGGCTTGCATGTCTGAGGGAGGAGGCCCTGCCCTCACCTCGGAACAGGACTGGGTATCCTGAGTCAGGTGCCCTCCGGGGTCACTTCTGTCCCTCCCTGGGGCCCTCCCCACTTGGGGACAGTACCAGCTGGGAGCCTGTAGATCGGGGACACGTGCCCTGAGCACGGCCTGCACAACTACTCTATGCCCCACACGCACAGGTCGCCTGCCCCCACCTCGTGCTAGTCCTGAGCCCACAGAAGCCTGTCCCGGCCCCTCCTCCTGTGAGGCCGCCTCCTGTGAGACCTCCACCGTGAGGAAGGACGGAGCCCAGGCACAGCCTGCCTGGAAGGGCCCTCCATCCGACTGGCTGGGAGCCTGGGAGGCCCCATTCCTGAGGCTGGGTTCACGGAGAGGAGCAGCACCGAGGCCCAGGCTGCCTGCCTTCCTGGGCAGGGTGGGGAGGGACCCTCCTGCTCCAGGGGACCCCAGTCCTCAGCCCTACAGGCTGCTGTCAGCCCTGGGGCCTGGGCTCCCTCCACTGCGGCTCTCCCTGCCCTCTGCCCTCTCCACTAGCCAGGGCCCCAGCTGAGCAACCCACATCCCTGCGTCCCTCACAGCTGGCACCAAAGGTGGCGTCTGTGGGGAGAGAAGAGTGCCCCAGCCCTGCGAGCGTGACATGCTCTGGTCTCTCCCATCTAGGTGGAGCGGGAGATCGCGATCCTGAAGCTCATCGAGCACCCCCACGTCCTAAAGCTGCACGACGTTTATGAAAACAAAAAATATTTGTAGGTATTGCTGGGTCTGAAGAGCTGGGGTGGCCGAGGTGGGGGCTGTCGCTGCAGGGGCAGGCGGCTGGGGCTTGGGGAGTGCTGGGGCTGGAGACCAGGGGTGCCTACTGCACCCCAGCAGCCCTGGCCCTGCCAGCATGAACACTGTCTGGGTAGGGTCTCAGCCCAGGCCGCTGTGGTCTCTGCTTCTTGACCAGACCAGAGACCTGCTCTGTGGGGCTTGCAGAGCCACCAGCCTGAGGCCGGCAAGGGGGAACAGGGCCTTCTGGAGGGGGCTTAGGCATTTCAGGGCAAGGGGCCGGAGCACCTGGGCCTCCCCACATGGCCACGCTGAGCCTCCTGGCCTCTGCCCGGGACTTCCCCAGCCCCACTGAGCCATGTCTCCATCCCTGAGGCTCCCCAACACGAGGCACAGCCAGCAGGCTCCCGCCCTGCCTGGACCCTGTCACCCCCACAGCCGCCGAGGCCAGCAGAAATCCCCACCCTGTCCCAGGCATGCCTGGCTGTGAACCCCATCGCCCCACACCCAGCCTCAGGGAGCTCCTAGGAGCGGGCACAGCGGTCACACACGGGGCGGTCTCCTCGTGCGCTCTGATGGGCTTTCCCGTGGATGAGGGCTGCTGCCCGAGGGCTGTCTGGCCTTGAGCCCCACCTGACCCTCGCTGGTCCCCGGGCGGCATCCTGACCTGCCAGGTGATGCCAGCCGGGCGTCTCTGAGGAATCAGGCATGGAGGGGGCAGGGAACATAAAGGGCTGGGCTGGGGGCTGCCCTCAGGGTGAGCTGGCTGAGGGTCTGGCAGAACCCAGCCACTCCCCTTCCCCCGGCAGCGACTTCTGCTCCGGCCTGGGTTTCTGCATTCTCGTGGGGAGCATGTGCCGGTGGCCAGCTCGTGTGTAGCTGGGGAGAGGAAACCCGGGGTGGGGTGTGGGGAGCCCACCTGCCCCACTGTGAGCAGGGACACAGAAACTGTCACCAGAGGCCTGGGGGGCGGGGGCGGTCCTGGCCCTGATGCTGGCGAGGTGGACTGTGACGAGGGCCACGGCTTCCTCGCTGTGACATGGTGCCGGTGTAGTGGGGTCCTGGGGAGGCCTTCTTGGAGGGGAGGGTGGGCGAGTGCGGGGGGGACGGGCACCGCAGGCCAAGGCCCAAGGACAGGAAAGAGCCCAGGAGGTGGGTACGGCTGTGCTTGGGGCTTCTCCTGAGGTCTGGCCCTGGGTGTTGTCCCACGGCCCCCGGACACCGTGTGGCCTATGCTGAGCCTTGGGCCTGGCCACCCCCTGCCCAGAGTCCCCCCCTGTGGCCCCCACCACCTTCCTCTGCTGTGGGAGCTTCACCACCACGACCTCTGCTCCCATCCCCACACTGGGCCCCCGACTCCTGCCAAGACCAGCTCCTGGGACAGCCGGTCCCCCCGGTCCCCACTCCGCTCTGAGCGTGTGCCAAGGCCCCACCCCTTTGTCCTGTGCAGCCCCCCGACATCACCACGGCCACACCTGGGGCCACCACCCTCACAGGCCTCCCCCTGGAGCTGGTTCAGCCTGGGCGGAGCGGCCCCCAGGCAGCTGCATCCAGCATCCCACGGGCCTCTCACCAGGAACCAGCCCCTCAGGACCCTCCATGTGGCTGAGACCCCATGTTGGGGGGTGCTGGGAGCCTGCCAGGGTAGGAAGGGGAGGGCCACACCAACCTTTTCCTCACCCCCTCCCCATGGCCTTCACACCTCCTGTCTCCCCCTCACAGTGGCCCAGACGGTCCCTGGGCCCCTGGATGCGGCTCCCTGCTCCTTGCACTGAGGTGCAAGGGAACCCCAGGGTGTGAGGGCCAGAGCAGGCAGGGCAGAGCCCCGAGGCCACTCCATGCACTGCTCCTTGGCCCCAGCACCTGCTCCACTCAGCCTGCGGGTTCCAAACCCTCCCTCGCTGCTCTGCCCCCAGACCCATCCCTTCACCCGCCCCTCTTCCCCCACCCGACTCCAGGCTCCTTGCAGACTCATTTGAGGCCCACCCCAGGAACCCAGATGGTTTGAGATCTGCCGTAGTCAGGGCTCCTCTCAGCTGCCTCCCCAGCCAGTGGGAGAATGGGGGCGGCCTGCAGAGAGGCTGGCCAGGAGGTGGCTGTGGGAGGTCCTGGGATGAGGAGGGGCGGCTGGCAGCCACAGCTGGGCGCACTGGTGGCCCCGTCTCCTGCAGGTACCTGGTGCTAGAACACGTGTCAGGTGGTGAGCTTTTCGACTACCTGGTGAAGAAGGGGAGGCTGACGCCTAAGGAGGCTCGGAAGTTCTTCCGGCAGATCATCTCCGCGCTGGACTTCTGCCACAGCCACTCCATATGGTGAGCCCCACCCCTGGTGCCCCCACTCCCCAGGGACCCCAACCCCCAGGGTGCTACCGCAGATGCCCCTGTGCCCCAAGGACTACACCCCCTAGTGTGCTATTCCGAGGTGCACCATCCCCCCATTAGCTGCCCGTACTCAAACGCACTGTCCCCCCCATTGTCTACCCCTCAAGGGCACCGTCTCCCCCCTTAGCTGCCCCTCAAACGCACAGTGCCACACCAGGTGCTGCCCTTCCCCCCTCCCGAGGAACATCAACCCCTGGCACCCCCCCAGCACCCCCGCTTTCCCCTGAGTGGGCAGTGTGTTGGGAAGGTTTCTGCCTGGCACCCACCCAAGGGCTCTGGGAGCCCCTCGGCCTTTCCAGGGTCCACTGCTTGCATCCATGCATGCCTGGGGGCCCTAGGTTGGCCTAGGCTAGAGCAGGTGTGCTAGGGAGCAGGAGGGGGCAGCAAGGAGCCTGCCAGGGGGCAGGAGGGCATGGCAGGAGAAACAGGGATGCCTGACCAAAGGCCAGAGCCAAACGGACCAGGCAGGCGACTTCTGATTGGCTGCCTATGACATCACCAGGCTGGGCTGCCATTGGCCCCTCTGTGTGATTGGCGTTTGGAGAGGCAGTGGGCTCTGGGCAGGGGGTCTCCAGGGTGGGGAGGTGCTCAAGGCAGAGACTGGCCCTGTTCAGCCTCACCGCCCTCCTCCCCAGCCACAGGGATCTGAAACCTGAAAACCTCCTGCTGGACGAGAAGAACAACATCCGGATCGCAGACTTTGGCATGGCGTCCCTGCAGGTTGGCGACAGCCTGTTGGAGACCAGCTGCGGGTACGTGGCCCTCTGCCCCTGCTGGCTCTGCACGGGCTGGGCTGGGGGAAGGGGAACCGGTGGGCACCCCACAGGCAGGCCCCCCACAAGTGCCTGAGCCTCCCGGCACCCCACAACCTGGTGGTTTTGGGGAGATAGGCCTCTCGGCACAGTAAGGGTAGGGGTACGGTCCTGGCTCTGGCCCGCCTGGGTGTGAGGCTGGTACCCCCTGGCCCCTGCCTGGCTGAGCAGGCAGACAGCCTTGGGCACAGCAGAGACCCAGCACCCCACCTTGGTCTCCTCCTAAAAGCCCGCCTGCGGATTCAGGGACGTGGGGGCGTCTCGCGCCACAGCCCTGGGAGCCTCCTCGAGGGCCCTGCGGTGCACCATCACCCCGGGGGGAGGGCCTGGCAGCGCCCGGAGCCCTGCCGCTGACCTCCGCCCTTGCCCGCAGGTCCCCCCACTACGCCTGCCCCGAGGTGATCCGGGTGAGTCGGCGCCGCCCGTGCAGCTCTGCGGGTCCCAGGGTGGTGGGGACCTGACCCCGGTGGGACCCCAGCCTGCCGCACCCCAAGGTGCTGCTAGGCCGCCTGTCCTGGGGCCGACTCCCTCTGAACCCGGCCCTGCCAAGGCCCCCACCCTGCCCTGCGCCCCCCAATAGCCCGGGCACTGTTGTCTGCAGGGGGAGAAGTACGACGGCCGGAAGGCAGACGTGTGGAGCTGCGGCGTCATCCTGTTCGCCTTGCTAGTGGTGAGACCCCGGCCCCCTCCACCCCACCCCGGCCTCTCCCCAACCCGCCTGCCCATGCTGACCCCCGCCCGGCTGCCCGCAGGGGGCTCTGCCCTTCGACGATGACAACCTGCGGCAGCTGCTGGAGAAGGTGAAGCGGGGCGTGTTCCACATGCCGCACTTTATTCCGCCCGACTGCCAGAGCCTGCTGCGGGGCATGATCGAAGTGGACGCCGCACGCCGCCTCACGGTGCGTGCCCTCGGAGCGGGGCGGCCCCAGAGCGTGGCGGGGGGGCGTGGGGGTGGGCGTGTGCCCAGATGTGTGGGCACCCAGGTGTGTGAGGTGCCCAGGTTTGTGGATATGTGCACAGGTGTGTGTGGGTGCCCAGGTGTCGGCTTGTGTTCAGGTGTGGGTGCACAAATGTGGGTATATGCCCGTGTGTGTGGGTGCCCAGGTGAGTGTTCAGGTGTGCGGGGGTGCCCAGGTGTTGGCTTGTGTTCAGGTGTGTGGGTGCACAGATGTAGGCACATGCCCAGGTGTGTGTTCAAGGGTGTGGGGGTGCCCAGGTGTGGACACATGCCAGGGTTCATGTGGTTGGGTGAGGGCATAGGTGTGGGCATGTGCACCTGCGGGGAGGTGTGTCCAGGTGCATACGAGCACTTGTACCAGTGTGGGGTGTGCACAGGTAGGTGAGACCTGGCTGTAGGTTACACAGAAGCACTGGTGCTGCCCCATCACAGCCATCCTGCTTGCAGACGCTGCTGGGGCAAGCTCCAGGCAGGGTGAATAGTTCCGCTGAGTGCCCCCCGGCAGCTGTGGGGGCTGGCAAGAGCCAAAGGTAGCCCCCAGCTGCTGGTCCCGACCTCCTCCAGGGCTGCCTGGTGTGGGGACCGCACATGCCCACTTGACAGAAGCAGGTCACCCTCTGGGCTGGCCCTTCCAGGGTAGCGTTGCCCTGTTCCCAAGAGGCCACCGCCTCATACCCCACGAGCTGTCCCTGAGTCAGGGTGGAGAGAAGGGGACGTGTGGCTGGCCGGCCCTCCCAGCCTCCTGCCCGCACCTGCACCCAGCCCCGCCCCGCCACACAGGTGGGCCAGGTTCTCCTGGCTTCAGCTCCCTCTTGGCTGCTCCCTGCTCTCCTGCCTTGGTTCCTTCCTAGATCCATGGAGGGGCCCGGCCCAGGCAGCACAGGCACCTGGGGCGGCCCTGGCTCCAGCTTCCCTCCCTCCCGCTCTTCCTCCACTTCCTGGGCCCCTGCCCCTACCTGGAGCATCCCCCCCAACCCCGGCTCCCCCCCCCGACTTCTCCTTCAGGTTTGCGTTTTCTTCTCCACTTGGGAGAGGCAGGGGCAGGGGTGCTGGCCTTGAGCCTCTGGGAACGCAGCCCCCTCCCCATCCTCCTCCCCACATTCCCCCCACTCACTCGCCCTTGCCCTCTCCTGCTCTCTCCGCGCCCCCAGCACCCCCGCCTTCCCCCTCACCTCCTAATGTGGGCTCTTTCCGTCCCTCGTCCGTACTAACTCCCTGTTTCTCTTTCCTTGTAGCTAGAGCACATTCAGAAACACATATGGTATATGTAAGTAGCTTTTCCACCCACTAATCGCCTGCTTTGCCTGTTGCTGTGGCCTGGAGGCCCTGCTAGGAAAGGCGGGGGGAGGGCGCCGGCCCAGCGCAGGCCCTGCCCCGCCTTGGCCCTTGGCCCTCTGTGACCTGCGCTGGGTGCGGGGTGCGGGCAGGACGCAGGAGGCCTCCCCGGGCTGGGCACAGGGAGAGTGGCAGGACGCAGGGCCCCAGGTGAGGGCGGGCCTCCCACCCTCCCAGCCGCCCAGGCCCGGCCGCAGCTGATGACCGGGCGTCCCTGCCCTGTGTCCACAGAGGAGGCAAGAACGAGCCGGAACCAGAGCAGCCCATTCCTCGAAAGGTGCAGATCCGCTCGCTGCCCAGCCTGGAGGACATCGACCCTGACGTGCTGGACAGCATGCACTCCCTGGGCTGCTTCCGAGACCGCAACAAGCTGCTGCAGGACCTGCTATCGGAGGAGTGCGTCCAGGGCGGCTCCTGGGTGGGGCCCTTGCAGTAGGCGGCTGGGAGGGGCACGGGGCCTAGGGTGGGAGCGCTGCGGTGGAGGAGCCGGTGGCCCCGTGTGCCAGCGCATCTCGCCCCCTTGCCCACTGCAGGGAGAATCAGGAGAAGATGATTTACTTCCTCCTCCTGGACCGGAAAGAAAGGTACCCGAGCCAGGAGGACGAGGACCTGCCCCCCCGGAACGAGATAGGTACGGTCCGGGGGTGGCCTCCAGCCCGGCCCGCACTGCCCCACCGGGGTCCAGGGGCTGTCTGGCCTGACCCTCATCTGTACTCAGACCCTCCCCGGAAGCGTGTGGACTCCCCGATGCTGAACCGGCACGGCAAGCGGCGGCCAGAACGCAAGTCCATGGAGGTGCTCAGCGTGACGGACGGCGGCTCCCCGGTGCCTGCGCGGCGGGCCATTGAGATGGCCCAGCACGGCCAGAGGTGTGTGTGCCCCGAGGCTGCTGGGCCTCCCTCCCTGGGCTGCGCGGCACTGCCGCCTGGCTCATCACTGCCCATTGGCCTGGGGTCTTGGCTGAGGCCATTGGGTGGGGCTGCATGGGCTGAGCTGGACTGGGCTGAGCTGGGCTGGGCTGGGCTGGGATGGGCTAAGCTGAGCTGGGCTGGGCTGGGCTGGGCTGAGCTGGGCTGTGCTGTGCTGGGCTGGACTGGGCTAGACTGGCCTGGGCTAGGATAAGCTGGGCTGGGCTGGACTAAACTGGACTAGACAGGACTGAGCTGGGCTGGACTGGTCTAGACTAGGCTGAGCTGCGCTGGCTTGAGCTGAGCTGGGCTGGGCTGGTTTGGGCTGGGCTAGACTGGACTCAGTTGAGCTGAGCTGGGCTGTATTGAACTAGACGGCTGGGCAGGTCTGGGCTGAGCTGGACTTGGTTGGGCTAAGCTGGGCTAGGCCGGACTAGGCTGGGCTAGAATGGGCTGAGCTGGACTGGGCAGGGCTGGGCTGAGCTGGGCTGAACTGGATTTGGCTGAGCTGAGCCAGGCTGGGCAGGGCTGAGCTGGGCAGGGCTGGCTTGACCCAAGCTTGGCTGGGCTGAGCTGTGATATGGTCACACCACGCTCAGAGCCATCAGCCCAGCAAGCCTGTCCCCCTGGCCTGGGCAGTGCTGGGCCCGGCTCTGGGTGGCAAGTATCGTGTGTGTGGCCAGGGACATCAGAGAACTCAGCAGTGATGAGCAGACCCGTGGCTGGAGGAAGGGCGCCAGCCCCCGTGGAGCCTCTGCTGGGTGGGGGCAGGGCTGAGCTGCCTGCACGAGGTCCTCAGCAAATCCTTGGAGCCGGTGTGGCCTCTTGGGGATGAGTTCAAACGTCCCTCACCAGGTGGGGGCTTCCAACATTTGGGGACAGCCCTTGGGCCCAGGAGCACACCAGGAGGTCCAGGAGCCTGGGCAGTCTCTGGTCTGCCCTGTGGTCTGGGCCTCAGCACCCCAGGGCCCCCTCCTTGTACTGGGGATTTAGGGGTGGGACAGGCGAGGCCTGTTCTTTGGGAACTTGGGGGAAACTGTGGGGAACTGCAAGGTAGCTTGGCAGCCATCAGGCTAAACCTGTTCCAGCCCCAGCCCTGGCCGGAGTACTGGTGGTCCCAGTTCTGCCAGCTCCCAGGCCATGGTCCCCTGGGAGTCCCAGGCCCTCCCCAGGGTTTCAAGCTGGCCCAGCCTCCCAACTGGGGCCCAGCCCCAGAACCTCCTTCCCAGGGCCCACTCAGCCACAGCCTTGACCCCAGGACTAGGGGGTAGCAAGGGGCCCTCCTATCTACGTTCTAGTGCCCTGGCCTTCAGTGGCCTGCATGTCATGGGTGCACCCAAACCTGCAGCCCAGGTGCCTGTTTCCTGCCTTTGTGGCCACCTCCCCGGGCTCCCCTGACCCTGCAGGGCAGGCCCCACCACCCCACTGCCTGGCCTCCGGTCAGTGGCGTGGGAGGCCACCCTCTTGGCCTCTGCTGCAGCTCCCAGGCCTGGCTGCCTGGGGCAGGGCGTGGAGCATTTCAGGGCCTCTGGAAGGCCACTAGTCCTGGCATGTCCCAGTCAGACTCTGCTCTTGGCAGGGTCACCTGTGCAGCCAGCAGAGACCCAGCTGCTTGGTGCTGGGCCACACGGGGCTGCTGACTGGGGATGCAGGGGTCCTGGGGGCCGGGGGCTGGGGTGGGGCCGGCCAGGCCACCCTGCCCAGCAGTCACACGGTGTGGGGTGCGCCGTCTGGCCCAGCCTCCTCTCTCGCCATCTTTGTGCGCCGGCCTCAGAGCCGCGTGTTCTTACCTGGCGTCGCCCGGGCCCTGGGGGCCGACCTGTGCCCGCATGTGGCCGTCAGTAACTGTGTTTTCTCGCTCTGTTCTGCTGTAGTAAAGCAATGTTCAGTAAAAGCCTGGATATCGCTGAGGCCCATCCCCAATTCAGCAAAGAAGACAGGTATACACCCCGACCACCCGTCCCCGCACCTCCCAGCCCCAGACACGCTGTCCTGCCTCAGGCCGGGCAGGCACATGGGCGGGTCTGGTGGCAGGCTGGGCTGCAGGGCCCCTGAGGCAGTGGAGCCGGCCAGCAAGCCAGGGAAGGGCCCGCGGGCTAGGCAGAGGCCAAGGGGTGGGGCTGCCGAGGCGTGGCATGCCTACCCTCGAGGGACCAGGCACTGTGGCTCACAGGGCCTGGGGCTAGAGCCCCACGTGGCTGCAGGCTGAGCCGCCCCTCCTGCCAGCCCCTGTGTTGTGTCCAGTGGGCCTCAGTGCCCTGCTGCCCCTGGGGCCAGCCAGAGTTGAAGCCCAGCAGCCGTCCTGTGCCCACCTGCAGGAGCTGAGGAGGGCAGGAGGTGCCGCCGTCAGAGGGGCCTCTGCCCGGGGCCAGTCTTGCGAGCCTGGGCAGGTGGCGTCGTCTCCCAAGGCTGCACCACGCTGGCTGCCTGTCGGGCCTCTTTGAGCCCTGGCCCCGCGCCTACCTGTGACCCCCACCGTGGCTGCCCTCAGGGCTGGCGCCATCTCTCCTGCCCCTGCCCCAGCGATTATAGCTCAGTGTCCCAGCGGCTGCCTGGCCAGACAGGACCGGGGCTCAGCCCCTCCACCTCAGGGCTTCCGGCGCCTCTTCTGTCTTCCTCGTGCCCAGTCACGAGCTCCGGGCGGGCTGGACAGGAACCACAGGTCCAGGCCCTCACTGGTGGCTGCTGCCACTATGAGGCCTGTCCGCAGCTCGCCGCTCAGCCCTGAAAGCTCTGGGTCCAGTCGCAGCCCTGGGTGCCATCCTGACCCACACAGGCTGGGTTGGGCATGGGGTCCCCGCCGCCTCCCTGCCCCTTGGCTGTGTGTGGTGAGGGAGTTGGAGGGTCGTCGCTGGGGGGCCCAGCCCCCGGGTGTCCAGGAGCCAGGTGTGTGGCCAGCGTGGCGCTCTCCATGGTCCAGGGCCTGGGCCGTAGTGTGGACCAGCGAGGCCCCTCGTGGCCGGCTGGCAGTGGGCAGGCCTGGTGGGCAGCGCAGGGCGGGCTTTTACTCTTCTCTGTCCTCTTCTCTTCGGCGGCTGCCTCGGCCCCTCCCTGCACTTCCTTCCTCCAAGGATGGCAACTGCCACTGTCCGGGCGTGTGGGTGCCGGCTCGTCCGTGCAGTGTGGTGGAGCGACACACGGCAGTCCTGGTCCCTGCATGGGGGTGGCGGCCGCACACCGGAGTCTCAGCCGGGCACACCGGGCCAGGGCCTCCCTCCTGCTGTCAGGTGTCAGGCCGAGTAGTGCAATGGTGGGACAAGGCCCACTGTCCCTGCCAGCAGCCGCCCCAGCCTGGCCCTGCCCAGGCCCTCCTGGTTGTGAACAGGGAGGGCTGGCCGCTGACCCAGGCATCCCTCACGGGCATCTAGGGACGTGGAGGACCAGGCTGCAGGCCCTGGGAGAGCTCAGCCGTCGGGGGAGGGGAGGAACTTGGCAGCAGGGGCATGGGAGGCGGGAGCCAGCATGAGGCCTGGAGCAGAAGGGGCCGGATACAGGAAGCTCACAGGAAGCCCCGTCTGTCCCCTCGTCCCTCTGTCCACCCCCACGCCGGATGGTCGCTTGCTGCGGCCGTCTGATGCCACATTCTGTGCTGTGCCTGGGCTGCTGGCATGGGGTGGCCCCCACACGTGGGCTCTGATGGGGGCCCCAGTGGGGCTGGGCACAGGCGCCCTGGGCCCTCCTGGAATTGGCAGGGTGTGCAGCAGGACCCAGGGCCTCGAGGCTCTTGGTCCGGGCTCCAGGCCTCCTGGAGGGTTTACCTGGGGGGAGCAGAGCCCAGTGCCTGCTGCTCCGCTGCCCCCTGGCTGAGCCGTGGCCCTGTACCTTGTGACCTCCAGGTCTCGGTCCATCAGCGGTGCCTCCTCAGGCCTTTCCACCAGCCCACTCAGCAGCCCCCGGGTGAGTGATCCCCCGCCCCCACCCAGCCCGGATCCTCACAGGCCCCAACCCTGCCAGTCAGCGTGTGCCGGGGGGGCAGGCCTCCGCGGACCCTGGGAAGCAGCCCCAGGCACCCCCCACGCCCGAGCTCCTGTGGCGGCTGCTGCTCTGCGGCGCGGGCTGCTCTGCTAACTGCACGCTCTTTTGTTTTTTGTTTTGTTTGTTTTCTTGTGTGTCACTTGTTTTCTTTTGTGGCGAACCCCCCTGCCCCTGCCCGCCTGCCTCCCTGCCTGCCTCCCCACCCTCCCGCTCCCGCCCGCTTCTTTCTGGTCCTCCTGTGCTATGTGCCTGTGGGGGACTGGGGTGCACGTGCCGCGCGGCTGCCCCCGCCCCGCTCGCTCCCTGCGCCTCCCTGTAGCCTATTAGGAAGCTTGTCCTGCCCCCACCGCCCCATGAGCTGCCCTTCGTGGCCCGCCCCCTGACCACCTCCACAGAGCCCGAAGCTTGTGGGAGCGCCTCGAGGCCCGGATACGTCCTCCCTCCGCAGGCCGCCCCGCGGCCCGACCCCAAGACCCAGACCTTGCCGTGCAAGGCCAAGCTGACCGACAAGCCTCTGCAGGGCACCAAGTCCAACCCCTTCCCGGCCAGCACCCCGGCCCGGTCTCCGGCCACCGGCCTTTGTCCCCAGCTGGCACCACCCCTGGGCCCGCCTGCCCTGCGGGTGCCCCCCCGGCCCCCACCCACTGGGATTGAACCAAACACCAAATCTGTCCCCATCATACAGGTGACCCCTCACCCCTCACCAAGGGGCAGTCCCCTCCCCACCCCCAAGGGGACGCCTGTCCACACGCCAAAGGAGAGCCCGGCCGGCACGCCCAACCCCACGCCACCGTCCAGCCCCAGCGTCGGAGGGGTGCCCTGGAGGGCGCGGCTCAACTCCATCAAGAACAGCTTTCTGGGCTCACCGCGCTTCCACCGCCGGAAACTGCAAGGTGAGTGTCTGCCCGGAGGTGCCAGAGCAGGGCTGGGAGAGAGCAGAGGCCGCCCCGGGGAGGCCCCCAGCAGTGCCAGACCAGTCCGCAGGGCCTGCAGCTGCACGGGCGGCTTGGGCCTGCCCATGGCTCACTGTCCGGAAAGCATCCAGCCGCAGCCTGTGTCGTACCTGCCGCACAGGCTGGCACCCCTCCAGACATTGTGTTCCCGAGTCTACCCACTCCGTGTCCTGGGGCCAGGCACACAGCAAGGAGAGCTGGCCACCAAGGGGGCACTGCCAGTCAGGAGGCCCCATGTGTGGGCACCAAGGGCCAGCCAGTGCTGCTGGAGCAGGCACAGCCGACTTCAGCACCAGAGGCGGGACAGCTCCCCCTTAGCCCCGGGGCACCACGGCCAGTGGAGCCTCTAAGGTGGCCGGGAGCTGGGCCGGGACCGTGCCCCTGGGGGACTGTCCCAGTGTGCGGGGGTGGACTCCTGATGACCCTGACCTCGGCGCAAGGTGGCCGGGGCAGGGGAAGGATGGAGTGGTCACCAGGCCTTCCCTCCTGTTCATCCCGTGTGCACAGTTCCGACGCCAGAGGAGATGTCCAACCTGACCCCAGAGTCGTCTCCAGAGTAAGTGGCCCCTGCTGGAGGCCTCCTGGTACCTGACACTGGGCTGACCGGGTGAGGGGCACAGAACCCTTCCCCTGTGGCCGACGGGGGCTCCTCCACCTGGCTCCACCTCCCACTGCAGGCAGGCCCGTCTCGGCCACTGAGTCTCTGAACTTCGAATACCCAGCAGTGAGGGGAAGGCCAGCCAGGGGAGGAGGCCCCAGCTCTGTTGAGAAGCTTCAGGCCTCAGGAGAGGCTGGGGTTGGCTGGAGGCGAGTGGGGGGGTACGCTGGGCAGAGTCTCCCGAGGGCCTGAGCTTGCCAAGGGCAGAGACTCAGGGTCGGTCCGGTCTCAAGGAGAAAGCAGCCTGTGTTAGGAAGAAAGAGGCAGCCCTGGGGCAGCAGGCCTGGTGGGAACACGTGTGCAGGGGCAGAGCAGAGCCGCCAAGCTGAGGCCCGGCCCCGCCGCCTTTCTGAGCTGTGAGAGGTGCCACTGCAGACGCTACAGCACCCAGGTGCTGCGATGCCCTGGGGGCCGCTGTGACCGACGTCCAGGCAAAGATGTCCCCAGAGAGACCCCTTCCCAGTGCCCAGGCCCTCTCCCTCTCCTCCACGACGGCCTCAGTCACTGGGCAGTGTCTCCGTGACCAGGCAACTGCTGGCGTGCACATACGAGCCTGCAGCGTGACCCCAGGCCAGGCAGCTGCAGAGAGCGGTGGCCAGGCCTGAGTCACTTCACAGGAGAAGCCGGGAAACGAGGTGTGGGCAACTGTGGACTGAGTAAGAGAAGAACCTTCATCCTGCTGCTGGCTTTAAACCAGGGGCCCCTGTGGAAACTGCTCAGTGCTAAGCCCCAGGAGCGGCATCTGCAGTCTGTGCCAGGATCCCGCCCCAGTGGCCTTTCTGCGCCGGTCGGGCGGCCCCTCCAGCTGGGTGCCTGGGTCGGAGGTGTGTAGGCATCATCGCAAGCCCAGAGGCACAGAGCTCAGCAGACTTGGGAACCCTCTGCCTAGGCCCTGACGTTGCCATTTCTGCTGCCACCAAAAGCTTTCATGAACAGACTCATAATTATCTCCCTCAGAGAAGGTGGCTTTGACGCCACTGCAGCTGCCTGCGCTTCTCCCCTCCCCCATCCTGAGACGGCCTGGAGGCCCTGACCCCTCCGGAGGGCCCGGCACGGACGCCTCCCACAGACTGTCTTTGGTGACGACTCGCTTGCTGGGGACCTGAGACAACCGCCGGCCCCATGTCAACCGGGCACCTCAGAGGAACAGAACCAAGGGGCTGTGTGTGCAAGGGAGGCAGTGGCTTCAGGAAGGGGCACGTGCGGTTGTTTGGGACATGCAGGCCTGTAGGCTGGACACTCAGGGCTGATGTCCTTGAGTCTGAAGCCCTGGCTGGAAGCCCAGGCAGTTTCCAGGTTGCAGCCTCGAGGGGCGTTCTTTCTCTAGGAAGACCGAACCTGGTGGATGCACCACCCTGTGAGGAAGGGACCCCCGCCAGACTCAACAGGCGACTGATTTAAGTTCGTCTCATCTAAAAATCGCTTGGCAGTTACACCCAGACTAGCATCCGGCCAGGCTGTGCACTGTCCACCACGTGGGTGCTGGAGTCACAGCACAGGCCCCTCACCTCATCGGCCTGGCCTCCCTGGGCCCTCCGGCGTCTTTCACACATGGGACTAGTTTTGCCAAATGCTGCACCCCCGGGCCTCAAAGCAGAGAGTCACATTTGTGCCATCTTTCCTGTCGTGGGGCAGAACGTTGACCGAAACCCGTCTGTACTTCCGAACTGCCTGGCTGCCCCGGGCGCTTCCTGGCTCCAGGTCCTGGCATAGGGGGAGGGGGTAAGGTCAGGGCCAGAGCTGGCCCTTGGAGCTTTGAACCCACAACAGCCAGCCAGCAAGACCAGCAGGACACTGAGGCGGCGTCGAGGGGCTGAGCGATGGCTGGGCCCGGTCCCCGTGCTTGTCTAGGAAGACTCCTGGGCAGGGACGGCCACAGTGGCCAACGAGGCACCTCCAGGAATGGGCAAGGGAAAGGGGAGTTGAGAGGCCGCTGGGAGGGGCCTCAGAATCAGTCAGGAGAGGGCACCACTGAGCCCCAGCCCTGCGGGCGCCTCCTCCCGGTCCCTGCCTCTGCCTCTCGGTGCACCTGGTTCCACCTCCAGGCAGCAGCCGCATGGGACGCCGGCAGCGCGAGCCACCACCGCGAACAGCCACCCCGGTGCGCTGTGCCTGAGAGTCTCAGGGGCTGTGCTAGAGGCGCCCCTGGCCGTGGTCCTCACGACTGGGCTTCCTGGCTCCCTCGCTGGTGGGTGGGGTTCGGGTGCCCTCGAGCTGGAGAGCAGAGGGCCTCTGCACGTTGGGGTGAGCCTGCCAGCAAGACAGCAGCAGCCTTCTGTGGCCTCAGAAGCGCCTCTCCGCTCTCCTGTTGGAAGCGAGTTACAGGCCCCGCCTGCTCCTGGGGGTGGGTGGCACAGGTGACTTCAGGAGCCCAACTTGAGCCACCTCTCACAGGGGCCTTGGTGAGGAGGGCTCACCTGTGGGGGACATTCCCAGACTTGGGAGCAAGTGGCAGGTCAGCAGCCGGGCCAGGGGTAGGGAGGGGTGTGGGGCGGCTAGGCGGGCTGGGCAGGTGGGTGGTGCCAGCCGTTGGTACTGGGCCCTGCGTCCAGCAGAGGAAGTGATGTCAGTCAGGCCTGCCAGTCATGAGGTTAGCAGCACTGCCCTAGCCCGGGGTGGGGACCACCCACCGTGGTGGCATCTGGGAGCCAGGGTCTTCGTGGCTCTGGCAAGCCCTGAACCTTCCCCAGCCAGCCTCGGAGGTCTGGAAGCGATCTGTCCTCTACAGGGTAGGGACCGGCCCTGCCAGGCTGGAGCCACAGGGAAGCCACATGGCCACACGTGCTAAACACAGGAGGACAGCCCTAGGGTGCTGAGGCCGCCCTGTCTGGTGGGAGGGCACGCAGCTCCCGGTGTCTGTGCCGTACCTGTCCTGCCGCTGCCTGCGTACAGCTCCCTGGTTTTCCCAGCTCCAGGCTGGGCACCTCAGCCAGGAGGCCACTGGGCACCTGACTAGGGCTCAGCCAGAAACGGAGAAGCAAGGGCAGGGGCCACCCACTCCCTCTCCTTTCCTTCCCAGTGGGGGCTCCAGCGAGTGCTGCCCGGACACAACCCTTAGGGAACCAAGAGGGGCCAGTTAGGGCCATGGAACCTGGCTGGGCCATGGGCCAGGGTTAGGGCACTAGGGCTTGGATAAAGGTTATGGTCAGGGCTGGCGTTACTAACGGTGATGGTCAGGGCATACGGGCCAGGGTTAGGGCGCTGGGGTCAGGGCCGTGGGTTCTGCGGAGACGGCCGTGTCCATCACGCAGGAATTGAGGATTCCACTGTTCCAGCCCCAGGTTCGAGGGAGGCAGGGGTGTGGACAGTACCACGCCTCCGTCCTCACAGCCTCTGTCTCCCGCTGCCCAGGCTGGCCAAGAAGTCCTGGTTTGGGAACTTCATCAGCCTGGAGAAGGAGGAGCAGATCTTCGTGGTCATCAAAGACAAACCTCTGAGCTCCATCAAGGCTGACATCGTGCACGCCTTCCTGTCGGTGAGGCCACAGGGCGCCAGGGGAGGCGGGCAGCCCTCCCAACCCCACGCTGCCCAGCCCTGAGAATCAGGCTCCTCACTTAGACGGGACACGTCCACACACACAGCACGGACGTCCACTCAGCTGTGGGCCGGCCTGGCTGCCTTCACTGGACAGGCACTGTCTCCCGCCCAGCCTTCCGAGGGAGGGTCCCTGCCCGTCTGGGACACTTGGCCTGTAGAGGGAGTCAGGGCCTTGCTCACTGGTCCCCAGCAGCCCTAGGTGTGTGCTGGGCGGGCCTGGGCAGCTGGCACGTGGGGCAGAAGGCAGGCTCCAGCTGGGTGGGTCTCAGAGGGGGACGTTTCCATGAGACTTACGGAGAAGCCCTTGTGAGGCCGTGACCCCAGGGACCCGTGGGGCTCTCACCCCCAGGCCTCAGGTATCTCGGTTTCCCTGGTCTCACCCTGCCCTCGGAGGCCGGGTGGCTCTCCACGGAGTGACCGCGCTCAGGGTCTTGGGTGGGCTTCATTTGTCTCTGCTGGGCGTCTTTGGGTTAGGAGGAGCAGAAAAGCCCCTCAAGCCTCAAATAGAGAAGTTTCACTGCCAGGACTCCAGCACCCAGTCCCATCAGGAGGCCCCTTCCTTGTCGGCCCTGCCCCTCCCTGCACTGCAGCCAGTGCCGAGGCATCACAGGGGCTGCCCCCACCTCCCCCGCCGCCCCCCGCCTGCCTCCCCAGGGCTGCTGTCCTGCTCTGTGCTCACTACACCCAGGCCCCAGGATCTTGGCAAGATCAGGCTGTGGCTCCCTGCGGCAGCTCTAGCTGGGGGCTGGCCTCCACCCCACCTGACGCTCTGCCCCCAGGCACTCAGGCCGCTGCTGCCCTGGCTGCAGCTGAGGTTCCCTTAGCACCGTGGGGACAGCTCGGAGCCCCTGCAAAAGGCTCCAGGGCCAGGAGAGCCCAGCGCTGGGCAGGCCTTAGGCTGCACTTGGACCCCGGCCTCGGGGACCCTCAGCGTCCCCGTCCCCACAGGCTGCTCACTTCTTTGGTCCTCCTCCCTCACATCTCTTCATGCTGCCCCCGGTTGCCACAGCCAACCTCAGACTCAGCGGTGGCCTCAGCCCCTCCCCATGCCAGCCCCAGTAAGGCGGCCGTGCGCCAGCCTGGGCCCCGTGCGCTGGGTGGCCCTGAGTTCTGCTTCCTGCAGCTGCCCCTCGGTAATGTGGAGCCCACACAGCCAGTGCCCAGCACCGTTAAGTCCTGCAAGCAGTGGGAGTCCCAGGAAGCTCCAGCAGGAGGGCACAGCCCTGCCCTGGCACCTCCCTCTCAGTGACAGCTCCCAGACTCCCCACCTCCCACTCAGCTCCACCTCGGACCCCACCTCAGGCTGCAGGGTCACCTCTCACCTCCATCTTTGCCCGTAAGGCTCCTCTGTGAGGTCCTGGCCGTCCTGTGCTGTGGCTGTGTGAGAAAAGTCCACGGCAGGGGTTCAGCCGCCCCCGCTAAGGGGACCAAAGCTTTGGAGGGTGGGGGCTGGAAACGGCCCTCTCCCTGCTCCGTCTCCACCCGCGCTGTGCCCCTCACATGTGGAAGCAGAGGTGCCTGGGCGCTCACAACGTGTGCGCGGTGGGGCTGGCTCGCCCCAGGACTGCCTCCCCAGAGGGCCAGGGTGGGACCTGCCGGGCCAGCCGCGCTCACACTGCTCCCTCTGCACAGATCCCCAGCCTCAGCCACAGTGTCATCTCCCAGACGAGCTTCCGGGCCGAGTACAAGGCCACGGGGGGGCCAGCCGTGTTCCAGAAGCCTGTCAAGTTCCAGGTGGACATCACCTACACGGAGGGGGGGGAGGCACAGAAGGAGAACGGCATCTACTCCGTCACCTTCACCCTGCTCTCAGGTGAGCCGGCGCCCCCGGGGCGGCTCCGGGCCCAGGCCTGTCCAGGGCGTAACCCCCTGTCTCCCCTAGGCCCCAGCCGCCGCTTCAAGAGGGTGGTGGAGACCATCCAGGCCCAGCTGCTGAGCACACACGACCCCCCCGCGGCCCAGCACTTGTCAGGTGAGGCAGGCTCAGCTCCGGCCAACCTGCAGCCTGCGAGTGGGGCGTGGCCAGCCGGTGCTGCGCGGACGGGAGGCCCGAGAGCCCCGGCGCAGCCTCCTGGCCCCTCTTGACGGATGCCCCCGCCTTCCTGCCCCAAGCTGTGGCTGCACCCCTCAGGGAGCAGGGCCCCCCCCCGGCCCGGCGGGACCCTCCGCCTCGCCTCTGCACGCCAGGGACATAGGGCGCGGCCGCACCACCCTGAAAGGCGCCTCTTGTCCACCGTAGAACCCCCCCCGCCAGCGCCAGGACTAAGCTGGGGTGCTGGGCTTAAGGGCCAGAAGGTGGCCACCAGCTACGAGAGTAGCCTCTGACGCTGGCAGGTAAGGCGCCCGGCCTGTGCTGGGGCGGGGAGGGGCTGCGGGCAGGTCCTCGGCGGAGCCAGGCTGGTCCTGAGCAGGGCCCTCCATGCCCACCCACAGGTCTCGGCCCTGGACAGGCCAAGCATGCCCCGGGCGGCCCATCTGCTAGGGAGCCAGACACAGGGCAGCCCGCACGGGCCCTGGGAGAGCAGTGACAAGGCCCTGCCCTCGAGGCTCCCCGCCATGGCACCCTAGGCGGGCCGCGGGCTGCCTCATGGGCTGTGACTTCTTATCTCTCCATACTTCCTGACAGCCCAGGGCCGTGCCTCCAGCAGGGCAGAGGGGCTTGAGCCCAGCCAGAGCTGGGGCTTCACCACAGCCTCAGGGGCTTGTGCAGGGGAGGGTCGCCCCAGCCTGGAACCACCAGGGGCCAGGAGCCCAAGGGTCCATGCCACTTGGCATCCTGCAGGGAGGGCTCCCCCCGCTCCCCTGGGCCCACGTGTGGTGGGGGCAGGGCGGAGCACTGGGCACATGCATGGGCCTGGTCTGCCAGCAAGGGTGTGTGGGCGCGCCTCTGAACACCGGTGTGGCGTGGGAGTGCTGGGCGTCATGTGGGGGGAGCACCCGGCTGGACCCTGGGGGGCCCCTCTCCTGGCCTGCATCTCTGCAGCTCTGTGGCGTGCTAGGTCACCTCCTGTGTTTCCGTGTGGGGTCCTGGAGGCCATAGAGGGCCCCCACTCCACCCCCCGTCATCCTCATTCCATCCTCATTCCATCACCTGTGGGAGCCCCCCCCAGAGTGTGCTTCACCCCACTGCGGGCTGGGGGCTGAGGTCCCTAACAGCCCTGGCCCTAACCGAAGCCCCAGTGGGTGGGGGAGTTGCCCCCTTCTCCTGATTTTGGGAGCCAGGCTGGCACAGCGGGCAAGGAGGAGCAGGGTTCCAGGTGCTCAGCCCCGCAGATACATGTGGCTCTGCCCTACGGTGGAGGCTGTGCCATCGGCTGGCAGCAGCTTCTGGCTCTCTGAGCCTTGAAAGCCTTCATCTTAGGAAGGGAAACCAAGGCCAGGGAATGACAGGGCAGCCACCAAGGCCAGGGACGGACCGGCTTGTCCAGGAGGGCAAGCAGAAACAGGCCCCGGGTGCTGCCCAGGGTGTCCCTGCACCTGAGCAGCCACATGGATGCCTCAGGCTGCTCCTGCGTGGGCTGTGGGCAGAGCTCCCCCAGCCTGGCCCTGCAAAGTGTGGTCCCGTCTGTCAGCACGTACCACTCCCCACCGAGCCAACTCCCAGCCCCTCTCCATTCCTGCCCTGGACCCTGACCTCAGTGGAGCCCATTGCAGAGGCTCTCGGGGGCCTATTCTGGGCCCCATCTGTCTGCCTTTGGACTTGAGGGGCCCAGCCTGTCCCCATGATCTCGCTACACCCAGCCCTGCCCCCCCCACATTGGACGCTTTTGTCTAGTGAGCCCAGCTCCAAGGACGTGTGGAAGGTGTCTGGCCAGCAGGGGGCCTCCTCAGGCACTGCCCACCCTCCTGGAGACCCCAGCCCGGCCGAGGAGGGGGGCTCAGAGCCCCCAGTGAGCAGGCACACGCAGACCAGGGCATGTGTCCACCCTCTGCAGGTGCCAGAGAGGGCCTCGAGGGAGCAGCTCCTCCCAGGGCCTTGCTCCCACCCCAGTCCTGGCCTGGCAGCACCAACATCCCCAGGCCCAGCAGCAGGGGAGAGGGTTGAGAAAGAGGGTGCCTGCCTTGAGTTGAGGGGCAGCTGGAAGCCACAGGGTCCTGGAGCTGCCGAGTGGCACAGTGAGGATGCATAGCGACCGACGCAGGCCACGGCCAGGGCAGGGTTGTCAGCCCATGGGAGGTTGCCAGGCCCACCCAGGGCACCAGCCATATCCAGGCTCAGGGTGCTGGAGGACCCACTGCTGCCCAGGTGGCTCCGCCTTGTTTCCCGCCCCCACAGCCGCGCCTCACTCCAGGCCCTGCCCCCTGCACTGCCCCTTCTAGGCCCCGCCCCCTCTGGCTCTGGCCTCACCCAATCCCTCCCCCTTTCCTCCGGGGCCCCACCCACTCCTGGCTCTGCCCCCTCCCCATCGAGGCTGTGGGCGTCCAGCCAGTCGGAAGGCGCCGGGCGGCCTTTCACTCACTCCCTCCCTCCTCTCTCCATTCTGTGCTCCAGACACCACTAACTGTATGGAAATGATGACGGGGCGGCTTTCCAAATGTGGTAAGAATCCCCCACGCTCACCTGGCACCTCCGCCTGCCACTCCACCGCTCACCCTCAGCCCGCTCTGGCCAACCCGCCGCCCCGGCTGTCTCGGCTTCCCTGTGTAAGATAGACGTAGGCAACCAGCAGCCCAGATGTCCCGGCCCATCCGCTACCGGGAGCAGCCCAGGTCGCTCCCCTACCACAGTGGGCCCAGGCGGGGCTCCTGGCCAGACCCACCTCTGCCAGGCCCTAGAATCGGGGCAGGCCCAGGAAGGGGCTCCCAAGGCCTGAAGCCAGTGAGGGTCCCACTGGTCCCAATGGTGCAGGCTGTGGCCTAGGTGCCCATCCCTCTGTCCACTGGAGGCTGTGCCTGGCAGGGAGCTCAGGATTCAGGTGGTGGTTAGGCTTAGGAAGTGGGGTTGATGTGCCTCCATCGGCACACCTGGGCAGTGAGCGCAGGGCCCCAAGAAGGGTGGGCTCCCCATTTCCGCCCCTGTCCTCAGGACTGCCCCCATCCCAGGGACCCGGGACACGACTCTAGCTGCCTGTCCCCAGACCCCCAGCCTGCCTCCCACACCCACCCCCTCCATGCCTGTCCACTCATCTGTCCATCTGTCTGTCTGCTGCTGAACTGTGTCCAAGCTGGTCAGGAGTCGGGCTTCAGGCCTCTCTGGGGAGGTGTGGTGGGCACGCCCTCTCCCTGTCTTCCACTGGGCCTCACACAGTGGGGCCAGCAGCTGCCCCCAGGGTCCTGCGAGGCTGCAGAGCTCCCAGCAGGCCCTTGTCTTGACGCTGTCATCTCCGGAGTGGGGTGGGCTGTCCCTCACGGCTGTGAGGTGGGGAGGCAAGGGGGCGGTGCAAGGCCTTCCGGGCCAGGCCTTGGTGGGGAGGGAGGGAGGGGTCTCACCACCTGCCCCGAGCCTCACTTCGCCAAAGGAGCCCTGGGTCCTGCGCAACAGCTCGGAGGCCCCACGGCGCACAGCTCCCCCACCGCACAGCCCCCCAGCGTGCAGGGCCCCTGCCGGCTGCCACCTGCCCACCCCGCTTGCCGCCCGCCGGCTCCGCTCCGCCCCATCTCAGCCTCATCTCTGGGTTCTCTCCCTCGTCGAGGCCCCTTTGTTCATTTGTTTGTTTGTTCTCTCTCTCCTTCCCTCCCTTCCTCTTTCTCTCCCCCTTTTTTGTTCTTTTTTCTTTTGTTTTTTTTTTTTTTGTCTCTGTTCTGTGTACCCAGGCAGCCCATTGAGTAACTTCTTTGACGTAATTAAACAACTTTTTTCAGACGAGAAGAACGGGCAGGCGGCCCAGGCCCCCAGCACGCCCGCCAAGCGGAGTGCCCACGGCCCACTCGGTGACTCCGCGGCCGCTGGCCCTGGCCCCGGAGGGGACGCCGAGTACCCAACGGGCAAGGACACGGCCAACATGGGCCCGCCCGCCGCCCGCCGCGAGCAGCCTTAGACACACTAGCCTCCCCCCCCCAGCACAGCACTGACAGCGGCTGCCTCGCCGCCCGCCGCCCGTCCTGCCCCAAGTGGACCCGCGGCCGCGCCGCCCGTCCATCCAGACTGTTCTCAGAGCCTGGGAGGAAAGGAAAGGGGCGCCGGGGCCGGCCTGCGGGCTGTGCCACCCGTGCCCGCTCTCTCCTCTCTCCTGTCTCTGTCTTTTCTTTCTCCTGTCTCTGTCTCTGCCTGTCTCTGACAGCGTCGCTTGTTTCCACTCTGATACCAGGAATTATCCCGAAAAGTTAACATGTCACCTCCACGAGGCCATCCTCTGTGACCGAAGGCAGCTGCTGCGGACCCGCCCTCCCTCCGCTCCTGCTGTTGCTGCCAGGCAGCGAGGCCCAGCCCAGCGCCCCGTCCACCCCGCGGCAGCTCCTCGCCTCAGCTCCGCACGGCCCGTGGGAGGAGGGCCAGGCTCGGGGGAGCCTCCTCCAGCCCGGCCGACCCGGACTCCCGGTCACCTGACCCCTCAGCAAGAACAGCCTGCCTGGCGGCCTTCTGGGGCCGGGACCCCCGGTGGGCAAAGTAGCCACAGGAACAGACCCCGTCCACCCCGTCCACCGCCTCCACGCCGCACCCGGAGGCCTCCTCGCGCCTCGCGGCCCATGCCCCGCCTCCCTGGCCGTGCCGCCTCCGCCTCCGTGTAGTCTTGGCCTCCTCAGGCTGCCTCCCGTCCTCTCGTCTCACCTGCGCCTCCCTTGCCTCATCTGGGGCGGCTGTGGGCTCTGGCACTCCTCCCTGGCTGAGGTGGAAACAGAGAGACCCTAGGGTGCCAGAGCCTTCCCAGCAGGCCAGGTCGCTGGGCTGGGATCAGTGTTATTTATTTGCTGTTTTAATTTATGGATTCTCTACACCTCTGTTCAGGGAAGGGCGGCGGCCGCATCCCCTGCCGTCTGCCCGTCTCGGGCGGGGTGGGGTCTGGGGCCAGGACGCCCTCTGAGGACAGAGCTGGTGGGGCTCGGGGCAGCTGGTGAGCTACTGTAAACTTTAAAGAATTCCTGCAAGATATTTTTATAAACTTTTTTTTCTTGGTGGTTTTTGGAAAAGGGTGTGGGGGTGGGGGCGCCGCTGGGACAGGGCCAGGTTTTGTGTTTCAGTCCCTTGCTCCCGGTTCTTCCTACACACACATCTAAGATGGTGCGGTTCGCTCTGTCATGGGTTCCGTTTCTCTGCGGAGAAGCAGCTCCACCTGTGGGGGCTCGGGGCAGAGGGGCAGCGTCTCGTAGCGGACGGCAGCGCCAGCGCCCCTCTGTCGAGACCCAGGCTGGGGCGATCTTGGTTTTGTGTCCAAGGGTGAAGGGGTAGGAGGAAGGCCCCCAGCTGGCCCTCCCCACACACAGGACGGCAGGGGCACGTGGGGCTTTTCTTATTAAAATTTTAAAAAGTTGAAAAAAAACAAAGGACAGAAAGAGTCGGTGGCGCTCCTCCGCTGGGCGTTCTGTGCAGAGCGAGGCCCAGGGTGTGGCCTGGAGGGGGCTGCAGGCCCCCCTGCCCAGTGCCCACCGCCGTGCTTCACACCAGCTCCAGCTTCTGCGTTCCCTTCTGCCCACGTGCCCGGCCCTCCCAGGCGGGCACAGCCCGGATGCAGCGGCCATGGGGGGCGGCGGGTCTGATGCATGCCTCTGCCGTGGAGTCTGTCTGCTTCAGTGCCTGCCCTGCCTCCCACCCACCTCGTGTGTACATTTTAACGCTTCTGTTGACATGAGACCTCTGCCACAGGCTGGGATTTCTAGACGTAAGAACAAAAGCAAACGCCTAGGACAGCAAACGCCAGGCGGCCCAGGCGGGAAGGGGCTCTCCACGGAGATCGAGGACACGAAGCACAACGCCTCTTGCTCGCCTTCCCCTCTTGTGCTTCAGACACGCGCGGACTCCAGCAGGCGCCACGGAAATGGGCGAGCCCCCGCAGTGTACCCCTGTCGTAACTGTGAGCGACTGCAGCTCGGAACAATAAATCCCTTCCGCAAAGACAGCGACGCAGGTCTTCCTCCGGGCAGGGCGCGCGCGCAGGGCTCTGGGACAGCCCGGGACAGCTTCTTGTTCCCCACTTGCAGCCCCTGGGCTGCGCCAGTGTGAACGCAGCTACCCTCTGCCCAGCTGAAGAGGGCGAGGGTCCGGGCAGCCAGGGTCAGAGGTCACTTCCGATCCCCGGAGGCTGCCCCAGCCTGAGGCGGGCTCCCGTTGAGGGCCAGGGCCGGGGCGGAGTGCTCTTTACATGGCACCTCTGCCACTACAAGGCCTGCATGGGCCACCCCAGGCCTGGGCCTTTTCCTGGAGAATGAGCCACCTTCCCGCTCCTCACTTGGGAAGAGGCCGGATAGGATGCCATGACCCAGCCTTGGGAGTGAGGGGCCCAGGCTGAGCACAGCCCCGGGAGCTAGAGCGGGGATGGTCCCAGGCATGCCTGCCACAGAGGGCAGCCAGGGCCGAGGGCTCCACTGGCACGACGCCCTGGCCCAGCTGCCCCTCTGCCGCCGCCGAAGCCGAAGGGCAAGTCCAGGCCCATGCTGTATGAGGCCAGTGGCCAGGAGTCCACGCAGCCTGGAGGAGGCCAGGAGCAGGCCTCAGCAGGGTCCAGGCAGACTGCGGCATCCACAGAGCTGCCCTGGGAGGCGCACGCCCACGCACACTCCCCTCCCGTGTGAAGGACTCGGGCATGGCCGGACTGCACCCAGCTGTTTATCATTGGAGCAGGTGCTAAGCACAGGGCGGCTGCGGTGGGACAATGGGGTGGGGGCCACATCCCTGGTCTCAGTCCAACAGAAGCTAGTAGCTGTCCCACCTCCACTGTGACAAAACATTCCCAGACATTGCCATGAGTCTCCTGGTAGGGGACAGAATCACCCCCAAGTGAGAGCCACTGCCCCGAACTTCAAGCTGTGCCTGTACCCATCTCTCTGGAGGGAGCCAGGGGGTCACCATGCCTGTCAGGCTTAGTTAGCTCCACTCAGAGCCTGGGACACGGAGGGAAGCTGAGCCATCCCGTTTGATCCTGGACTGCCAAGTGGCTGAGCTCACAGGAGGTGGGTACCCCAAAGAGAAGGCACTTGGGAGGGGTTCAGGGAATCAGACTCCATTCCAATCCCTGGATTATCCAGTTTCCCGGCTCATTTTACCTTAAGAAACAGGCTGAGGAAAGGAATTTGGCTGCTACAGTTCAGCGAAGCAAGGACGGTCTGTGGGGTCACAGGCCCCAGACCGGAAGGCTTCCTGACCTGTGGTCCTGCACCTGCTTCTCTGAGTGGCTGACACACACTCCTGGTCCTCTCAACATTCACGGTGAGGAACCAGCCTTCTCAGGCACATGACCGGAGGCCCAAAAGGAAACAGTCTGTCAAGAACCCTGCCAGCTCCCCAGTCTGCTCAGGAAGGGGCTGTGTCCTGCAGTCCCACTTCTGACACCAAGCTCTCTTGGTGGTTAAGTAACAGAACCCAAAGCGAGCTAAGCCAGAATCTGCTGGTATTTCTATGAAAAATGAAAACAAATATGGCAGGACTTCTGATGTGGCAGACACTAGTCTCGCTTTACACCAGTCGGTCCTCACATCCTTTCTATGAAGAAATTAAGATGGAGATTGAAAAAGGATGTGGTGGTCAGTCTGCCCACCTAGAGGACGGCTTCGCAGTCCTGGTCCTCAGTTCTCAGGTGGCACATCTGGGGTCAGAGCCTGCCACGGCCTGGCCTGAGAGCTGGGGCCCTGCTGAACAAGCCTACTGGTGAGCCCACCCATGGCATGGCAGGTGCCAAGGTCTGACTCGCCCCCCGCACAGGACGCGGCCCCAGCAGGCAGGAGGTGGCTGCTCCAGGGAGGGGCCCTGCACACAGCAGTCCTGGCCTGGCTCTGCTCTGTGGAGAGCCTGTGCTGGGCTTTTCCCAGTCAGCTGAGGGCAGAGGCACAGAGCCCCGGCCGCCTAAGCTGTAAGATGAAACGACTCCTGGTGTTACAAAGCCTCAGAGCTTGCAGGAGGAGGCCGACGCCCGTGTGCCGGCTCCAGGGTGGGACGTTCCAGCTGCCCTGCTCCCATCCCCTGCCAGGGAGCTCACCACAAGTGGCCTGGCCCTGCCAACCCGTCCTGCCTTCCTCCCTCCCTCCAGTGGTGTGGTGCCCAGGCCCTCTGCCCTAAGTCCAGTGCCTCCCCACTCGCTCCAGTGACTTCTCCCCCTCCCACCCCAACTCCCCGCCACCAACCCAGGTCTCGGTGTGATACGGCAAGGGGTCGGGGTCCACAGAGAGCCAGAGAGGAGGCAGCCGGCAACAGAAGGGGAACCAGCGCGACGTTCCAGGCAGCGGGGCCTGCTGGAGAGTGGGCAGGGCTGACAGACGTGCAGGGAACACGACCGGGGAGCCATGTTCGTGGCCAGACGGGCCCGGGAGACGACGCTGTGGGTCTCATGCCAGGGGGTTGGGCCCTCTTGTGCACCTGCCCCTAGGACCCTGTAAGAACACCGTGGCCTGTTAGGTAGATGCATCGTCTCCTGTGGTTTCCTATCACCGCCATAGTTAAGTTATTGCAAACTAAGAAGCTTAAAACACCAGTACCTCACAGTCCCAGAGTCAAGGACTGGGCAGGTCGCACTCAAGGGGGTCTGCCTGGTCTAGAATCAAGGTGTGCTCCTCCTGGAGGCTCCAGGGGAGGACCTGTGGCCACCTGCATCCCGGGGCCCGGGGTCTCCACCTTCGCAGCCAGGAGCGTGGGTGGAGCCTCCTCACAGCTGTGTCCTGCGCGCCCCAGCCTGAGTCCAGCTTCCACGATGAAGGCCGCGTGCTCTCACTGGGCCTAGACCACCTCTGCCTCTCAAGGTCAGCTGACTGCCTTAATCTCATTGCTGCTTTCATTCCCCTTTGCTGCCGGGGGGCACGTTCACTTCCACAGGACTAGATGTGGACACAGCCGGTGGCGAGGGATGTCTCCCACAGTACCCTCCCGCTCCCCCGCTTCACACCCATGCCACGTGCGAATGCATCCCTCCCCTCGCGGCCCCAACAGTCTCCACCGAACACGGCACCCAGTCCCGTCCCAAACCTCACGTTCAGCTCATCAGTTTACAAGTCCCAAGTCGCACCCTCTAAGCCACCCCGATCAGGTATGGGTGACACTCTGGGCCTTCCACCCAGGGGCAGTTTCCGCTCCATCTGTGGACCCCAAAAGCTAGAAAACCAGTTACCTGCTCCCACAATACAACCGGAGAACAGACGCGGAATGCCAGTCGCAGGCATTCCTGTTCTCAAGGAAAGCCTGGCTGGGTGTGCTGGTCCAGCACTTTGGGAGGCTGAGGCAGAAGGGATCACCGGGGCCCAGGGGTTCGAGACCAGCCTTGGTAGTGAAACTTCACCTCCACAACATATTTCAAAACCAGCCAGGCATGGTGGCTCACACCTGTGGTCCTGGCTGCTCAGGAGGCTGAAGGGCGGGAAGTCTGAGGCTGTAGTGACCGCTCCAGTTTGGGTGACGGTGAAACCCAGTCGTTTATACGTGCATACACACACACACACACACACACGTGACACACAGAGAAAGCTGCAAGGTGCCTGTGTCGCTGCTCCCAAGAAATCCAAAATCCAGCTGGGCGTACTCCCTCGGGTCCCGGCAAGGCCTGGGAACTCCTTCTGTGGGTCCAGACTCTGCCTCTGTGCTGACACCTCCACCCTCAGGGCCACGCTCTTTGTATGAAATGTGGCGAGTGTTTGCAGCTGAACAGTTTAGTCTGCTTCCTGCCTGCTGATTTTTGGGGGCCCAAGAGCCTTCCACCACATCCCCTCTGCCTCAGTCCAAGCCAGCCAAGCCTCTGATGGTGTAAGAGCCGCTCGTCGTTTCCACGGGGCTTTCCTCCGTAAGCCCCGAGGCTGGTCCACAGACCTCCCACAGCTGTCCCGGCTTTCAGCATCTGCTTGGGTGACCCGGAGCATCCACCAGCCACAGGCTCGCCCTCCTCCAGGAGCTCCTGGTGTGGCCGTGACTCCAAGCACTCATTCCTGACAGTGAATCCCGTGACATCAGCATCTTTAGCTGAGAATTCCCAACGGCAGGGTGCTCACCCCTCTGCTAATGTCCTTCCCTCACTTGGCTGACCTCAGCAGCGAAAGGGGGCCAGGCTGACCGCCCGCGAGTGCGGCCCACACATGGCAACGGGACAGAGTACAGCTGTGCCTCTACCCCCATCGACAGGGCTCTCCCTGGCTCCCGTTCCTTCCTTTCCCTCTAGCTCCCACCTGCACCTTTAACCCCACATGTCTGAGGACGGGTGGGTCACAGCAGCTGTGACTCTTCTCAACGCCCAGGCCGGTTCCTCCGAGCCCCTGGAGCCCCACTTGCCTCCATCCTTCTACCACCTGTTTAACAACATCACAGGCTTTTTCTATCACCCTCAAAATTCTTTCAGCCTCTGCCCGATTCCAAAGCCACTTCCACCTTCCTAGGTGTTTGCTACAGCAGCACCTCATGCCTCAAACCAAAATCTGCCTTCATCTCCTGTTGCTGCAGTTGCCATGAACTTCGTGGCTGGAGGCAAAACGAACTTACGTCAAACGGGCCTCACCGGGCAAGTCAGCAGGGGCGCTTCTTTCTGGGCTCCTTCCTTTCCCAGCTTCTAGGAGCTGCTGACTCAGGCCCTTCCCACGCTGCCTTCCCAGCTTCTAGGAGCTGCCTGCGCTGCTGACTCAGGCCCTTCCCACGCCGCCTTCCCGCTCAGTGCCCTGGGCCCTCCTGACAACACTGGGCCCATCCAGATAACCTCCCCATCCCCAGGTCAGTGATCGGGAACCCGATTCCATCTGCGGCTTCCATCCTCCTGTGCTATCTAAGGAGAGTCTCTCAGGATTAGGACACGGATCTCTTTTGGGGACCATCATTCTACCTTTCAGAACAGAGACCTCAGAGGCTGGGTGAGCTGGGGGGTGAGGGCTGAGCCCTCATCACTGAGACCCCGCTCAGTGTACAGGCCTCCTGTTCACAGAAGGAAATGGAGGCAGAGGCAGGGAGGCTGGGCCAGGACTCCAGGTCTTGCAGCAAGAACCCTTCCCAGCAGAGGACGGCGCACAGCAGTCCCCTCAGCCCAGGAGCGGGACGGTCCACCAGCCTGTGGCCTAGCAGCAGGCGCCCCCAACACCCAGCGCCAGCCCTCATCCCAGGAACCCTTCCCAAAGGGACTTGTGCCCGCAACTCCCATGTGCCCTGGGGACCCTGCAGCTGCATCCTGAGTGTGAGACCGGCATGAACGCGCGCCCTGGACACCACCTAAGGCCGTCCCGCAGGCTCCACACACATTTCATCTGAGGCTCCAGCTGGAATCCCAGTGTCCTCCTAGCCCCTCCAGGCCCTGTGGAGCCGGTCCCCAGCCCCCTGTGCCCCGCAGCGCTCTCAGTCCAATCTTCCTCCTGGCCTCCGCTCGGCAGCCAGGCCCCAGGTTTGCCAGCATACAGCGACCCAGGCTGTGTGCCTGGTTGGCTCCCTGTGGCCTCAGCCAGGAGCTCCGTGCACACCCCAGCCGGGAGCCTTAGCCAGAGAGGGCAGCCCCACCAGGCCACCCGCCTCCGTTCTTGCCCTCCCTTGCCGGGAGACCTCCTTGCTGCCTAGGCCAGCGCTGGTCCCTGCCTCAGGCTCCTACACTCAGCCCCTTCAGTCAAGTTCTGTGGGTGTCCTGGGGCCTCCACTCTGGGGGTCCACGCAGAGCATCAGGGGACAAGGGCAGGTGGCACCCAGCAGGCCTCCCTCTGGGAACTGGGTTTGGCTCCAGGCACTGACTCACTGTGTGGCCCAGAGTCACAGTCAAGTGTGGGCCCTCGCGGGGAGGTGGTGGGCGTGGATGTCGGAGCAGATGCCGCCAGCTGACTCCAGCCATGTTGAGAAACCCAGAGGCTGTCAGTTCTTGAAGTGGGAGGCAGAGACAGGGCAGGGGAAGGGACTCTGACCTGCAGCTTGGTCCCTGGGAAAGCCAAGAACGGGCCTGTTGGCCACAGGTGCACCACGCAGGCTGAGCCCGAGGCCAGGGGAGCACCATGACCTGGACAGGCCCCACTAGCTAAGCAGGGGGCGGGGGGCTGCACGAGGTCACTGTGCAGCAGGTGCCACTGGCAGTGACCCACAGTCCTGAGGTCTGTACCAACTAGGCCCTGACCCGGGAAGCCCCCTCTTCCCACTTCTCAGCCCACTCAGGTCCCGATAAGCCCCAGGCTTCAGTTTAGGGCCCCTCTCCCTGCAGCACGTGCCTACCCACTCCCAGGCTGAGGACACAAACCTGCTTGCCCCTGGGCCACACTGTCCCGGCCAGGAAGGGCCCCTGCGGCAGAGCCACTGTTTCGGGCTGGCTGGCCCAGAGCCCTTCGGAGAAGATGTTCCCAGCTGACTGCAGCCACATTTGAGGGTCCCGCCACCAGCATGGGGAGGGGCAGGTGGCTGAGGTGGCTGGGGAGGGCGAGTGACACGGGGTTTGTGCTTCCCCCACGGCACCTGCAGGCTGGCTGTGGACCCTCACAGGCAGTGAGGGGCGAGTCTGCTCTGACCCCCACTCTCGGGGCAGCCTCCGAGGTGCCTGTTCCTGAGGCTGCCCACCAAGGAAGTGGCCGGGCTGCCCACAGTGTGTGTGGGGGGGGGGCCGGGGGGGGGGAACCGAGACGCTGAGACACACACAGGCTCTGACCTGAGAGAATTCTTTTTATTACGAGTGAACAGATGAACTAAGGTAAGCGGGTCTCAGCCTTCTGCTGGTGCAGCATCTCCACGCAGGGCCTCAGCCCCGTCCTGGCCTTGCCTGAGGACTGCACCACAGGCGTTCCCTGGGCATGGAGGAGGCAGCAGGAAGGGGCGACAGGAGCAGGTGCAGGGCACCCCACACCACAGGCCTCCCCCACCTCTGAGCTGCCAACAGCCAAGACTCCTGGCAAGGCCAGGAGAGGAGGGGGTGAGAGGGAAGGAGGGGTCTCTGTGAAAGCAAGCCCCACCCCCAAAGCAGAGCAGAGACCCAAGTCTGCAAATCACACCCTCCTGGGGGAGACGCCCCCACCAAGTTCCTCCTTTGAGGCCAGCAGCACCCGAGGGAGGGCAGGGGCTGCACGGAGACCAGAGAAAGGAAAACCCCACAGAAGAAAACTCAAAGCTTCAGTCCACGCGTGTCTGCTGAACGAGCGAACGGGCCCAAAGGCTCTTCTCTACAAACGGCACGCATCCATCCGACAGGGGGCCGCAGGACGTGGCCGGGGCTGTCTGCGTCTGTGCAGCCCACGCCAGCGCAGCCCGGGGCCCTCTCAGACCTCACCACACGCGTGCCAAGCACATGTGTGCACACGCAGATGCAGGAGAGGACACACACCACCGTCTTTTTGCACACGTGCGCCCCTGTCCAGCCCGGGTGGCTCATCTCTCCTTCACGTGGTTCTGTGCTCCCGGGCCCCCGCTGCCGGCCCCATCCCCGCTGCCCCCACTGTGGACCCCGCCGGCCCCGCTGCATAGCACCTCGGTGAGGTCGTCCATGATGGCGGTCTCTTTGGGGTCCAGCAGGTTGAACTCCCGAGCAAAGAGGATGAAGTGGACGTAGAGCGTGTTCAAGTGTCCGTGCAGCTCCAGGGCCAGCGTCTCCTTGAAGTGGGCCCAGTAGATGTGCGCCAGCACGTGGAACAGGTGTCTGCAGATCTTCCGCACCAGGGACTCAAAGGAGCTGGGGAATTCTCTGCCTGGGGGAGGCCACTGTGTCACAAGCTGCAGATGTCCCTTGGCCCCAACAGAGGCCAGGCCCCTGGCACCCATCCTGGTGGGTCTGGTGCCTGCCACCCACATCCTGACCCTGCCACCCTCGGGGCTACGAAGTCCCAACAGCAATAGCTTCTGCCCACCAGCAGGCACCACAGGGACTTGCCAACCCCAGGTCCGGGCTGCTGAGACCTCCCTGTGAGCTCAGGCTCCGGAGGCTGCACCTGCCCTGAGGGCTGGGCGCTCGCTGGGCCATCCTGGCCACCTCCTCAGGGAGGGGCCTGTGACTGGGCACTTGGGCCCCCGTGTCTCCCTGATGGACACCTGGGGCCCTCTCTCGGGCCAGGATGGAGGTGGCAATGGTGGCACAGGCCTCTCCTGTTGTCCCCCGCTGTCCCTCTGGCAGCACGGGAGTGGCGTGGAGCCCCACCACATCCCACCAAAATCCGGACACAGGCTCCGCAGCTGATCCCCAGCCCAAGCCCCCACAAGGTGGACGGTGGTCTCTGCGTGAGCGGCACAGACCAAGAAGGGCCCAGAGCAGCGGCATGGCCCAGAGGGCCGGCCCTCGGCCCTGGCCGGGCTGACTCCTGCCCAAGGGCTCCGGCCTCACCTCACAGCCCAGGGTACTCCATGCTAAGCAGGGGCTGGGGTGGTGCAGCTGCCGCCCTCCATGCCTCTGCCCCTCGCAGCACAGAGGTTTGGTCCTGAATGCTCCCTGCACCCCCGCGAGGATGACCGCCCACCCAGTGCTGGGGGAGACGAACCGTATTTTGTGGGGAACACGTCCTCATCCGTCACCAGCTTCTGCACGGAGCTCATGACGAAGTCAACGTACTGCGGGGCCGTGCACTTGACCTTCTTCCCCCGCTCATCATACCAGTAGTACTGTCTGTGGGGACAGAGACACGGTCAGGGCATGTGCCTGCTGCACACCCACCCAGCCAGCGAGTCCCTCCTGCTCAGGTCATCTGCAGGCAGAGGCAGCGCCGGCAGCAGAGGTGTGGCGGACTCAGGCGTCTCCCTCCTCGGGCAGACACACTGTCCCCGCCGTCTGCGGGGACCACACTGCACTCCATGGAGGGGTCTGCCTGAGCTGACTTAGAACGACGCCAGGATCATGCTGGGGACCCTGCCAGTCACACGGCTGTACACGCGTGTGATTAAATGAAAGGGATCATCTTCATTTTCTCCACTTCTAAATGGCTTCAGTTGTATTCATTCACACAAATGTGTGCTGCTGTTTTTCTGCTGCATTAAGCACAGAGGCTCCTTCTCTGCCCAGGAAGCTGTGCTGTGGCTCGTGAGCCAGGCCCCACCCTTTGGGAGCGCCCCGCTCTGACTGCTAGAAGCCAAGTCCCTCTCCCGGGAAACCAGGCAGTGCAGTGGCCTCTGTGGCACCTGCAGTCCACAGACTGGCCAGGACAGGGACCGGCCCCGGAAGGCCCACCCCGAGGCCTCCTCTTGCCCCGGTACACAGGGCCGCCTGTCATGTCAGACTCGTGGCCCCTGAGCAGGCTGGAGCATCCTAGGGACATGGACACCCTGGGTTTGCCTCTTACTGTTGGGTACAAGGGTGTGCTCTAGTTCATAAGGTGATACCCAGCCCCTAACACCCTTCCAGCCCCAGCACACAACCAAGACCCAGGGCACCCACCTGGTGGCCACCACCCCTCTCCCCCTGCCATGGTGCTGGGCCTCAGTCCTCCAAGGCCATGCCTACAGCAGCTGCCCCCGCAGGCCTGAACCAGAGCATCTGGGGCCAATACCCACCCACAGGCAGTGGAGAGTGCTGTGTTGGGAGTGCTTACACCTGAGACACAGCGGCTGCCCCCGCAGGCCTGAACCAGGGCATACTGGGCCGATGCCCACCCACAGGCAGTGGAGAGTGTGGTGGGAGTGCTTACACCTGAGACACGGCCAACACTATGGGTCGGGGTTTCCTCCCCGAGAGCCAGCTTCCAGCTCACCCCAAGTGGGAATGGGCCACACAGCACAGGGCAGCACTGGCCACTGGGCAAACGCCCCTCCACACCGAGACCACAACCACCATCGCCTCCACCGCCCCAGCTAGACCGATGGGCAGCCTCCCAGTACTGGGCTCCACACGAACCGCTCCCACCCTCCTCATCCAGCCACGGTTCCTCTTGGAATGGCCCCGGGTGGGGCAGTGCCGAGAAGGATGGATCCAGGCTCCACTCCGGAGGCCGTTCGTCTCTTAGCCGGCTCCGAGCATCGTGCCCTGGGTTCCAGAGCCCACCAGGCCCCTGGGGAGATGCCCCAAGGGCTGAGACGGGGCCACTGGGGGCTCGCCCGCTTCCCGCACAGCCAGAGAAGCCATCCTTCCAGCTGGACACAGGACCTCCGGTGTCTCTGGGCGCCCCTCTGCTGTGTCCAAGAAGCCCTTCAGCCTGCACACTGCAGGTACCGGGGCGGTCACCAGAGTTACCAAGAGGCTAGAGGATGACACTGCAAGCCCCGCATGCTGGCACTCCGCCCTCTGCAAGAGAAACAGCCACCAGGCCACCTCCCAGCACCACCAGGGCCCTAGGACAACCCCCTCCCAGCACCCACCTCCAGAACGCAAACCAGCTCTCACGTGTGCCCCGTGTGGGGCGGAGTCGGGCCACCCGAAGGGGAAGTGTGGCCCCAAAATGGACAGGCCATGAGGAGGGGGACGCAGTGCCCACCCCTGCTTCTCAGGTGCCATCCTCGCCCTGGGGCAGCTCTGCATGACCTTCGCGCCCACCTGCCCAGGCTGTAGGCCTCACCGTGGGCATCGCCACCGGGCTGTCAGACCCTCTGAGAATGCAGAGACGACAGTCCTTTCAGTATCTGCTCCTCGAGAACCATGTGGAGAACGCACATATCCCCACTGTCCCGGGGTTCCCAGATGGTGTAGCGGAGGCCCAGGCCCCTAAGGGCCAGGCTGAGGCCCATGTTTCCAGGACGAGGACCCAGCCAGCACGGCCCAGCAGTCTGCAGGAGTCAGACACTGGCTCCAGGGACCCTGACACTGCCCGCTGACATCTGACGCACCTGGCCACAGGAATACAACAGGTCTCAAAACAGTGGAGGTCAGAGATGGAAACCCTTTTCCACGACGCAAACCAACAGAAAGTAGCAACTGAGGGACACTGCAGATTGTCCCATCTGTTCTGAAAGATGGAACACCACTGTTTCCTGTACTTTTTGAATTATCAGTAAACCGTTTCTGGTATACAGTTCTATGAATTTTATCCACACATGGACTCACGCATTCAAGACCACAATCAGGACACGCAGCGGCTTACGTGGCCACTCACAGCCGTGCTGCTCTGTCCCCAGCACCCCGGGGGTGGCTCCTCAGGAATGGGCCGCAGGAAGGAATCGCACCGTGAGGGTCCTCCCGATCTGGGCCCCTCTTGCACGCAGGAGGTCCCTGGGACGCAGTCACGTGGCGGGAGTGTTGGGCGTCCATGGCTCCTCACTGCCCAGATGCTGCCCCTGCAGACGGACATGGCGTGCTCATCTATCCACCTGTGTCCCTGCCAGCAGACACAGTGCCAGGTGGCCACACCCTCGCCAGCACCAGTGTCCCGACCGGCATGTGAGCAGCCGGACGTGGGTCTGCTCCTGGCTTCAGTTTGCCTTTCTCTGATTGCCAATGACACACGATTGCCCCGGCTGCCATCCTCACACCCTCTTTGCTGAACTGTCTGCTCATTTATTTTGCTGACAGTTAACTGGACTGTTTTGTTTTCTTATTGCTGAGTTGTATACGTTCTTTATGTATTCTGGATATCAGTCCTTCGTGGGATGTGTGATTTGCAAATGTTTTCTCTCCCAGCCTGGAGTCTGCTTCTTTCTCTTAAAAGTGTCTTGAAGCAAAAGTTCTAAATTTTGATGAAGTCCAATTCATTGGTTCTTTTCCATCAATGGATCGCATCTTTGGTGTCAATCCACGAACTCTTTGCCTAATGTCAGGTCATGAGGATTTCCTATGGTTCCTTCCAAAAGCTTTGTAGTTTTAGACGTTTGCATGAGGCATGAGGGTTAGGTCAGCGTTTGGTTTTTGACACAAATGACTGCTTTTCCCAACAACATTTGTTGAACAGGCTGTCCTTTCTCCCTTGAATTTATTTTGCTCTTTGTCAAAACTCTGAGGGCCCCGTTTGCGTGGGTCTATCTCCGGACTCTCCATCTCTATCGACAGTCCTCTATCTCCGGACTCTCCATCTCTGTCGACGGTCCCCTATCTCCGGACTCTCCATCTCTGTCGACGGTCCCCTATCTCCGCACTCTCCATCTCTGTCGACGGTCCCCTATCTCCGCACTCTCCATCTCTGTCGACGGTCCCCTATCTCCGCACTCTCCATCTCTGTCGACGGTCCCCTATCTCCGCACTCTCCATCTCTGTCGACGGTCCCCTATCTCCGCACTCTCCATCTCTGTCGACGGTCCCCTATCTCCGCACTCTCCATCTCTGTCGACGGTCCCCTATCTCCGCACTCTCCATCTCTGTCGACGGTCCCCTATCTCCGCACTCTCCATCTCTGTCGACGGTCCCCTAACTCCGCACTCTCCATCTCTGTCGACGGTCCCCTATCTCCGCACTCTCCATCTCTGTCGACGGTCCCCTATCTCCGGACTCTCCATCTCTATCGACGGTCCTCTATCTCCGGACTCTCCATCTCTATCGACGGTCCTCTATCTCCGGACTCTCCATCTCTGTCGACGGTCCCCTATCTCCGCACTCTCCATCTCTGTCGACGGTCCTCTATCTCTGGACTCTCCATCTCTGTCGACGGTCCTCTATCTCTGGACTCCACTGTGTTCCACGTAGCTGTGTACCCCTTCCTTCAACACCGCACACTGTCTTAATTACTAGAGTTTCACAGTAAGTCTCAAAAGTGTGAGATTCCTCTAACTTATTTTTTCAAAATCACTGTAGCTATTTCAGCTAATTTGTCCCTCCATGTAAATTTTAGAACTGGTGTACACTTGAACTCTGCTGGGATTTGGATTGGAACTGCACTAAATCAACAGATCAGTTTGGGTGAAAATTTGTGTCTGCAGTCATCTTCCAGGTGATAAGTGCAGTGCATCTCTCCATTTACACAGACCTTTGATTTTTCTGCATCAGCATTTTGTAGTTTCCAGGGTGCAGATCCTGGGAATGTCTTGTTAAGTTTATAACTAAGGATCTCATTGTTTTTGGAGCTATTACAAATGGTATTTTAAATATTAATTTCAGTTTTCAATTTCACACTGCTGATATCCAGACCTATGGCTGATTTGTATGTGCTGACCTTGCCAGATTTATTATTATTATTATTATTTGCTACAATCCTTGAGGTTTTCCCAATCACACTATGTGTGCACAGGGAAACAGCAATCCCCCCGTCCACAGGGGATGCACCGCAAGACGCCAGGGCATGCCTGAAGCCAAGGAGAGCCGCAAACCAGTATATGCTGCGCTTTCTTCCTGTACATACATTACTAAGATAAAGACAGGAGAATTTGATTGGCTGACTGAGATAGGGTCTCGCTATGTTGCTAAGTTGGTCTTGAACTCCTGAAGTGATCTGCTGCCTCAGCCTCCTGAGTAGCCAGGATTACAGGTGTGAGCCACCACACCCAGGGTAACTGATAAACAGGACAATCAGCTGCAGTGAGTGGCTGGTGTAGCATCTCAGGGGGTCCCTTGCTGGCCTTCTGCAGGCTCAATGGCCACACGCTGCTGCTCCCATCCTCTCACCTCCTCCACCCACAGATCCAAGTACTCGACACGCACTGTGGCTGCCACTTTCGCAGTTTCAGGTGTCACAGCAAAATTGACCTGACTTTTTTTTCCCTCCTTCACAATTTCATGAAGAAGAGATTTGTTCTTCCCTTAGACCTTAGCAACTTCACACACAATCTTTTTCTTTCTACTCAAGAACTTTCACCTTTTCATCTTTAGGTCAAGGAAGCACTTTCTGTCTTCTCTTTGGCATATCTGAATTGCCAGCACCAGCTCCTGTGCTTTGGGCCACCTCAGGTCACAGAGAGGCGACCTGAGCACGAGCACCCTGGCACTGCAGCAGCGGATCGCTCACGGGGGCCCAGGCACAGCTGGGCCGAGGGAGGAGGACGCACACCTGGAGCAGGACGGTGGAGACAGCATCACGATGCTCAGAACCGCGTGCAGTTTAAACCTTATTGCTTATTTTGGGAATTTTCCATTTACTATTTTCAGACCACAGTTGACCATGGGTAACTGAAACTGCAGAGAAGGGGGGCCTACTGTTTTATTTCTTTTCCAATTTGGATGCCTTTTATTCTTTCTTCTTACCTTATGGCACTGCCTATCTGAGGCGAGTTTTGGTGTACTGTGCTTTCCAAAGAGTTGGTCCGTTTAACCCAAACCATAGAATTAATGTGCACAGAGATTATTTTTGCAATACTTACTTCCTATCCTTTTAACATGCACTGGGTCTACAGTGATACTCCTCTTTACATCCACAGGGTTTAGTGACATTCACTCCTTTTTACTGATCATTGTATCTTCTCTCTTATCTTTGTACTTACTACAGGTTTACCAATTTTATTATCTTTCCAAGTCATCACATTTTGATTTCACTCATTTCCCCTATTGTTTTAAAAATCAATTTCACTGCTTTCTGTTCTTATTTACTTTCTTCTGCTTGATTTTGATTTTTGCTCTTTTTCTAGTTTAAGTTGGAAACTTCAGATTATTGAAAGTCATCTTCTTTTTCTAAGAAAGCATTTAATCCTGTAAATCCCCTCTAAGCACTGCTTATGTCTCACCAATTCTGACGTGCTGTATCTTCCTGTGCAGTCTGTTCAAGTTTTTTTCTTGAAGCATCCTCTCGGACCCGTGGATTACTCAGAATGTGTCGGTCTGCAAGTGTCTGGAGACCTTCCTGTTCTGTTCATCTCCAGTTAACTCCGCCACGGTCAGAAAGCTTACTTCGTACCGTTTCGATTTTTTAAAATTGTTAAGGGCTCTTTTGTGATATGCTCCATTGTGGTGGCTAATCTTTGTGAAGTTGAAAAGCGGGGTGTTCTGCTGTTGAGGCTGCAGTGTCTGTGTGTGTCATTTCAACACAGCCGACTGGTGGGTCATCGGGCTCCATGCTCTCGCTAACTGTCTGTGGGGCTCTATCACTGAGAGGAGGGCTGCAATGCCCGGCTATCAGGTCTCCGCGCAGTTCAGTCCGTCCGCCTGCTTTGGTGGAGAGCCCCGCTGTCTGGTGCACACACGTTTCAGGCAGGATTTCAGTTCAGTCAGTCCGTCTGCTTTGGTGGAGAGCCCCGCTGTCTGGTGCACACACGTTTCAGGCAGGATTTCAGTTCAGTCCGTCCGCCTGCTTTGGTGGAGAGCCCCGCTGTCCGGTGCACACGTTTCGGGCAGGACTTCTTCTTCAGGAGCTGCTCCTTTTCTAAATAGACAGCCTTTTTGTTCCTGGTCATTTCCTTGCTCGGAGTCTCCTTTGCACTGACACGGCCACTTCCGCTTCCCTCTGAGCGTGTTTTCTCAGCACATTTTCTGTCCTCTTACTTCTAACCTGCCTGCACCACAGCGTCCAGAGTGATGCAACACACAGGATGCTTGTGCCCCACATTCCTATGTTGAAAGCTTAACCCCAGATGCGAGGGTATCTGGAGATGGGGCCTTTGGGAGCTGATGAGGTCGCAAACGTTCATGAACGGAATTGGTGGCTCCCTCACCCCGCCTTCCTTCCAGCAAGAAGGCGCTGTCTGTGGACCAGGAAAGGGGCCCTCAGCAGACACTGAATCTGGCTATCAGACCCAGTGACATGGTCAGTGCCCCCTTCCTGGTCCACAGTGGATCTTCACCTTGGACTTTCAGCCTCCAGAACTGCAAGAAATAAAATTCTGTTGCCCACAAGCCACCTAGCCTACTGTGTTTCGTGACAGCATCCCAAATGAAATACGACAAATGAGCTTCCTGTAGACACCAGAGAGTTGGTTTATTTTAAAAATCCATTCTTATAAGCTGCGCTGTGACTGGTGTGTTTACACCAGTCCCGTCTGTTGTTCTGTTAGCATTTAGGTTTTCCATTATTTGCTGTTTGTTGCCTCTGTTTCTCATTCCTTAGGGTATTTCTTCTTCCCCGCTTTCTTCTGGGCCATTGAAATGTTTTTACATTTCATTTAAATTTACCTATTCTGATTCCGACTGTGTCTCTTCACACAAGCTCTGCAAGGCCTGCTCAAAGGGCTGTAACACGCACCTTAACCCACGTGCTCTCCACGGCACCCACACGTGCGCTTCCACTGGAGCATAGCAGCTCTCCTGCCCACAGTCCCACCGCCACCACACGCCCCGCCGCTGCCACAGCTGCCCTGGGAACGGCGCTGCAAGGGCACTGTCAGACGCTGCTCTTGTCTTCTTGCACCATCACTGGCGTCTCCACAAACACTCAGCGGGGGGAGGCTCTCCTGTCAGGAGACGGCTGCAGGGAGCCCCTGGAGCAGGTCTGCTGGCTGTGAGGGCTCTTGGTTTTGAGTGACTCTGGACACTGGCTGGATGTGGAATTCTGGGGTGACCTTTCTTTTCTCCCAGCACTGTTAAGATGTGTGGGGCTTCCTTCTTCCTTCTGGTCTCCCAGGTTTCTAACAAGCGCCGCGGTCATTCACCGCGGCATCTCTTGTGAGTACCGGACCGCCATTGTCTGGCCGCCGACAGACGACGGCTGCCAAGGGTTTTCCTTCGCCCCCAGTTCTCGGCGTTTGATTGCGTGCATCTGCAAGTGTCTGTGAGCCTTATTTGGGGTTTGCTCAGCTTCTTAAGTCTGCAGGTTTGTGTCTTTGTGTTCTCAGCCATTACGGCCCCGCCCCCTTTCTCCCCTCCCTAGGAGTCAGACATCAGACTTTCTGGGACTGCCCTACAGGCCCCAGCAGGGAGGACACACGCCTCAACCCCAGGGCCCTCACACAACCCAGGCAGACTTGCTGGTCTTTTGGGTGGCAAGTGGCCCTAAGGCCCTCTGAGAAGCCTCCGTGTTTCTCTTCGTTTGAGTGGATTTCTGTCCCTTGGTTTGAAAGGATTCCTGGGAAGGCATTACGTGAAATTAATTCACACACACCTACACATCTACCACCACCGTGATGCCGGCTCCAGATGAGAAGGACCGAGAGGCACATCTAGGTGGCCTAGGCCCTCCAACGGGATGCAGGTCTGCCCAACACCACATCCTGTGCTCCTCCAAGGACCCCCTTTCCAAACAAACCCAGTACCACAGAATACACAGGAGCAGAGCCACTGGGAAGGGTGCCAGGCCCCACCTGCCCAGGAGCAGAGCCACTGGGAAGGGTGCCAGGCCCCACCTGCCCAGGAGCAGAGCTGCTGAGCCAGCGCTTGGCCACAGGTGGCTCCAGAGCCACAGCGGACACAAGGCTCTCGTGTAGCTCTCGGGCGCTGCCCTGCCACCTCAGGACCCGTCTCCATGCCTGATCCACAGAGGCCACTGCCCTCTCACATTGAACTTGCTCCTCTCAAGGCCATAAGCACTGTCCCCATCTTCCTGGGCCATGCCTGGCTGTGACACCTCATCTTCCTGGGGAATTAAGAGAGTGGAGCCAGCTGTTGTCTGCATCTGCCCCCATGTCACCCATAACCAAACCAAGCTGTGACCCATCAGGGCCATGAGGGCGGGGCCCAGCAGGGCTAAAGCCAAGGGGTCGCCTGCCACCTGCCTGTGCAGAAGCTCCCCGTGGCTTCTTGAAGGCAGAACTCAGCTTTGTCTGGGGACCACGTCTCCCTGTGCCAGGGCCAGGAAAGCCATGTCTGTGGGCAAGATGACTTTCAGGACGCGCTCACAACACACGTTCTGTCCCTGACCTGTGTGCACTGACGACAATGGGACATCAGGGAAAAGCTTCCGCCCTCCTCAGCTGCACACATCCCAGGCCAAGCCCAGCAGACTCAGCCTCCTCCTGCCTGCAACCTCCAAGGCTGCCTCCAGCAACCCAGGCCTAGCAGCGCTCCCCCCCGTGCTACGCGAGTGACGCGCTCAGGGCCACTAAGGGACACCCACTTACTGAGGAAATCAGGGCGCGGTGCTTCCAGGAGAGAGCTACCGGCACCGGGCGTGTTGGACGGTCACAGAGAAGGCACCTGAGCTCCCACGAAATGAGTGGCCGAGCAAGGAGCTGTGGCCTGCCCAGCCCAGCCCTCACTGTCCCACCCAGAGCTGTCACGGTAGCCGGTGGAGAAGGGCTCTCTGCAATCTTAGGGCATTCCCTTAGGGAACGTCTCTGTCCCTAGAAACACAGCCCATCAATTCCCACCAGCTCCTGCACCTTCTGGGCCCCACTGGGGACCCGGGTGGCTGGGCCACTGGCCCCGTCTATGCCCTCCCACAGGAAGGTGAATGCTGTGGAAGGCTTGTGCCAAGGTTTCTCAGGGTCTCCAGGTAAGCACGGAGTCTGAGAGGACAGAAGCCCGGGGCAGCGGGGACTCAGAGCCCACCGAGTCTCCCAAGAGGGAGCGGGCTGCAGCCAGGCAGCACTCACGTGTTGCACACGGCCATCGTCTGGCATGCCTCTCCTGTGCAGAACTCCGAGATGGTGCTATACTGCAGGTTGATGTGGTGGAAAAATGTCGTGGCTGGAAGAGAAGAGAAGGAGCCAGATGTGAAAAACCCCAGAGCCGAGCCACCCGGTCCACCCTGCTTCCAGCAACAGGTGCAGGAGCTCGGCTGGGTGAGCTCTGCCTGTCCATGGCCACTCTCTCCCCACAAGGCAGGGGGCTGCTGAGCACAGCTGCGGGGGTCCTCCTTGAGGAGGGGCTTCGAGGAGGAGCGGGGAGGAGGGAAGGGGACCCCGCCCCAGGCCCCTGCGCACTGTTGCTGGCCAGCCACTCGTTAAGGTCAATCTCGCGGGGCAGCACCACCAGCTCCTTGAACTGGAAGTCGGTGATCCTGGCCTTGGTGTGCTCAGGCTCCAGGTAGGCCTTCCTCTCCTCCGCAGCAGGCTTCTTGCCATTGGGCTTGGCTTTGGACTTCCTGCCAAGAGAGGAGACATGGTGTGGTCACTGCATGCCCATCAGACCCAGGGCCTGCCCACAGGGTCACTTTTGGCCAGCGCAGGTGTAGCGGCAGCTGCCCGAGCCCATCGGGGCAACCCTGACTCCCTGCCAGGCTCCAAGGACACCAACGGGACATCAACGGTGAGGCTGCTCCGCAGAGGAGCCAGTGGAGCTGCCCTGCGTGGCGCCTCCAGGGAAGAAGGGCTGGCGCTCCCACTTGCCACCACAGGCCCCTGCACAGAGAGCATCTTCACCCCTCACCACCTCCTCCAACCAGGGAGGGGCCGAGGATTAGGGTCCCCATCGCCCACCTTCCAGTTTTCCAGTGCTCTTGGAAGGACAGGCGAAGCAAACCCTCTCACTCCTGGCTTCTTTTGAGTTGGCCGGCCTGCCCCTGCCCCTGGTGGCCTTGGTGAAAACATACCGCAGGCCTTGTGAAGGGCACCTGCCTTCCTGGCTGGCCTGAGAGCACAGGGCCCCTGGCATCAGGCGGCAGCCTGGCCTGCAGCTCCAGTGTCCCTGTTGTCCACCAGGCCTGGGGAGGCCACAGGGTGATGGGGATGGGGGACAAAGGTCTTTGCAGCAACCTGACCTTGTCCTTATTTTTTTCCTTTCTTGTTTTGAAAAGCTGCTAATGGTTTATTTAAGAGAGAAAAATGCTCCCTGACTGCCAGGGAAATGTTTCCCTTCAGCTTCTCACAGCAGATCTTCGCCTTAAAAGGCGACCAGCGCAGGCCTCTGGGGGCAGTGCTGGAGCGGCCAGAGCCAGGCAGTGGCAGGGGCAGGGGCAGGGGCAGGGGCAGGGCCCACGGGCCCCGGCGCTCCCACTCCGCCATCCCTCCAGAGCACAGGGCATGGGGTCTGAGGAAAAGGAGGTGTAGGTGTGGATGGGCCACATGCAGCGTAGGCACTCGGGGTCCCCATGGTACAGGGGTGGGACAGACAGGGACTCGAGCTTCCGTGTAGCCTACAGCCCCTCGCCCCAGTACAGCGAGGCACCCAGACTCCACACCAGCCTCTGCCAGGCCATGCCCAGTGTGTCCACCACAGGGAAGGCTCTCCCCATGACGCTGGGCCTGGCTCTGACCAGGAGGCAGGCCTGCACCTCCCTGCCTTGAGCACTCACGGCAGACCACACCCCCCGAGGCAGCGACAGCCTGGGCTTGGCCTTCCCATTTGGAGGGGTGGGTTGCAGTGGGGGCCCAGGCTGCCAAGTGGGCTACAAGCCATCTCCCTGCTCTGTGTCTTAGGAGCTGTGTCAACCGGCAAGCTCCTGGTGGTGGTTACCTGGCGGTCATGCAGGGCTGCCAGCAGGAGCAGCTGTCAGCTCGCTCACTCTCAGGGTGTGCCCCAGGGCCCACTAAGGGAAGCTGCCCTACTGACAGTTCCTGCCCTCTCGCCAGCCTTCCAGGCCGGGGCTACCTTCCATCTCTGGTCCTCAGAGAGGGTTGGGCAGGGCGGAGCCTGGAGACCTGGCTTCCCTCTCCCAGGCTCTGGCTGTGGTCAGGAGTGACCAGCACTGGCGCCTCAGCCTCCCTGCCCCCTCCCATCCGCACCTGCTCTCCTAGCACACAGAAGAAAAGTGTGCACCAGGCCCTCCAGGCTGGGCCTCCCCAAGCTGCTCCCCCAGTTTCACCCTGTCCCCAGCACCCAGGGCTGGCCGGGCCCTGGAGCATGGTGCACTGTGAGACAAGCCTCCTGCGAGCCCACCTTCTTTGGACCTGGTCGCTCATTCCAATGGGGCAGGAGGACAGGCACTGACCCAAAGGTAGTAGGACCAAGGGGATGCGCAGGACACGGCCTCTGCTCCAGGAAGGGCTATGCGGGCACCAACAGAGGGACTTCCACGGGAGAGCCCCAAACGCCTGGCAGCACCCACGTCTCCCTCACCTCAAGTGCCCTCCTTCCCAGAAGAGCAGGCTCTCAGCGAAGGCCCAGGCCCAGGCAGGAAGTAGTCACCCTGCGGCAGCCCATTGCTCGGTCCAAGCCAGCAGCAGTTGCTGAGGAGGCCTTAGAGCACAGGACACCTCTGCAGCGCCCTCCTCGTCCTTAGTCACTCTTGGCTTTGCCCAGCGGAGAAAACAGATCTCTGCTGCGCCCCCCGCAGGCTCACAGGCTCTGAAACAGGCTCTGTGCCGTCCAGGCCCAGGGGTCTGCCCAGTCACGGCCTCAGTGGCCCAGCTGCCCCTCACCCAGGGAAGTGCCGAGGCCCTGCACCCTGCTCCCAGGAGCCTGGGGGCACAGAAAGACCAAGTCCTTGGATGTGGAGGGAGGACTAAGGGAGCAGGCCCCGGCCACAGGCAGGACAGAGATGGCACTGAAGAGACCAGGGAGTGGACACTGGACCTCAGCCCACCCACAGGGCTGCTGTGACCACTTGGAAGAAGCAGAAAGGCAGATGGTGCATGCACAACCCCCAAAACAAAGTCCCTCACACTGTTCCCAGTCCAACAGGTGGGCTCTGAGTCTGGGTCCCGCCTGGCAGGCACCACGCACTTGGGAGGGGCTGGGCCGGAAAGAACCACCTCCCTCCTGCCTCCCACACACTCACCAGACTCACCCTCCTCCCTGCTCCAGATGCCCTGCCCTGCCCGCCACAGGGGTCTGCACCCTGCTTGTGGGCACCAGCTGCTGCTCTGCCAACTTGCCCATCTTACACCAGGCCTAGCAAATTTCTCCTGGTCCTTTAAGAGCCTGTCAAATGCCACCCTCCCCATTCTCGCCAGTGGTACCCATGATACTGTGCCAGTCAGCCTCCTTGTCACCCAGCAAGCACGTAACCGATCCCTACTGGGAAGAGAGGCAATCCCTGCTGGACACGAATTTGGTGGGCAGGGGAAGGGGCACAGGGAGACATCAGTGCTGCTGAGCTCCTGTGGAGAATGCAGACAGCCACACAGTCACCACACAGGGGGCCTCGCCCTGCCAACAGCAGGTGCACACTGCTTCACAGGCAGAGGGAGCTGGGGAGTGGGCTGGGAGCTGCCCACTCCTCGTCCACCCTGAGGGACGAGGACAGCACAACCAAGTGCCCCGCGCCTGTGCCACGAGCATCAACTTCATTATCACAGGGACGGGACCCTGGCCAGGCCCCACGGCCCACAGGAATGGGGTGCCCCCAGGCTCAGGGACCCCCACTCACCCAGAGCGCACTTGCTGTGGAAGTCAAGAGAAGCCTGCAGACCCTGAGGTGGGTGGGCAGCAGCAGCAGGTGGCCCTCGTCTGGCACTTCCCACCACAGGTCAATGCCAAGCGGTGGGGCAGGCACCAGGGGCCCAGAAATGCAAGTCCCCAAGCCCAGGCCTGGAAAAATACGGTGACCAGGCAGGGTGTGGGGTGCAGGAGAGAAAGGCCCGCAGGCACCGCCTCCGAGGAGGGCGTGGTCCTTGGACCCCACTCAGCCTTCTGCACCAGGCCCCTCACGCTGCTTGGTCGGGGTGAGTGTCAGTGCTGGCTGGTCCGCCCAGAGCCTGAAAGTCAAGGCTCCCAGTGACCCCTTTCCCCAAGACCCGGCCAGGCAGAGCCCCCAGCAGCCACCCAGGGCTTAGCACACCTTGCTGCCCAGGGTGCACGCCACGGGCGCCTCCCGTCACCCCAACATGCAGGGGAGGGCATCACATGCTGGGGTGCTTGGCACCACCCCCACCCCTACATTTCTGATGTGGCCTTCTGGATGTTGGGTGGGGCCTGAGAACTACATTTCTAATACAGTGTTCTAACCCGAGTCCTCCCTGGGTGCTAACCCCACTTCCGTCACAGGGCCTCAGGCCGAGGGGTGGGAAGGCCCCCGGAGCCCCTGTCCATCTCTCAGCACAGCCTGCACTTCCCACAGGCTTCAGCCAGCCAGAAGCTGTGGAGTGTGACTTCTTCTCTTCTGAGTTTAACTGTCTGCCCCCGCAGACAGGTCAGCAGCCCCAGACATAGCGAGCTTTCACCAGCCTACTGTGCCCTCCGCAGAGAGGCCCACTGAGAATGAAAAAGCCAAGATGGCACAAGGAATGCCTGCAGACACCTCAGACCAAACGTCCACACAGACAGGTGCCGCTGCTGTGCTAGAACCTCAGCCCCACGTGGCTGCCATGCTCTGCTGCGCCTCGGCCCCTCCACGCGTCCGGCTCCCAGCCAGGGTGGAGCTCCAAGCGTCCGGCTCCCATCGCTTCCCTTGAAACCTCCGAGCCCCAGGGAAGGGACTCTGCCCGTCTTCCTTAGGGCCTGGCTGGGCTCCAGGCCTGCCTCTGTGTTTCCTGTGGAGCTGGTTTCAGCATTTGGCCTCAGACACAAACACGCTGGCACACACACACGCACACATGCCAGTCCCCTCACACCACTGATGTCAGGCACCGTTCCTGATTTGAACTCAACGAGTTCTGCCAACCTGCCCACACATTTCCAAAACCTCCCAGTTTCACCTTAAGATAGGACATCTTCGGCAGGGTCCCCGGGAGGCACCCTTGCGTCTACTTGTGGAGTCCTCCGTGTTGAACGCACAGGTGATCAGGAGACAGGGAAGGAACCCATGAAGAGAAAGATGGAGCCGGGTGCCCAGGGACAGGCAGAGGCACGGAGATGCAGATGCATGCCACAGCCCCCGCCCCTGGAGGGCACGTCCAGCAGGCCACGCTCGCCTCACACCCCTACCAGGCAACCCCACCAGGGAGGACGCGCCCACTGCTGCAGCTGGCTGTGCCTGCCCCACTCCCCTGGCCCCTCGTGCCCACACACAGGTAGGTGCAGACCCCCCCACACACACAGGTGCACGCGCCCACACACGGGCGCACATTCCCACACACGCCTGTGCACACACCCAGCTGAGTGGTGTGGACAGGGAGGCACCCCTGCAGCAGGTCAGAGAAAGTACAGGTAAGAAAAGTCAAAATGGATTTTCCGGCAACATCCCTATGGCAGCCAGCACAAAACCAGGTGCCCAGGAGCCCCATGCCACTTCTCTGGACAAGGCCACACAACGACAGGCTCCAGGTCACCTCTGCCTGAGTGGTTGAAGCCCCTGCCCAGGGCACAAGCAGCCGAGGGCTGGGACAGAGACAGGCACACCTGCTGGTGGCGGAGGCACCACACCCTGCGGGCTGCGGGCGGACGCGGCAGGCTCCTGCGCCGGCAAGGTGGGTCAGCCCTGAAGGCCGAGGACACCGAGCCCTGCTCCTCTCCCACAGAGCAGCAGGAAGTGCAGGCGGCTAAGGAAAGCGCGACTCGGCAGGGCTCCAGAGCAAACCCGCCAGGCTGGCCCGGGACTGCACAGCTGCCTCTGCCCTGGACAGCATGCCGGTTGCCCGGCACAGCTTGCTGCACAGCCGCCGGCCACACAGGGAGAGCAGCCATGGACACAGTCCGCTGCCTCCCCAGCCTGACGTCCTGGGGGCAAGAACAGGACAGACAGACAGATGTCCTACACACCGCTCCCCCGGCCAGGCCAGCAGGTGTTACCTGAGCATTTTGCTGACAGCCTGAAGCACCATTTTGCAGCAGAGTCCGGTTTGCGGGGACTGGCTGGGCAGGGCTTGGTCTTCAGGGAGACTGCAGTGGTCTCCCAGCATGATGTGGGCGATGGGGAGGTGGGGAGGGCAGTTGAGGAGGGGAGGTGAGGAGGGGAGGTGGGGCAGGGTGCTGGCTGGCCAGCACTCACAAGTGCCTGCTGCCGGGCCCTGCAGCCTCTCTCGGCCCTCCACCCTCACTCCCTGACCAATGGGACGCCTGGCAGAGACAAACAGCTGCTCCCTTTCCAGAGGCAAGGGCCGGCCAAGGCTGGTTAAATAAGGGAGCATCTGAATCGGCCTTTCCAAAGTGGCACGGCTGTCAGAAAAGGCGGTGGGGGTGGGACCAGAAGGGAAGGGACAGGGCCATCCTCGGCCTGCAAGGAGGACCCATCAGAGAGGTCCCGGGGTCCACCTCAAGGTCCTCTGGTGCCAAGCCCCCAGGAAAGCCCTTCTGAACACAGGTAGCAGCTCTGCTGATGAGCTCCAGGTTGATGGCACCCCCTCACCCTTGTCCGGCCCAGCCCAGCCCAGTCACTACTCGGGCTGGGGACAGACAAGATGGGCCGCCCTGCCCTGCAGTGTGTACACAACTGGAGGCACTCAAAGTGGCTCTCCCACTGGATGGCCCTGGGGAGAGAAGGGGCCAACCAGCTTCTGGGGTGCCTGGACGGTGCTGGGCTGAGGCTGCGGCCAGCCAGGGCCACAGGGCACCCAGCCCAACAGAAATGCCCAGAGCAGCTCCCCATGGGGGCTCACGGAGGGGCACGGCCCTGGCCTTCCTTCTGGCTGGCCTGCACACAGTGAGACCGCCACGCCCCGAAAATGCAAACACCTGAGAGGACAATGTTGTCTCCTCGTCCTGAGTCAGTGTGGACCCCACTGGCAGCGACAGCCCCCGACAACACGGGCTCATCAAAAGCCCCACCCACCCACATGGGAGCCGTACTTCCTGTGCTTCCTGCCAATCAAGAGACCCCAGCATCTCCAGCCACTGCCCCTCAGAAGCTGTCCCAGCACCTCTGTCGGTGTGAAGCCCTGCAGGAGTCAGGACACAGCCCGCGGCACCGGCTGCTGCGGGGAGCACATGGCCATCAGGAAAGCAGCCAGGGCTCACCCCTATCAACACCAGCCACCATGGGAGCTGTGGTGTCTCGACTGCATGCACACACACAGCCTGGGCGCACGGGGAGATGGCCAGCACAGACACACTCTCCAGGAGCCACGGCGGAGGAGGATGGCCCCAGGCCAGCCCCGCCTCCTTAAGCAGCAGCAGCAGCAGCAGCAGCAGCAGGCCCAACAGGCTGCAGTTTCATTTTCCCCACTAGGCCAGTCCCTAAGCCATGCTCTGAGCAGTGCGGAACTCGTCTCTACAGAACGAACAGCCCGGTGAGGCTCAGGATGTCCACGTGCCCATGGGCCTTCCTCTGCCCTGACAAGGCCATCCCACAGCCCTGTGGTGCCACACACACCCAGGCACCGTGCTCCCGGCTGCCGCTCTGCCCTCAGGGGCTCCACCAACAGTAGGGACACAGGTGCTGGCAGATCACCCAAGCAGCAAAGGGAGCCACAGGAAGAGCGGGCTCCGGGCGTGGGGAGGCCCCCGTGAGTAGCAGGGCTGGGACCAGAAGGTGCACGATGCAGACCTGCCCACTCTTGGGAGGCATGAGCTGCTGGGGGCTGGAGGGCACAACACAAGGCACGCTGGGGATGGTGGAAGCTTTGGGCACAAGAAGCCAGAAAACAAGGCACGGCAGCGGTGAGGGTGGCATGGGGGAAGGGAAACAGGACAAGGTGCCAGGTAGGGTGGGCAGAGCACATCAAATGTGCCCAGTGGGTCTGGTCAGCACATGGCAGCTCTGTGGCTTATGCCACTGTCCTGAGAGGGCTGGGCTGGCATGCGGAGGAACGTCCACCTTCTTCTGTGTTTGTTCACTGGGGCACACGTGCAGGGAGCAGGTATTCCTATTGATCAAAACTTAGGGGGTGCGGCGGTGGTGGGGAGGGCCAGCCGGAACCCACAGACACTGAGCTACAGACACCACACTGGGAAGAGGAGCAGACGCAGAGCAGGCCCTGCAGACTCCACGGGGAGCTGCCACAGAGGCCCGCAGGCCAGTGACAGGTGCCGGTGTGGCCTGACCCCGCCACCCCAGAAAAGGAAGAGCAAAAGCACCTTCCGGGCACAGCCAGGGCCAGGAACAGAGAGCACAGGAGCGGGGCAGAGGCACCGCGCAGTGGGGAGCAGTCGGAACCAAGGCGGGATGGGGCGGGGGCACGAGTCATATGTCTGTGTCGGAAGTTATTTTACCTTTAATAAGCTTTTCGTTTTTAGAAAAGTGTTAGATTTACAAAGAAGCTGCAAACACAGAATCCCCAGAGCCCCACACTCACTCTTCCTATTGCTAACCCTTACACTAGGATGGCCTGTTCGTTAACAATGAACGAATCCATATTGACGCAGCAAGGTCCACACCTGACTGGATCCACGTGCTGCTCTCCTCATGATGAGGCTGGGCTGTGGGTGTGGGGAGGAAGAGCACAGAGGGAAACGTCCCTCTCGTCGCCCCGTACCCAAGGCCCGTCCTGTCAGCGCGGCTCATCGCGGGAGGTGCTGCCCGATCTCCTGGCTGAGGTTGTGACTGTCAGGTCTCCCCATGCAAAGATGCTCTCGTACTTCCCGTCCCGCACTGCGCTCTCGAAGGAAGCTGCTGCACGCAGCCACACTGAAGGGGCAGGGACCACCCTTTACCACGCTGACGGGAGGGGTAGCTATGGGAATTACTGGAAGTTCTGCACCAGACAGCGGCCTCTTCTCAGTCACTCGTTTATATATTCAGCCATTTGTTTATATTGGGATGAAGTCACAGCTATTGAGGCTGCACTCTGAGCTAGAACACAATACTGCTTTGTTTTGCGAATCACACTGTCCGTCCTTGGCCCTGGGGAGCTCCTGCCGTTGGCTGCTGGGTCCCCTGATGCGCCCCCATCAACAGACTTTTCATTCTGGGGCATGTCCTGACTTCCCGGCACTGTAGGGCGCTCCAGGTTCCTCCTGCATTCCCTGCCCTGGCCCGGGAATCAGCCCTTTCTCCAAGGAGCCCTGGTTCTTTTTCATTGGAGAATATTAAAAACTGGCCAGGCATGGTGGCTCATGCCTGTAATTCCAGTATTTTAGGAGACCAAGAAGGGACCATCACTTGAGCCCAAGAGTTTGAGACCAGCCTGGGCAATAAAGTGAGACCCCATCTTTACAAAAAATGTACAAATGAGCCAGGCTTGGTGGTGAGTGTCTGTGTTCCCAGCTACATGGGAGGCTGAGGCAGGAGGATCACTTGAGCCCAGGAGGTGGAGGCTGCCGTGAATCACACCACTGCACTCCGGCCTGGGGGACAGAGCGAGACCCTGCCTCAGAAAAGGAGTGAATGAATTAAACACTGAGACCCGGCCAGGCACGCTGATTCACATCTGGAATCTCAAGAGCACTTTGACAGGCCCCCAGGTAAGTGAGTCACTTGAGGCCAGGAGTTTGAGATCAGCCTGGGCAACACAGCAAGACAAGACCTCCCATCCCTAAAACAATTTAAGTTATCTGGGCGTGGTGGCACGTGCCTGTTGTTTCAGCTACTGAGGAGCTGCGGTGGGAGGCTCGCTTGAGCCCAGGAGGCTGGAGGCTGCAGTGAACCGTGACTACACCACTGCACTCCAGCCTGGGTCTACACAAACGAAAAACAACACACTAAGATCAAAGCACTGGGTGGGCTCACTGCTAGTGGGTGTCACTGCTTCCAGGCCCTCTCAGCTGGAAGAACACGGAGGCACACGTGTGTACACACATGCACTCAGACGCCTCAATCTCCACCTACATGGTGACATTTGTATCCACACTAAGCTAAGCAGGGGTTCCCCCTGAGGTCTCCAGCCCACCCCTGCAGCCATCACTGCCTCGACCACACTGGCCAGACGACCACACCTGCGCATCTGTAGCCTCCCCTCCAACGAGGAGCCTCCTGGAGAGCTTCGTGTTTTCAATCATTTTGTGAAAACAGCAGAAGACGAGCTCAAATGCTACGGAAGCAGCAAAGCAATGCCCCTGGCACCCTCACAAAGACACAGGGAAAGGGGGTCACTTAAAAGCAGGCACAAAAAAGTTTCACGGTTGTGTCTAGTGAAAATCAAAAAGAATAAAGAAGAGAGTAACACCCCCACTGCCAATTAAAACATCCCAGAAAGACACACACGTAACACAGACCAAGACACACAACACAAAGACACACACACAACACAGACGAAGACACACAACACAGACGAAGACACACAACACAGATGAAGACACGAAACACAAAGACACACACACAACACAGACAAAGACACAACACAGGTGAAGACACACAACACAGATGAAGACACAACACAGATGAAGACACACACATAACACAGACGAAGACACAACACAGACGAAGACACACAACACAGACGAAGACACAACAGACGAAGACACACAACACAGACGAAGACACACACGTAACACAAAGACAGAGAACACAGACGAAGACACACAACACAAAGACACACACAAAGACACACAACACAGACGAAGACACACAACACAGACGAAGACACACAACACAGACGAAGACACACAACACAGACGAAGACACACAACACAGATGAAGACTACAACCCAATAAGACAGGGAAACAATGAGATTTAAGAAAATATTTGAGGCCGGGCGCTGTGGCTCACACCTGTAATCCCAGCACTTTGGGAGGCCAAGGCAGGCAGAGGTCAGGAGTTCAAGACCAGTCTGGCCAACATGGTGAAACTCCATCTCTACTAAAAATACAAAAATTAGCCAGGCATGGTGGCAGGCACTTGTAATCTCAGCTACTCGGGAGGCTGAGGCAGGAGAATCGCTTGAACCCGGGAGGCAGAAGTTGCAGTGAGCCGAGACTACACCATAGCACTGCAGCCTGAGGGACAAGAGCGAGACTTCGTCTCAAAAAAAAAAAAAAAAAAAAAGAAAAGAAAGAGAAAATATCTGAAAAAAGAGGCAAAATAAGAATCAGGAATGAGAGGATAAACCATTTTTGAAATGACGTCTAAATTAGAAAGAATACAAAACCTCCACAATGTCCAAGTAGAAGACGGGAAGGAAGAATTTCTTCAAACAATAAAGGAAAGAAGAGATTTCTGCTTCCACTCGTGACAGAGTAACTGAAACTGGACCTCACCTCCACTGTCAACAACTACAAACTGGGTAGAATATATGAAGCTCCTGGCTTCAGACCCCAGATACCGCCGTGCAGGACGGTGGCCCCTGCGCACAAGCAGTGCGTGGGAGCCTCCCAGGCTGTAGGTGGGGACAGTGAAGCCGCACGGGGCCTGCAGTCCGGAGAAGCTGAGGTGGCAGGGATGGAAGTCTCGAGCTGCTGAGCTGTTGAAACCTGCAGGATGAGGAGGAGTCAGGATGGAGCTGCACAGAGAAGGGAGTCTAAACACATCAACAGCGATCCAAGGAAGCCTCTGGACAAAGAGCTGAGGGTGTCAGAGAGAACATCTGCAAGGCCCGGCAGAGAACAGCTCCGGGAAGCACGAGGAAGACAGGTTCTGGAGGTCACACGGGGCAGGAGACAGACATGTTCCCACACCCAGACTGGAGACACCTTGGGTGAACAGATTCAACAGAGATTCCACAATGGCTGTGCCATGGGGACTGGGCTACAATAGCCCAGAGTGAGGGGTTCTCTGGACCTGGCATAACAAAGCTTAAAAACAAGCCTCGGATGGGTCCTAGTTAACCAACAGCAAATTAACTGCCTGCCAGAACAAACCACACTGCTCTTTAAGGGAGGAAAACAGAACTGAGACTTTCAACAACATTGCCACCACAACACCTAGCCTACAAAAAAATTACTAGATAGAATGAAGCGGAAAAATGTAACTCATAACCAGGAAAAATAAGTGAACAGAAACAGGCCAAGAGATAACAAAGATCATGAAAGTAACAAAGACTTTAAAAGAATGAAATAAATATATTCAACGATGTATTTATTTACTTAGACAGTCTCCTCTATTGCCCAGGCTGGAGTGCAGTGGTGCAATGTCAGCTCACTGCAGCCTCCGTCTCCCAAGTGATTCTCCTGCCTCAGCCTCCAGAGCAGCTGGGATTACAGGCGAACGCCACCAAGCCCAGCTAATTTTTGTATTTTTGTAGAGATGGTTTCACTATGTTGGCTACGCTGATCTCAAACTCCTCACCTAAAGTAATCTGTCCGCCTTGGCCTCTCAAAGTGCTGGGATTACAGGCGTGAGCCACTGTGCCCGGCCAATATATTCAGAGTTAGAGGAAAGGTTGGACATAATAAACAAAGCAATTAGGGCTCTCAAAAAATCGCAAACTCCACAAAAGAATAAACAAAAATTCCTGGAACTGAAGAATACATCCAAAATGAAATTTTTATGAGATAAAATTAACATCAAACAGTGCTAATGAGAAGATTACAATAAAAACATCACTTATTAAAATGTGTAGAATGGGCCGGGCGCGGTGGCTCAAGCCTGTAATCCCAGCACTTTGGGAGGCCGAGACGGGCGGATCACAAGGTCAGGAGATCGAGACCATCCTGGCTAACATGGTGAAACCCCGTCTCCACTAAAAATACAAAAAACTAGCCGGGCGAGGTGGCGGGCGCCTGTAGTCCCAGCTACTCCGGAGGCTGAGGCAGGAGAATGGCGTGAACCCGGGAGGCGGAGCTTGCAGTGAGCTGAGACCCGGCCACTGCACTCCAGCCTGGGCGACAGAGCAAGACTCTGTCTCAAAAAAAAAAAAAAAAATGTGTAGAATGCAGTTAAAGCAGGGCTAAGGAAGAAATTTATAACTATAAATGTTCATATTAGGAGAGAAGGCTTAAAATGAGTGATTCATACATCCACCTTAAGAAGCTAGAAAAAGGAAGTACATATTAAATGCAAAGTGGAAGGAAAAAATAGAAATCTATGAAATGAAAAATAGGCAAATAATGAAGAATTAAACACAAAGTTAGCCTGGAAAACAAACAAACAAAAAAAACTGATCAATTTCCCAAGCAGACTAAGCAGAAAAGAAACAGAAAGCCAAGAGAGGAAGATCGGAAATGAAAGGGACACTCCTACAGACCCTACAGATATTAAGTGGGTAACAAGGCACTGCAAGGAACTAAATGCCAAGAGAAAATGCAGATGAAACAGACAAATTCACAAACACAAGCTACCAAAACGGACATACGAAGAAGCAGAAAATCTGAATTTATAATTAAAAACCTTTCTACAAGGAAATGGCAGGTGCAGGTGGCTTACGGATGAACTCTACCGAGGATATAAGTAAGAAATGATACCAACCATACACACACTCTTTCAGAAAACAGAGGAGGAGGACCAGCATAATGCTGCTGCCAAAGTGAGACACGGCACTCCGAGAAAAGGGAAATTACAGCCCCATATCCTTCATGAACGTGGATACAAAACTCCGTAAGAAAATAGGAACAAACTAATTCAACAATGTATTGAAAGGGTAATACAGCATAGCCAACAGAGATTCACCCAGTAATGTAAGCTCAGCTAACACTTGAAAATCAATGTCATTCACCACATTAAAGAAAGGAGAAAAAAATATGGCCATCTCAAGTAGATGCAGACACAGCACATGGCAAAACACACGTGCAAACTCTCAGCAAACCAGGAACAGAAGGGACCACACTCAGCTGAGAAAGAACATCTATAAAAAATCTAAAGCTAACATCAAATGCTGCTGATGGAGTAAAGATTTTCCCCCTAAAATCAGGAACAAGGCAGGGGCTCTGAGCATTTCTCACTCTCACTACTCTTATTCGGTGCCACTCTTACACCAGTGGCACAATGAGGCCACTGTAATGAGGCAACAAAAAGGTGCACAAGGCATAAATACTGGAACGGAAAAGGTCATCTTGTTTGGCAGGTAACGCGGTTATGTAAACAGAAAAGTCTAAGGAAACTGGCAAGTCTGCTAGAACTGATAAGTAAGTTTAGTGGCATCACAGGGCACAAGGTCAATATAGAAAATTAATTTTATTCCTATACAATAGTAACAAATAAATGGAAAATACAATTTATAAAACTGCTATTTACAATACAATTTTTAAATTCAGGAATAATCTTAAACACAAACGTACAAAACACCTCTCACAAAACAATGCTGAGAAAAATTAAAGACCTAAACGTGAAAAAATTTATCATGGCCATGGATTAGAAGACTCAATATTGTTAAGAAGTCAATTTTCTTAATTCAATACAATCCTATCAAAATCCCAGACTAATTTCTTATTTTTAAAAGAAATTAGCAAGAAGATTCTTGTTTGTTTGTTTGTTTGTTTTGAGACAGAGTTTCGCTGTTCTTGCCCAGGCTAGAGTACAGTGATGTGACTGATCTTGGCTCACTGCAACCTTTGCCTCCCGGGTTCAAGTGATTCTCCTGTCTCAGCCTCCTGAGTAGCTGGGATTACAGGCACCCACCACCATGCCCAGCTAATTTTTGGTATTTTTAGTAGAGATGGGGTTTCACCATGTTGGTCAGGCTGGTCTCAAACTCTTGACCTCAGGTGATCTGCCCACCTTGGCCTCCCAAAGTGCTGGGATTACAGGCATGAGCCACTGCGCCTGACCTAACAAGAGGATTCTTAAATGCACATGGAAATGCAAAAGGACTTTGAAGGATCCAACCATTCTTGCAAAAGAAGACCCAAGTAGCAGGACTCACACGAATTTCAAGACTTACCTTAAAGCTACAGTATTAAACACCGATATAAACATAAATAGAATAGTGTTCAAAACTAGCCCTACACTTACATGGTCAACTAGACTTCAACAAAGGTGGGAAATCAATCTAAGGGGGAAGGAAAATGTTTTAAATAAATAGGTCTGAGAAAACTGAGTATCTCTGAAGAAAAAGAAACCTTCAATCCCTACCTCACACCAAGACGGATCAGAAATTCAGACATAAAAGCAAAACTACAATGCTTCTACAATAAAACATGGGACAGTATCTGTGCCAAGCTCAAAGTAGGCAAAGATTTCCTAGAATGCAAAAAGCACTAACCAAAAAGTGACAAAACATATTTCATCAAAATTAAATCATACACACACTTCTATTCAATATACTATTAAGAAAAATGAATAGGCAAACCACGGATGGCATATATCCAACAAAAGACTTCTAGCTAAACTACAGAAAGCAGGTCTACAGTTCAACAATAAAAGAGACAGCTCAATGTTTAGAAGGGCAAAAGACTGGAATAGACATTTTACATAGGAAGACAAATAATGGCCACTAAGTACAAGGGCAAGTGCCACGGCCTCCAGAATGGCCAAACCTGCACAGACTGAGAACACCCAAGGCATGGAGGAGGCAGGAACCAGGAGACTGACGTGCTACTGATGGGGCTAGGAACTACTGAGGAAAAAGACACAACTACTGAGGAAAAGGGCTGGCAGTTTCTTAGAAAGTTAAATGTGCATGTAGGATTCCATAATTCCGTGGCTAAGTACTGACCCAAGAGAAACAAAAACAAACATCCACATAAAGGCTCCTACAAGAACGTTTACAGCAGCAGTGTTCACAATAGCCAGACACTGAAAACAACCCAAAGTCCACGAACAGAAGAACAGCTCAACAAATGACAGTATATTCACACAACAGAACACCACTCAGCACCCCAAAGCATAAAACCACCACTAAGATGCAACACACAGCTAAGCCCCACAGATGTGATATTGGGGAAAAACACCAGAGACAAAAGCAGGGATCATTTGATTCCATGTATCCGATGTTCTAGAAAAGTCCCAATCAGTCTCTGATGAAAACAAATCAGAACAGTGGTTGCCTATTGGGAGGGAGGTGGCTGGCAAACAGTGAGGGCTGACTGGGAAGGCACGTGCTGGTGTTTTCCGGGAAGATGGAAACATTTTGCATCTTGACAGGGGTGTGGGCTACAGGGGAATTCATATTCATCAAAACTCACCTAACTGTATACTTGAGATCCGTGCATTTCATTGTTTGTAAATTATATGTCAATGCTGAAAAACTAAAAGTTTCTACAAAGGAGGAAAGAGAGAAAGCATTTAAGAGAAAGCGGCAGACAAAATTAAAGGAAAAAAAGACTTGCAACCACGTAGGAAAAGGCACATGTCACCTCAGACCAACCCACACCAAGGTGTTCTAGTAATATTACTAGACTCATGATAAACAGAAAATCCTTTGATAAAAGGTAAGTTTGCATACAAAGGAAAGAAAATTGTATTTCCATTAGATGCCAGTAACACTTTAAATCAGAAGGCTATTGTCATTGACAGAATTCCCGCGAACTCACAGGTTGAAGCCCGTACCCCCAGTGCTGTGATGCTATTTGGGGATGGCGCCATTGGAGGTAATCAGGGTTAGATGAAGTCATGAAATAGGGTGGGGCCCTCGGGATGGGATTATTGGCCTTATATGGAGAGGAAGGTTCTAGGCAGAGGTCAGTAGTAGCCGCAAACAACACGAAAACACAACCAGATATTACGCACCTCCTCTGGAAGAACACAGCCACCAGCGGAGCCAACTGGCCTCCAAAGAAGAAGAACGTGAATGCGATCAAGGTCTAAATCTAGCTGCCAATTTACAGGAAATACAAAAGAACATGCTAAACAATACCACAGCATGCAATTAGCAAAATTCAGACCCTGGGAGACACCACAGGAAGAGCAGGCAGGCTCCGTTAACAAAGTAAGTGAACGGAAAAAAACCAAACAGGAAGCGCAGAGTGGATCCAGAGACATGGGGCAGAGCCTGCAGCCTGCAGACCACTCGGCACCGTGCCGTCACCTCTGGTCCAATGTCGCCTAAGGTGCTGTCCCTGTAGGGGCTGAGGGTGGCCCTGGAATTTGTGCTATTTTTGCAACTTCTTAGGAATTTATAATGATTTCAAAATATAAAGTTAAGAGAGTTTCACAATCTGTCATCCAAGTGCAATGCATGGGCCTTATTTGAATCCACATTCAACTCTCTAAATACAAGTCATGAGACACTAGAGAAACATAAAGGCTGGATACTCAGTGCTACGAAGAAAGCACTACTTTTGGTATGATAATGAGACATCTTATGTTTAAGGAAAAGAATCCCTCTCTTTATAGACATACAGAAAACAGTCACGGATGAAACATGTTCCGAATTTCCTTCCAAATCATCTGGGTGATGCGGGAAAATTACAACTGAGTTGGGTGTGAGCCTGAACACATGGCTTTGAACACGTGTACCCACCAAAATCACTTACCCTTCTCTTAAAATTAGTCCATGAATCCAACCTCTATCAAAGAAACGCACAGAATTTCTCGAGAGATGCTGCCCCATGAAACCCCAACCAGTCTTTTTCCTAATGACAGCTTTCCATCGGTTCTCCCAGCTCCTCCGAACAGCAGAGCTACCTGAGCTGAGCGATTTATGTTCCATCCCAGCATTGCAGCCGTGGTAGGGGCACCACGGGGCCACAACGGAAGAGCTCGACAGTCAGGTGTGGCTCGAGGATGCAAGCTCTTCTCAGCAAGGGTGCACGCACAGCACTGCTAGCTCACAAAACTCATGTGCGTGTGTGCACGTGTGTGTATGCATGTGCGTGTGTGCATGCAGCACAAAACAAGAGTTCACGATGTTTTACTTCTAACCAAAGATCACATGTTCAAGGAAGAAAGGAAAATAATCCCTTCCTTGGAGTCAAATCGAACCACAGGAAAAGTCCCATAAATGGCCGAATGGCAGAATCAGTAAACGACGTTTTAAGTCATGCTAACTCTATCCCATCCATCCAGAAAGCCAGAGGAAACATGAGATGTGGTAAACAGAGAGAAAGAAGATTTTTCTTAAAATCCAAACTGGACTTCTAGATGTGGGCATGAAGATGTCTGAGGTGAGCACCATGTGGGCCGCTGCAAAGCCAAGGGGGCTGAGCTCAAAGACACAGCAGCGGCAACTCCACAGAGGAAAACAGAGGGAAGAGGACTGAAGATGAACAGCCCATGCCTGAGCTCCGGCCACCTAACGAGGACAAGCCACAGGCTGGAAAACATCTTTCAAACACACAGATCTGATAGAGGACTTCTATCTAAAGCAGACAATGACCTCTTACGACTCAGTAACAAGAAGGCAAGTCACCCAATAAAAAATGGGCAAAAGACTGAACAGAAACTTCACCAAAGAGGAGATATGATTAGCCAAATGAAGCACACGAAAAGATGCTCAACATCGCTGGCCATCCGCGAAATGCCAAACACAAGCACAGGATGCTGCAGCCACACAAGGGACGGCTGTGACCACGGGACGGCCAGGCCACGTGCCCGTGGGATGACCACAGATGAGCATGCCACGTGCCTGCGGGATGACCACGGGATGGGCATGCCACGTGCCCGCCACCGCACCGAGAAGCAGGGCTCTGAGGCTGCTGGTGGGGGTGCAAAATGGTGGCACTGGAACTGCTTTAGAATGCCATTGGGCAGCTTCTACAAGCATCAAGCCTATGCCCACCTACGGCCCGGGCGCCACACTCTCAGCTACTTCATGGAAAGCACGCGTTTCTACTGAGCCCGCACACAAATGTTCACGGCAGCTGCAAGTGTGCTGGTCAGAAAGGAGGGGACCTGCACGCCCACCGTGGGGAGGCAACACGCCGTGGCCTCAGCATCCACAGAGTGTGCCTCAGCCACAGAGAGCAGTGGCCTGGGAAACACGTGGAACACGGAAGACTCCTACAGCAAGTGTGCTGAGTGACACAGGCCAGGTGAACATCAGGTTCACACTGTGATTCCGTTCACGGGAAAATCCAGGAAACTAAAGGTGTGACCACGACGACGGAAGCTTGTCAGTGGCTGGGAGCTAGGAAGTGGGGAGAGAAGTGTCCCAGAAAGGCAGGAGGAAACCGGAACCCCGGGGCGATGGGTGTGTTCCTCTCTCCCTGGCGTGGCCATGGCTTCAGGGGTACACATGCACATGTCCACACTTGTCAAGCTGCACCCTTTAAACACAGGTGGTTCACTGTATGTCAAGCAGACTGCAGTAAAGGTATAAAAGAAAAGCAACTCCTCGCTGGGCTCCTGGCCCAATGGCTGCCCATTGTCCCCCTTTAGACTAATGGGCATCTCAGACTTGGGGCATTCCCTCCAGAACTGGCTCCTTGGGTGTCCTCCACAACTCCGGACACTTGCTCCATCCTCCCACTGCCTCAGAGGAACGCAGGAGTCCTCCCTGGACCCCCTCAGACCCCACCTCCACCCATCAGCAGGTCCTCACGGCTCTGCCCACAAACCACGCCTGGAGGTGTCTCTTCCTCCCACGTCCCCCACCCACACACCTCCGCAGGCCTCCTGTGTCACTACCATGGTCTCAGGCAGGCCCCCTTGTGCCCCCACCCTCCAATCCACTCTCCACGTGACTGTGAGTGTGATCTCGGCAAGTCAGCTCTGACCCCACCCCCAGCTGCTCAAAGCCCCTCACGGCTCCTGCGCCGTGCAGCGAATGAGCCTGAGTGCTCCCCACGCCGCCTCTGTGCTCTCCCCACCTCCCCTCGCTCTGGTCCCTCGAGTCTCCTCTGCGGCCTGGGCACCCAGCATGTTCACGCTGCGGGGCCAGCCACCTGCCCTTTGCTGTGGCCGGAGCGCTCCTCCTCAGACATCCCATGTTCTGGTCAGCCATTCGTTTCCTACGTCTCTGGCCGCCCTACCTGGCGCTCCTCAGTCCGCGACCGACAGGCACATCTGTCCAGCACTCCTGTTACAATGTAAGGCCTCTAAGGGCAGGAGTCTTATGTCCACTGTACTCCTGGCACCCGGAACAGGGGGACAACAGGCAGTCAATATTTGTTAAATGAATAAAAGAAATGCCACGTCAGCATCAGAGCAAGAAAGCAACCCTCAAAGCAGAGAGGTGATGCGTGAGTGGAGGGCAAGCAAGTGAAACCTGTCTCCCCTCTCACTCATGTTCTCAGTCCATGCCTGTGCCCTGCAGTTGCACAGTGACATCCAGGGTGATGCCAACACCCAGGGTGCCAGAGGATCCTCAGCGGCACTGACGCCCTCCCGTCTGCATGAAACACTCTGCCCCGGTGCTTGCCAGGGCTCAGTCACCCACACTAGGGCGGACTCCAGCACTAAACGAGCACTCAGCTAGAAGGCAACCACAGCCCCAACACTGGCCATGGCGGCATCTGGGGGGAGTGGACCTCAGGACTTGTGGCACCTGCGCCAAGGGAAGGGACTGGGGGAGAGCCAGTCACGTGCCCTGTCTGTTGAACGTGGGATCTGGTACAGTTGAAAAGGGCCTGTGGCAGGGCGGCCGGCTAGGCAGTGAGTGTCGGATCTGCGGCTCTTCCCGTCCCTCCAGGCTTGCCTCCTGCCCCAGCCGTGATGGGAGCAGGGCGCTCCTAGAACAGGGAGGAGACTGGCAGGGGCAAGGAGGTGGGAGGGGGCAGCCTTCGGCTGCACTCCAGACAGCATCCCACCCTTTCTCAGTAGCTTATGCAATTTATAGCTGAGAAATGGCCCATGAGGTCGAAAATCACAATGACGGCTGCACCAAGGGGGATGTCAGACCTGGGAGGGTGAGAAGGGAGGTCTGGACTCAGGAGGCAGTTTTCTGGGGCCGCCAAGGGCCTCGTCCATGGAAGGTCTCACAGCACCTGCCCACTGGGCAGCCCGCATGGCTGGCGGCTCCTGGCACCCATGCTACGCTCTCAGCTGCCCCAGAAGCTAAGACTGTCAAACAAGTGGCACTGAAAACCCCCAGGTGACAGGAGAGCCCCGTGTGTGAATTCTTCCCCCACAGCTCCCTTCAGAGTAGACTCAGCCAGCCAGAGAACTCGAGGTGGAGGCTGCAGCGAGCGGGGAGAAACCCACGCCGTGTCTGCACTCACGCACGTCAGGACAGCCAGGGCAGGGCACTCTCGGACCCCCAGAAGACCCCCAGGGCTTACGCAGCAGCTGTGTCACGAGACGTCTGCGGCACGGAGGGAGCGCCTAGGCTAGGCCGGGGACCTGCTCTCCCGACCACACAGCAAGCCCAGCAGCCACCCGAGGGGGAACTGAGGGGAAGGGGACCACACTGGGGCACAGACGCCGAATGGCCGGCTTTGTCAGAAGACTCTAGGCGAACCGTGGAACAACGTGCAAGGGAAAGGAAAGAGCCTCGTTCACAGAGAACCTTCTAAGTGCCGGGTGCCACATGAAACAGGTGTGTGTGTCCCAGGCACCCCGACTTCAGCCAATAGGCCTCTGCACGGCAGAGCCGGAACAGATGCCACAGCCTCACCGGACCCTCCGCTACTAAGGAGTCCTTTGATTGGAAATCAAGGCTGCCTCCCTCTAAAGCATGGTCCTGCTGCAGAAAAAACAAATTTAGCCACCCAGCCCAACACTTTGGGAGGCCTTGGTGAGAGGATCACTTGAGGTCAGAAGTTTGAGACCAGCCTGGGCAACATAAGGAGACCCCCCCCCCGTCAAAGAAATCTTCAACATTATCTGGCATGGTGTACCTGTAGCCCCAGCTACTTGAGAAGCTAAGGTGGGAGAACAGCAAGGGGCCAGGAGCTCAAGGCGACAGTGAGCTCTGATTGCGCCCCTGCACTCCAGCCTGGGTGAGAGCATGAGACCCTGACTGCCTAAGTAAATAAATGATAAAGGAAACACAAGTGTGCATTTTAGGAAACAAACACACTGCCTTTGAACTTGGTTCCAGGACCCACAAAAATGGCTTTTGAAGCAAGTAGACCCCAAGGTAGGGATCGGCAACACTACCCAGAAAGGAACCACACCCACATCAAGCTGAAGGTTGATCTGAAGGGGATCGGGGGGCTCTTACAGGGCCTGCCCACAGAAGGGAGCAGCTGGGTTCTGGGAACAGCCAGTCCAAGAGCAGCGCTCCAGCCGGCTCTGAATAATCAGGCTTCAGAATCCCTCAAGTTCCTCAACCGGCAGCCCCCAGATCTGCCCCCGCCCATTTTACTGATAAGGATGCAAGCTCCACAGGGTGTTCACACAGGGTCCTGGCACCACCACCGCCATTTTCAGATCTAGAAAACAGACCCTGTACAAACACTGAAAAGTAACACTGGAGGTTCCAAGCCTCGTCAGCGTCCTGGAATACAACCTCTGTAGCGGCAGGCGTAGAGAAGGTTTAAAAAATATATCTAACTGGGCGCGGTGGCTCACGCCTGTAATCCCAACACTTTGGGAGGCCGAGGCAGGTGGATCACAAGGTCAGGAGTTCAAGACCAGCCTGGCCAATACGGCGAAACCCCGTCTCTACTAAAAATACAAAAATTAGCCAGGCGTGGTGGGGTGCACCTGTAGTCCCAGCTACTCGGGAGGCTGAGGCAGAAGAATTGCTTGAACCCAGGAGATGGAGCTTGCAGTGAGCTGAGATCACGCCACTGCACTCCAGCCTGGGCGACAGAGCAAGTCTGTCTCAAAGAAAAAAAAACAAACAAAAACACCTGTACTGGCTGGCAAAGCACTGCAGAGGGAGCCCAATGGAACACAGTCTCTTTAGGATGCACACCGCACCCTCGTGCTGAGTATCTGGATGGAGCCTCCTAATGCTGCAAGAGGAGCAGAGCAGGTTATTTCCACACCCATTTTACACATGGGAAAATGGATGATAAAAAAGCTCCCCAGCCCTGGTCACATGGCACAGGGCAGCCACCCATACACACATACAAACACGAACCCCCTGGGGGCATGGCACAGGGCAGCCACCCATACACACATACAAACACGAACCCCCTGGTCACATGGCATGGGGCAGCCACCTATACACACATACAGACACGAATCCCCTGGTCGCATGGCACAGGGCAGCCACCTATACACACATACAAACACGAACCCCCTGGTCACATGGCATGGGGCAGCCACCTATACACACATACAGACACAAACCTGCCTCCAGCTGAGTGGACAAAGAGATTTTCCAGCACTTCATCTACCCAAGTTCATAACTGTTCTTACAAAGAACAATCCTAACAGAGCTGCCCCCTGGATCAGCCCCACTCCATTCAGGCTCCCATGGAAGTTGTGTGTGTCTGTGTGTACCTGTGTGTACCCTGCCAGTGTGAGTGTATCTGTGTATCCGTGCATGTGCGTGTGAGTAACTGGTTGTCTGGCAACTGTTCTCCCTTCTTTCTTGCTCCTTCCCTGCCCCCAACCCCCAGCTTGTGACCCCCCATTCCTCTCGGTCCCCTAGGACCCTGAGCAAGCCACAGGTGCACAAACTCAAGCCCACTACAGGCCGGACGCTGGTTCCTCCACTCTCCCTCCAGGCATCTTCTAGGGTCTGCACACCCCTCACTGGTCAGGTGCCTCCTCCCCCTGCACCCTCAACCTCCCGGCCTCGCTCCTGCTGCTCACAGCAGGCCCCGCCCTCCCACCTGGCACAGACTCTGTCTACTTTCCACCCTGCCCCCATCGCCACCACCAGATGGTGACGTCAGGAAACCAGGGTTTCACCTGCTTCCTTCACGGCCACACCCCAGCAGTCACACCCATCCCGGCACCGGGGTGGGGACCCAGAGGTGTTTCTGGTGAGCTCAGGCTGTACCTTCACACTGTCCCCTTCCCCGGGAGCTTCCCAACGTAACGTTCAAAGGGCTCCGAGGGCGCCTCCAGCATGTGCACGTGTTCTCAACAGGGTCTCATCCGCACAGCAGTCTAGGCCCCTGCTACTCTCCCAGCTGTGGGGAGGGCCCCACCACCAGCCTCGAGGACCTATCCACCATTTGTCCACTTTCCTCTCATTTTTGTAAAACTGGCACAAGACGCAGTAACATCTCCAAGCCACGGGGCAAGGCCTGATCCCACACACGAGAGGACTGCCCACCTGGGCTCCAGACAGCAGCTCGGCCCCGGGGCAGCCTGGAGCATCTCCATCACTGCGCTTCCAGGCCCCAGGAGGATGAACAAGCCAGTGGCAGGGCCCATGAAGCCCAAATCCAGCCCCCAAGTGCTGGACACTCAAGATTTTCAGACCCGGGGCGTGGGCTGGTACCAGAACTTGTCTCCTGTCCCACCTTGTTCATGCCTGCTGTCCCACCAGTGAAGACAGAAATAAACTCAAATGTGGACACCCAGCCCCCCAGGGGCCAGCCCTAGACCAACCGAGGAAGTGAAGATTCAGCCCAGGAACAGCAAAGCAAACACACAGGACCCTACATGTGGAAGTCAGCCACCAGGACACAGCGCAGACAGATGTACTCACAAGCGGCACTGCAAAATGAAAACACCTGTACTTCAGTGGACACCACTAAAACAACAAAGACAAGCCACAGACCAGAAGAAAACATTTGCAAATCACACAGCTGGTAAGGCACTAAGTCCACAATAAAGAACTCTCAAAACTCAACAATAAGATGGCATCTAATCTAGGGAAAAACAGAGAAGATTCTAACAGACGTTTCCCCAGAGACATAGGACCGGCTAGGACCACCAAGCGTGGCATGCAAGTCACGGCCACTGTCCGAGCCCGCCACACCCACCAGGATGGCAGGAACCTACGGCAACCACGAGGGCTTGAGAGGCGGTGGGCAAACTGGAGCCTTCGCACACCACTGGGGGGCAGAAAGGCCACAGCCACTTTCAGGAGACTGTCCCACGTCACACACATGCCTCCCGTGGGACCCGGCAATTCTGCACGCCAAGAGCAGGAGACAGCCTTGTAGACAGCCCTGACTGAGCACGTGCCTCCAGCACTGGAGACGACCTAAACGGCCACAAACCGGTGAAGGAATAAGCAGACTATCTTATCCACACAAGGCCGCTTCTCACCAACAGCAAGGAACAAGTTTCTGACACACACACACGGATGGATCTCAAAGCATCTAGCTAAGTGAAAGAAGCAGACTTCAAAGCAGGAACTCTGACTGCATTTACGTGAAATTCCAGCAAAACCCAAATGACAGTGCTGGAAGCGTCCCATGGTTGCCGAGGGCGCGTCAAGGGGTTGGCTTCAAAGGGGCACGTGGGGCCTTCAAGCATCATGCATCATGACCGTGGGGTGCGTATGAGGCTACATGCATTTGTCAGAACACACCAAAGCATACGCTGTATTGCATATAACCTATACATACAACAAAACACACGCTTTAAATTGGTGAATTTTACTGAATATAAATCACACCTCTAGAAAGCTGACCAGACACACACAGAGAATCCACAGCCTGAGGAGAAGCCCTGGACTCCCAATGTGCAGGACTGGCCCGCACATCACCATGGGTTAGAAAGCTGACCAGACACACACACAGAATCCACAGCCCGAGGAGAAACCCTGGACTACTGATGTGCAGGACGGGCCCGCACATCACCATGGGTGAACGCCGCAGGTATGACGGTGAACGGAGACGGCAAACGTGGCGCGGAATGGCTTCGTGACTCCACTGACATCAAGCTCATGGGCCGGACGCAGGGACCCCCGGGGGCTGCTGGTTTTCCCACTGCATAACACGGGCTGGTGTGGGTTCACTGCGTGCTTTCCTGTGTGTGTGCGCTTCACACCTAACATCCGAAAATGAAACGTTTGACAATGTTTCTAAAGCAGAGGGCTGTTGTGCTCATGATGCTTTATTTTTGCTAAATGGTGCTTACTGTATGCTCACTGCATAGTTCCCAATTGTTTTTTGCTGTTTATTTTTTTGAGACGGTCTCACTCTGTCATCCAGGCTGGAGTGCAGTTGTGCGATCATAGATCACTGCAGCCTGCACCTCTGCACTCAAGTGATCCTCTCATCTCAGCCTCCCAAAGTGCTGGGATTACAGGCGTGAGCCATCACACCCGGTTAATTTTTAATTTTTTTTTTTTTTTTCTGTAGAGACAAGGTCTAGTTATGTTGCCTGGGCTGGTCTCCAACTCTTGGGCTCAAGCAATCCTCCCGCCTCGGCATCCCAAAGTGCTAGGATAACATGCCTGGCATCAGTTGCTTTTATATGAAGGATTTCACAATCACAGAAGCTGTACCTGTTTTCAAGATGGAAAGAAGGAAAGCCACACGTCAGGAATGGGGAAAGCCCAGGGCCACCTGGAGGGCAAACTATCCTTAGGGCCTGGGGCCTAGGGTCCTTAACCCTGCCCCCAGCCACAACCCCCAGTGAACACACCCACGGGGGACCACACCCAGAAGCCAGCAGCTTCAGATAGCCCCAGGAGGCAAGGTCGGCCACACGCCAGGCTCATCCCCTGCAATGTGAGAAGTCGCTACTCCCGGAGATAGAAACATCTCAGGAGCCACCCAGCTGGGTACGGCGGCTCACACCTGTAATCCCAGCACTCTGGGAGGTCAAGGAGGGCAGATCACAAGGTCAGGAGATCGAGACCATCCTGGCTAACACAGTGAAACCCCATCTGCTACTAAAAATACAAAAAATTAGCCAGGCGTGGTGGCGGGCACCTGTAGTCCCAGCTACTCGGGAGGCTGAGAGGCAGGAGAATTGCTTAGACCTGGGAGGTAGAGGTTGCAGCGAGCCGAGATCGTGCCACTGCACTCCAGCGGGTGACAGAGGGAGACGCCATCTCAAAAAAGAAAAAAAAAAAAAAAGAAATGTCTCAGGAGCCACCTGAGAAAAGCTGCTCTGTGACTTCGGACAGTCAGGAGCGCTGCATGGAGCCTTGGACGTCACAGTAGTCAACCCCCACGAGGAGCCTCCATACTGCGCATCAGAGGCGGGGAAAACTGGCATTGCCACATACTGCGCATCAGAAGCAGGGAAACTGGCGTTGCCAAGCAAGTAAAACCCGGGCTGGAGTCGGGGAGAGACTGCTCAGGACACACGCGTCCATCGGCAACACCAATCAAAAGGAGACCACAGACCATGAGGAAGACGCAGTCTGGACTAGGAGGGGATGTGCGGGGGGGGGCCGGTTTCTGCAGAGAGAGCCACTGGTGCAGGGGTGGACACGGCCCCCTAAGCCCCGCAGTTCCCCTCACACAGCAGCCAAGGTCATTCCTTCACACGTAACTGTCCCCCAAGAGAGGAGAGCAGCGTGTGGAAGGGGAAAGAGCTTATTCCTACATGCCCAGCCCAGAGCAAAGCACAAACCCATCCTACCCTGGCTCGTCTCCTTTTCCCAAGGGGGCCCACAGCCCAGTCGGCAGAGGAGGAGAAAGTGCCATCAAGTCTACCCCAAACCCATCCCTGCTCCTAGCAAGCTGGCCAACAAGCCTTGCACCAAGGAGGAAAACGCCCAAAACACAACAGCTTTCTTCCACGCCACGCTGGCAGGAGACAGCGACAGCCTCTCTTCCTAGCGCAAGGGGCCTCTCTTCCACAGCCGACCTGGAGGTGCCAACGTCCACGGGGCATGGACAGGCTGTGGCGCTGCCAGCATGCAGAGATGGGTTGAAGCAAGCCAGGGTCATCCTAGCCCTGAAAGAAGTCCCATGCAGCGCCACAGGCCTCGTACCCTCAGACAGTACGCCTTCGAAGCACAGCACAGCCCGTGGGCCCGGGGACATCCAGGAAGGAAGACACGGGCGGCCGGGCTGGGGGTCAAGTGTCCTCCTGGGGTGAGGGTGATCACTGACTGCCAGGAGGCCAGGAGCCAGGTGGAGGTCATGCAGAAAGAACTGCCTGAAGCCATCAGCGGGAGGGCCGGGGGCCAAGATTTCAGTATAAATTTAGAAGGCAGAGTAATGTACCACTGCACCTCCAAAACTGTCCATTTCAAGTTCAAGTCAAGCCAAACTCTGAACACTAAAGTGGCTACTGGAGCCTGAGCCTGTCTAGTCATTCTCCTGGCCCCCAGCCAACCACTGGCTGTGGGAGGGCAGGGGCCTCCAGGGATCTCTGACCCCTCTCCCTCCTGAAGCCCGCGTTTCGCTCATCCAGGAAAACCCCTGGGCTGGGGGACAGGTAGGAGGACTTAAGGGCCCCCATCTATCATGCCACTGAAAAAAGCGGAGGAGCCCCCACACTCACCTGCTCACGGCAAGGCGGAGGGGCGTGGACTGGTGGTTAAAACAAACAAGAGCGCTCATGACCCCGCAGGAGCTCACAGGCTCAGAAAAGCCAGGGGACAGGTGAGACTCTGCCTCTCTGTCACTCTGCACTCTCCCCACCCCCAGCTTTACCAAGCCCAGCAGGCGCTGAGCACAGGCAGCTAGTGCCCAGGCTGCCTAAGAACAGGGTGGTGGAGCCCTGCCAGGCCACCCCACCCTTCTCTGGCTGGTATAAAAACCTTGGCTGCAAAATTTAGTCCAGGCTGAGTCCCTGAGTCCCACAGGAAGGAAGCTGGGAGCCCCACAAGGGAGGAGCAGTGGTCTGTGAGAGCACAACCCCCACCCCTGGAGCTGGTGAGAAGTCAGCCCGAAGTGCCCACTCGCCGACCCCTGAGGACCCCTGGCTGTGGGGACCCTCTCGGTCACGGGTCAGACCCCAGGTCCTGCCATGGCCATCTGGCCTGCAGGGGCTCAAACAGAAAAACTGGAAATCAATGTTTTTGTCAGTATTTTTTCCCCCAAAAAATACTGAGAGCAGTCGAGAAACAGCTTTTCCTTAGAAAAATGCCAGAAAGAAATGGAAATGTGCCCCTGCACTCTGGAACAGTGGGGGGTCTCCAAAGACAGACACAACCCCGAGAGATGCACGGAGGTGACTGATGCCCTGCCCTCCCCTTCACAGAACGCAGCAAAGCCACCCACCATAGGCCTGCGGGAGAACGGGCACTCCTGATATGCGCGCAGGCAGTTCTGGGTGGGCAGGGCAGCTTCCTGGGCACATACCGGCTACACTGCAAAGGGTGTGGTCAAACGTCACTGCACAGACCCCCGAGGTGATAGTTCAAACAAACACCATCCTCCCTGTCCTGCTGTGGACGCTGGGTGTGGGGTGCGCCTGGGGCAGGGCTCTGGCCGGAGGGGGTAATAGGGTGGCCTCCAGAAGGCTGGGAGGAAGGCAACTGAAGACCTGGAAGCCCACTCCCAGGGGAAAAAGGCACCAGGCGGGCAGGTGGGCTGCTCCTGCAGGGGCACATTCCCCTCTAATTGGAAATGCTGTTTTCGTCTTTGAAACTGGAGAAAATGCGTCATATGTGGGAGTACCCCACATTCCAAAGGTGACAGGCACAAGGCAAGAGGGAAAACTAGAGTGGGAGGTGCCACCGCCCATACTTCAGATTCCTCAAGTGGGGGTCCATGGCTGAGGCTGTGCAGGGAGGAGACACAGCACAGGGCACCCTTGGGAACAGAGGGGTGCAACAGCTGTCCCCCCCGCAGGGCAAGGTGGCCTGGCAGCCCAGTCCCTCACGCACAGAGAGTTCCACGCAGCCTCTGCACTGGCCACCCAGCCAGCCCTGATCCAGCCTCAGGCCTCAGTCAGAGAACCCTCCTCAAACCAAGTCACCAGGACCTGCCTCTCCCTCTCAGGGTCAGGCACATGCCCCCTCAGGCCAGCCTTGCCCCGGAGTCCTCAGCCCCAGGAGCCTGCAGACTGTTCCTCCCACCCCCAACGTCGTTCCTGCCAGCCTTTGTCCAATGTCACCTAGGAGACCCCAGCCTCCACCTCAACCAGCAATGCCATCTGCTCTGTGTCTTGCTGGGTCCTATCAGTCCAACGGGAGCAGGAGTGGGAGCACAGCAGTGATTTTCTGCTCTGTCCTAGGGGCTGAGAACAGGGGCAGTGCTAGCAGGTGGAACCTGAAAGCGTTTGAGTGAATAAGCTCCTCATATACAAATACGAATGTCTGCAAACCAGTAAGAACAAAATGACCATCATCCCCTCCCCAAAAAAGGGGCAAAGAAAACACCATCCACAGGCAGACAATTACTACAAATGGTCAAAACCACAAGAAGATCAACTTCCCTAATTTAGAAGCAACTGAAGACAAGACCCTCCAATGACAGCCAGTGCTAGGCACCCCTGGCTGAGAAGCTCCTCAGAACGTTGAGAATGTAAAATGGGAATTTATCTCAAGTATTCAAACTCTGAGTGACTACGAATAATAAACCTGAAAGAAGCATTGTTCATGAAAGAAAATGCTGGAAACTGCCTAACACACTCACAGGGCCTCTTTAGCAAGTCCGGCTATGCAGTCATCAAAGAGGGAGAAGAGCCCAGCAGGCAGGGACCCGGGAGGTCAGCGCCAGGGCTGCAGGGGACCCGGGAGGTCAGCGCCAGGGCTGCAGGGGACCTGGGAAGTCAGAGCCAGGGCTGTGAGGGCACTCGGGTGGCCAGAACCAGGCTTGCCTGGTGACAGCTGGAAGGTACATACCTCCAGAGCTTTAGGGGTAAGCCTGTGTATTTTACTTTCTTTATATTTCTATGAATTGTTGGAATTTTCCATGTCAAAATACATCATCACCACAATCAGAAGAAAAAAAAAACTATTTTAAGCCGGGCGCGGTGGCTCAAGCCTGTAATCCCAGCACTTTGGGAGGCCGAGACGGGTGGATCACGAGGTCAGGAGATCGAGACCATCCTGGCTAATCCGGTGAAACCCCGTTTCTACTAAAAAATACAAAAAACTAGCCGGGCGAGGTGGCGGGCGCCTGTAGCCCCAGCAACTCGGGAGGCTGAGGCAGGAGAATGGCGTGAACCCGGGAGGCGGAGCTTGCGGTGAGCCGAGATCGCGCCACTGCACTCCAGCCTGGGTGACAGAGCGAGACTCCGTCTCAAAAAAAAAAAAAAAAAAAAAAAAAAAAACAACTATTTTAATTTCGGGAAGAGTGAAAAAGCCTACAAAGAAAATGCCCAGCTTCTCCAATGCAAGCAGAAGCTGCTGAGGCACAAACAAGGCGAGAGCTGTGGAGACAGGCTGGGGGGCTGTGGCCACCCCATCAGGTGGGCTCCTAGGTGGCTGGTACCACAGTCAGGACAACTCACTCCATCAGTAGAACTTTCTTCAGGATGGAACACAGGGCTTGGGTTGAATTTACCTCCATTTTAAGAAGTAAACTGGTTTTCCCTCAAAATGTCTTTAACAAGTAGACACTGCAGGTCCAACAGGGAGAATGAGAAGCGTGGGCGGGCACCACAAACACGTGTGTCTCAGGACTGCCGGCAGCAGGCACCCCTCCACCAGTCTCGGGTAAGGCGCTGTCACTCCGGTTGTTCACACTGAAGCCAGGTGCAGCCTGTTCGGAATGTGGAAGACCCAAGATGGGCCTGAGGCAAGACGGGTGGCAGAGGTGGCCCCCCAGTGACACACTGCTGGGGAAGAGCCCTGGGCCTCCCCGGGAGGCTCCAAGCCGTTCCTGACGACAAGGGGCAAAGTCTCATCTCTGACTCCCCACTGCCGGCACAGCCACACACGGTGGTCCTGACGCCCGTTGCCCACTCTCTCCACATCCTTAGACCCTTCCTCTCTCCTCACACTCGACCTCCTCAGAACTTCCTGAAGGCGGTGCTTGGGAAGTAATTTTTTCAGAATTCACACATGAGAAAATATTCTCATTCTATTCTCACAGAATTGATGTACTGATGCCGAGGTCTACTCTGGAAATCCTTTTCTGAACACGTTTTGAAGACCGTCTTCTAGTTTCCAGGTTGGAATTCATATTCTGGTTCTCAGTACACTGTAGATGACCTGGTGCTAGGCTCTGAAAGTGTCCCCAAAAAGCATGTGCCGGAAACGGAACACCCAGTGCTGCAGCGCTAGGAGGTGGGGCCTGGTGGGCGGTGCTTAGGGGTGGGGCTGGAGGTGAGGCCTGGTGGGCGGTTATTGGGGTAGGGCTGGAGGTGGGGCCTGGTGGGCGGTGCTTAGGGTGGGGCTGGAGGTGGGGCCTGGTGGGCGGTGATTAGGGGTGGTGCTGGAGGTGGGGCCTGGTGGGCGGTGATTGGGGTGGGGCTGGAGGTGGGGCCTGGTGGGCGGTGCTTAGGGGTGGGGCTGGAGGTGGGGCCTGGTGGGCGGTGATTGGGGTAGGGCTGGAGGTGGGGCCTGGTGGGCGGTGCTTGGGGTAGGGCTGGAGGTGGGGCCTGGTGGGCGGTGATTGGGGTGGGGCTGGAGGTGGGGCCTGGTGGGCGGTGATGGGGGTGGGGCTGGAGGTGGGGCCTGGTGGGCGGCGCTTAGGGGTGGGGCTGGAGGTGGGGCCTGGTGGGCGGTGCTTAGGGGTGGGGCTGGAGGTGGAGCCTGGTGGGCGGTGCTTAGGGGTGGAGCTGGAGGTGGGGCCTGGTGGGCGGTGCTTGGGGGTGGGGCTGGAGGTGGGGCCTGGTGGGCGGTGCTTAGGGGTGGGGCCGGAGGTGGGGCCTGGTGGGCGGTGCTTAGAGTGGAGCTGGAGGTGGGGCCTGGTGGGCGGTGCTTAGGGGTGGGGCTGGAGGTGGGGCCTGGTGGGCGGTGCTTAGGGGTGGAGCTGGAGGTGGGGCCTGGTGGGCGGTGCTTGGGGGTGGGGCTGGAGGTGGGGCCTGGTGGGCGGTGCTTAGGGGTGGGGCCAGAGGTGGGGCCTGGTGGGCGGTGCTTAGGGTAGGGCTGGAGGTGGGGCCTGGTGGGCGGTGATTAGGGGTGGGGCTGGAGGTGGGGCCTGGTGGGCGGTGATTGGGGTGGGGCTGGAGGTGGGGCCTGGTGGGCGGTGATTGGGGTGGGGCTGGAGGTGGGGCCTGGTGGGCGGTGATTGGGGTAGGGCTGGAGGTGGGGCCTGGTGGGCGGTGATTGGGGTAGGGCTGGAGGTGGGGCCTGGTGGGCGGTGATTGTGGTGGGGCTGGAGGTGGGGCCTGGTGGGCGGTGCTTAGGGTAGGGCTGGAGGTGGGGCCTGGTGGGCGGTGATTAGGGGTGGGGCTGGAGGTGGGGCCTGGTGGGCGGTGATTGGGGTAGGGCTGGAGGTGGGGCCTGGTGGGCGGTGATTGGGGTAGGGCTGGAGGTGGGGCCTGGTGGGCGGTGATTGTGGTGGGGCTGGAGGTGGGGCCTGGTGGGCGGTGCTTAGGGTAGGGCTGGAGGTGGGGCCTGGTGGGCGGTGATTAGGGGTGGGGCTGGAGGTGGGGCCTGGTGGGCGGTGATTAGGGGTGGGGCTGGAGGTGGGGCCTGGTGGGCGGTGATTAGGAATGGGGGAGGCTCTGCCCTCCGAATGGATTAATGTGATTCTGAAAGGGCTTGGGGCTCTGAGTTCCACCTCCGGCCCTTCCACCTCTCCCCACGAGGTGACACTACACAAAGGCTCTGGGCAAACAGGTGACCCTCAATCTCGGAATTCCAAACCTCCAAACTGTAAGCAATAAACCTCAGTTCTCTGTAGACCACTCAGTCTCAGGTATCGTTTCAGCAGCACAAACAGACGAAGGGGTTTTGTTTTGCTTTGTTTTTCTCTCTGGAAGTTTTAAACATACGCTCTTTATCCCTAGCATCTTCTGATGTCGCCTTTTCATTCACTGCATTGGACACTGTGTGAGCCAATTTCACCTGTGAATTCATTTCTGGAAAACTGTGGCATTCCTTTGACGATTTCCTCCCTTCTATTTCCTGCTCTTTCTGGAACTCCTACCAAGCTATAGCGACCCCTGCCTGATGCTCGGTTTCGTACCTTTGCGCTCCTGATGTCTGCGCCTGATACCCTGCCCCGCGCAGTCGGCCTGCTGGGAAGGGCGCCCAGCACCATCTCCCACGCCTCACTGGCTGTCTGATCCTCCTCTCAGGCACTCTTTGCTGTGCGCCGGACGCTCCTTTCTGTACACGTCTGCTCTTGCTACTTGGTCTTTACAACTCTGAGGAGACTCACGAACGCTCTGCTTGACTCTGTGGTTTGGGCTGGCTTCCTGCTTTTTCATCTGCTTTGGTCTATCTGGTGACCCCAGCCCTCACATCACACGTGGCAGGAGGCACTGCAGAGCTCGCTGACGGCTCCAGGTGCACGGAGGGGGGCTACGCTGGGGGAGTCTGGCTGTATTCAACACCTTTCCAGCATCACAGGAAACGACTTACCAGATTGAAGGGACTCACCCAGCATCCACATGATTGAATGCAGAGGCCACATCAGGGAACACACTGACATTTCAGAACACGAAGGGACACGGGGCAGCCCATCCTCTCCACTCGCAGTGCCTGAGGGTTTTTTCTCTTGGCTGGGGAGACTCCCATTCTCTGCCTGGAGGGTGGACCTTACCTGCTGGGGTCCTGAGGACCCGGTGTGGGGGGTGGCAGAAGGGGACATCCACAGTGGATGCGGAAAGCTGTCAAGGCTTCGTGTGCAGGATGACGCCCTCCACTGCGCCTGGGTCTCAGTGGACAGTGCTATGATCCCACATGCTCGGACTAATCCTCCAGACTCAGATCAGACATGAAGGGGTGTCCAGCTGCTTCTAAATACACCTCTAGTCTCCAGGCCACCTCTGCTGTCTTCCAAGGGGCTCCCAGACTCCACCACAGCTTCTCCGTGAAAACACTTCCCCTGCTGGTCAGATTTCAGGTTTCCTGAGTTTGCGTTCATTCCACCTGAGCCTCAGCTTTCCAACTTCCAAAATGTGTCTGCTCCTGTCTCCTCTGCACTCTCTGCTCCTGTGGGTTTCTGCCTCTCCGAAACTCCCCGGGAGCTTATCCAAGTGGGGTCGGGAAGCAGGGCCAACACAGAGGCTCACTGGTGCTCGTCAGTCAGAACCCTGTCTCTCCGCTCTTCAGCGTGCTAGTGGGACGGGAGCACCCAGGGAACAGCAAGTGCACCATGACGCGGAGACTTACATCGCCGCAGGCCACGTCCTTGTCCTTCCCAGAAGCCCCCACCCACAGCTGCTGAGCGACACCCACACTGCTTCTCTCTTCACACAGTGGGCTCACGAGGAGTCCCGCCAAGCAGGAGCTCTGAGCCACAGCACAGAGTGCGCTGGCCCAAGTCCACGCCTGCATGCAAGCTCAGCCATGCGTCTGCTGGCAATAACCGTGGAACGAGCTCGTGAGGTTCAGAGAGTCCCACCCCGACAGGGAGAGCCGCCGGGAGCCCCAATCTCAGCAGTGACCGGTTCCAGGTCCCCACGCACCGTAAGAGTGGGGGCAGCGGTGGACGGCAGTCCTTGAGCAGGGCACTACCTTCAGAGAGACCTCGACAAGTGAACACTTACCCCAGGGTCGACCCTGGGGCAAACACAGACCTCCTCCCGGTGCCCCCTTCAGAAAAGGTACTCAAACACCGGCCCCCATCATGAGCTGGGCATGGAACCAGGCACAGGTACTACCGGCCTCCTGGGCTTGGAGCTCAGTAGGGGAACCAATCCCGGGCCCTCGACCTAACAGGTGCCAGAAGGCCTCACACGAGACTCCAGCACTGGGGCAGGGAGGTTAAAGTAAACAGGACAGAGGGGTTCAATTAAGACAATACCTTTTCTCACCGTCAGGGGTGAAGGCGCTGATGCCAGCCGGCGCCCACTCAGGTGAGCACGCAAGCTCTCCCGCCGCGGCTGCACCACATGCCTGATAAAGGGACAGCCATGCATGTCCAGCTCCTCAGGCACATGTGCACACATGTGTGCTGTGCAGCACTGGCACCCCATTCCTGTTCTGTCCCAGGCATCTGGTGCACTCCCCGGTGCTCACCGGCTCGACCCCACAGCAGCACGAGAGACCTTACAGAGGGAGTCACACTCACGTGGTCGGGGTTCCAGAGTGGAGTCACACTCACGTGGTCAGGGTTCCACTCTGGTTCTGTCTGTGCTCACAGCCAGGACCCTGCAGGCTGGGCCCAGCGCCCGGCTCCCTCCGAGTGGCCAGCAGCGCCCTCTGGTGGAGACTGGCTTGGCCTCCGCGGCACTGCATTCCCATTGCAGTGGCCCATCCAGTCCCCAAGTCCTAGAGAAGGCCCCTCTCTGTCCATCAGCCCTGGCAGGGTCCTTGGCGCCTTGGTCTTGGCCCCCATTCTCCACACCTGCACTCCTTGGCTCTCCAGGAACTACAGGCCTCAGGGGCACTCCTGGGAGCAGAGAATGGGATCGGCCTGGACCTTCCTCAGAGGCACAGCCTTCACAGAGGCACGAGGGGCTTTGCTGCAGAGGGGGCTGCCACTTATCAACCAGACGGCCTGGGCTCAATTCCCAGCTGCGGGCCCTGGCCAGTGACATCACCTCTCTGCATTTTCCCACCTATAAAATGGGAATGCTGACCTCCAGTGTGTCCTGAGCAGGTGAAAGACTATGGCCCTCCCTGGGGAATCCAACACCAGCCCCTGGACACCCCTGGATGCTCCTGAGCATGGCAAAACCAGCAAAGTCACCTCCCAGCGGCCCAAAAGGAGTGACCATGCCAACAGTGACCCGACTGCTTCTGGACACACCATCTGAGCAATCATTTTTAGAATTAACAGAACCAAGGTGACAAGAAAAAAGGCACTTCTGTGGCAAGCTCTGCTCCGAGTGGCCACGGAGAAGTTGAATCTTCTAGCTGTGCAAACAGAAGATGCCAAGTACTGGCTGCTTTCTAGGTCTCTCTAGGTCTGACTGTCACCCCTCTCCTATCACTCCTAGGGCAGTACCCAAAACACCCACTGCTCAGCGGTGGCCACATGAATCGGAAGCACGGCATCCTGAGGCCACGGTGAGCCAATCACAGTAGACAGCTGGTAACGAGGACACGAAATAGGCCTCATCAACGACCAGAGCAGCCCGATGCATGCGAAACCACACACCACCCATGGAGCGGGGGCAGGGAAAGACTGGCACCCGCCCTGTGGGGGAAGGGGACAATTAGACAGTGGTGAAACCTATCAGGCCGGAGGTGGATGGGTGTCCCTGCTCAGACACAAGCACAGGAGAGACGGGCCAGTGCGGGCCCTGCTGCTCGAGCACTGCACGGTGGGGTGGACTGGACTGCCACTCACAGACAGAAAGCAGAGAAATCGGAGTCCAGTCCTGTTCACAGCAGGGCTGCGTTCAAATGCAGGGCCTGCAGGTGGTGCCGTGAGGCAGGATCCAGAACAGAGGAGAAGCCCATTTCTGTTTCAGACAAAGAAATGAAGACAGGCATTCCAGGTCCAGCACACAGGCCCCTGTAGGGAGGGATGGAGGCCTCCGTGCTACTTTTCACCACTGTAAGGTGAAGCATGTGACTTTACTTTTATAGTCTCTTTTTCAACAATGAAAAAAAACATTACATAAACCAAAAATAAAACACAGAGCCAGGACAAGCCCCGCCAGGACAGTTGGGCCGGTGCCCAGCCTCTGTGGCCCGTTCCAGCACGACCCCAGCCTCACTGATAGGATGCAAAAGGCAGAGAGTGCCCGGGCGCCAGGCTGCCCAGCCCCACTTCCCCTGGTGGGCACTCACCCATGTGCCACCTCCTCAGCCAGCAGTGCTCTCCCACCCTCCGGAGCCACAATGGGCACATACTACCCGAATGTGCTGGCTCCACCCCCTCACCTTATGGGTGTTCAACCCCCTGCCTCTCCTTCTCCACCACCCTCCGCCATGCCACAAACAGCTCTGGCTGAGGCCACCCTCAGCTGGCCACGTCCTCAATTCCCAAACCTGTAACACAGGGGCAGGCACCTGTGGAGGCTGATCATGGCCTCCCCTGCAGCCATCCACCACAGCTCCTTCCAGCTCCTTCTCTCGCACCAGCTCTTCCTCTTGTCACCACTACCCCCGCCTCTGGTTCCCTCAGGCACACGCTTCCCCCACCTCTGGCTCCCCCAGGTACACGGAGGTGAAGTGTCAGGCATACCAGACACTTCACCTCCAGTTCACTGTGTCCAGAGATGTCTGACATAGGTACCGTGTCTGCCTCTGAGAGGCGCCCCCAACGCCTGCCATCTCTCCAGAGACAATGCCCTGCCACAACTGCCCAGGGACACCTGGCCACCATCTCCACCACCTCCCTCCCCAGAGTGAGGCTTGTCAATTCCCTCCGTTACCGGCCAGAGCACCCTGGAAGGGTCGAGCACGGCTGGGCCAGACGCAACTCCCACCTCTCAGCACCTCAGGCAAGATCCTACCACTTTGTCCCTCCATTTTGCCACCTACATAACAGGGTCACAGTAAGCGCCCTGCAGGGTGTGGCAGTGAGCAGGGGGACAGTCAGAGCTCCAGGGCCCATCACGCCAGCATCTGTGCCAGCACTGTGCCCGCTGTGACTCTGCCTGGTGTCACAGCCAGAGGTCACTCTAACTGGCCACGTAACCTCCACAGAGAACGGAAGAGGATGAGAAACAAGGGGCTGGGGACAGTAGGAAGATGCTGCCTGCTCTGACAGACACCCCCCCCACCCCACCCATTCCCCCCGTTGGAGTCCACCTGGCTGTATTCGACAACGCCAGACAGGATGTAGAGGGACGCTGCCCTCCACGGCTCACCTCCAAGAGCTCACTCAGGAGGGGAAAGGAAGGGCCACGAAAGGGTGAAACACAATGGCTTCTCCATCCCGTCATACTGTGTGTCCGCAGCAGTTACTCTGCAGAACTGCCAGGTACAACAGCCAAGACACGGGAAAACCTCAATGCCCAATGAGGAATCAAGGGACGGGGAAAGTGGTGCACACGCTCCGTGGCGACCCCTGTGAGACTGGCCTGCGCGCGGGAACAGCTTCACGTGTGCGACAGCAGGGGGAGCAGGAGCTCCGGGCCAGACAAGCCTGGGGGGAGCTGGGCCCCCATGGCCCTGGAGCTGCCTGCCTAGGGCTCGTCAGCACAGCCAGCCAGCCAGGCCCCCCTTCGTCTCTGCAGCAATAGTTCCGGGTAGAGCCCAAGACGTGCATTTCTAACAAGGTCCCAAGCCAAGCAACCCGCTGATAAATCTAGTTTCACCTACAGCTGCCTCCTTATATATTTTAAGTTCCACCTAAAGGTTTCTTTGTGCATCACGAACCATGACAAGTGGAGGTGTAAACAGATCATAGCCTATACTTGTGCCAATCACCAAGTTTTGGCCAATCACGTGTAGCTAACTGTTCGAGCTGTGTTCAAATAAGGCAAATGGTGAGCTGTAACCAATCGGCTGTTTCTGTGCCTTTCTTCCGTTTTCCGTAGGTCGCTTTCCTCTTCCTGTCCATAAATCTTCTCCCACCACAAGGCTGCTCTGGAGTCTATGAGTCTACTCTGGCTCAAGGGGCTGTCAATCCAAGAATCGCAGGTTGTTCAATTAAAGTCCTTTACATTAGGTTTTTCTTTTACCACTGCCCTTGCTGGTGCCCACACCCCACCTGGGGAACCACGGCCCTACGGCACCAGGCACACACCTGACCTCTCTGCACCTCCATTCTGGGGCAGAGATGCAATGGGGACCAAGTGGGGCCATGTGCACCCAGTTCTCAGCAGCACGGGGCCGGCACGCAGCAGACTCCCTTTGGGGGTGAGCGAGTATAGCAGAGGGGCTCCGATGCGTGCTCTGCAGGGTCCTCCACACCCACCCAGCACACATCCGTCCACTGGACACCTGCCCCAGGACTGCCCCGGGGCACCAAACCCAAGAACTCACTGCCCTTGCCTCCCAGGGAAGGCCAGCAAGTGAAGGAATGAAGGACAGGACGGAAAGGAACCACGTATGTTTCCGGCAAACGCTACGGAGGACAGAAACCCAGCATGCTACAGGGGAGCAGGAGGCTGGGGTGTGAATCTGGGTCATTTCTGGGCAGCCTCTGGCCACCCCAGCAGAAGCACAGGAAACACAGACTGTGGTGCTGATCAGAGACGCAGGACATGGAACAGAGCGGTAAGCTTTACACCAGCGAGGGCGGCGAGTGCTGGAAACCCGAAGGCATTCTGGTTGTCACCACACGGGGGACACCAGGAGGAACGTGTCCACAATAACACACAGTGGGCTTTATAAGAAGTTACCCCGAAATCAGGTGTTCAGGATAAGGCTGTGCTGGAAAAGGAGGCTCAGATGGAATCAAGAGTGTCCAGAAATCACCAGCTGCCTCACTTGACACAAGCTGTCTGCTCAACAGACTTTAGAGTTTCCAACCTCATAATTAGTCAAAAGGGATTTTAATGCAACCATTCAGTAATACGAAATCAAGAACTATGATTGCAAAGGAGAAGCAAAAGCGATTTAATGTTCCTTTTAAACAACGAAAAACTAAATACTACTGAATCAGTGGAGAAATGAAAAACAGAGTCTTGCTAATTTTCATTAACGAAGACCGTCTTAAAAGTCTTCAGTTTATGACCAGCCTAGGCAAGATGGCAAGACTCTGCCTCTACAAAAAATTTTTTTCAAAATTCGTGGGGCACAGTGGTGCGCACCTGTGGTCCCAGCTATTCCAGAGGCTGAGGTGGGAGGATCTGTTAAACCCAGGCAGTCAAGGCAGCAGTGAGCGGTGACTGCACTACTGCACTCCCGTCTGGGCAACAGAGTGATACCCCGTCCCTAAACAAAAAACAAACGAACAAAAAAAAACTATTTCGGAAAGAAATCCAGGCTGTAAGGTGGCCATGTGGGGCCTGCCCACTGTTTCTGCAGCTCACTCTGCTGGCCCGGGGTCAGATCCCCAGCTTCTCAGGATCATGTTCTGTTCCCTCTGCTCCCAGTCTCTCCTCCCGTCCCCAGGGAAGGGCTTGGTCTCCATGATGTCAGGAACTAGACTGTGAACCTGCATGTCAATAATGAGAGTGGGGCTTCCAGAGAGCAGCCATGCTTGCTGCCCTGCCCCTCTCAGGCTGCAGCCCAGGGAGATGCCACTGAGACACTGGCCATCGGGCTGGCCACCCCCGGGCTCCCTCCATCCTCATGGCCCTGCTCTGTGCTGGCAGTTTCCACCAAAGCCCCCCTCCCAATATGCAGCAAGCCTGATCTGCTATCACTCTCGCTCACACTGTGCCTCTGCGTCTCCCCTGCGTCTCACACAAAGTGACTTCTGAGCCGGTTTCAAAGTTTATCCTGAACAGGGCAGAGTCTGACCCCTTCACCATCTCTTTCTGTGTGGGTGCACCCGAGTGTTTCCCTGCTGAAATGCATTCTATTCTATGCTGGGATAAAGATGCAAGTCACTCTCAAACTGCTGAGAAAAAGACCCGTGTGCATGTACTGAGAGAGAAAATGAGAAGGCAGATACGGCAAAAACGCTGACACTGGCCAATCTGGGAGAAGGTATGCAGGAATTATTTACACTACTTTGGCAACTTCTAACTTTGAAATTATGTAAAAATTTAAAAATGTAAACGTCAGAAGCAGCTGGGGCCAGGAGGTGGCAGACACGCCCAAGGGAGCAGCAGTGTACCTGACAGCCGCTTCTCCACGGCAACGCCAGAAGCTGGAGGTTGGCAGCCTCATGTCGAAAGTGGGCTGAAAGAAAGTCAACCAAGAAAACGACACACAGTGAAAAGCTCTGCCAAGAATGAAGGACAACTGAAGGCATTTTCAGACAGAGACTGAGAGGGCACCCCCAGCAGAGTCACCTGAAAGAAAATCCAAGAAAGCTCAAGGCCGCAGCATAAGCGGAGGAAAACTGGTCACAGACGCAAGGACAAAACCAGAAGGACGGAGGAGGAAGGAGAGGGTACAGCCCAAGAGATGGAGCACAAAACCAGCCAACCTAAACAAATACCAACGTACAAGACAGCAGCATGTGGGGGGTCTAAAGTGTACAGAATTTAAAGCACACCAAGTGCTTACAACTCGAGAGGGGAAGTGCACAGAAGCGGTCTAGTATCTTGGGTACTTCGGGGAGGCGGATAAAGCCATTAATCAGCATCAGACCCTGGAAGTTTAGGGCGTGCTGTAAGAAAACCACGAAAGGAGGGATGGGCACGGTGGCTCACAGTGTGATCCCAGCACTCTGAAGGTGAAGGTGGGCGGATGGCTTGAGGCCAGGGGTCTGAGACCATCCTGAACAACACAGTGAGACCCTGTTTCTACAAAAAATAAAATAAAGTACCTAACTTCCAAGGCAATTTGAAAGAAGGATGATTAAAAAATAAAAAGAAGAAATTCAAACAAAGCATGGGAAGATCAAAAGCGCAAGCAAGATGGGAGTTGACCCAGCAGCGAGCACACCAGGTGGAAAGGGTTAGCAGGGACCTGACGCCCGCCTGGCTGGCACGGTGTTCAGTAGACAACTGCCATCACGTGCGGTGCATCTAAGGTTCGGGGTTTTCCCGGGCTTACCCCAAGGTAGACGCCAAGGGCTCTTTCCCATGGCTTGGGGCCATTTGCACGTCCTTCTTAATGAGGCATCTGTTCAAGCCTCTGCCCGTCTTCTACGGGACGAGCTGTTTCTTGTTCTTTGCTGGAGCCCGTGGGGAAGTCTGGATCTAAGTTCCGGTAAGTTCTAGGTACGGTAAATTCCCCTGCAAAAGTTGCTTTTTTTTTTCTGAGACAGAGTCCTGCTCTGTGGCCCAGGCTGGAGTGCAGTGGTGAGATCATGGCTCGCTGCAGCCCCAACCTCCTACGCTCAAGGGATCCTCCCACCTCAGTCCCCCTGAGCAGTGGATGCCACCACACCCAGCTAATTTATTTTTATTTATTTATGAGGTCTCACTATGTTGCCCAGCCTGGTCCTGAACTCCTGGGCTCAAGCAGTCCTCCAGGCTCGGCCTCCCAAAGTGCAGGGATTACAGGTGTGAGCCACGATCCCTGGCCAGCCTTTTCAGTTTTTGAGGAGTATCTCTGATGCTTAATTTTAATGTAAACCAAATTATCTATCTTTTCCTTTATGAAGAGTACTTTCTAGTCCTGTGTAAAAAACTTTTCTTAACCCATGGGTCAAGAATAGCATCTTCTCTAACAGTGTTGTTCAGGAGTAATATAACATAAGCCATAATCTGGGCCATGGATATAATTTTAAATGTTCTAATGGCCCCACTGAAAAGTAAAAGAAACAGCCAAGATTAATTTTATTTATTTAACCCAATGGATGTAAAATATTTTCGACTTACAATCAATACAGAAAATGCAAAGTGCCGCTGTATTTTTCTCAGTCTAGTGTATTTTACATTCAGCACATCTCCAGCGCTGCCTGGCTACATGGCTGGAGGCCGGGCTGGACAGCAGTTCCAGGACCTTCTACACTTAAGACCTACATTCTACTAGGCTCAACTATTCTTTGTAGGGTGTGAGGTACAGGCCAAGGTTTTTTTAAATATGGATATCTGGTTGGCCACCGTGACCTATGGAAAAGACTGGCTATCTGTGCCATCTCTTTTTTCCTGTCTGGATCACTCTTGCCAGATTTTCCACTGTACTCCTGTTTTCAAAGAATCCAACTCTGGCCTCGATGAGTATCTCTGTGGAAGACTGACTTTCCACTTTGTCAACTTCCGCTCCAGCCTCATTTCCCTCCATCCACCGTCTCTGGGCTCAGCTACTGCTCCCAGAGTGACGGATGCCTGCGGGCTGTGAGCCGCTCCTGGCTGGCGTGCACCCTGCAGGTCTCGGCATGGCATATTTTTGTTATCTTTCAGCTAAAAAGTACGTTCTAATTTCCATTACAAATTCTTCTTTGTCCCACTGGTTACTTGGAAGTGTGCTTCCTAATTTCTAAATACTAGGAGTATCACTTTGCTGATTTCTAGTTTAACTCTGTTTGGGTCAAGAGCATGCTCCGGAGGACTTCAGTTCACTGAGATGAGCGGAGGTTTTGGTCAATGTTCCATCAGTGTGTAAAGAGGCACAGCCTGTCAGGGGTGGGTTCCCTATTCTTCCCGTCAGGTGAAATGCGTGAGTCTGGCTTTGAGATCTTCGTGGGCCAAGCTGAGCTGCTGGGACAAAGGCCCACCGTCCCAGGCCCCAAGTCCTTCCCCGGTGTTAGCCCAGGGCAGGGGTCGAACTTCACTCTCCAACACGTTCCGGGGCCCCGGGCTGTGGGGCAGTCCTGCATTCTCACCAAGCACTGTCGAGGAGCCGCAGGAAGGGACGACGAAGAGGAAAGACAAGCATCTTCCAGACGGTGACTAGAAAGCTCCACCTGCCCCCACCTGTGCCTGACCTGAGGCTTGGGACACAAGGGAGGCTGGAGTTCAAGTGCCTGAGAGACCACAGCCAGAGAAGCCTGCACGGGGTCAGGAAGACAGTCGGGAGTCGGCAGGTCACAGCCCTGTGCCCATAACAGGTGGCAGGAAGGAGGCTCAGAGACCTGACAACAGCCACAAAAAGGACACACGTGCGCACAGGCCAGGTGTCTCGGCAGAAATGCGGACAGTGGAGGGCCAGCGGGGCTGAAGCGCAGGTGGGCCACACAGGGTGGGGCTGGAGAGAGACAGAGGACTTCACCCCACAGGCAATGGGGGTCCACCAAAGTGCCTTGTGTATAGGAGGATGACATGTGGGTCCTCTCGGGTGGCTGTGGTGGAGCAGGAGTCAAAGATAAGGACACACATCCCCTCCACCACCAGGTGCCTGTGGCTATGAGAGCCTGGGCCTCAGCCCAGTGAACCGCGGGCTTGCTCAGGGAATCCAGCAAAACCCTCACAGGCTTCTGGATGGAGCACCGCAGCATGGATGGCAAGGTGTGAGGGCGGCAGAGCGTGGCCTTCCCGAGCAGCAGGCTCCTCCACGCGCCACCACCGTAAACTCAGGCTCTGTAATGGGACCCACCCACGCAAAAGGTCCTCATCTGAAAGGGCTCCACCCTCACCCTAGAGCCCTCCACATGTCATTTTAGGGGACATTTTATTTATCTATTTTTATTTTTATCTTTTTTGCGATGGAGTCTCGCTCTTGTCACCCAGGCTGGAGTGCAGTGGCACATCTTGGCTCACTCCAACTTCCGTCTCCTTGGTTCAAGTGATTCTCCTTCCTCAGTCTTCCGAATAGCTAGGATTACAAGCACGCGCCACCATGCCTGGCTAATTTTTTGTAATTTCAGTAGAGACGGGGTTTCATCATGTTGGCCAGGCTGGTCTTAAACTCCTGATCTCAGGTGGATCCACCCACTTCAGCCTCCCAAACTGCAGGGATTACAGGCGTGAGCCACCGGGTACCATTTCGTTATTTTGATTAGAAATGAAATGACCTGCCCAGGCACGGTGGCTCACGCCTATAATCCCGGCACTCTGGGGAGGCTGAGGCGGGTGGATCACTTGAGGTGATCCCCAGCCTGCTGGGGAAGGGCAAGGAAGGTGGCCGCAGGCCCCAGCATAGTACAGACTGATGCCCTTCAAGTCCATGCTGCACCGTGGGCCTGGACAGAACAGGCCTCCCGCCCCACCTTCACGGAGGGTACTCGCGGACAGCCACTGCACAGCACAGCAAGTCCCCGGACCCAGGCCTGTCCAGACCCTCGTGGGAGTGGGATACGAGCTCCACAAAGGTTTTGGGGGGCACCCAGGCCCCAAGTCCCCATTCCACCACCAGGGCAGCTCAGGAGCCAGGACACTCTGCTAGTGAACCCTGGGACCTGCTGCACTCCTGGGGACACTGCACAGCTCAGGAGTCGACAAACCACAAATGCTGCTACTTAGAACCTGTGTGTCCTGGCCGGGCGCGGTGGCTCAAGCCTGTAATCCCAGCACTTTGGGAGGCCGAGACGGGCGGATCACGAGGTCAGGAGATCGAGACCATCCTGGCTGACACGGTGAAACCCCGTCTCTACTAAAAATACAAAAAACTAGCTGGGCGAGGTGGTGGGCGCCTGTAGTCCCAGCTACTCAGGAGGCTGAGGCAGGAGAATGGCGTAAACCCGGGAGGCGGAGCTTGCAGTGAGCTGAGATCCGGCCACTGCACTCCAGCCTGGGTGACAGAGCCAGACTCCGTCTCAAAAAAAAAAAAAAAAAAAAGGAACCTGTGTGTCCAACAAGGAGAAGGCAACAGAGGAGGGAAGACAGCCGGGCAAGGAGAGTGCCCCCGATACCACCACGCCCGCCAAGAAGCCATGTCTGAGGACAGCTGTGGCCACAGGATCCTGCGTCGCCAGCACAGAGCCGCCTGCGGTCTGCCTCGGAGGAGGGCCGGAGCAGCACGGGGTCACAGAAAACGCGCTTTATTTTCACATGAATTATAAATACCCAGGAACCCTCACACAATTCAGCTTGGCCCAGCACTTCTTCAGCCAAAAAGGTAGGAGGCCTTCCCAGCAGGAACAACAGAATGTCCTTGAAGATAAAGGTTTTAATGACAAAGGGTTTCTAAACCTCCTGACAGCAGCCACCTCCAGAAAACCCCTGGGTCTCCACGCTGACAGTGCAGGAGCAAGCGCCAAAAAGCACTCCCAAGGCAGGGCACAGCGGCTCACACCTGTGATCCCAGCACTGTGGGAGCCTGAGGTGGGCAAACTGCTTGAGGCCAGGAGTTCGAGACCAGCCTGGCCAACAGTGAAACCCCATCTCTACTAAAAATAGGAAAATTTGGCCGGGCACGGGTGGCTCACGCCTTTAATCCCAGCACTTTGGGAGGCCAAGGCGGGCGGATCACCTGAGGTCAGGAGCTCGAAACCAGCCTGGCCAACATGGCGAAATCCCATCTCCACTAAAAATACAAAAATTAGTTAGGTGTGGCGTGGCGTGGCCTGTAATCCCAGCTACTAGGAAGGCTGAGGTAGGAGAATTGCTTGAATTCGGGAGGCAGATACTGCAGTGAGCCGAGATCGTGCCTCTGCACTCCAGCCTGGGTGACAAGAGCAAAACTCCATCTCAAAAAAAAAAAAATTACACTGGCCTGGTGGCACGTGTCTATAATCCGAGCTACTTGGGAGGCTGAGGCACGGGAATTGTTTGAACCCGGGAGGCAGGCGGAGGTTACAGTGAGATGTGATTATGCCACTGCACTCCAGCCTGGATGACAGAGCAAGACCCTGTCTCAGGAGGAAAAAAAAGCATTCCCAAGACCCCAAGTACGAGAGGAAGCAAATCCCTTCTGTGCATCCCAATGCAGAGCTCATCTCAGGGAGCTCTGTGTCCAGATGTCCAGGAGGCAGCCAGCTGGCCAGGCAGAGGCCACCCTGGGTGGTCAGACCTACCCAGCGCCTGCTCCCTGCCCTCGGCACGCCAGGTACAGCAGGGGTACGTGTGGGTCTGTGGAGAAGATGAAGCCCGCACCAAAGCAGAAGCATTTGTTACAAATTTAAGAAAGCAAGGAGGACACGGGAAACCATTCAGCAGAAAATGCTGCTGTCACGAAGAGAGAGATGGCCACCTTTGGGAAATGAAGGTGCCCACTCTGCTCTCGAGGAAGCAGCAAGCCTCAACTGCGCACCCGCCACACAGTCACCCCCAGCCCCAGGCAGTCTCAGGCCGCACATCCCAGAGGCCCCATGGCATGAAAAGAGTATCTCTGAGGGCATAACACCCGACACCCCACGCGGGGAAGTCAAATCACTTCTGGAGCACAGCCGAGCAGACACCAGGCCTGCATCCCCGTCAGCACCAGGGGTGGTGCCTGTGGACCATCTGCGGCTTCACGTTCCACCATCCCCTCCGACAGCTAAGAACAGGCTGAGGGCAGGCGACGGGAGTAGGAATCGGGTGGCAACAGTGGATGGCAGCGGCCAGGGAGTGGAAACTACAGGCCACAGAGTCAACCACGGTTCCCTTGCTCAGAGCCCATAACTACTGCCATCCACTGAGCTTCCAAGAGGGCCTCAGTCTTCACCTGGGGCTTCCCGAATTCATCTGGTTGTCTAGGAGGACTAGTATTTCTTGAGAGATGGTGAGAAACGTGGCCCTAAGCCCTCTGCGTGGCCCTGTGCCCACTGCCCTCTCCATGCTCTGTGGCGCCTCAGTGACCAAACATGGTCCCAACCTGCACCAGGCCACACCGAGGCCCCGAACAGGTCAGTGGTGTCGGGTGCCAGTGTGGCCTGGATTTCTTCCTGACGGAGGAACTAACCAGTGCACAGCTCCAGCCACTTGGAAAGGGGGCAGGTGGGAGGTTGTAAAAGAAAGTAAGGGATAGGCCAGGCAGAGTGGCTCACACCTATAATCCCAGCACTTTGGGAGGTCAAGGCAGGTGGATCACAAGGTCAGGAGTTCAAGACCAGACTGTGGGGCGCGGTGGCTCAAGCCTGTAATCCCAGCACTTTGGGAGGCCGAGACGAGCGGATCACGAGGTCAGGAGATCGAGACCATCCTGGCTAACACCGTGAAACCCCGTCTCTACTAAAAATACAAAAAAAAAACTAGCCGGGCGAGGTGGCGGGCGCCTGTAGTCCCAGCTACTCGGGAGGCTGAGGCAGGAGAATGGCATAAACCTGGGAGACAGAGCTTGCAGTGAGCTGAGATCCGGCCACTGTACTCCAGCCTGGGTGACAGAGCGAGACTCCGTCTCAAAAAAAAAAAAAAAAGACCAGACTGACCAACATGGTGAAATCCCATCTCTACTAAAAATACAAAAAAAAAAAAAAAAAAAAAGCCGGTTGTGGTGGCAGGTGCCTGTAATCCCAGCTACTGGGGAGGCTGAGGCAGGAGAAATGCTTGAACCCGGGAGGCAGAGGTTGCAGTGAGCTGAGATCAATCATGCCACTGCACTCCAGCCTGGGCGACACAGTGAGACTCCGTCTCAAAAAAAAAAAAAAAAAAAAAAAAGGGCTGGTGAAAAGAAGAGCACCCCTCAGGCACCAGCCAAGGGCAGGAGCAGGCCCAGGGCCAACAGGTGCCCAAGGTTTCCTGGCACTTGCCCTCCCAGGCTGCTCCCTGGGCCCCAGGTCTCCCTGGCCCTCTGGTCTGACGCCCAGCGTACCTGTCCTCTGCCCTTCTGCAGCCCAGGGCAGTTGCGGAGACACTGCTGCAGGCTCCAGCACTTCCCATCATTTCCGCCTGGGCTTTTACCCGTCTCTTCAAGAACAAGCTCTAAAATCTTAACACTCAAGATTAAATACCCTTAAAGAGAACCCATGCCAGTCAGTCATAAGAAAACTGGACCAGTTCAAGACAAAGTAGGCAAAGACCAAGCAGATGATGGCATGGCCCACTGTGCACAGAAGCATCAGCCACACCAGCCCTCCCACAGGAAACACAGGCTAAACCCTGGCACCACTCTCCGCCTGTCAACGTGGCAAAGATCTTCTTCAGAAAAGACCAACACGAGTGGTGGGCACCGACCTGTGGAAACACCAGCACTGACCCCACGATCTCTTTGCAGGGGCTCAGGAAGCATCACACAGCCTGGGAACATCCCCATTCCCACCGGCAGGGGAGCAGCGGACAACTGGCCCTGGGGAGCAAGGGTCCCACGACGGAGTGAGGCCGGTTTTAATGTCGAGTGCAGACTGTCTCTGGGAGGTAGGAGGTTTTGCTTTTGATTTTTTTTTTTCCTGTATTTTGTGTCTCTACAATGGACACATAACACCAAGTCCCAGGGGAGCAGGGACGTGTCCTTCTTCCAAAGGTCCCCCCAGCACAAGGCACACAGGACACCAGCAGGGTTCAATGGGTCCTGGGCAGATGAGTGGCTGCTGAGCACAACCTGAGGCCAGGCCCTGCGGAGCCAGAGGCAGGCACGGGTCAGTCCCACTCTCAGCACCACTCCTGGACTCCATCAGCCGGCGCTGCCCGCTGTTATAAAAGCACCAACCCAGAGGGAGCTGCAGTGACAGGGAAGGATCCTCTCTGCCCCACCCTGTGGGGCCGGAAACTGGACCCAGTAAACCTCACCTCCCATGCGCCTTCCCTCTCTGTTGGGAACCACTGGGCCCATGCTGAGTTCCCGTTCGCTGAGTCAGAGAATGGCACTTGGGAAGCCCTACAGGGTCTGTCTTGCTGAGCAGCCAAGGAACCCGCCCAGGGCTGATGAGACCAGTCAGTGCAGAGACACGTCCGGTGAAAGGGCGTGCAGTGCCTCCGCAGAGAAGCCTCACCAAACACGAGAAAGGACAAAAGCCCACAAACAGCGGCTTCTTAAAACACTGTGGACACAACCGCACAGGAGCAGCTTATCTGCTCACAGCCTGTTTTACACGATCTCTGCCTTTCTTTTTTGCTAGGACCAGGCTGCTGCTAGGTAAGTCCCAGGCAGTGGCTCGGTGGGTTCTGGCGTGTGCTCCCCATACCTCCCAGCACAGTCCAGGCCAGCACTGAGCACAGACAACCCCACAGACCGGCAACTAGGGCTCAGGAGCTCCTCCTAAACGAGGGGCTGCCTGAGCAGTCTCTCCCTAGAGGCATCTCCCGGGCCACACTGAAGCCCTGTCACAGTGATACTGGACTGCACCAAGCTGAAAGCTTGGGTGAAGCCATAGAACATGCCGGGCCATGGCCTGCACAGGCCGACACTCACCTGAGTGGGCGCCACGAAAGCTCAGCAATGGAAGCGCAGGCCATCCAGTGTTGGCTCTGCCTCAGCGGCCCTCGGTGGCACCTGGAGACGGCACCCGCCCCACCTGCACAACCCCATGGCCCACAGTGGCGCCGGGCCGTATGCCCTGGTAGGAAAACTAAACGGCAGGAAGAGGAAGGTAGCACGGGACGAGGGCCGAGCCCTGCCCAGAAGTTAGGGGGAGAGAGAAAAAGCCTGGGTCTCTGGGGTGGCCAGCCAGGGCCTCCTGAAGGAGGCAGGAGGACCAGGGCCTCCTGGAGCCCTCCTCCGTCTAGAGGCGGTTTGTCCACTCCTACCCACTCCCACCCCCAGATCCAGGTGGCTCTGTGACTCCCTGACCAACAGAAAGTGGCTGAGAGGATGTATTGTCTTCCAGCCATTTCCACGATGGCTCTCCTGGGATGAAGGCCTTCCTGGCAGAGGCAAAGGGAGGCCACAGTGGGGAGCCCTGGAGCCCAAAGTGTGGCCTGGGACCATGAGGTCAGCACTGCCTTTACAATAACACAAAGGTGCCACGTGCCAAAGCCTTGTGGAAGCCACCTGGCCTGTAAAATTACAGCAGGATAAACACAGAACCTGACAGAATCCAGCTCTTGAGATCCGCAAAAAGTAAAGTCACTCTGTCTGACGCTAGAAGATAACAGGTTTTTAAAAAAAATTTTTAAATGATACTTATGTTAAGATATGCTAGGTTTTTAATTCTTTCTCAATGAATTAAAGTTGTTTTACATTCTCAATTTTAATTTCTAAAAAGATGAACATTAATAGCTCAACTCATGTAAACTCAATGAGGACTTTGTTTTAGAGGCAGGGTCTCACTCTATCACTGAGACTGGAGTGCAGTGGTATGGAGCTCACTGCAGCCTCAACCTCTTGGGTTCAAGCAATCCTCCCGCCTCAGCCTCCCAAACGACTGGGATTAGAGGCACACACCGCCACATCTGGCTAATTTTTACTTTTTTGTACAGATGGGGTCTCCCTATGTTGCTCAGGCTGGGCTTGAACTCCTAGTCTCAAGTGATCCTCCCACCTTGGCCTCCCAAAGTGCTGGGATTACAGGCACAAGCCACCATGCCCAGCCTCAACAAGGACTTTAAGGGGTCCGGACAGCAAGAAGTCAAAAAAACTCTGCTCTAGGGTGAGGACATAAAACTCTGCCTGGAGAGATCCATGGGGGGACTGTGGCGCCCCAGCAGACAGCCACGGCAGCAAGGCCCCTAAGGGCTGCCAGCCAGTCACCACTGGTGGCAGTGCAGGAATAACCTGTGGGGCCAAAGCCCCACCCACCAGCTCACAGATGTGGGAAAGGTGATGAGTCCTCATTCTAGGCCCAGAAGTTCCAGGGTTGATTACTCAGAAAGAGGTAAGCAAGACCCACCCACAGCCAAGCCAGGGGCTGCTGAGCCACGCCCAAGATCAGAGACTTGTGCATTTGGTGCAGCGCCTGACACCTGACCCTGGTGGCTGACCATGCGGCCTGCCTGCCAGTCGTGGGCGTAGGATGCACACCACACCCTGGCCGCACTGCCCGTGCCAGGGGCAGAAGCGGGGACCATGAAGTCGTGTGTTCTGCTGAGAGCATCAACCAGAGCAGAGCCGCTCAGGAGGGCACACGGTGCTGCAGGCCTAGCATGTCACACGCAGAGCTGAGGCCACCCGCTGGGAAGCCCACCGCTGGCAGGGAGCGCAGCCTACGCACCGAATGATGCCTCACGGTAATACTCCCCTCAGAACCCTGCAAGGGTTCATTTTATTCTATATTGTTATCTTTAACATTAAAAACTTGGCTACCAGTGACACTGATTATTTCTTTTAACCCACAACATCCACAAGATGGCTGCCAAATTGAGAGCAATGTGACCTGCCACCGAAGCCTCCTGAGCGCACTCTGAGGTCTCCTCACTGTTCCTCCCGTCCTCAGACGGTCCCCCGTGCCCACATGAGCTCAAGGGCTTTGCTGGCACAGCTCTTCAGCTCGGAGGCGATGCAGGTGATACACAGCCAGGCTCACTGGTTCTGCTCACAGAGGCTTCCCTCCCTGCCCCTTCATCTATTCAACTGATACAGGAGCTGAGTCACATGCACTCCTGCTGGCTAAATTTGACACAGCCCATTCATCAAAATATCATTAAAGACGACAATCGACTGAAAAATATTAAATAAATAAAAACCCACACGTCCGTGGAACCATGAGCGGGAGGAGGCAAAGGCAGCCCTTCTGAGACAAGGCACCAGGGAGCCAGGGCTCCCTCCACAGGCCTGCATGGCGAGTACCCTCCCTCACCTCCTCAGCTCAACAGCACCTTCTCAGAGGCCTTCTAGAGCCCCTATTCAAACAGCTCTCCTGCACACCCCATCCCACACCTCCTTACTCCCGTCCCCCTCGGCTCTCCCGCACACCCCCTCCAGGCACCGCATCCCACACCTCCTTACTTCTATCCCCCTCGGCTCTCCCGCACACTCCCTCCAGGCACCCCATCCCACACCTCCTTACTTCTATCCCCCTCGGCTCTCCTGTGCACCCCCTCCAGGCACCGCATCCCACACCTCCTTACTCCCGTCCCCCTCGGCTCTCCCGCACACCCCCTCCAGGCACCGCATCCCACACCTCCTTACTCCCGTCCCCCTCGGCTCTCCCGCACACTCCCTCCAGGCACCCCATCCCACACCTCCTTACTCCCGTCCCCCTCGGCTCTCCCGCACACCCCCTCCAGGCACCCCATCCCACACCTCCTTACTCCCGTCCCCCTCGGCTCTCCCGCACACCCCCTCCAGGCACTGCATCCCACACCTCCTTACTTCTATCCCCCTCGGCTCTCCCGCACACTCCCTCCAGGCACCCCATCCCACACCTCCTTACTTCTATCCCCCTCGGCTCTCCTGTGCACCCCCTCCAGGCACCGCATCCCACACCTCCTTACCTCCGTCCCCCTCGGCTCTCCCGCACACCCCCTCCAGGCACCGCATCCCACACCTCCTTACCTCCGTCCCCCTCGGCTCTCCCGCACACTCCCTCCAGGCACCGCATCCCACACCTCCTTACTTCTATCCCCCTCGGCTCTCCCGCACACCCCCTCCAGGCACCGCATCCCACACCTCCTTACTCCCGTCCCCTTCGGCAGTGGGGAAGCTGCCCAGGGGTGGCCCGTTGCCTCTGTTTATGCGTGTCCCGAGCACTCAGAGCAGGCGGCACGCATGCAGGTCTCCAACAGGAACCTGACTCAACCCAGATTCTCAGGCCCACACTCTTGTGTTTCATGACACCGCTGCTATGACAAATGGTCCTGTCACATGTGGCACAAAGAACAGGGCATGCAGCAGAAGGGCAGACATGCTGGGAGGAGGAACCCAAAGCAGCCTCCCATGCAGAGGGCCGGCCGCAGACTATGGGGAGAGGCTAGGGCTGTGCATGACAAACTCAACACAGACAAGCCATGCTCACACCAGCAGCTTTCAACCCACGCCCAAGCTAATTTTATGCTCCCTGGGCTCACGCCCAGGCCTGGCCCCAGGCTCAGGCATCCGGCTCCTCAGGGCCACCTGGCACCATCAGGCCTTTCCATGGGCTGAGGACAAATCCCAGCAAAGCAGGAGTTAGGAGCTTCCACAGACGGTGCAGGCCAAACCCCGAGACAACAGCCGCACGTGGGCTCCTGAGACTATGCTGCTGTGGGGACAGGGTCTGCCAACCCACAGCCTGCACAGCCACCATGTCTGGGGGGGAAGAGGCGCTGCTGAAAGGGTGCTTGGAAGAAAAGTCTCCCAACCCTGCAAAGGTCATAGGCAAAAGGGAAACAGCACGGTGCCTCTGTGCTTTCCAATCCTCCAGCTCGCCTGCTTTCTGCAGGGAAAAGCTGAATACCTTCGTAGGAGCTCTTTGCCTCCCTGCCCGCCACAGCAAAATGCTCAATGACACAGACCAAAATCACCACCAGACAGGGCAAAAAACAGGAGCTGTGGCACTGAGCTCCCTCACGTTAGCCCCGGGACATCCACAAACAACTGCAGGGATGAATAAACAGACATTCCAGCCCAGGGAGCTTCAGAGAAGGGAGCCAGGGACAGCAATGCGAGTGTGGCCACAGTCCACGGGCCAAGCAATGCCACAGATCACACGTGGCCTGGAACCCCTGCCCATCATCTCCTTCTTTTCCCTTTAAGCTTCCACATTTTATGTTTGTACCAATTGTTTCTACTTCCGCTGAACACCAACGGGTGTGCCCCAGCCAGGAGAAATCCTGTGCAGAGAAAAAACAAACACGGTGAAGGCAAAGAATGGGAGGCCCTTCTGGCCAAGGCAGACGGGAACAGCACACGCCCTTCCCTTCCAGACAGGTCTAGCACTGGCAGGAGGCTGCACACACGCAAATCACCACGGAGAAACAAAGGCCACGGCCGTGCGGCTCCCAACTAGCACTCAGTGGCCCTAACAAAAGTTGCAGTGGGCCCTGATGTTTCTAACCCACACCACTGTGTGGACAAAGGAAACACTGGGGTGACAGTGGCACGGCACGGGGCTCCTCCCTCACAGTGGCCTCAACGCCCCTCTTACCATACCGGATGACCACAGCAGAGACCACAGCTGCCTCCGGAGGGGGGTCTGCTGGTGCACCACACCCCTGTTTGATCTGACAGCAGCACTTGGCAGGCAGATCCCTAGCGTGGCTGGCTTTCCCAGGGCTGGGGGAGGCCTTCACGAGTCAGGACACAAGGGTGGCACCTGGTGGTGGCAACACTAAAGCAAAAACCCGAGGTGGGGGCTGCACTGTCTCAGATACACTCACGATGAGAAACGCAGTCCTGCTGTTTACCAGCCCCCGAACCACGGACGCCGCCTGCAGCTCCCCTGGGGGGCTCACCCCCAGCTTCAAGGACACGTGTGCAAGGGTTCCTAGGGGGTTTATGGGGAGGCTCCTTCTAAAAAAGGCTCCATGTATCCACGACCATTGCTTTTTTTTTTTTTTAACTCTGTCACCCAGGCTGGAGTGCAGTGGCGCGATCTCCGCTCACTGCAATCTCCACGTCCCAGGTTCAAGTGATTTTCCTGCCTCAGCCTTCCGAGCAGCTGGGATTACAGGCACGTGCCACCACGCCCAGCCAATTTTTTGTATTTTTAGTAGAGACGGGGTTTCGCTGTGTTAGCCAGGATGGTCTCAATCTCCTGACCTCGTGATCTGCCCGCCCCGGCCTCCTAAAGCGCTGGGACTACAGGCGTGAGCCACCGTGCCTGGCTGACCACTGCTCTTTTTAAGGGGAATTTGGAAATAGGAGGGGGTGATGGAGAACTTTTTTTTTTTTTGAAAAAGAGGACTCTGAATGCACCACCACCCTAGGTAAACACTTCTGAAACCCAGGCCTAAGAGCTCCCTGGTGGAGCCCTGATGGAAAGAGGCTATTCCTGAAACCAGACCTTCCAGGGCTGCCTGCTGGAGATACAGAGGCCCTGGGCCACGGCTTCTCTGCTCATGCCTCTGCATGTGCTGCTGCCTCTTCCTGGGCCACCTCCTTCCTCCTTTCCTCTTGGAAAAGCCCTTCATACCTGCTCTAACTGAGCCCCCTGCTTTCGGCTGCACTCATCCACTCAATTCTCCTGCTGCCTGTGGCCCTTCTCTACCAGCCTGAGAGCTCTAGGAAAGCGGGAATGGCTGTGTCTCCATCTCTGGACCTTCAACCCATCACAGAGCCTGGTACACCGCAGCCCACAAACTCAGGAACCTGGGGCCCCCGGCTGAGGAAGAGGCCCAGCTCACTGTCCTAAAAGTCACGGTCACAAACCGTGGATCAGTGGTGGAAGGAGAGTGGCAGGTGCACATCTCCACAGGACGGAATCGCACTTGGTGATGAAGAGCACGGAGCTGCAGACACATGCAACGCCATGGATGGACGTTCGCAACACTGCACCGCGTGGGCCAGGCACACAGCCCATGTACTGGGATTCCATTCACATGAGTCAGTTCATCCACACAGATGGCGGGAGACTGGTGGCCGCCTCGGGGCTGAAGGTGGGGATGGGGAGCAGTGCCAGTGGACATGAGGCTTCTCTGGGGCACGACGGCAAAGTTCTCAAATTAAACTGTGGTGATGGTTACTCGGCCCTGTAATTTTACTAAAAATTATTTAATTGCAAACTTAAGTTAACTTTATGGTATGTAAATTATACCTCAATGAGGCTGCTAAAAGAACTCTAGAGATTCAAGCAAGTTCGGCCTGGGTGTCCTCATAATCAGAATCAATTGTCAACCCACCAGTAACATCCTCCCATGCGGCAAAGAAAAGAAAGAAGAAAAACAAAGTTGTCAATACTCCATTCACATTCCTGCAGAGACACACACTCACGAGATTTTATCTGTCAGAGAGGAGGACACCTGAAGGCAGCTGGGAGAGCCAAGTTAGTAAGCACAAGCTAGCGGCCCCAAAGAGGCCCTCCCCACTCACCTGCAGCCTGTCTTCAATCACAGCTGAGTTAGTAAGCACAGGCCAGCGGCCTCGGAGAGGCCCTCTCCACTCACCTGCAGTCTGTATACAATCACCAGCACTGTGGTGCCACAGCCCCAGCCCGCTAACCCACAGCTCACCTGCTGCTTGGAGGGTAACCAGGACACTGGTGTCAAGGCATCATGCAGCCTCAGAAGGAGCAAGGAGAGCCCCAAGGAAGCGTGCCGGAGACGTGTGCCCCCCTGCCCTGGCTGTGGCCAGCTGGTGAAGCTGCCTGCAGGAGAGGGGCCTTTCCCCGCAGACTCCACCACACCGGGCCCTGTGCAGGGCCCGCGGGAAGGCAGTTACGTTCCCATCAGTCGGGAGGGGAGGAAGTGTGCTTCCTCTCGTGTATTCCCGGATGCACAGCTGCTCCTGGGCTGTGCGTTCTGTTGGGTAACACTGACTGCGCACACACCTTTTCACAAATGCCTGTTGTCAGTTAAAGACAAGACAAAAGTTTCTCCTACACTCCAAACACTGTGTGGTAGAGTTCCTCCCTCCCCTAGCCTCCACGGAAACCACCGCAGCTCAAGCTTCTCCTCTCCACCTGCCTACAACTCAGCGGCGAGGGATGACGTCCTGTCACTGGCTGCCCAGAATGGAACAGAGCTTGTCTACAAAAAGTGGAAACTTTTTTCAAGTTACGAATTACTCTTCATAAAAGGAAGAAAGAGAGACGAAAAAAAGTTTACCTTTACAGCTACTTCACCAGCAAACTCAAAGCAATGCCAAGCAAAGGAAACCTACGAGAAACAGATGGTGGAGAGCCATGCCTGCAAACCTCCAGAAAAGCCCCAGCCACGCTCATCACCACCAGTCCTGACGTGTTGGGCTGTTCCGGTTTCCCGAGCAGGTTTCCCTGCAGGCCCCCCCCCTCAGGAGCGCTGATGATAAGGCTGCGAGAATGCTCAGCGGGCCAGGCTCTTAGCTCTTCTCCCAGCGACAAGGAAGACGTGGCTTTTCACTTGCACATCTACAGAACACTCTTCCGGTTCTAACGATGATCAGAAGAGAACGCAGCAGGCAAAGGCACTGTTTGCTGCTACCGTCGAGTCCACACTGTCATCTGAGATGAACTAATTCAAAGAAATCCTTTCTTTAAAAAAAAACTTTTAAGACATTAGAGACCTGTATTCCAAACTAACTACTTGACTGACAATGAATGCTTTGAATTAATTAAAAATATCAAGAAATAGTCAAAAATAACACATTTCCCTAATCCCAGACTGACACCTAGTTGAAGGATTAATGGCCAACGAAAGCCCTGGCAATGACCACACAAAAGCTGCTCAGACAGAAGCAAGCTCCTTCACTCACTGCTGAGCCCTCTCCAGTGGGAGAGCCCGATTCAGCGAGCGAATGAGAAAGACCTGTGGGTCTCTGCAGCTCGCTCACTCTTCAGCTTTTACAATTTATTTTTATAGTAGATGCTCAATAAACACGTGAAATGAGCAGAGAGACAGAGTAGGCCCTGGGCCCTCTCTGCTCTGCATCCTTAGATACCAGCTTAAAAACAGGCTCTGGAAGAAAAGCAGTACTTGACCACTAAACTGTACCACCTAAAACAGGAAGCACAGCCAGGCGCGGTGGCTCACGCCCGTCCTAGCACTTTGGGAGGCCAAGGCAGGCGGATCACCTGAGGTCAGGAGTTCAAGACCAGCCTGGCCAACATGGTGAAACCCCATCTCTGCTAAAATACAAAAAAATTAGCCGGGCGTGGTGGCAGGTGCCTGTAATCCTAGCAACTCGGGAGACTGAGACGGGAGCATCGCTTGAACTCAGGAAACGGTGGTTGCAGTGAGCCAGCCGAGATTGTGCCACTGCACTCCAGCCTGGGGAGCTGAGCGAGAGTCCGTCTCAGAAAAAAAAAAAAAAAAAAGGCAGCACGTATTTAAGGAATTGTTAAAGAATTCATGATTCACAACGTCCAACAGATTTAAAACCACGTATGCAAAGATAACTGCACTCCACCCTAATCCCACTTTTAAATCTCACTGCACTCTTGGAACTGCCCACTTTTACAGCCAGGCAGCAGCAGACACCCCTTCCCTGGCCAGGGCCCTCTAAGGCAGCAGCTCCAAGGTCCTCGCCGGCCTTCCCCTGGCACCCAGACCCAGCCTGGGCCCATGAGATGAGTGCACCACCGTCCTTCCCTGGAGGACTACTTGGTTACCAAAGTCTTAACAAGGGTCACAAGAATCTATCTGTCCCCCAGGCTGGGCGTGGTGGCTCATGCCTGTAATCCCCACACTTTAAGAGGCCAGGGCAGGTGGATCCCTTGAAGTCAGGAGTTTGAGACCAGCCTGGCCAACACAGCGAAACCCCGTCTCTCCTAAAAACACAAAAATCAGTTGGGCTGGTGGTGCACGCCTGTAATACCAGCTACTTGGGAGGCTGAGGCAGGAGAATCACTTGAACCCAGGAGGCGGAGGTTGTGGTGAGCCGAGAACGTGCCACTGCACTCTGGCCTGGGTGACAGAGTGAGCCTCCATCTCAAAAAAAAAAAAAAAAAAAAAAAAAGAATCAGTCCCCTGAAAGCCTAGTAGTGGTTAATTTCCGAATATTCACAATGATGACAGCAAAATCCACAAAGCAAAGACCTCAGTGAGTTTAAAAAGACCGACTGCTGGTCAGCTTCCAGGTACAAAGTACCTGCTACTTATGAATGTACACAGGCAATAATCACGCATTCACACAACGCAGTCAGCTGCCTCCTCGGGCACCCGGCTGACTGGGCTGGTTCCGCTGACACGAATCCCTGTAGGTTCAACTCGCCCGCTCAAGAGTCTACTCCCCACTCGGAGGCCTGGGTGCTTCCAACGCAGTCCCTCCCAGTAAATGCAAAAAGGAAGCAAGCGCCTATGATTCGGAATCAAGCACACACAGCTGTGTGGCCTCGATTCTCAGTGTCCGTGGGTTTCAGAGGCCTTGCACGAAACACCTCTCCACACTAACAGTAGCCAACATTTACCACATGCCAAGCGCTGCGCTAAGCCTTTACCTGGGTCTCTCCCTCCACAACCAAGCACTGCAAGTCGTACGGTGTCCGCCTTACGGGTGATTTTTTAAAGGCAGGTGATTTAAAGAAAGAGGTGAAGTGACCACTTACACAGCTAATAAGCAGCAGGGCTGGAACAGCAGTGCTGCCTCTTCAAGAAGTCATGAGCCGGCGAGGCCCAGTGGCTCACACCTGTAATCCCAGCACTTTGGGAGGCTGAGGCGGGCGGATCACGAGGTCAGGAGTTCAAGACCAACATGGCCAAGATGGTGAAACCCCGTCTCTACTAAAAATACAAAAATGAGGCAGGCATGGTGGCGGGAGCCTGTAACCCAGCTACTCGGGAGGCTGAGGCAGGGAACTGCGGGAACCCAGGAGGCGGAGATCGCGCCACTGCACTCCAGCCTGGGCGACAGAGTGAGACTCTGCCTTAAAAAAAAAAAAAAGCCATGAGCCCTCCCACCCCATGGCTGGTCCCCCGAGCCACCAGCACAGCTGCCCTGACCCCAGCACTCTGGCTCCAGGCTGATCCCCGCTGCACCGGGCACTTCTGCGGTCTCTTGATTCATCCCATGCTGCTTGTCTTCCCTGGTCTCCCTGTCACTAGAGTCCACGCAATGAGATGCCAAGAACGGTTCTAATTCCTCTCCTTGGTTATCCTGACAACACCCCGCACCGACCCCGCGCCCCCACGCCACCCTTCGACTCCCAAGGGCCTGAGAGACACTGAAGCTAAACGCCCATCAAGCCTTTCACCTCACTTTCCGAACTTCGGGGTCTACACAAGCCCTTCCACCGGCCAAAACCACGAGCAACGGCTCCCCACTCCCACCCCAGGCCCCTGGAACGAGGACGCGGACTCCGGGCAGGCACCAGAGGGGAAGCTACAGGGGCAGGCAGAGATGCGCAAGGACCACGCTGTCGGGTGAAAATGCCTGTCCTTATTGTCCTTACAAAGCAAAAAAGTTTTTAAAAAAAAAAAAACACTTTACCCAGAATAACTGCTGCGGGCAACGCAGCGACGCTTTAGCTGCTGCACCGCTCCTCCGGTTTCCAGCAAGCTAAGCACAGAAGCGGATGGGAGGGGAAGGCGGCTGCGGCTCCCCAGCTAGGAGCGAGCAGTTTCTCCGGCTTCCTTCCTACTCCACCCTCCTGCCCCGGCCGCCCGTGGACCGCAGCAACATCTGCGCCTCGCCCGGACCCTCCGCGGGTCCGCAGCCCGCAACAGCCAGTCCTGCTCCCCTCCCCGGCCACGGCCCCGCGGGGACCTCAGGAAACTGGGGGTCTTTCACTTCTTTTTCCTTTTTCCTAAGGAACTTGTCTCTACCGGTGTTCAAGTTACTTGGTCCAGAAGCGAGCCCCGCGCAAGGAGCGGAGCGGGCAGCCCAACCTGCGAGGCCCCGGCCCACCGACAGCCGGGCGCGCGGGGCGGCCGGGCCAGGCCTCTGCCGGGACCAGAACCGGGCTGTCCCCGAGACGCCCGCCCCGGCCCGGCCCGCCCAGGACAGGCGCGTCCGCTCCGCCCGCTCCGCCCGGGCCCGATGCCCTTGAGCGGCGGTGCCCGCACCGAGCCCCGCAACCCACCTGCGCCCCGGCCGCCCCGCCCGGCGCCCGCCCGAGCCCGGCCCGGCCGCAGACTCACCCCATGAGCCAGTCCATGGCTGCGCGGGGCCGCCGCGCCCGCCGCCCGACGCGATCGGCCTCAGCCCCGGCGTCCGGAAGTAAACACTCGCCCGCCCGCTCGCTCCCACACGCGCAGCCCGCCGCCGCCGGAAGTGACGCGCCCGCGCGCCGCCTGCTGGGATGCGTAGTCCCGGCCTCGCACCCTGCGCTTCCTGCCCCCCGTGTGTGCCTGGGTCCATGGGCAGTCCCCGCGCACCTGGACTGTCTCCCCACGTCCCGGCTGTGCTCTCCCCTTGGGCTCTCTCCGCGCTGTCCTCCACGCCCTGGACGGTTACCTCCCGCCTTTGGCGCTCCCCTTGCTGCAGGACTGTCCCTCACACCCTGGCTGTCCCCTTGCTCCCCGGCCGTCCCCCTGCGCCTCCGGCTGTCCTCTCCCTCCTTTGGCCGGCTCCTCGCTCCCTGCGCGGTCCCCGCTCGGTGGGCTGTGTGTCACCTCGCTCTTGGCTGTCCCTCCCCCATCCCTGACTCTCCCCTCGAGCCCCTGGGTGTCCCCATGTCCCCTGGGCATCTGACCTCCTGGCCACTCTGTCCCGGGCCCGGCCCACAGCAGTTACTCAGTGACTGCCTGTCAAAGGGCCGGATTCCCCATTCTCCCCCGGGGAAGATGCTCGGAGGAGCTCAGAACCAGGACAGGGAGAACGCAGAACTTGGGGGAGAGCGGAGAGGGACTGCTTCCCCCGGCTGGATACAGGGCGGCCGGCGGGGCTGACCGCGGAGGGGGTGAAGTCGGCTGGCCTGATGGGGCCACTTGTCTGAAACCCAGCGGCTGTGTCACTCCACCATGCTCGTCAGACAAGTGACTGCATCAGGAAAGCTGACCTCGCCCCCTCCAGGGTCAGCCCCGCCTGCCGCCCTGTTTTGAGCCGGGGACTCGCCCCCTCCCCGCTCTCCCCAGGTCCCCTCCTGCCACCTGGCCTCTCTTCAGGCTTGAGAATGCTTAGGTATCAGGCAGGGCTCTCAGTTGCCATCAAGAGAAAGGCTTAAGGTGAAAAGGAATTCGTAACAGATCCTGGGTAGCTCACGGCATTGACCAGAAAGCTCGAGAACTTCTAAGACCGTGCATCGGGGAACACCTCCGGTCACAGTGGCCTCCGTTCTTAGTCCCTTCTCTCCGGCTTCGCCCCACAGTTGAGGCCAGCAAGTGAAACCTTTCAATGCCAGACACCCACTGCTGCAGGAGGCTGCGTGACGTGGTTATGGTCAGTGGAGTCAGAACAGAAGTCGGCCAGGGAGGCTTCCCGTCCGAATGAGAGGACGACGCCGCCGCAGGGAGGCGGTTTGACTGATGCTTCTGCACGGGCAGGATGCCTGGAGGGCGGGAACCAGGTAATGGGACTGCCTTGGTGGGAGGCATTGCCAGAAAACAAGGACCGAGAAGACAGGAAGAGCTTGGGACTTAGATGACTCCAAAAAACAGCTGCACCAGCCACGGGCTGCCTTCTCCGGAGCTCTCCTTATGCGCGAAATGCAGGCCCGCCCTGGAATTTCTGCTGGTCACAGCCGAGCCTCTTCCTGCCTGATGTGTGAGCACAGAGCTGGGACAGTAAAGGCGTCACTGCTGCAACCACAGGGCGCCAGCGTCCGGGATCCCTGAGTGCTGGTGCTGGAGATGCAGCCTCCGCCGGCCAAGCGCTGCTGCTGCTGCTGCTAGCATGGGCCGTGCATGCTGCTTCCTGTTCCAAGTTGGGCAGGTGCTGCTGACAGGGAAACTGAGGGAGTCTGTCTGCACCACCGCTGGCAGCTTCTCCAATGCAAGGCAGACACGGCCTCCTCCTTAACTTTCTCCAGGAAGTTAATACGCTTAGACGGTGAAGAACGAAACGACCCACAACAGTCCCTCTATTTCCCTGCTTTGTACAAACACCGTTCTGCCCACACCTCCCGTTACTGCCCTCATAGTACAGCCGAACCTTGTAGAGGTGAACCCCCACTCCGTCCAGGGCCTAGCCCACAGCTTATCAGCAACGGCCAGGAGTCTGGGAGGCGTCCACTCCTGCTGCGTCGCTTTCCTGGTTGTAAAGCTCGTGGGTGAACATTGCAGACTTAACCAGCAAAAACCACCAGAGATAAAGTAGTGAGGAAAGACAAAGAGGAGGAACACGCATTTAACACACGGCATCTCAGGAAGTAAGAAAAGACAGACACATGCTACCAAGGTCTGACTGTTGAGTCATAGGTTGAGTCAGAGGTTGCAGTGAGCGGAGACCGTGCCATTGCACTCTAGCCTGGGCAACAAGAGCCAGACTCCGACTCAAAAAAAAGAAAAAAGGGACAAGTAACAGAACTGCTTGTACTGCAGCCCCAGCTAAACCTTGTTCTCAATCTGGGGCACATTTAAAGCTTTTGTGGACTCTTGGGTCTCTTGCTAATTAGTTAAGAACAGCACATTCTGTAAGCACTGGTCAGAGAAGACAGGTTACCTTACTTGTGTGGCCGAGGTTGATGACTTCCTTCTCCCTGCTCCACGCTCACTTTACTTCAACGAACCGCTTGCTCAGCTGGCTGCATCTCTACCTTGCAGAGTGACCCAACCCGTCGTTTCTGATGACGAGGAACCCTTGGTGGCCCTGCCTGCTCCTAGATGCTGACCTCTTCCAGTAACGGCTCCCCTGAACGTGGTTGTCCTAGGGAGTCCCTCTGGCAGCCCCTCCCCAGGTTCCATCCACATTCCTTCCAGCCCCACTGAGTGCCAGCAATCCTGGTGACAGCCTGCCTGACTTGGACAGGTTGCTTAATGTCCCTGTGCCTCAGCTTCCTTTTTAGTGGAACGGGAATGATATTAGCAAACTTGTCCTAAGAAATCCGTCATTAGGCCCCTGGTGCAGGCAGAGGTGAGGAGCCATGGGGGAGTGGGTGGGCATGCTGGGTCCGTGGCCCCTGGCTTAGGCAGCTCTCCTGCCTCAGCCCACCCCTCCTCCCCTGAGGATGGTGTGCTGCCCAGCGCACCCCACGCATGTTTTCATGTGTCCCGCCCAGATCACATGTTGTGTGCTATCCCATGGTGTTACATATCGTCTGATCTAGAGCCCAGTGGCAAGCCGGAACGTGCATCTCTAAGAACCATGTTTATTTCTTAAGAGGATAGGGCTTTGCTCCAAAGCCCTGGGGCCCTCCTAGCTCATCCTCCTGGTAGAGCTTGCCACCATCTCCACGCAGCAGCACATGGGGTGCCACTGGATCTGTTGAATCAGAAGTGACAAGTGGCCAGGCGTGGTGGCTCACATCTGTCATCCCAGCACATTGGGAGGCCGAGGTAGGTGGATCCCTTGAGGTCAGGAGTTCATGACCAGCCTGGCCAACATGGTGAAACCCCGTCTCTACTAAAAATACAAAAATTAGCCAGGCGTGGTGGTGCGCGCCTGTAATTCCAGCTATTCAGGAGGCTGATGCAGGAAAATCGTTTGAACCCAGGAGGCGGAGGCTGCAGTGAGCTGAGATCACACCACTGCACTCCATCCTGGGTGACAGAGGGAGGCTCCATCTCAAAAAGAAAAAGAAAAAGAAAAGAAAAAAGGCTGGGTGCGGTGGCTCACAACTGTAATCCCAGCACTTTGGGAGGCCAAGGTGGGCGGATTACCTGAGCTCAGGAGTTTGTGACCAGCCTGACCAACATGGTAAAACCCTGTCTCTACTAAAAACACAAAAATTAGTCAGGCATGGTGGCAGGCACCTGTAATCCCAGCTACTTGGGAGGCTGAGGCAGGAGAATCGCTTGAACCTGGGAGGTTGAGGTTGCAGTGAGCCAAGACCATGCCATTGCACTCTAGTCTGGGCAACAAGAATGAAACTTAAAAAAAAAAACAAAAAGGCCGGGCGCGGTGGCTCAAGCCTGTAATCCCAGCGCTTTGGGAGGCCGAGACGGGCGGATCACGAGGTCAGGAGATCGAGACCATCCTGGCTAACACGGTGAAACGCCGTCTCTACTAAAAAATAAAAAAATAAAAAAAAACTAGCCGGGTGAGGTGGCGGGCGCCTGTAGTCCCAGCTACACGGTAGGCTGAGGCAGGAGAATGGCGTGAACCTGGGAGGCGGAGCTTGCAGTGAGCTGAGATCCGGCCACTGCACTCCAGCCCGGGCGACAGAGCAAGACTCCGTCTCAAAAAAAAAAAAGGTGGAAAGGGACAGAACCGCTTGTACTGCAGCCCCAGCTAAACCTTGTTCTCAATCTGGGGCACATTTAAAGCTTTTGTGCACTCTTGGGTCTCTTGCTAATTAATTAAGAACAGCACATTCCGTAAGCACTAGTCAGAGAGGGTAGGTTAGTTGCCCCACATATACTTCCATTTCCTTCTTCTTCTCTTTGCTTCTCCCCCTCTTCCTCCTCCTCTTGTTACTTACTAATTAAATGCTGATCAATATGACGACAGGAAAAACTCTTTTACCCAGCTTCCCAGGTAGGCAAGGTGGCTAACGAGATGTAAAATGAAGTTATTGCCTAGCTTCCAGGAAATCCTTTCTGTCCTTCCTGTCTACCCCAACCCTGGCCCAGTCTCCTGCTTTCTGACCAAAATAGAAAAACAAATGATGGCTGGAGCTCTTGCAGCCACCTTGGAGCATGAGGAAGTGATGATGGCAGAGCAGAAAGGCAGAAGGAACCTGAGTTCCTGTGAAACTCAGAACCCTCCACGATAGTCCTGATTTTCTTACCAAGGTGCTGACGTTTTTTGAAAAGAAATATGGATTAAATCATCATTCTCCCGAATTTCTGCTTCTTGAAGGAAAAGACAATTGTCTAAATGACACATCCGTCAGTGTGTCATGGTGCTGGAGGTGCAATAGCCCATCCTTTACTTTGAAAAGAAGGTTTTCATATTCTCAGACCATTAGATACCCAAAATGTTGCCAAGCCCCTAAATGTTCATGGGATATATCTCTTGGCAAGCACATGTATTTTTTTCTCTTTTTCTTTCTTTCTTTCTTTTTTTTTTTTTTTTTTGAGACAGAGTCTCGCTCTGTCGCCCAGGCTGGAGTGCAGTGCGCAATCTCGGCTCACTGCAGCCTCCGCCTCCTGGGTTCGAGGGATTCTCCTGCTTCAGCCTCCCGAGTAGCTGGGATTACAGGCATGCGCCACCATGCAAAAATAAATTTTTGTATTTTTAGTAGAGACAGAGTTTCACCATGTTGGTCAGGCTGGTCTCAAACTCCTGACCTCGTGATCCACCCACCTCGGCCTCCCAAAGTGCTGGGATTACAGGCGTGAGCCACCATACCCAGCCACACATGTATTATTTAGCATCTAGAGTATCCAGGTCCTCGGCTCTGGGGCCTGTGAACATGGCATCATTCATATGATATGATGTCCTGAGAGACAATCAAAATCTGTGTGGACTAGGCCAGGTGTGGTGGCTCACACCTGTGATCCCAGCACTTTGGGAGGCCGAGGTGGGCAGATCACGAGGTCAGGAGTTTGAGACCAGCCTGACCAACATGGTAAAACCCCATCTCTACTAAAAATGCAAAAAAAAAAACAAAAAAAAAAACAAAACTAGGCTGGGTGTGGTTGCACACACCTGTGATCCCAGCACTTTGGGAGGCTGAGGCGGGTGGATCACTTAAGGTCAGGAGTTGGAGACCAGCCTGGGCAACATGGTGAAGCCCCATCTCTACTAAAAATACAAAAAAATTTAGCTGGGCATGGTGGTGTGCACCTGTAATCCCAGCTACTCCGGAGGCTGAGGCAGGAGAATCACTTGAACCCGGGAGTCAGAGATTGCAGTGAGCCGAGATGGCGCCATTGCACTCCAGCCTGGTGACAAGAGTGAAACTCTGTCTCAAAAAAAAAAAAAAAAAAAAAAAAAAGTCTATGTGGATGAAATTGTGGCAGAGGGAATTCGAGTTTGTAGGACCCTGAGGCCTAAGTGGGAAGGTATACTGCCAATCTCTCCAAATAAAGACTCCCTGCTTCTGATGTTCTCTGTTTATTGGGATTGAGGTGGGTGTGACTGCCTGATCAATAGATGAATCATAACTGTTGATTGGCTCCAATAAGGACACCACATCTGGAAGAACAGCTGCAGTTGGAATAATTACGTCTTTCAGTCCACTGTCAATTACCAACACCCTCTGCCTTCCACACAGAAAAGATGTGGGAGTGAGACGGGCATCCTAGAGGGCCCCTTCTCTGCAACTTTGGGGTCTGGGAGGGTGGCACCCATTTCTGGGTATCTCTGGAGTTGAAGGTTTGCTTTTGGTTGAAGGTTTTGGCAGGAAAGTAAACTGTAGGGTTTCCCACTCAGACCTCTCCTCCTTCCACTCACCCATTCATCTGACAAATAAGTAGTGAGTGCCAACTACCTACAAGAACAAGGCACTTGTAAGGCACCTGGAGAACAGTAGTAGACGCAACAGACTAAAACCTGCCCTTGAGGAGCTGTAGCGTGTCCGTGAAAAAAATAATAAAGCAGACAGCACATTCCAGAATGATCAGTACCCTGGGGTAAAGACAGCGAGGGACAGGGTCACGGCACGCTCAGTGTCATGGGCTGACACGTGTCCCCTGGAAAGATAAGAGGCTATTCTAACCCCCAGTACCAGTAAGGTCCAAAGGGGACCTCATCTGGAAATAGAGTCACTGCAGATGTCATTTTTTTGTTGTTGTTTGTTTGAGATGGAGTTTTGCTCTTGTTGCCCAGGCTAGAGTGCAATGGTGGCTCACTGCAACCTCTGCCTCCCAGGTTCAGTTGATTCTCCTGCCTCAGCCTCCCCAGTAGCTGGGATTACAGGTGTCCACCACCACGCCTGGCTGATTTTTATGTTTTTAGTAAAGACGGTGTTTCACCACATTGGCCAAGCTGGTCTCGATTACAGGCGTGAGCCACCGCGCCTGACCCACAGATGTCGTTTGTTAAGATGAGGTCCTGGTGGAGTAGGGGGCTTCCAATCCTGTATGACTGGTGACCTTATAAAAAGGAGGAATTTAAGCCAGACACGGTGGCTCACGCCTGTAATCCCAGCACTTCGGGAGGCAGAGGCAGGCGGATCACCTGAGATCAGGAGTTCGAGACCAGCCTGGCCAAGATGGTGAAACCCCATCTCTACTAAAAACACAAAAATTAGCTGGGCATAGCGGTGGCTATAATCCCAGCTACTTGGGAGGCTTAGGCAGGAGAATTGCTTGAACCCGAGAGGCAGAGGTTGTAGTGAGCCAAGATCGCACCACTGCACTCCAGCCTGGGGGATGGAGAGAGACTCCATCTCAAAATAAATAAATAAATAAATAAATAAATAAATAAATAAATAAAAGGATCGGGTAGCGGGGAGTTTGGACACAGCCTTGCATAGAGAAGACAGTGTGAAAAGACACAGGAAGGAGAAGGTCATCTACAACACAAACCGAGGAGGGACCCCTGGAGCAGACCCTTCCTCACAGCCCTCAGAAGAAACCAGCCCTGGTGATGCTGACAACGTCAGACTTCTGGCCTCCAGGACTGAGAGACAGTTCATTTCTACAGATTGAAGCCACCTCGTGACAGCTCCTGCCCTTTCTAATCAGGCGCTTTCCTTCTGCCTGGCTCTAGAGTGGCCCTGGGGGCTGCTGTGCCCACTGGGAGTTCCTGGCTAGAGAAGAGAGGGGCCCGATTTTCCTAATCATGCTTCTATCTAGGCTGGGGACCCCTTGGAGACAGGACCTGTGCGGAGATCCTCGGGCAGCTGTCCTCCACGGTGGGGTGGAACGCCGAGGCTTCCAGGATAAGGATGGCCTCATGGCATGTTTCCGGGGAAAGAGCTGATTCCCCAGTCAACCGCTGACTCCAGGACGCAGGCTGAGCCCTGCGGGGTCATTCGTCATTTACGGACTCTGCTCTGACCCTGTCTGGCCTTCTCTAGGGCCCACTCATTGCCTTTCGGGGCCAGCAGGGGATGCAGCTGGTGCTCAGCGTCCCCTCTTTGTCCCAGGCTGTGCCGCTGAGAGGCCTTGGCACGGGGTGGGCCTCGTGACACGCACATCCTCCCACACTGCAGAGCCTGGAGGACAATGGCTCCCTCTCACCTATGAGCTGGTTCTTGTGCTTGGTTCAGTCCGCAGTGAGGCGGAGGGTAGCCACAGATGCCAGCGCCTGTCTGGGCAGCCCCTCCGTCCCCAGCACCCCCATGGTTCAGCGTTCCCTTTACCTCCTAGACCCGAACAGAGTCTGATTTGGGGACGGTGGCGCAGAAGCCGGCCCTGCCTCCCAATCCCAAGGCGCCAGCTCTTCTGAACCTTCAACAAACGCCTCAGACACCCTCCTGCTGATCGCACTGTACCCCCTGTCCTGCTGCTGCTCCCTCACTTAATCCCCAGGCAGTGACAATCCAGGAAGGTGGCCGAGGCTCCTGGAGGGCCAGAGGCTTTTCCGAGGTTACTCAGCGAGCAGGTGGGGAGCTGGGGTTCCAGAAACATCTGCTCTCAAGCCCGCCATTTTCCCACCATGACCTGCCTCCCAAAGGGACGCTCCTCCCTGGGTCTTGAGAAAACAGTCAAGGTGGGTCACCCTTGGGAGCAGGCTGGGGAGTGTTTTTCAGGCTTCAGTCGTCTCCGCTTCCCCTCCAGAGGCCAGGACAGCCCCTGTGTTTGGCTTAGCTCTCCGTGGGGGCCTGGTGCCCCTGGGGTGACCGGAATGCAGGCAGGGCATGGGGAGGCTGATAATCAGTGTCTCCTGGGATTATGGCTGGGGCCTTCCCACGAGCCAAGTGCAGCCAAGGGCTCTGTGTGTGTGACCCAAAGCAGCTGCCAGTGCTCTCTGAGAAGGTGCCCTCTGCCTCCTATCTTTAGGTGCGGCTAAGTAACCGGGCCACGGCAGCACCACAGGGAGGCGGGCTGGGTGCCCCTGCTCATCTCTGGTGGGTGCTGCTACCCACATCCAGGGCTGCCACCTGCCCACTCACGCAGGACCCTCCAGGCCACTTCCTCCCCTAGGACCTGCAGGCAGCTGCAACAACCCCCGTCAAAGCTCCTGCCAGCCAGGATCCACTGAGGTCCAGCAGAGGGAGGGCTGGAGCCTCTGCTCACAGAAAGCTGCCATGTCCTGGCCGGGCGCAGTGGCTCAGGCCTGTAATCCCAGCACTTTGGGAGGCTGAGGAGGGTGGATCACCTGAGGTCTGGAGTTCAAGACCAGCCTGGCCAACATGGTGAAACTCTGTCTCTACTAAAAATAAAAAAATTAGCCAGATGTAGTGACGCATGCCTGTAGTCTCAGCTACTCACGAGGTTGAGGCAGGAGAATAGCTTGAATTTGGGAGGCAGAGGTGGCAGTGAGCCATGATAGTGTCACTGCACTCTAGCCTGGGTGACAGAGCAAGACTTTGTCTCCAAACTATATATATGTGTGTATATATATACATATATATGTATATATGTATATATATGTTTATTATTTTGTACACACGTGTGTGTATATGTCAGTGTATATATATTTTATATATAAATATATATATTATATAATATATATTATGTATATAATATATATTTATATATAATATATGATATATTATGTTACATATTATATATTTTATATATAATATATAGTACGTTATATATTATATGTTATATGTTATATATTATATGTTATATATTATATATTATGTATACTTTATATATATTTTATATATATATCTTTGAGACAGGGTGTGGCTCTGCTGCCCAGGCTGGAGTGCAACGGCACCATCGCAGCTCACTGCAGCCTCAACCTCCTGGGCGCACAAATGATCCTCCTGTGTGGGCCTCTCAAAGCCCTGGGATTACGGGCATGAGCCACTGCGCCCCATTTCTGAGTATATCTTTTTGGGGCACACAATTCAACTTGTAACAGGTGCATTTACCGGCCACATGATTCAAAGCACCTAGGGGTGTGCTTTCCCTGAGGCTGAGACAGGGCTCCCTGAATCCCGAGTTTCAGCTATCGCTCCTCCCTGAGTTGTTGGGCTCACCATGACTCAGTGTTAACTAAACCCTGGCTTCCCAAATGGTAGCTCAGGCCTCTTTCAGGAGGAGGTAACTCCTAAGGCAGAGCTTCCTGTTTCTCACCCGACTCCAGCTGGGTGGACTCCACCCATGCGAATCTTCAGAGGCCATTTTCAAAAGTTTTGCTAACCTCAGCCCTCATTTGGGCTTCACTGCTCCTTCCTTGGCTTTCTGCCTTCACCTACTGGGATGGGCCTCAAAGGTCATGGGTGGGTTTTCTCGAGCACAGAAGGGGGACATTTTCTGCTGCATGGTCGGCTCTGCTGGCCGTCAGCTCTCGAGCCTGGCACGGTAGGAAGCTAAGTTCCTCCTGCTCTAGGCCCTCACACACAGATGTCTGTAGGGTGCTGGAGGACAGGAGGTGAGTGGATGAACATCGAGAGTGGGGCCTGTGTGTCCCGTCATCAGAAGGCAACCCAGGGCAGGATGGTCTCCTGCTGGCTGTCCCTGCCCAGGGCCCAGGTTCAGTGTCCCCAGATCTGCTTGTTCCTCAGAAGAAGGTGAATACACAGCCATTTGTGCAGCATTGCCAGCGTGCTTCAGCTCCTGGCTGCCTGCGTGTCCCCAGCATGGACTGGAGGGAGCAGGCTCAAGGCCTTGTGCTCCAGTATACAGGACAGCTTCCTGGGCCCGGCACAGGCTGGCACTTGGGTGAAGCTGGATTTCGAATGGAGCTGTTAATGAGTCTCAAGGAGGATGCAAAATTCACAGAGACGCCCACTTCAGAGCCACGGTGATGCCCAAAGCTCCTCTCCCTCACAAGCATCTGCCCTGGTCTTGGGACCCCCATTCCAGACCAGAGCTCAGACAGGGGGAGCCGCGCTGGAACTCCCAGCTGAGCTGGAAGGGGCGTGGGGCCTGACAGGCCTGCGGAGGGCACTTTCTTATAGCCCAAGTCCCCAAGGGGCCTTCCTGCCCCCCTCTCCTGGGGCCCCACCCATTGCAGAGAGGAGGAAGGGGCAGGAGAGTGACGGGAAGGGGCTCCTGTTTTCCATTCCCAGGAGGGGGTAGGGGTGACCTGGGGAAGGAGGTGCCCATTCCAGCAGAACCCTTCCAGTAGTTGCTGCCTGGCACAGTGGCCAGAGGTAGCAGGCTTGGGGAGGGATAGGGGACCCCAGGGGACAACCTGGATCCTGCAACTCGGGAGGGTGGTGGCAAGAGAGGGAGAGTTCCCCAGGCAAAACCAGGACTCGAGGTCCCAACCCCCATCGCTCTTCACCCTCATCTCCCATGGGAATCATTCTTGAGAGGTGCCAGTGATCTGCAAATGCAGATGAGGCCTGAGGCTGGGACGCAGGCCACCTGCCAGCCGGTGAGTGCAGGGTGGGCAGAGTTCTCGTCCAGACCTGGGCAGAGAGCGCTCAGGGCAGACAGGGTCCAGGCTACCGTGGGTTGCTCCTTGAGGCCCTGATGCCCAGGGTCACCTGCAGGCCATTCCTTGAAGCAAAGAGGTGACTGACCTGGGGAGTTGGGAACTTGCCCTTTTTGTCCACAATGACCACCCTTCCTGCCACCCCCACCCAACCGGGATCCTTCCAACCACCCTTACTGGCCAGTGGTGCCAGCCCCTAACAAACCACCCTTTTAGGCAGGACCTGCAGGTTTGCTCCCCTCAGCCTGGGGACAGAGTCTGAGATCCTTGGGAGCTGACTGTTCCCTGCCCCCTCCCCACCTCTAGGAACTACTTCATCCTGTGCACTTGGCAGAGCGCCGGGACCAGGCTGGGTGCGTGGTCCGTCTCCATCCCATGCACTCGGCAGAGCGCCCGGCCCAGGGTGGGTGTGTGGTCCGTCAGGGGCTCCCGTGGCTGCAGTCGTGGGCTGTCCTGCACTGTGGGGCCTTCGAACGTGCTGCTCTTGTTGGGAAGGAGGAGCTCCTCTGCAAGAACTGCTTGTCACTCAGGGCCTTTCTCACATGCCGCTTCCTCCAGGCAGCCTTCCTGCCACCCTCTTCCTGAGTGGTGACCACCTCTTGTACACACCTGTCACATAAACCGCTGATCTCAGAGTGACGGCAAAGGCTTGTTTCCCATGTGCTGGGGCTCCTGGGGCCATCCCCAGCACCAGACAGAAGGCTTCCATACATGTTAATGGAAAAAAATCCACAAAAAGCAGGAACAGGAAAGTAAGTTACTGACATTCCACCCCTCCCCAATTCCCATTTTGCAGACAAGACCCGGAGGCCCCAGAGGGCCCAGTGGGTGCGGCACAGTGTGGAACTGGCCCCCGCAGAGCCAGCCTGTGCACAGGCTCCCTGTCTCCCTGTGGGAAGGAGGAGGCACCAGGACTGCTCCAGCTCCCTCTCCTGGATGGAGACACTGAGGCCCATGACACAGGCGTGGTACTGGCAGGACAGCTCTGCCCTCCAGGGCACAGTGGGAGCTGTGGCTGCCCCCACAAGCCATGCAGAGCCTGGAGCTAGATTGGGGTGTGGGAGAAGTTGTCCCTGTGGGAGCCCATGCTCTGGGAGGTAGGGTGGGCAGTGCACATGGCCAAAGTGTGGCCTGGAGGCGTGGAGGGTCAGGGAGCAGTGAAGGAGCAAGGCCTCGGCCTCTTGAGGATGCACCCACACAGGAACTACAGATGGAGGCCAGGAGGCTCAGCCTTCCTCCTGGCTCTGTCTCCAGCCAGCTGGGGTTCACTATTGTCCCCTCCATCCACTGGGTAGGGACCCCTAGATTACAGGTCCCCAAATGTACATGTCTCATCAACAGGTGCAGCAGACTCCCTAGGGAAACTTTGGAAATACAGATCCCTGAGACCTGCTCCCACAGAGGCTGGCTGTGTAGGTCTGGGCAGGGCCCAGGGACCTGCATTTAAAGATCCCCCCCAGGCAATGCTGAAGGGCGGGAGGGTGGGAATCCCCGGACCAGATAAACCCTGACAGCCTGACAGCTTTTGCTCATCAAACCCATGCGGGTCCCCGCCTCCTGGGATGTTGGCTCTGCAGGCTTACCGCCACGGAGCCCGTTTCCAGGACTGGTTGCCTGCAGTGTGGTGAGGGCAGTCTGAAGGGCTCCCGGTGGTGGCCACAGAGTGTGCACACCTCCTTCTCCCACCGATACCTGTTATGGGTGGGGTTGAGCCTCACACATTCGTATGTCAATGTCGTGACCGCCAGTACCTCAGAATGTAACCTCATTATTTGGAACTAGGGTCACTGCAGATGAACCTAGTTAAGATGAGGCCACACTGGAGTAGGGTGGGTGGACGGCCTTGTAAGAGGCCACAGGGAGGGGCTGAGGCAGATGCTCCCTCCTGGCCCTCCACGGAGCCCACCTGCCTACACCTGGATCTTGGGCTTGTGGCCTGGAGACCTTGGAGAGACTTCTCTTTTCTTTTCTTTTCTTTTCTTTTCTTTTCTTTTCTTTTCCTTTCTTTCTTTCTTTCTTTCTTTCTTTCTTTCTTTCTTTCTTTCTTTTTCTTTCTCTCTTCCTTTTTCTGTTTTGTTTTGAGACAGAGTTTTGCTCTGTCACAAAGGCTGGAGTGCAGTGGTGTGATCTCAGCTCACCGCAACCTCCACCTCCCGAGTTCAAGGGATTCTCCTGCCTTAGCCTCCTGAGTAGCTGGGATTACAGGCGCCTGTCACCACACCCAGCTTATTTTTGTAGTTTTAGTAGAGACCGGGTTTCACCATGTTGACCAGGCTGATGTCTTACTGGTCACCTCAGGTGATCCGCCTGCCTCAGCCTCCCACAGTGCTGCGATTCTAGGCGTGAGCCACTGCCCTGGGCTGGAGAGACGTTTCTGTTGAAACCGCCTGGTTTGCGGTGCTTGGCTCCAGCAGCCTCAGGCCACACACAATATCCCAGGGCGGCACCCTCAATGCCAGGCTCTGCTGGGAAGTCAAGGGTCGAGGTGAACATGCCCTCTGCACGGTAGGGGATTCAGAGTCCCGCCCTGCACCTGGGCTGGTGAAGAAGCGCAGAGCACATCCGCAGACCAGGGAGGGGCCCTTCCAGGAATGCTCTTTGTAGACAGCTGGGTAGGGCTGGGGCGGACTAAGGGGCCTGCGGGGTCTGGCGGAACCATCCAGGTGAGGGCGCGGCGGCGGGAGAGCCAAGAACAGCAGCTAGGTGTACTGCTTACCTGAGAAGGAGGGGTGGCCGCGAAGGGGGTTGGAGGCGTTGGGATGGGGGCCCAGCCAGATGCAGGTGGCCGCTGCAGCTTGGCATTGCCCGGTCTGGAGGACAGGGAGGACACCTGGCTGGAGACACATCTGGTCACCGACTGCGTGCGTCCCTGGGGCCGCGGTGTGGGCGACCTTCCTGCGGGACCGGCAGGCCCAGAGCAGGTGCAGGTTGTGGATACAGCTGAAGCAGCCGACGGACCCAGGGGAGGGCCTTAGAAGTAGGATGGGCGGGGGCCGCAGGCTGGAAACAGGGCTGTGCCTTCTTCCCAGCAGGTGGGTCCCCGACGGGTGGGCGTGCGTGCAGGGCCCCAAGCCAGAGAACCGGCCCCAGCCTCGGCGGGCGCGGGCAGCAGATGGCGCTGCCGGGCTGCGCTCCGCCTCGGGTTCGGGGAGCGTCGGGTGGGGGTGGCCGGCGAGCCCAGGTCGGAGCCCGAGGCGGGAGAAGAGCGCACACTACGGCCCCCGGGCGGGGCAGGCAGGCTCCGGAGGGGCCCTCGCCCAGCCCCTGCGGGACAGGTATTTGCCCACCCGGGCCCCGGACCCGGAGCCGCGCTGCCCAAATGCTTGGAGCCGAGCAGGTGCTCCCCGCGCCCGCCCTCCACGCCAGCAGTGCCTGGGGACCCGGACCCGCGAGGGGCGCGCAGGACTCGGGAGCCGAGGAGCAGCGGCGCTTTGAGGATGGAGCGCGCCGCGGAGGGCGGTCTGGGAGTGGGCGCGGCCCCGCCGGGCATGAGGTCATCGCGAGCAGCGGGCGCACCCACCGCGCCTGCCTCTCGGTCCTCGGAGCCCCCGGCTGCGCCCGCAGGTTGGGCAGGTTCTGGGCTCCGGGTGGCGGGGCGGGGGGGAGCCCTGGGGCGGGATTGTGACTGGGCGCTTCCTGCGGGGTTGGCGGCCCAGATGCCAGCGCCACCCGCGCCACCCAGCGATGCTCTGGGCCCCCTACGTCGGGGCTGACCTCACCGCCCAACCTGGCGGACCCCGCGCGCGCTAATGGGACCGCGCCCACCCCACACTGGCCGGCAGCCGCCGTCCTCGCGGCTGCGGGGTCCTTGTCCTCAGGGAGGGCGGGGCGCTACCAGTTGCACAGAGAGGTGGGGGGACCCAAACCTCCCTTCGCCCACTCCAACCCCTTCCTACTGCCCTCAATCCTGCCCCTCCTCGAGTTTCCTGTTAGGGTCCACACAGGCGAAGGGCCCTATCGGCCGCGCCTTGCCAGCCCTAATGCGCTGTCAGAGGGGGAGGCCCCACAGTGGGAATCCGGACTGAAGTCACTCCCTGGCGCGGCTGGGGGCTCAGGGTGGAGGGCTCAGGGGTGTCCGCGAAGGGCCTGCGCCCTTCAGCCTCAAAGCGCCCCCAGTCCTGTGGTTTTCTGTTCCTCTTTTGGACCCCCAGCCTGTGAGCACCCGCTGGGTAGGTGGGCAAGAGGTGACCAGCAGAACCAGGCACCGGGGCCGGGTCTGGCTTCCACACTGGCTGCAGTGCGCCCTGTCCCAGGGCGGCAAAGTCACTGAGCCCCATTCCCGCTGCTGGCCGGAGGGTCGGGTTGGGCGAGAAAGATACAAAAACTGCCCCACAAGCCCCCCTCCTGCCCCAGGACGCCGCCCCCACAGGCCAGGCGCTGGGCAGGCCTAGTGTCCACTGATGTCGCCAATCGGGCCTGTGCTCCAGGGCTGTCGGGGGCCTCCTGGGCCAGGAGCTTGACGGAGGGAGTGGGGTGGGGAGGTTGGAGAGGCACCGGAATCTCTTTCTGCTTGGGGGAGGGGGCGGGCGGACATCAGGAGGGGCCACTGCCCTGCAGATGACCCAGAGCAGAAGACTGGGGGTTGTGGCCAGGGCGGGCTCCACCCGCCCCGACCCTCGCGGCAGGGAGGCCCCGCCCACTGTCGGGCAGGTTCTTGACTTCACCCTGCTTCCCCAAACGTTTCCGGGTGCAAACGCCCCTCTAGGCTGGGGCGGGATGGGGGAGGGGAGCCCTAGAATGGAGTTTTGTGTTCTTCCTCTGGCATCAGGTGCTCAAGTCCAAGCTCCTCCCTCCACCCGCCTCTGGCCCTTCCCTGGCTTCTATTTCCAGCTCTCCTTGGCTATTTATAGCTGCGACGGCCGGCAATTGCGTCAGTCAGGGGCAGGCTTCGGCCGGCGATGCCATTGGTGCCACCAGTCCCCCCACATCCCCCTACCCTTCCCGGGCAGTCACCTGACCTGCGAGGTCCTGGTCGGAGGCCCCAGGTGTGTGGGGGGCCGGAGTGCGTTCTGCAGGTGCGCTCAGCCTTGAGGGTGCAGGTGCTGAGGCAAAGTGGGAGGGCGCTGGACTTGGTCGGGGGAGCAGAATTCCTGGCAGGGAAGGAGTAAGTGCGTCTTCCCCTTTCCTTCCCAGAGCTTCCTCTTGGGAGCTCCCTGGGGACAGGCCACTGTTCCTTGGTTTCACGGTGGTGTCTGCAAAGACTGGGAGAGATGCCCCTGGGCCTAGCACCTGCTCCCCATCCCCCACCTTCCAGAATGAAGGTCCTTCACTGAGTTCCTCTCCTCTCAACCCCCTACTGAGGCGTCTGTCTCCCCAGCCTTCTCACTCAACTCCAGTTCAGCTCCCATACCCCTTCCCTCCCTGAGGCCACCCCCATCTCAGCCCCTCTGGAGGGGAACATTGAAAGGTTCTGAAGCAAGAAAAGTCTCCCTGCTCAGTTTGGAAGGACCCAAGGGCGTCCATCCATGCACCTGCCTAGTGTTTGGCGAAGTCCTGCCCTGGCATCACCCTGCTTGGGGGTGGGAGGCACACGCATGTTCCCCTCACCCCACCAGGATCCCCTCTAAGCTCTGGTCCTCACAGTCAGGGGCCGCTCGTTTCACAAACAAGCCATCATCACACCTTCAGGGCCTAGTGTCTTCCATAGAGGCTTCTAAGCCAGGAGCCCTATTCTCAGGGACAGGAGTGGGGCCTGGGACTGTGGGCTGCCTTAGAGGTCTAGGGGAATGGTGCCTGAGAGACCAGGAACCAAGCCCAGTCCCAGCTTGGCCCCTGACCCTCTAAGGGACATTGACCAAGCCTGTTCCTCTCCCTGGGCCTTGGAGAGGGTCTCTCCTGTGACGTCCCACTCCAAGACAGTTAGTATGTGGTTTATTCTGGCCCTCACCCCGGACCAGAAGGCTGTGCTTTATCTGGAGGGACTGCGCCCCCGAGCCCCAGCTGCCTGCAGGGATAATTGAGTTTCCCCATGTGCTCCCACCACCCATACGAGGCATTTGTTGTGAAGCTCTGCTGAGAGGCTCCTAATCAGCCCCTCCTCTCCCACCCTCTGTCCAGGTCCTGCCCCATGCCCTGTGCCCTTCCAGGGAGGTAGGGGCACCCTCTGCTGGTGTCCATTGTATAGGCCCCTCAAAGACTCCATGGCTTCCCCTTAATAGCAAGTCCTCCCTCCATCTTGCCCCCAAAGAACCACTCTTCTCAGACACTCCCCCAGACCACCTGCCATTCAGAGCCCCATCGAGCTGCACCCTCTTCTCATCAGGCCTTGCCTTGGCCAGAGGCCTTCAGCTTCTGCCTGGCTCCCCGCAGGGCGCTCCTACCTCTGCCCTTTCTCCCACGCTGTGGACCTTTGCAACGTCCTCCTGCCCCACCTGCCCCTCCAAACACAACCTGGCCTTCAGAGCCCAAAACTCTCCTCCTGGAAGTCTTCCTGAGAACTGGCCCTCAGCCCTTTCTCCTGCTCAGAGTCTCTTCAGTTCTGAGCCCCGGAAGGGCCTTGATAAGTCCATCCACAGGAGTACAGTGGCAGCTGGCAGGGGTGCCACTGAGACCGGCCTCCAGCTCACTTCCAGGGACTGCTCGGCAGGCAGAGGAATGGTGCCTGAGAGACCAGGAACCAAGCCCAGCCCCAACGTGGCCCGTGACCCTCTAAGGGACATTGACCAAACCTGTTCCTCTCCCTGGGCCTTGGAGAGAGTCTCTCCTTTGATGTCCCGCTCCAAGACAGTTAGTATGTGGCTTATTCATTGGACATTCACTGCCTTCTGTATGCAAAGACCAGGTGCCCGTCTGCAGTCCAATGGAGAATGGAGGTAAGCACACAGCTTTAATATAAGACTAACAGAAGTGCAACTAATGCAATATAATATTATCACCCACCCACCTTTGCTCCCTCCCTCCCTCTCATTTACCCATCCATCAACCTCCTATCCACCCACTTATCCACCCATCCATCCATCTGTCCACCTTCCTGTCCTTCTACTCACTAGCCACCCATCCACTTGTCTATTTATAAATACCCATTTATGTATTCATCCATCCATCCATCCATCCATCATACTCATTCCTCCACCCATTCATCCATCCACCCACCTACCCCACTCATCCCTTTACCCATTCATCCATTTGCCATCCATCCATAATCCATCCATCCATCCATCCATCCATCCATCCATCCATCCATCCACTCACCCAGCCACCCCACTCATCCCTCCACCCATTCATCCATCTGCCCATCCATCCATCCATTCATCCCACTTATCCCCCCACCTATTGATCCATTCATCCACCCACCCCACTCATCCATCTACCCATTCATCCATCTGCCCACCCATCCACCCATTCATAGATCCATCCATCCGTCTACCCACCCACCCACCCCACTCATCCCTCTACCCATTCATCCATCTGCCCATCTACCCACCCATCCATCCACCCATCCATCCATTCATCCACCATTCATCCATCTGCCCACCCATAAATTCACCTATCCATCCATCCATGTCTCCCTCCCTCATCCACCCATCTACCTACCCATCCAAGACCTATCCAGCAACTAAAGCCCTTGTCCTGGGGGGAGACACAAGTGCAGACAGGGCATCAAGCCTTTAGGGGACTCTGTGTAGCAGTTGGAGGCCGTCCACCAGTGTTCACTCTTGCTTCACCACCTACTTTGGGCAGCTCTTGGACCTCTAGGAGACTGATTGAGTTGGTAAATGAGATCCCTCCTTCCATCTGGAGTCTTACACTGCCCCCAGGGTCCTGAGACCTATGTGCCCCCAGATGGGCATCCTAGGAGAGGCCCTGTCACCCACCTCCTGGAGCTGCAGGTGCTCCTGTGCACAAGGGGTAGGGGAGCACCTCGGTGCCGCTTGAGTCAGCCATCAGCTCTTTCCAGGCCTCGGTTTTATTGACTGCTAGGGGCTGCCAGAGTTATAAATAGATGTTCTTGAGCCAAAAATAGCCTTGTGGGAGCATCAGACTATGTTTCTAGCTTTCCTCCTTTTTGAGGACTCTTAAAGATGCAGGATTCAAGGACCCTACCTCCTCCTGCAGCCCCCAAGGAGGGGCTGGTCCCCTCCTCTTCCCTTGTCTTGCTTCCTCTTCTTCCCATCTCATGAGCGCTCACACACACATGGTCTGGACAGCGTCACTGGTTGGGAGGGGTCCCTGGGATAGGTATACTAAACCTGGAAGAAGCGGCATGAACCAGAGGTCTGTGTGGTGAGGACATATCTGGTATCCTCCACTGCAGTGTAGACAAGCCTCACTCTGGGCTGCATGCACACTGTGAATCTTTGCAGCCTGTGGCACCTGCAGCAGCCAGGTCTGCCCTCGGGGTGGGGGGCTCTGCAGGTCTGGCTGGGGCTGCCTCCAGGGAGAGGACCCTGGAGGCTGGGGACAAGCCTGGGGGAGACAAACCAGTACTTTCTACCGCATACCCTGGTGTACTTTTGATCCTTGTATGGTGTGCACATTACTTAAGATTTGAAAAGCTAGCTGGAGGCCAGGCACAGTGGCTCCCGCCTGTAATCCCAGCACTTTGGGAGGCCAAAGCAAGCAGATCACTTGAGGTCAGGAGATTGAGACCAGCCTGGCCAACATGGTGCAACCCCGTCTCTACTAAAGTAAAATACAAAAATTAGCCAGGTGTAGTGGCACATGCCTGTAATCCCAGCTACTTGGGACTCTGAGGCATGAGAATTGCTTGAACTCGGGAGATGGAGATCGCGCCATTGCACTCCAGCCTGGACCACAGAACGAGACTCCATCTAAAAACAAAACAAAACAAAACAAAAAAAAACGCTGGTTGGAGACACTAAAGGTAACTAGACCCCTATTTCTGCTGGTACGTACATGTACCCACACACATGCACACAGCACACATGGAGGGGCCGGGAGGGAAGCCTCTAGCTGTTCACGCTGGGACTGTGGGAGTGAGGGGAGTTGTGGGTAACACTGAGATTTTATATCGTTTCAAGTTATTTAAGCTTTTACTAGCATGTAACCACCAAAAAAGTGTGTTTTACACCCTAAGGGTGCAGCTGAGGACCTGTGCCCATGCCTGGCCCTCAGGGACTATTCTGAGCCCACCCACGGTGTGAACCTGGGGCAAGTTTCCAGGCCCAACACACGGGCTCCTGGCCTCAGGCCTGCCTCCCAGCAGCCTCTGCCCCCACCCTGCCCACCGCCAGTCTGAAGGAAGAGGCAGGGAGTCGTGGGGAAAACATCCACTTTAAGCTTTATTACAACACATTGTCTCCAAATACAAAGGGAGGGGCCCGGAGCGGAAGGTGCAGCCGCGGCGGGAGGGGCTCTAAGGGGGTGCGGAAGGGCCGGCAGCCCAGTCCACAGAGACTGGAGGCTCGGCGGGGGACCTGCACCCTCTCCTCCGCTGGACTTCCCAGCAAATAACAGGAGGGGCCGGGTCCATTGTGGGGCGATCCCAGTGCCAGGCAGTGGCCGGGTGAGAGGGGTGGGAGAGAGGCTTGGAGAGGACTCAGGGCCCAGTGGGGAGAAAGCCATCAGGTGGGGCCCCAGCCCGCCTCCCGCAGCACTGGAGGAGGCAGTGGCCAACACAGGACCTTCTTCCCCACCCTGGCAGCTCACTTTGGGGTGACCAGTGCCTCAAGAGTGGGAGCAGGGACAGACTGAGACAGACAGGACCACCCCCCCACACAGCCTGGAGAAGGGACAAGGGGAGGGGAGGAGGGGGGCCCAACCAGTGGCCCCAGACCACTGCCTCCTGGACAGCACAGGGGTGGGGGGCGAGAAGCGGGGAGCCAGTGCATCCTCCTCACCCAGGGCCTCCTCAGAAACCCAATGCAACAGACAGACGGGAGGCAAATTTACATAATTAATAATAATTAACCAATAATAATAAATACTTAAACCTCTAATCCATAGATTGCAAATACAACAATGATAGCTTATTTTCTTGGGGAACAGGAGTGGGTGGGGACAGAGGGACGGGGAACAGGACTTTTGCTGAAAGGGGGCATGACAGGAACACAGGGCTGTGGGTGAAAAGAAGAACAAATAGAAGAAACAAGAGAGAGGGCGGCTGGCCGGGGTGGGGTGGGCACCTCCCTGGCCCTGCTCTGGACTCAGGACTGGGTCCTACCTGGGCCGCCTCTCCTGCCAAGCCCTTGGCCTCTTCTCGTGGTGACTGGCCCCACTCCTAGACCCTTGGACATCTGAAGGGCAGGGGTCCCAACGGCCTGAGAGGGTATAGGGCAGGGGCAGCAGGCTGACCCACCTGGGCCCAAAAGCCACCTGTGTTTGGGGGCTGGCATGCCACCTAGAGAGCGAGTGCCCTGGGAAAGGGGTGAACGGGAGTTTCTCTCTTGAGAGGCCCCCATGGGTGTCGGGGCAAACAAGGGAGCTTTATCTGCCTTGAGGCAGCGCTCCCTAAGTGAAGCAGGCCTACCACAGAAGCACAGGGGCTTGGCTGGCGCCTGAACTCCCTGTGCGAGCAGCACCTGCTTGTGGAGCCCCTCGGCCTGCAGGCCAAATTCCAAGTTCCGCCTGGGGCCTTGCTAGGTGGGGGACGGACCTGGAACAGGACTCTAAGCCCACCCCCTCCTCATACCTGGGGGTCCAGGGCTCCCTGCCCAGTGGAGCCAGCACTGGCTAGCCAGGCCCCTCCTGCCTGACTCCCAGAGGCCAAGCTCCTCTCCTGCAGTGGTGCCGCCCTGCCTGAGAGGCAGCTCTAGGGGCATGGGCAAGGGAGAAGGGAGCCCTCTTAATGGCCTTGCTGAGCCACTCTGTGGCTGGACTGGGGCTCTGGCAGGAGTTGGGGGCACTAACACCCTGTCCTCCCCTGGCCTCCACCTCATCTGACACTCCAGAACCCGCTGCCCCAAGCCCCTACACACTGTTCTATTCCTCAGCCTCTCTGAACACCCCGGCACCATGGGGCCTAATGCCTGTCCTCCCCTGCCAGGGAACAGCTCTGGGGCAACAGGCAGCGGGGTGCCCTCCCTGCCACCAAGATTTGGCGCCTGGAGCTGGTGGAGGGTTGGCCGCACCGCTCCGGGGCACACCAGCTCCTGCTCCCCCAACCTATGGCTTTGGTGCAGAGCCCTAGGCTGGCGCAGAGAAGGGAGAGAGCAGGAGAGGTGGGTGGGGGAAGAAGGGAGGTTCTGCGGCTCAGTTTGTGGCAAAGAAGTTTTTTTTTTTTTTTTTTTTTTTCCTTTTTTTCACCTTTTTCTTATGTAAAAAGTGCACGAGAGCTCGGCAGCCTTTGCAAAGGTCAGCAGGGTTTCCCGGGGCGGGGGAACTGGGAGGGGCCCCAGGCCTGGCACCCAGCTTGCGACTGAAGGTGGCCTCGTATTGCTTAGAAACGTGTGTTTCAGTTTAAATACCAGACAGTAAAAATAGAGCTCGAGGACCACCCGCACTGTTGCCAAATCATTGCCAGAATGAACAGCTTAAATAAATAAAAAATCGAAATATTTACTTCTCGATAAAAATCCCAGTAAAACCATTTACCTTTCTTTGCATTATATATAATATATATTTATAACGGGCCCGGCTGCGGGCGGCGGAGCCGAGGGCAGCGGAGGGGTCAGGACACCTCGATGACCTCCACGCTGCCCGAGAAGCTCGCCTGCTTGCCCAGGGCGGCCAGCTCCTCGCCGCGCGCACGCCCCTCCACCATGCCCTCCTCGAACTCCATCTGGCAGCTGCGGCGCTTGAACTGCGTCTCCGGGGCCGGCTCGTCCGGCCAGCCGGTCCGCGCGTCCCGGGGCTCAGCCCTCGCTGCCTCCCGCCGCCGCAGGTCGCTGCTGCCGCCGCCCGGTCCCGGGGCGCCCACCCGGCCGAAGGGCGCAAACAGCACCCCGCCCGCCCCCTGCGCGCCCTCGGGGCTGAAGCACCAGGGCCCGTCGGGCGACGGCGTGCCCGGGGAGTCGAGCGGCGGTGCCCAGGCGCCGGGGCCGGCTGGCTGGCCAGGACCGGGCAGCCCGGGCGCCGACAGGGCCGAGAGGCCGTGCCGCGGAGTCTGCCGGGCCGCGTCGCCAAAGTTCAGGCCGAGGCTGTGCGCGGGGGAGCGTGCGGGGGAGCCGGCGGGGGGCCGGGGTCGCCGGCGGGGCCGTGGGCGCGCCTCGGGTGCGGCGTCGGGGCTGTCCGGGCTGGGCGAGGGCAGGCCCAGCGCGGTCCCCGATGGGCTGTCCAGCTTGCAGAGTTTCGGGGCCTCGCCGGGGTCGGGGGGCCCGGGGCCGTCGGGCCGCCTGCTGGGGGCGTAGGCCGACTTGATGTCCAGCGAGAAGGAGCGCTTGAGGCGGTTGGTGTCCTGCAGGCGGTCCGAGGAGAGGTGCAGGCCCCGCAGGCCCTGTTGCAGCGCGCTGGTGGCCGGGGGCGTGGGGGGCGTGGGGGGCGCGGGGGGCTCCCCGCCCGTGCTCAGGCCGCCCTCCCTGGCAGCCGCATTCCCGGTGGCAGCGCTCTCTGAGGTAGGTGGTGGCAGCCGTGGCAGCGGGGCCCCGGCGGCAGGGCTGGGCGGGGGCTCCGGCGTCCCTGAGGGGGTGCCCGCGTCGCTCTGCAGGGCGGCCAGCAGCTTCAGGCTGCGCTCGTACTCCAGCAGCTGGCCCAGGAAGTTGAAGTTGGGCGAGATGGATGGGCGCCTGTCCTTCACGAACCTGCGTGGGGTGGGGGGGGAGAGGCTTAGTCCCAGGCGCCCGCCAGGGCCGGGCTGCCCACCTGACGTCACCCGCTGGGCACCCATGAGCTCATGTGCGCCAGGCTGGTCTCAGGCCCTCCTCCCTTGCCAGGGGTCCTGGACGGTGGGGCCATTCTGGTGCAACTGGGCAGCCGAGGGAAGGCAGGTGACTCCGTGAGTCACAAGCGCGTGACTGGGGAAGGCGGTACCTGTAGGCGTCGTCGGAGGACATGCCCATGGTCTTCATGATGTAGGCGATGGCGATGGTGGCAGAACGGGAGATGCCGGCCAGACAGTGGACGATGACTTGGCAGCTGGAGAGCTTGGCTTTATCTGGGCAGGTGGGCCATGGGGGCCAGGTGAGGGCTAAGCCTGCACAGCTTCTCCCTGGCCCAGGGAGGGGACCCCACCTGCCCGACTGCCAACAGTTCGGGCTACTTCCCCGGGACCCCTCCTGTGCCTGTGGCCACGCCCAGCTCCAGCCTTCCTCTAGCCAGGCCCCCGCCCTCCGCCCGCCACAGGCTCACCGATGAACTCGATGGACTTGTCCAGCCAGGGCAGCAGTTTTTCACAGTAGTTGTCATTGATGGGGACCCTCATGAAGCGGCTCTCGCAGATGAAGTCAGGCTTGGGGCAGGAGTTGCTGGCATTGAGGACGTAGCTTATTCCATTCTGCGTCATCAGATCCTGGAGGGGCGGGAGGACGGGTTGGAAAGGGGTGGGAGAAGCTGGGGGCGGGAGTGAAGGCGGAGGCTTTTCCTGCCCTGCCGTCAGGAGGGCCTTCAGAATCCTGGGGTGGTCCTGGGAGCCTTGGAACCTGTCCCGGATCCCAGTGTATCCAGGGGTGGGCCCAGGAGGCCTCTCTGGTCCACCCTGGCACCCTGGGCCTGTGCGGGGGGTGGGGGCATGGCTGGCCTCCATCTGCAGGCCCCACCCATGGCCGGTGGTGGGCTCCTAGGAATTTTATGGTTGCCTGGGTGGTGGCTTTTACCCTTTTCCCTCGTCACCATGTTTAAAACACGGGATTCTTTCAGAGTTGGACAGGGGCCCAGTGACATCCGAAGCTTGGCATGCCAGCTTCCCGCTCCTCCCCCAAGCCCTGCTGGGCCCTCCCCCAAGCCCTGCTGTGGTCCTGCCGGGGGCAGGGGTGGGGAACCTGTGGTCCTCCTGGGCCCCCACCCATGCTTCTCCCACACCCAGCTCATCCACTGCCTTCAGCTCCTTTCCTCCCTCATCCCCCACGCTGCTGCCAAGCTGCCTCTGGAGCTCCTGCCCCTTTCCCATTGACCGCCCCCCAAGTCCACTGCACACACACCTTGTTCAGGACGTCTTTCTGCGAGCCCAGGTAGAGGTGAGGCAGGATGCGGGTCAGGCCCACGCTGGGCACAGGCAGGCAGGGCTGGGAGAGGCTCATGGGTAGCAGGGCAGCAGGCTTGCCCTCACAGAGGCCGGGGAAGCAGGAGGAGAAGGTGGCGAAGCCCCCTGTAGGAGGAGGCCCGTCAGGTGGGTTGAGAGAACACCTAGGCCTCCCCGTCTGCCTAGGGTGCCCTGTCCACCTAGGGCACCCCATCTACTGCTGAGGATCAGTCACACCCAGCTCAGACCCGAGCCTCAGCCCAGCCAGCAAGCCTCTGGCAGCGCACCTGCTCTGGCCGCGGTGGGGGAGGGGGTGCTGCCACACATTTACAGCCCACACCTACGCCCACATTCCTCCTCACGCTAATTAGGGCCTGACCCAGCCGAGGACGCTGCTATGATGCCGGTAAAGGTGGGGTTGAGGTGGCTGGCCAGTGCGGCAGGTGCTGGACCCAGGCAGGGGCAGGCTCAGAGGTCACAGGAGTCTCCTGCTGAGGGTGTGGGTCACACAGCCCAGAGGAGAGGCCCTCATGAGCACCCCCGTCTCCCATACCCACGGCCGGGAGCCAGGCTGGGCCTTCCTCCTCCCCTGCGCTGATGCAATGCCTCCCTGCCTCCGGCTGGCTGGGAGCCCCAGGCCTGGGCTTAGGTGCCAGGACCAGGAGGCCAGGGCTTCCGAGAGGCCCTCCCCCTCCCCAGGCATGACATCACCCTGGCACAGCCCTGGGGGCATTTGCCATCTGGTTATGGCTCTACTCCACCCAGCAGGGGAGGACAGAGAGTGGAGGAGCCCTGGGCACTGGGGGCACGCGGGGCAGGCAGTGGGCACCCACTGCACATGTGACCGGCGTGTGCTGCTGCCTTCCACACACGTCCAAGTCCGAGGCCATAGGCTGGTGGGAGGAAATCCTCTGCCCCGCACCAGCTGAAAAGACTGAAGTGTGAATCCCTGGATGTCTGACTCAGTGACCATGGGCAGTGCACACCTTGGCTCTGGTCTCTGCTTCCTCCTCCTGCCTGCTGCACGGCATCGTGCGGCTCCAAGAAGATAATGAGCACGAAGACACATGGTGAGAATGGACCTGGCTGCCCCTGACCTGGTTGGGGTGACCACCGAGGTGGACCAGAAACTGGGCAGCACCCACCTGGTGGCTGCCAGCTCTTGGGAGGGTGGGGCCAGCACGGCCCAGCGCCACCCCAGTGACACTTCCCAGGATATGAGCCCCATGGCAAGCCAGCTCCTGCTTGTGGAGAGCCTGAGGCAGCTGGGCTGAGGCCTGCCCTATCCCACCGTACGAGGCAGGGGAGTGACTGCGGGGGCTCAGGGCCTGGGAACCCCAGGGCTCTTTTTTGTCCTGGTTTGCAGAAGAGGCTGGTGCCACATGTGCAGTGGGTGCCCGCTGCCTGCCCCGCGTGCCCCCAGGGCTCCTCCACTCTCCGTCCTCCCCTGCTGGGTGGAGTACAGCCACCCTGGATAACTCCTGAGGATAGGGGAGTGTGTGCAAACCCCTAACCAGAACGCCTGCTGTGCCAGCTCCCCGTGTCCCTAAAAAGGGCGTGACACTGGGGGCCTGTGGAGATGGGAGAAGCTCCAGGCTGGGTGGGTTGAGGCAGCAGCCTTGGAGGAACAGTCCCTTCTGTGGGAATCTGCTGGCTGGACAGGGGGAAGCAGGTGGGTGACTTGTCACCAAGGACACCCCAGCTTGCAGGTTCCCCTGAGCAGAGGCCGGGCTGGGCACTGTAGCTTCCGCTCACTGTTCTGAGCTGGGGGAGCCCTGGATGTTCCTGCTGCAGGACAGCCCCAGGGAGGGGGAGGGGCTGCACCACTTCCCTGCAGACTCCTCTGGCACCTGCTGCCTCTCCTCGTCCCCGTGCCTCTCCCAGGGATTTTGTGCCTTACTCTCTGCTTTCTCCAGAGCCTGGCCAGAGGAGGTGGTGGTGGTGGTGGTGGTGGGGATTCCATCAGAACCCTCCCACCTCTCCCAAAGGAGGTAAAGGCAGGGAAGTCTCTGGACAGGTGCAGAGACCTGACAGCTGTGGCAGCAATTCCCCGGGAAGCTTCCCAGGACCTCCCCAGGTGGAGCAGGTAGTGTGGATGTCCCTACAGACCCCACTGTGGACGCCAGGCCTAGCAGGGACCGAGGCTTCAGGGATGTCAGAACCACCCAGGCTCTGGGGGGTGAGTAATAAGCGAGGGGTGTTGGGGTTCAGTGGACCCTTTGTAGGTCCCAGCACTCTTTGGGCCCTGGGGAGGCACCCCTACCCCCAGGCATCTCCAGAGGCACCTTCCCAGTATCCCTGCTCCCTGACTCGGGGGTTGCTGGGGTGGTGCCTGCAGTTCACCTGCTATTCACAATGAAATCCCAGACTTGAAAAAAGGCGTGTGTACCAGGATGTGTGCCCGCCCCATGCCACCTGGGAGATCCTGCAAGCGCCTATGGCCACAGTTACAGACACGCTTCTGCCCGCCACCTCCGTGACCCCCGGACTCCCTGCCAGGGCGGGGGCCGCCACCCCACCCACTTGCAGTGCAGTTGCCCGGCTGAGGGTCCAAGGCCGACTGCGGGCTACTGCTTAAAGGGCCAAGACCCTCTCCCATCCCGTGCCGCTTGTCCCCCAGCATCGTGAGCAGCACAGCTGGAGTGGGGGAAGAGGAGTGGCAGGGGGAGGTGGGGTTCACAGCAGTCCTGGGACCCCAGCACGGCCCGTCCCACCACTCTCTCCCGCTTCCCGCAAACCTGCCCTGTTGTGGGGAGGAGAGAGGCTTGTTCCTCACGTTCCGGCCTCTGCTGTCCCCGCAAATGGGCCACGGAACTGTGTCACCTGTGCTGCGGGATCCCGGAATGTCCTTTCTCCTGGGTGAGGGGCAGCACCCCTGCCCCACCCAATATATTCTTTCCCACTCTCCCTGGTTCTTCGAAGAGCCAGCCAGAGCAGGGGCTGTGCCCACCACAGGGAGGGAGGGAGTCTGAGGGCACAGCCCGTGGGCCGGCTTGGGTGCTGCCGTGAACCCACGCGACACCGTGGGGCCTGGGGCTCCTTGGCAGCTGCACTTCTGGAGAAAAGGGGACACGGCCTCAACCTTGCAGGGCAGATGTCAGCACAGAAACGCAGCTCAGAGGGTCCCGAGAGTCGGTGGGCATGACCAGGCCCCGGGAGTGCCCTCCTGGCAAATCCCAGCCCAGGCCCGGCCCCTCCCATGCCCACACCCACACCCACATCCACCTGCACACCCATGCTGTCCCACCCACCAGTGCTGGGTGAGGGCCCCACCCCGCAAACCATCCCACTCTGGCCTTGGGGAAGACAGGCCCTTCCAGGCTCGGGACTTTCCTGGGATTCGCCTGGGGGTAGGGAGGTGCCACTCTGGGACCCTTCTCAACCTCCGAGAAGGGCCTCCTGGCTCCCATTCCTGGCTAGGGCAGCAAACTGGCCCTTGGGAGGGGTCCTATTACACCTGGTGAGCTGTAAAAAGCCCCAAACTATTCTCTCTCCCCTCCCCTACCCACTAGTTCCGCCCTCAAACTTAACCTAGGGGATGAAGGTTGGATCAGAGTGCGTCATTCTATGGCTTCTGGTTCTGAGAGTTCACACGTATGTATACAAAAACCAAATCTCACCAGAGAGGCACAGGCGAGTACATACACAAATATACCTGCATGTACATACATGCATATACACATGCGCACGCACACACATACATGCACACACACACACACACACATGCTCACATACACACACGCAGAGGCAGATGCTGGTCACCAGACGCCCAGAGTCATGCACAGATGCACAGACACCCCCTGACCATGACCAGGACCACACAACAATGCAGGGTGCTGGACTTACACACAGACAGGTGGGGAGGGAGCCTGGCCTCAATGCTCTTGCCCAGGACACCGGACCACCCTCGAGCCTCCGGGTGCCCTTCAGGTCCCAGGACATGGCATCTCGGGAGGTCGGCCTGGTCAAAGTGGCTGTTACCCCCTCATCCGCCTACAGCCGCCCTCAGGCTGGGTTGAAGGCACCTGCTTCCATTGGACACAGGGCCAACGGCCTGGCTTGGCTGCCCACTCCCCACCCCACCACGCCTGCACCCCACAGTCCCCCATGCCCTCTGCTTGCCTGGCACAGCCCCTGGTAACCCAGGTCAGGTGGCAGGAGCCTAGACAAAGACCCCAGACCTGGGTGGGGGAGGGTGCACGTCCCTGGGACAGGCCAGCTCCACCGGGCTCTGGGACCTGGGCCGACCCCAGGAAGTGGATTCTACAGACACACCCTCAGTCACGGCCCAAGGGAAGAAAGAACCCTCTGGGACCACGAGTGTGTGTGTGTGAGAATGTGAGTGTATATGAGTGTGCATGTGTATGTGGTGTGTGAGTGTATGTGTGTGTGTGTGAGTGTATGAGTGTGCGTATGAGTGTTAGAGTGTGAGTGTATGTGTGTGTGTGAGTGTATGTATGTGAGTGTATGTGTGTGTGTGTATGAGTGTGCATGTGTATGTGAGTGTTAGAGTGTGTGTGTGAGAGTGTATGTATGAGTGTATGAGTGTGCGTGTGTGTATGAGTGTATGTGAGTGTATGTATGAATGTGTGAGTGTGTATGTATGAGTGTATGAGTGTGTGTGTATGTGTGTATGAGTGTATGTGAGTGTATGTATGAATGTGTGTGTGTGTGCACGTGTTATAAGTGTGAGTATATGTGTGTGCATGTGTGTTATGTGAGAGTATGTGTGTGTGTGTGAGTGTGTGTGTGAGAGTATGTGTGAGTGTGAGTGTATGTGAGAGTGTGTGAGTGTGAGTGTGTGTGAGACTGTGTGAGTGTGTGTATCAGTATGTGTAGGGAGGTGGCTTCCCTGCCTCCAGGGCTTAGGGCCCGTTGCCCAGGCTGCTTTTGGGCCACAGGGATCCCTGGAGGTTGTCTGCTGGGACCCAGTGAGCAGCCTTGATGCCAGGCTGTTGCCAGGCAACCTGCACTTAGCTGGGCTTTTGGGGGCAGGGGGACTTCCTCGGGACCCCACGGCTCCAACTGAGTTTCCAGAGGACGGGGCCTCTGCCTCCCGCTTCTGACAGGAGCCCCGGGAGGGAGAGGGGCTCCCAGCCTGCATGCCTCGCCCTACACCTCCAGAGCCCAGCTGTACTGTGAGGTTTCCTTCTGTGTTGAGGATAGACTCATTGGTGGGTCCTGAAGTGTGGGGGTCCTGGGGAGAGGATGCTGGGGCCTCAAGAACCACAGATGTGACCAGGCACGGTGGCTCACGCCTATAATCCCAGCACTTTGGGAGGCCGAGGCGGGCGGATCACGAGGTCAGGAGATCAAGACCATCCTGGCTAACACGGTGAAACCCCGTCTCTACTAAAAATACAAAAAATTAGCCGGGCGAGGTGGTGGGCGCCTGTAGTCCCAGTTACTCGGGAGGCTGAGGCAGGAGAATGGCATGAACCCGGGAGGCAGAGCTTGCAGTGAGCCGAGATCACGCCACTGCACTCCAGCCTGGGCGACAGAGTGAGACTCCGTCTCAAAAAAAAAAAAAAAAAAAGAACTACCAATGTATGGAGATGCCCCTGTGCCCAGGAGACGCTTCCCTGGCGCCCCAGCCCCAGCCCCACTGCTGGCGGAGCGAGTACCTCAGGGAGGCATGGGTCCCAGACTCACCCGTGAGGATGGCCACGCTGTCGAAGCAGCCGTCCAGCTTGCTCAGCAGGATGGAGAGGAAGCTGTCTGCGGCCAGCACGCTGGCGTCCCGCGTGCTCTGGTCATAGACCACCACGTCCTGTGGCTCTGTGGCCTCCACCTGGGGGCCATGGGGCAGAGGTCAGCATGCTGCCTCCACCTCTCAATGCCCTGGCCCTGTCCCAGCCGCACTGGCCCAAGGGAATAGTAAGGGCATCAGATGATGGGAGGCAGGCAGCTGTCACCTTGCTGCCTGGAGGGGAGGGCAGGTGCGGTCACGCACCTCACACACTCTCCATCTGCCAAAGGCCCAGGTGCACACACCCACACCACACAGCAGGCCACGGGGGCCCGGAGGGATGGGCTCCTGCCCTGCGCAGCTGTGCCCCCATGCCATGCACATGGGTGAAGGGCACGGGTACTCTGGGCCAGGCCCGTGTGGAGGAGACACAGGTGACTGCAATGGGAGCCCAGGATAGGACCTGGCTGGGTTCCTGGGGTGGTGGAGGGACAGGGAAGCTCAGCCCATTTCAGGAATTCCAGAGGCAGATGCCTTTGGGTGTGGGCTCTCAGTGGGGCTAACTCTGCAGCCAGCAATTCGGCTCCCCATCCTATCCCCTCCCCAACCCCCAGCGGAGAAACAGAGGGCTGAAGCAGGACCCCAGGCCCCTGTACCAATTCTGGAGGCAGTAGCTGGAAGCTGGGTTCCTGCTGCCCTCCTCCCCCACCCCAAGGGCCGGCCCAGATGTTGAGCGGCTTTTGCTCAGACAGCACCGGTGCCCCCGCCCTGAAAGCACACTCAGCCCTTAAGCCAGCTGAGCCGCCAACCCCAGGCTGGGGTGACGTCATCGGCAGCCAATGGGATCGCACTCTGCCGGGAGTCCTCGCTGGGGGTCATTAATCACCGGATTCCCCTTGTTGGAAGCCAAAGGGAGCCGCTTCTGGCCTTGGGGCGGGCGGACTCCTGGCCAGTGGCCATCCCACTTGAGTTCTCCCATTTCCCAGTTTTGAACAGGGCATATCAGTGACCCAGACCCCTCTCAAAGCCTCCAGTGCCAAGAGCTTGTCTCCCTTGTCCCCCTGTGAGGCAGTGGAAAGAGGAGGTGCCGCCACCTTCACAGGTCAACAGCCCCGCTGGCCCCTCCCCAGCTGCACCTGATGGTCCTGGGCGGAATGAGCTGTCCTTCCCCAGAAGGATATTCCTGGGGGGCCACAGAGAGAATTCTGGGTCCCCGAATACTCTGCGGGCTGGGGGGAGCTGTGGGACAGGGACACCGACTGCTCACGTGTGCCTTTTGACCACCCCTCCTGTCCTCACAGCAGGGGGAGTGGACCACACAGCTGTCCCTGTCCCGTGCAGGCCAGCTGGGCCGCTCCCACTGCCATGTGGTCACACCTTGCTCTTCTGTTCACGGCTCCCCTCTGTGAACCTGGGCCAGCCCCGGCCACACAGTCCTATCTGCGTGGGGAGGGCCCGGCACCTCCGTGCAAGAGCTGAGCGAGGAGGCCCTGGAGGGAGGGTAGGGAGGGGTGCTGCGGGAGTATGTGGGGGGGTGCCCTGAGCAGGGGCAACAGGCAGTGGTGAGAGGCAAGTGCCGGGGGGCTGCTCCACACGTCCCCGGCTGTGACCCCAAGGAGCCGAATTTGGACCGGAGGGCAGAGGAGGGGGTGCTGCCCGAGCTGAGGACCCTGGAGGTGGTGCACGCCTGGCGGGCAGTGGGCTGGGTACCTGGCTGCGTGCAGCCGGCTGGATGAGTTCTGCAATGGTCACCTTGCCCTGCTGCAGCCGCCGCTTCACCAGCTTGGAGCAGCAGATGTTGACGGAGCTGAGCACATGCCAGCTGTTGTACTCCACGAAGGAGCGGCTGTCGATGACCAGCGGCCCCCCAGGCCCGCCCCGCAGCAGGCTGGCCAGCTTCTTGGCGTCCATAACCTTCCTCGGGAGCCGGTCCCCGGCCATGGTGGGGCAATGGGTGCTGGGGAGGGTGACCCCTGAAGTGAGGGGGGGCTGCTCCGACGGCCCAGGTGTGGCCTTGCGCTGGGAGTGACCTAGCACATGGTGCCGGACCTGCAGGGACAGGGGGACGGTCAGCAGTGCTGCAGGTCCCTGGGTGGCACCCAGAGGCTCCCCAGGACAGATCGGAGCTGGGACCTGCGCCCACCAGGACATCTGAGCCCAACGTGTGCCCGTGGGGACCCTTCTCCCTCTGGTGAGACCCCGTCGAGGTCACAAGGCCAGCAGCAGGATGCAACAAGGCAGAGGGGGGCAAACGGGCCCCACAGGGAAGGGTCTGAGGGCTGGACGAGGCCAGGGGTTCTTCCTGCGGGCCCTGGGGTTCACCCACCCTTAGGCATTCCAGAACATTCCATCTCATCCCTGGGACACAGCCATCTCCCTGCTGTGACCTCTCCATCTTTTCCACCACAGGACCCCCAGCAAGTCAGGGGTCTGGACGGCGCCTCACCCTCCCTCACGGTCCAGCTCTCTGCCCTCCTCCAGGCTTGCTGTCTTCACACCTGCCCCTCCCTCCCTGGACTCCCCAGGGAGTCCAATCCCTGCAGACTTGACTCCAGCGCAGCTCCATAAGCCGATAATCCAGCCCCTGGTGGATGGTGGCCTTGGGGCTGCCTCCACTGGAGAGTGGGCTCCCGGGGGCAGCTGGATGGCAGGCGGGTGCGGGAGGGGCTTGGGCACGGGGGCACGACTCCTTTGCCACTGCTGCCCTCCTGGCCTGCAGGCTGAGGTTTAGTGCACGCCGCGCGCCTGCTGGGGGTGAGTGCCCAGCTCCTGCAGGGGTGCGTCGCACCCACAGAGTGCCCCTCCCCCAGCGGAGCCTGGGGTCTAGGGAGCCCCTTCAGGGGCTGATGGGGCCCAGGATGGGAGGGGTGGGGCAGTCCTAGGAGGAAGGTCAGTGTCGGGTACCCTGCAGGGACCAGGCCCTTGGCATGGTCTGCAAAGGCAGACTGCCAGGTAGGCAGGGGGAGTAGGGATGTTTGAGGATGGAGCCTCTGGAAGCCCCTCCTGCAGGCTTGGTGACAAGCCTCTGTCACTGCCCCACTGCCGGGCCCCATCTCCCTGTCACCTGTCAAGACTGGCCTTCCTCTGGGTCCACTTTAGACTCACAGCCCTTAGGAGGCACACAGTGTAAGGATGATGAGTTTGCTTCAACTATGGGGAAACTGAGGCTTGGGGCAAGGGTGGGACCTGGGCCACACCTGGGTCACACACAGATGGGCACTGGGTGTTCCTGCAAGGTCATCTCCCTTGTGCCCCCACGACTGCCAGCCAGTCAGGAAGTTTACTCCACCCAGCTCAGGAGTGAGGGAAGGCTGGCAGATAGGTGCACCCTGGGCCCTGTGCAGAGTGGGCTACGGTGGGCAGTGGACCCTCAGCAATTCAGACCCCCAACCCACAGCCACAGGGGGAACTGGGGGCAGCCACCCTGAGGACACCCGTGCACTGCCAACAGCAGGCTGGGGACAGAGGCCACCACCATTTCTGGACTCTCCAGGTCAGCTACCAGGCCGGCGGGGGCCAATGGGAGAGTTCACAGAGCAGCAGGTGCAAGGCTGGTGTGGACCTCGTCCCTGGCCCAGCCCCGACTCCACACTGAGGGGCAGGTCCCAGCTCCTACCTGCCCAGGAGCCCCAGCCTCCCACTCACTCTCCTTCTCCAGACACTTCAAGCTTGGCCCCTGCCTGGCCCCTCCCGCCTCGACTAGGCCCAGGTCTCTGTGCATTCCCACCACCCATCCTGCTGCCAGAGGCCAGGGAAACACCTGGCTGTGGACGGGCAGCCTCAGCTGACCCCACAGCTGACACCAGGGACTGCGGTGGCACCTGGTCAGCGGGGCCTCAGGATCCCACTCAGACACCGTTCCTGGGCTGGTGCTCCAGCCTCCACCACAGGGTGGGGAACGAGGCCTGGGAGCCCTCCCCGGGGCCAGACCCAGCAAGTTCAACAGCAAAAGAGCCTGCGGCCTGCCTGCTGTGGAGGGTCTCTGCCTGCCAAGGGGGTCCCTGACTGCCTGCAGAAGAGCCTCAATGAGCTGTTTGTCCTTCCTGAGTTCTACCTGAGACTTGCACAGGTGGTGAGAGGCGAGGGCCCAGATGTGTGGTCCTGGGGAGACAGCAGCTCCAGGTGCCCCATACGACACCCAAGGGCCCAGCTCAGAGGCCCAGAACCCCGAGAAGGCCGCAGTAGTAGGACACTTGGGCTGGGGGTCCTTCGAGGAGCCGCCCCTGGCCTCAATGTCCTCATCTGTTAAGTGGGGGTGGATTCTCTGTCACTGAAAACAACAGAAGCAAACACGGCCCAGTGCAGGGAGGAGGGCAGGTGTGAGAAGAGGCCCTCGCCCTCCCTGCAGCCAGGGCCTAGGCTTCATACAGCCTTGAGTCCTGATACTCAGTGAGAGACTCGGTGCAGCCAGCCAGGCCTGAGACCCAGAGGGAGGGGAGGGAGGAGGGCAAGTCCAGCTGCAGGGCAGTGGGCAGGGGCTGGAGGGGCGGGAGGATGGGTCCCGGCCTTTACCTGTCCCTGCTCTGCCTCCCAAGCAACCCTGAGCTGGAGCTGGGCCTATCACCCACAACAGTATTGTTATTTGCAGCCGAAGGGGACTCATTAGCAAGTTAGCACCTCCACTGTCGTCATGGCAACGGCAGAGGTGCCAGGCAACCGCTGCTCCTGCGGCAGCCACCACCACGGAGCAGGCTCCTCTGCAGAGTGGGCATGCGCCCCTCCCTGCTCTCTTCCACCCACCCTGGCAGGTGCCCGGCAGTGCAGAGCCCAGTCCTCAGCCCCTCCGCTCTACCTGGTCCTAACCTTCCTTCCCACTCCCAGTACCTGCTGTGCCCAGCACGCTCCCTGCAGCTCACTGGCTCCCCACCCCCTCGGAGGCCTTCTCTGTACTGCGAAGGGCTGACCAGGTGCCCCCTCCTGCAGGAAGCCTCCGTGCTGTGCTGGCCTCTGGGAGAGCATCCTCACAGGGTCTCCTTGGACCTACAGCTCCCAGGGGGGCATGTCCCTCACCTCTGGTTCCCCAGATGCTAAGGATCGGGGCCCAGCTATGCCAGGGATGGGGCAGGTTGGGTGGGGTGGGGAACGGAGACACTAAGGACAGCCTGGTGCAGATCAGTGGGGCCAGCACTGGCCATGTGGGAACAGAGGTAAGGAAACGTGAATGGTGTTGGTCTCACGCCTCTCCTTTCACGGCACCACATGCCAAGCCCTCCTGAGTACTTGTGGCCCTGCTCTTCCAGTGCCTAGGGGCTGGGGGGTGACAGGCAGGGCTGGGGACAGGATGCCCCCGGCACAGCCCCATACACCCTCTTCAAAGGTCTTTGAGCCCAGGAGGAAGCAGTTTCCAAGTCCAAAGTCACAAGAAGGCTCCTCCCAGGCCCACACCTTCCAGGAGGCACCAGGTAGCCACCCTCCCCTGGGACACAGCACGCCTGGCTCCGGTGCTGCATGCACACTGCCCTCTAGGTGTGCCAGAACACACCCCTTTGCACACCCACTCCACACACACTGGTGTCCCTTACCCACAATCCACCTGCCCTGTGTGCAAGTACCCACGCGTGAATGTGTGCACACATGTGGTGCTGGACGTACACTAGAGTACACACACGTCCTTGCCCTCTGTATGCAGAATCCCCTGAGAACCCCAGGACTCCAGTACCCCGGGGGCCAGCTCCAGACTCCTTACACACACAAACTCCCACACCCAGCGCCTCTACACAGCACATTCCTGTCCCTGAGCACAGATGGGACCAGGGAGTCCCAGGCCACCCCCAGCTCTCAACTGACAGCATCCTCGCCACATTACCTTCTGCTCAGCACCTAGAAATGGGGACTCATGACCTTCAGAGATAGCTGCCAGGACTGTCAAGCATGGGGGGATGGGACTGTGTCTCCCCCTTACACCTAGGCAGGCTCTTCGAGCTGTCTGGCTCACTGTCACCCACGGATGCCTCTGGAGGCAGAAATCGTCACAATAAGGAGGCTGGGGAGAGACTGGTGGGTGGCGACTCTGGGAGGCAGCGACCCTGCACTCATGCAGGTCAGCTCTCTTCCCTCACTGGGCTCCCCCAAATGCCCTCATCCCTGCATCCCCTCAGCTCCCTGGGCTAGTGGTGCAGGACCCAAGCTGGCCTACACTCTGTTCCGCTGGCCTGGGGAAGCTGTGGACCTGGGAGAAAGTGGGGTAGGGCTGGGGGCTCCCTCCGATCCCAGAACAGGGTCCGGGTAGGGCAGGGGATGGGAGGGCTTGGCACAGGGGGCCGTGAGGACATATCCAGGTTCCCTCCCTTCCCACCGGGCCTGTGTCCCTCCTCCTGGTCACTGTGCCACACGCTAAACACCAGGACCAGCCTGGGGCTTCCAAGGTTCACTGCCCTGAGCAACTCCAGCAGAGGGAGCCTCAGCCGGTGCAGTTCTCATGTCCAGAACCACCTCTCTCGCTGTGGGCCTGCCCCTTTCCTTGCCTTCTGCAAGAAGTGACACCTAGGTCTCACCAGGCCCCAGCCGAAGGCCCTTCGAGACACCTGCCCAGTGGCAGCCTCTAGGCCCTGCCTTCAGCCCCAGCCTGAGAAGAGAAGGGTTCTGGAGCAAAGACTGACTCTAAGCTTTCGGCACCTCTGTTCATGGGACTTTATTCCCAGAAACCTCCCCGAGGACAGAGGGCACCAGGGGAATAGAACCTGCCCAGCCACACTCCTGCAGCCCCAGGCTGGCTGAAGCAGGAGGTATTTCAGGGAGACTTCAGGATGAACTTCCAGCTGGGGTCACATGATCTGCCATGCGCATCCAGTGCTTATTATCAGTGAATGCATGGGACTGTCCTCCTGGTGGAGGGCTGGGGACCTGGGGTGCTACATTCACCCCTGCACCGCCTAGGTGCAACAGTGTCTCTGGGTGGGCTGTGCCAGAAGGGAGGCAAGGGAGAGTGCCCGGGCTTGGACCTCCCCTCGGAACCCCCACAGGGGCACAAAAGGAGCTTCCCTGACTTGCAGCACCCCACCCCCAACCCAAGCTGCATAGCAAGAGCACTGCGGAGCCACACTACATCCTGCCACCCCCTCCTCCATCCCACAGCGTCCCCGCCCCCCATCACTGCAGCACAGAGCCCCTATTCCCCTCAGCAGAGGCCCGTACACACACCCCGGAGCAGGGAGACGGAGGCAGATTCTCCCAGAAGGGGTGACCCTGTGGGGGCTGGGCCTATTGTTGCCCCCTCCCCTCCAAGCCAGACTGTTAGGTACCCCCACCTGGTCTGCTCCGAAACCCAGGCTGGGCAGCTAGGCCTAGCGAGGTGGCTGCAGCAGCCTGGCTGTGCCAGCCCCTCCCCCAGCGCCGCGGCTGCCTCTGCAGCAGGCGGAAGGGCGCAGGGGCTTTATCCCTCAGGGGCCGGCTGGGCACCCCGGGGTGGGGGTGCGGGGCGGCCTGGACATTTGGGGGGATGGATCTGCAGCCCTCCCCTGCGACAGGGGACGGCCCCTTCTCGGGTGTCCCACGCCACAGGCCGTCGCGTCCCTCCCACGGCCGAGGCTCCACACCTCCCGGACCGGCTCCGGGCCAGGGTCCGCCTGCTCCGGTTCTGGCCCCCGCCGGGGTGCCGTTCGGGACGTTGGGGGGTCGCGCAGATCCGCGCTGGATCTCAGGTGGCCCTGGTGGGTCCCGGATTTTTGTCCCCCCCGTTGCGCACCCAAAGAAGGAGCTGCGTGGAGAAGGACGGCAACGCGGCGGGCGGGCGTGGGCTGGGCCCGGGTCCGCCGGGCGCTGCGGAAGGCGCGGAAGGGGCCTCCCTGTCCCGGGCGTCCTGGCCGGCCGGGGCCGCTCACTCCGGGGCCGCCTCCTCCTCCCGGGCGCCCGCCGGGTGCCGCTGCCCCAGCGCCCCCGACGCTGCGCCCTCCGCCCCCCGGCCCGGGCCGGTGAACCCAGTCCCCGGCGCCTGCCCCCGCCCCCGCCCCGCCCCGCCGGCGCCTCCGCTCACCTCGCTCGCGCTCGCCTCGGGGGCGCTCCGGGGACCCGCGCCGCGCTCAGGGCGCCCGCTCGGCTGCGCCGTCCATGGGCCCGGCGGGGGCCCGCGCAGCCGGGGCAGGGGCCGGGGGAGCGCGCGGGCCGCGTCGCCGTCGCCGCCGTCGCCGCCGCCAACGCCGCGGGGAGCGCTCGCTCGGGCCGGGGCGCGCGCACTGCGGGCGGGCACGCGCGCTCGCGGCGCGCATCCCAGCCCCGCGGCTCGGCGGGCGCGGCCGGGCGGTTCCGGCGCGGCTCGGGCTCGGGCTCGGGCTCGGGCTCGGGCGTCCGGCGTCCGGCGGGGCGGTGTGGGGGGAGCCGGCTCGGCCGCCGCGCTCGGCCGCGAGTGACAGGCCCGGGGCGGAGGGCGGGGCCGCCGGCGGGGATGAGGTCATGCCGAGCGAAAAAAGCCCCTGACGTCACCTGCAGCCAATCAGCTCGCGCGGCTCGGGGGCAGGTGACGTCAGCGGAGCCCGGGCTCGGGGTGAAGCCGAGGCGGTGGCCGCGGGGGGCGGGGTGCAGGGTGCGGGTGGGTCGCGCTGCCGCCGCCTTCCGTCCTCACCCCGGGACCGGCTCTTAAAGGGACCACGCGGCGTCCGGGCCCCCGCCTCCAGGAAGCCCTCCCGGCCCCGCGCTCCGCGTCACCCGGGCCCCCAGCCGCGTCGCACAGACCCCGGACGGTCCAGCCGAGCGGCCCCGGGCGCGACGTCCTCCCCCGGCCCGGGCAGGCGCCGGCGCCGCTCCCCACTTCGCCCGGCCTTTGTTGGCGCGGGGCCGCCGCGGGGGAGCCCTCCCCAGACCCGGGCGCGGCGTTTTACCTGCAGCGGCTGCGCTCGCCCCGCCGCGACCCCCGCAGGACGGAGCCGGAGCCCCCTGCACCCGGGAGGACCGGGGACCCTCAGAGGCGAGCCGGCTGCCTCGGGTCACACATCCGCGAACTCCGGGGGCGGGCTCCCCAGGACGCCGCCGCCCCCCACGACCCCCGCCCTCCCGCTTCCGTGGAAAGCCGCCGCGACGACCCCCGTGCGGGTTGTTGAGGGGCCGTCCTCCGCCGACCGCTGTGGGAACACCTCCGCGCGTGCGGCGGGACGCGGCGAGTCAGGGGCAGGAAGAACGCACGGGTAATTGCACCTTGGGCAGGTGTTGGGCGGGAGCAAGGGGGTCAGACTCGCGCTGCAGGGGGAGGGCGGGGAGGCCTCGCTGTTCCGGAGGAAGGGGACAAAGACCCCTGCCCAGGAGCCTGGGAGTCTTTGAAGGTAATGATTTTTTTTGGTAGGGGTGTCACCAGACACCCCAGACATTTCTAAAAGGCCTCCTCGCCGCTGCCTGGTGGAGAGGGAGCGTGGGGGGATCCACCTTCTGCCCCCGATCCCCCAACCAGCCTGGACCCCCCAGGGTCACCCTGGGGCTCTGAAGGGGGCTTCGGTCGCTGGTTGAATGAAGGGCCACAGAAAATGAAGCCGGCGCAACGACCGCAGAACCCTCAGTCGGCACCAGGACCCTGGAGCTCAGGGTGCGAAAGGTGATGGCTGGGGGTGGGGAGGACTGTGGGCAACAGGGGGTCCTGAGCGGGGTTCGGGGCTCCCCCTTTCCATACTCAGTCTTCCTGCCAGCCTCAGAACTGAGTACACAGTTGGCGATTAATAAGCGCTTGCAGCTCCCCTCCCTGGCCAGCCTGAGGGGAGCGGCAGTGGCCCGTATGGGATAGGGGTGGCGGTGGAGTGCGTTCCTGGCACAGAGCTGGCACACAGCACGCACACAGCACAAACGAATCCCTTGGCGAGAGTGGGGCCGTCCCGGAAGGAAGCCCTGGGAGCCTAGGGGTTGTTGGGGTTGGGACTGCGCCCCGAAGCGGGAGGGCCCTGCGAGAAGGGAGGCCCTGGCTGGAGGGGGATCCTGAGGCCGGAGGTGCCAGACCCGGATGCGGGGCCAGGTGAGTAGGGCTGCGGGATGCAGCCTTGCTGGGTTTGAAAAGTGGCGGAGGCTTGGCCCTGGGAGGGGCAGGAGGATTCAGGCTGAGACCCAGAGGGGGCAAAGCAGGTCCTTGAGGAGGCACACAGGCCTGGAAGGGCCTGGGACGCGAAGGCGTGGCAGCTGTTGGCCATTAGATAGAGGGGCTGTCGCCTGGGGAGAAGCCTCACCTGGCTTGTTCCCCTGCCAGGCACAGGTGAGCCGGATGGGAAAAGGACGGGCGTGTCTTCTGCCCAGGTGGGATGTGGCCAGCATCTGCCTGTGGCCTGGGAGTGCCCATTGTCCCCTAAGAGCTCTGGTTATACCCTGGGCAGCTACTGGCCAGGCTGGAGCAGGTGGCAGGCGGCGACCTTGAGCCCTTCCTGGAGGCTGTCAGGGGATGGTTTGGAGGGGAATACAGCTTCCCTGGCAGGGCCTGGGCTGTCCCTGGGGAGCGGAGTGCCCTGGGTGGCGATTGTTATAATCCTCGTGGTCATTTTCATGCAAATAAGCACTGAGAGCGTTAGGTTCTGCCCCCAACCAGGGTGGAGGGCTAGGGAGGTGGCACCCCGGAGAGGACGGTGGCTTTTCTGCAGCCCCGCTGCTTGGTTCCACGTTGCCTTTACACCCAGCAGGTGCCGGCCCGGGCGGTGGGCGCAGGGGCCTGGGTGTCCGACCAGGTCAGCTCAGCTCAGCTCAGCTCAGCTCAGCTCAGCTCAGCTCAGCTCAGCTCGGCGGCCGCACCGCCTCCTGGCACAGGTGTGGACTCGGGTGGGAGGCGCTACCCAGGGAGGGGGCTGCGGTGTCAGTCCCGGCCCGGGCCTGTAGACGCCGCCTCGGGGGTCTCTGGGGCTGGGGAGGATCCTGCGAGGGGCCAGGGAGGCTCCAAGGCAGCGGCAAGGGTCTGGCGGCGTCCAGCAGCCTGGGGCGGGACCCGCGCTCCGGGCAGGGCAGGTGGAGGCCGAGAGGGGCCGGCCCGGCGGTTCGCGCGCGCCCTCTGCCGTCCGCGGACCGCGGCTCAGGCTCTGCCGCCTGAAGCTCGTCTTGCCGCAGGGAGGATGTCCAAGGTCGTTTCTGCACATCCTTGTTGTGCAGAAGAAACCGTGGGGTTCACTTTTCTCGCTAATGTGCATATAATTGTTGCAACTAATTATGTGTGGCAAACCTCCATGCCACTATTTTCCCAACCTTTTTTAAGTCAAGGCATAGCTAACTCAATAAAATGCCTATTCCAGCTGTTCAAGTAGGCTTTCTCTCCAGTTATTTCTTTAAAAACCTTATTATTTTTTATAGTGGTAAAATACAATAGCATGTAGTAACATGCGATGTACCATATGAACTATTTTAAGGTGAATTTGGCGCATTAAGTACATTCTCTTGGTGTGTAACCATCACCACTACCCATCTCTGGAGTTTTTACTCCAGCAAAACTGGAATTCTACTCTGTCCTCATTAGACACCAACTTCCCAACCCCCTCCCCAGCCCTTGGCACCCATTATTCAAGTAGATTTTTTTTTTTGATGGAATCTCCTTCTTGTCACCCAGGCTGGAGGGCAGTGGTGCAATCTCAGCTCACTGCAACCTCCATCTCCCGGGTTCAAGTGATTCTCCTGCCTCAACCTCCCAAGTAGCTGGGATTACAGCCGGCCACTACCATGCCCGGCTAATTTTTGTATTTTTAGTAGAGATGGGGTTTTGCCACGTTGGCCAGGATGGTCTCGAATTCCTGACTTCAAGTGATTCTCCCGCCTCGGTCTCCCAAAGTGCTGGGATTACAGGCGTGAGCCACCGCACCCAGCCAGCAGATGGGTTTTGACAACCGTATACATAGTTTTATTACCATCATTGTGAGACCTTGAAACTTTATTACCCCGGGAAGTTCCCTGGTGCCCGGTCCTCACCCTCTGACCTGTCACTGTGAGTTACTGCTGTCTGTTCGTACACTTCATAGAAATGGAAACAATGGAAACAAACAGTGAGAGGACTTTTGCCCCTGGCATCTTTCACTCAAGGAAATACTTTTTTTTTTTTTTTCAGACAGAGTATCTTTGTCCCCCAGACTGGAGTGCAGTGGCGCGATCTCAGCTCACTGCAACCTCCATCTCCCAGGTTCAAGCGATTCTCCAGCCTCAGCCTCCCAAGTAGCTGGGACTACAGGCACCCACCACCACACCCATCTAATTTTTGTATTTTTTAGTGGAGATGGGGTTTCACCACATTGGCCAGGCTCATCTCGAACTCCTGACCTTAGGTGGTCTGCCCACCTCGGCCTCCCAAAGTGCTGGGATTACAGGCGTGAGCCACCTTGCCTGGCCTGAAGGAATTGCTTTTGAGATTCCTCCACATTGCTGCTTTCCCGGAACCTGATGATAATGTCTGTGTGGTTCTGTATTTCATGGGTGTATGTCAAGAGTTGAACCAATTCTTTATTTTTTACATATTAGATTATTTTTTCATATCTGGGCTATAAAAAACTGCAGCAGGCCGGGCACGGTGGCTCATGCCTGTAATCCCAGCATTTTGGGAGGCTGAGGCGGGGTGGATCATGAGGTCTGGAGATCGTGACCATCCTGGCTAACATGATGGAAACCCCGTCTCTACTAAAAATCCAAAAATGTAGCCAGACGTGGTGGCGGCGCCTATAGTCCCAGTTACTCGGGAGGCTGAAGCAGGAGAATCGCTTGAACCTGGGAGGCAGAGGTTGCAGTGAGCTGAGATCGCGCCACTGCACCCCAGCCTGGGCGACAGAACGAGGCTCCATCTCAAAAAACAAAACAAAACAAAACAAAAAGCAAACAAAAAAAACTGCAGCAGATAGCATCCTATTATATATGCTTTAAAAAAAGATATGGGGTCTCACTATTTTATCCAGGCTGGACTGAACTCTTCCTGGGCCCAAATGGTCCTCCTGCTTCAAGCTCCGTGTAGCTGGGATTATAGACACGTGCCACCACACCCAACTCTTACATGTTTATAACACACTTCTCAGATTATCTTTTTTTCTTTCCTCCTTCTCTTTCTCCTCCATTTCCTTCATTCCTTCCTTCCATCCTTCTGTCCTTCCTGTTTTCCTTCTCTTTCTTGACAGGCTCTCACTGTGTCACCCAGGCCGAGTGCACTGGTGGAAATACAGCTCACTGCAGTCTCAACCTCCTGAGCTCAAGGGATCCTCCCATCGCAGCATCCTGAGTAGCTGGCACTATAGGCATGTGCCAGCATGTTCAGCTAATTAAAAAAAATTTTTTTGGCCACATGTGGTGGTGCCTGACCATGATCCTAGCTACTCGGGAGGCTGAGACACCAGAATTGCTTGAACCTGGGATGCGGAGCTTGCAGTGAGCCAAGATCATGCAACTGCACTCTAGCCTGGGCGACAGAATGAAACTCCATCTCAGAAAAAAAGGATAAGTTTTTTTTGTTTGTTTTTTTTTTTTTGTAGAGATGAAGTCTCACTATGTTACCGAGGCTGGTGTCAAATTCCTGGGCTCAAGCAATCCTCCTGTCTCAGCCTTCCGCCTTCCAGAATGCTGGGATTACAGGATTATTTTCTTTCCTAGTTTTTGTTGTTGTTGTTGTTGTATTTAGATGGCATCTCGCTCTGTTGCCCAGGCTGGAGATCTCAGCTCACTGCAACCCCCACCTCCCAGGTTCAAGCAATTCTCCTGCCTCAGCCTCCCGAGTAGCTGGGATTACAGGCGCCTGCCACCACGCCTAGCTAATTTTTGTAGTTTGTTTCACCATGTTGGCCAGGCTGGTCTTGAACTCCTGACTTCAGGTGATCTGCCTGCCTCGGTCTCCCAAAGTGTTGGGATGACAGGCGTGAGCCACAGTGCCCTCTGCCCCCACCTTCCATGTCCCCAGATATTGCAAAGTTGCCCTGAGTGGGGAATTCTAATACACACCTCACCAGCAGAGGGCCGGGCACGGTGTCACACCTGTAATCCCAGCACTTTGGGAGGTGGAGGTGGGTGGATCACCGGAGGTCAGGAGTTCAAGACCAACCTCGCCAACATGGTGAAACCCCATCTCTACTAAAAGATACAAAATTTAGCCGGGTGTGGTGGTGGTCGCCTGTGATCTCAGCTACTTAGGAGACTGAGGCAGGAGAATCACTTGAACCCAGGAGGCGGAGGTTGTGGTGAGCTGTGATTGTGCCATTGCACTCCAGCTTGGGCGACAAGAGCAAAACTCTGTCTCAAAATAAAATACAATAAAACCCATGCCAACACTTGGGATTTTATGCATTTTGATTATAGCTGCATTACTTGATGGACTGACTAGGAGGGCACTGGAGTGTCCTCTCATGCAGACTCCGTATTTAGTTTGAAGATGCCCTTCTGTATTGCTTTATAATCTTTCCCAGGGAGGCCTTGTGGTCTTCCCATTGCTTAGATTACTCCTGAGCTTATGATTTTGGTTGCGTTGTGAAAGGCCTCTTATAAAAGCCACGATTTCTGACGTGTTGTTGTCTGTCGTGGGCTGGCTGTGGATCACCCTCTCTGACTTCTCTTACTCCTTCAAGCAGGCCTGTAGGTTCACTTGGATTTCCTGGGTAGACAGCCGTATCATCTATGAATCATCACTTTTGTTTCTTTCCAGACCTCACATTGCTTGTTTCTTTTCCTTGTCGTATTGCACGGTCTGGGATCACCATGCTAATGCTAAGTGGACAGGGTGATGGTGGGAGTCAGTCTCCATGCCCCAGAAAGTAGCCAGATGCAAGGCTTAGTGCACACGTTTTCTGAAAGGGTGAATCCTAGGGATGCAAGAGTGAGGGAGGAACCCAGCGAGCCAGGGAGGAGGTGAAGCTGAGGCGAGGCTGCTTCTTACTCAGCTGCTGCGGCTTTTCTGGAAGTTGCAGCTCGGCTGACCACGTCTGCACACCCTCTCCCACAAGACCTTACAGCGACGCTGCACCTCAGAACAATCCACAGGGAGGAGGAAGGGAGAACAGCTTCTCTGCAAGCTCCTTCCTGTCTGCTGCTGTCATAGGTCAGAGTTGCTCTCCCAGAGAATTAATTTCCCTGCACCTTCGGGTGGTGGTACTGGCCCCTCTTGGCAGCTGCTGGGCAGGCCAGAGCGTCGAGGGTTTGGGTAAGCTGTAGCATTGTGCAGAAGCTTCTGGAGCTCCTGTTGCTGCAGGAATGTGATGTTCAAATAGCAGGCTGGCGCTCCCTGGGCAGCAAGGCAAGGCACTAAGGCTGGAGCACGTAGGACCAAGCAAATGAGACACGCAAGTGGGGTCTGTACGGTGGATCTCTGTTCTGCTCCTGACTTCAGAGGGAATATTCTAGAGTTTCCCAGCATGAAGAAGTTGCTCGCCAGGCCTGGCCCCAAAGCTGTCACCTGGGTGGCTGGCTGGAGCATGCATGCAAACAGCCATAGAAGTCGCAGTCCCCGTCCCCGCCACCGCACCCCACATCGGGGAGTCATACCCCAGCCTCGTGCTTCTCCCAAGGGCCATTAGATCAGGACACAGGGGTGTGGGCAGCACAGTGGGGGTGCCGGTGCATGGGGGGTGCCCAGGAGGAGTCGGTTCTAAGGCAGCCACCTGCTCCACAAGGGTCTGGCACCACTGAGGAGCTTTTGGTCTCAAAGGACACTGAGTAGCCATTGGCTACTTCCCATAGCCACATGGGAGCTGGATTCCCCGGGTGCTTGCCCCACCCATCTCATCTTTGGGGGCCCCTGTTGAGTAGCACCTCCACAGTGGAGTGCGGCCGGGTCGCTTGGAGAGCATCTGTCTTCCCTGTGGTTGGTTTTGTCTGGCGTTGTAGAGACTTTGGTTTTGGGGGCTCTAGCTTCATCCAGGGTGTCTTTAGACCCCGGATCATTGTGGCCTCTGGCTCGGGGCCTCTGGGCACTAAGAAGGGAGGCGGTGGAGTCCTCTTCTCTGAAGAGGTGGGTCCTGATAGCACTCAGCCTTTCTTTGGGTGGGGGCTCACTCTCCAGCTCTCAGAGTGCCCCGACATGGCCAGAGGGGAAGAACCACAGCCGCAGGCTTGGGACAGCTCTCCCCGGCAGACAGCAGTCCCTGGGTTCCATCAGCCCTGGGAGTGGCTCACGGCCAGGCCATACTGTGGCTGTCGGAGTAGAAATCCACACAGCAAGGGTGCAGAGCAGGGTGGAGCATGGAGGGCCTGTGGGAGTCACCTGGCTGTGGCCCCTGACTCTGGGAGCATGACCAGTTGTCCCTGCCCCCGTGCCCAGACCATCGCCACCCTCTGTGTTGACTCGGGTGGCTGGGTCCCTCCTCTCCCCTCTCTCCAGGTCTCCATCCATGGGGTCCCCCAGGGCCTCTGCTTCTTTTTTTTTTTTTTTTTTTTTGAGACAAGTCTTGCTCTGTCGCCCAGGCTGGAGTGCAGTGGCCCGATCTCGGCTCACTGCAAGCTCCGCCTCCCGGGTTCACGCCATTCTCCTGCCTCAGCCTCCAGAGTATCTGGGACTACAGGCGCCGCCACCGCGCCCGGCTAATTTTTTGTATTTTTAGTAGAGATGGGGTTTCACCGTGTTAGCCAGGATGGTCTCGATCTCCTGACCTCGTGATCCGCCTGCCTCGGCCTCCCAAAGTGCTGGGATTACAGGTGTGAGTCACTGCGCCCGGTTTTTTTTTTTTAATTAATTTATTTTTAAATTTAAGACAGAGTCTCTCTCATTGCCCAGGCTGGAGTGCAGTCGTGCGATCTTGGCTCACTGCAACCTCTGCCTCTTGGATTCAAGCGATTCTCCTGCCTCAGCCTCCCAAAGTGCTGGGATTACAGGCATGAGCCACAGCGCCCGGCCGGTGGGGGCATTCTTTACGGGCTGTCAGGGAGCTCTGCAGCACGTGATGTTAGCTCAGCTGTATTTCTGTTTCCGTTTTGTACTGACTCGTTGGTTTTTGAAGTGCTTTTCCTCCATTTACTGAGATGGGCATGCATTTTCCCTCCTTTGTTCTGTGAGTCGGTAACTTGCATGGATTGGATTTTGAATGTGCCATCAATCTTTCATCCCTGGTCATGATATATTTGCTGAATTTTCTTAGATTTTTACATTTGCTCATGAAATGTTTGGAAAATATATTTTCTTTCTTTCTTTCTTTTTTTTTTTTTTTTGTTTTTTTGAGGTGGAGTCTCATTCTGTTGCCCAGGTTGGAGTGCAGGGGCGTGATCTCAACTCACTGCAACCTCCGCCTCCTGGGTTCAAGTGATTCTCCTGTCTCAGCCTCCCAAGTAGCTGGGACTACAGGCACCTGCCACCACACCCGGGTAATTTTATATTTTTAGTAGAGACAGGGTTTCACCATGTTGACCAGGCTGGCCTTGAACTTCTGACCTCAGTTGATCCACCTGCCTCGGCCTCCCAAAGTGCTGGGATTACAGGCGTGAGCCACCGCACCAGGGCTTTTACTTTTATTTTTTGTAGAGATGCAGTCCTGCCTCAAGCAATCCTCCTGCCTTGGCTTCCCAAAGAGCTGAAATTATAGGCATGAGCCACTGGACCTGTACTCAAAAATTTCTGCTATCATTTCTTGTTCAACTTAGGAGTTATTTAGAAGTCTATGACTTAATTTTCTCACATTTGGAGATTTTAAAAACATTTCTTTCTCTTATTGCTTACTAATAATAATTTGATTCCGCTATGTCAAGGCCCTTACTCTGTAAGATTTTAATATATGTGAGTTAGGTCAAGCTGGTTAATCATGATGTTCAGATCTTCCATACCTTGACTGACTTGTTTTATCTCCTTGTTATATCAGTGAGAGAGAGAGATTCATTAAAATTCCCAGTTATTCCTATACATTCCCAATTATGGTCCCAGTTGTATTTGTGAATTTATCTATTTCTTCTTGTAGTTTCGTCGATGTTTGCTTTATATGTTTTAAAGCTCTGTTATTTGGCACATGGAAGTTCAGGATTGTTTTCTGTTTGGTTGCAGGAACTCTCCTGTCATCATGAAATGTTATCTCTAATAATAGTTTTGTTTCAAAGTCCACATTGTCTGATCTTACTATCATTATACCAGGTTTCTGAAAACATTAATGTTTGTCTCATATATCTTTTTTTAAAAATTCTTTTGCTTTCTGTCTTCCTGGATCTTGATATTTAGGGTTTGTTTTTTTCTAAACAGCATGCATTTTATTTAACTTGTCTCTGTTTTCTTCTTTTTTTTTTTTTCCTTTTTTATTTTTTTTGAGACAGAGTCTCACTCCGTCACCCAGGCTGGAGTGCAATGGCACGATCTCGACTCACTGCAACCTCCGCCTCCCAGATTCAAGCAATTCTTGTGCCTCAGCCTCCAGAGTAGCTGGAATTATGGGCACATGCCACCACACCTAGCTAATTTTTTGTATTTTTAGTAGAGATGAGGTTTTAGCCTGTTGGCCAGGCTGATCTCGAACTCCTGACCTCAAGGGATCAGCCTGCCTTGGCCTCCCAAAGTGCTGGGATTACAGGCATGAGCCACCATGCCTGGCCTTATTTCTGTCTTCTGTTAGCTTCCGGGTTATGTATTCATTATCCTTTAATGGCTACCTTAGAGATGGTTTTATTTATTTATTTATTTATTTATTTGAGATGGGGTCTCACTCTGTTATCCAAGCTGGAGTGCAGTGGCACAATCACAGCTCACTGCAGACTCGACCTCCCAGGCTCAGGTGATCCTCCCCCCTTAGCCTCCTGAGTAGCTAGGACTATAGGCACCTGCCAACACACCCTACTCATTTCTGTATTTTTGGTAGAGACGGGGTTTCGCCATGTTGCCCAGGCTGGTTTTGAACTCCTGGTCTCGAGCGATCCATCTGTCTTGGCCTCCCAAAGTGCTGGGACTACAGGCGTGAGCTTCTGCGCCCATCCAGAGATTATGCCTTATATCTTCACTTACGATAACATGTTATCAGTTAACAATCTCGTGTCTTTGTAAACAAGGAAAGAACCTTACAACTATTTAATTCTGTGTATCCCTCTCCTGACTTCCGTGCTGTTGTCATACATTTTACTTCCACAAAGTTAAAAAATTTTACGGGACATTAAATATTTTATTTATTTATTTATTTATTTGGAGACAGAGTCTTGCTCTGTTGCCCAGGCTGGAGTGCAGTGGTGCGATCTCGGCTGACTGCAACCTCTGCCTCCCAGGTTCAAGCAATTCTCCTGTCTCAGCCTCCTGAGTACCTGGGATTACAGGTGCCCGCCACCATGCCCAGCTACTTTTTTTTTTTTTTTTTTTTTGAGATGGAGTCTTACTCTTGTTGCCCAGACTGGAGTGCAGTGGCACGATCTCGGCTCACTGCAACCTCCACCTCCCGGGTTCAGGCGATTCTCCTGCCTCACCCTCCTGAGTAGCTGGGACTGCAGGTGCCTGCCACCACACTCGGCTAATATTTTGTATTTTTAGTTGAGATGGGGTTTTACCATGTTGGCCAGGCTGGTCTCGATCTCCTGGCCTCGTGATCTGCCTGCCTCGGCCTCCCAAAGTGCTGGGATTATAGGCGTGAGCCACTGCGCTCAGCCCTTGGCTACTTTTTATATTTTTAATACAAACAGGGTTTCACCATGTTGGCCAGTGTGGTCTCGAACTCCTGACCTCAGGTTTTCCGCCCTCCTTGGCCTCCCAAAGTGCTGGGATTACAAGTGTGAGCCACCATGCCTGGCCCAAACATAGTTATTTTAAAGCCCTTGTTTCCTAACTCCAATATGTGGCTTATATGTATTCTGCCTCGACTGTTAGCTTTTTGCATGGTTATTGATCACCGTTTCCTGCTGTGTCCTGTATCTCGTGCTCTCTGACTGTCAGAGGTATGCCTCAAAGGACTGTTGGGGTCTATATCTAAGGACTGTGGGGGGATCTATATCTAGGGACCATGGGGGTCTATATCTAAGGACCGTGGGGGTCTATATCTCAGGACCGTGGGGGTCTGTATCTCAGGACCATGGGGGTCTATATCTAGAGACCGTGGGGGTCTGTGTCTCAGGACTGTGGGGGTCTATATCCAAGGACCACGGGGGTCTATATCTCAGGACCGTGGGGGTCTATATCTGGGACCGTGGGGGTCTGTATCTAAGGACCGTGGGGGTCTATATCTAAGGACTGTGGGGGTCTATCTAAGGACCGTCAGGGTCTATATCTAAGGACCATGGGGGTCTATATCTTGTGCTTCCTGACTGTCAGAGGTATGCCTCAGCAGACCATGGGGGTCTATATCTCAGGACCGTGGGGGTGTGTATCTCAAAACTGTGGGGGTCTATATCTCAGGACCGTGGGGGTCTGTATCTCAGGACCGTGGGGGTCTATATCTCAGGGCCCTGGGGGTCTATATCTCAGGACTGTGGAGGTCTATATCTGGGGACTGTGGGGGTCTATATCTAAGGACTGAGGGAGTCTGTATCTAAGGACCATGGGGGTCTAGCTGCTCTCTTCCAACAGCGAGTGGGTGGCCCCCCTCTCTAGTGCAGACAGGGAGAGGAGCTGAACATTTCGTCTACCCACCTGGTTAGGAATTGGGCCACTGCAGTCACTCGTCCCTCTGTGTGACTCTCCTGGAGTTTTGGTTAAGAGTCTGGCCAGTCTGTGTCTTCTCATCCCTGAGCGGCTGTCAGAGAACCACTTCTTCCCCTGAGCTATTGCAGGCTTAGCTCTTTAGTGGTCTGCTCAGGCAGCTTCAAAATCTGGAAAATGTCTTAAGGGCCAGATTAACCTGTGCCTGAGGCAAGACCCCTTCCTCTAGAAAAGCTTTGTGTTCTAAGCTCCACAAGGCTACACAAGACTTCAGTGCACCTGCGGAGGCCTCAGACCTCACTTCCTAGCCTCCCCAGAAATGTGCAAATGTCCCAGTTTTCTACCCCAGCCCCTGTGATTGCCAAGAGCCCTGCTGGGTATTTCTCCCAGTAGAATTCCTCTTCCCCAGTCGGATCGAGGCTCAGCTCATACTCAGCACTGGTTAATTCCCTAAAGGGAGAAAAGCTGACATTCAGTTCATCTTGGAAGGGCTCTCTCTGAATGTTTTCATCTGGTTCTTGTTGCTTCTACAGTTCTCCAATGTCTTTTTTATAGATACATTTTTCCAGTATTTAAAAATTGTGGGCCGGACGCTGTGGCTTATGCCTATAATCCCAGCAGTTTGGGAGGGTGAGGCAGGCAGATCACTTGAGATCAGGAGTTTGAGACCAGCCTGGCCAACGTGGTGAAACCCCGTCTCTCCTGAAAATACAAGCAAAAAACAAAACAAAACAAAACAAAATTAGCTGGGTGTGGTGGCTCATGCCTGTAATCCCAGCGACTCAGTAGGCTGAGGCAGGAGAATAGCTTGAACCCAGGAGGCAGAGGTTGCAATGAGCAGAGATCGTGCCACTGCACTCCAGCCTGGGCAACAGAGTCAGTGAGACTCCATGTCAAAAAAACAAAACACAACAAAAAACTGTGGTAAGATACATACGGTAGGATTTCCTGAAGTTATTTATTTATTTATTTAATTTTACCATCTGAGTTCTGTAATTAATGTGGCCTTCTCTGGTTGCTTCCATATACATCCCCTCTGGAATGTCATATTTACATTCTTCTGGCTTCTTTTTTCTTTCTTTCTTTCTTTTTTTTTTTTTGAGACGGAATCTCGCTCTGTAGCCCAGCCTGGAGTGCAGTGGCATGATCTCAGCTCACTGCAGCCTCCGCCTCCCGGGTTCACACCATTCTCCTGCCTCAGCCTCCTGAGTAGCTGGGACCACAGGCGCCCACCACCATACCTGGCTAATTTTTTGTGTTTTCAATAGAGACGAGGTTTCACCGTGTGAGCCAGAATGGTCTTGATCTTCTGACCTCGTGATCCACCCGCCTCAGCCTCCCAAAGTGCTGGAATTACAGGCATGAGCCACCGCACCCGGCTGCCAGTATCTTTAATTCAGACTGCCAGCTTCCAGAACCCTGAGAAATAAATACACTTCTGTTGTACATGCCAGTCCATGGTGTTCTGTTACATCAGCCCAAAGAGAATAAGATCACATGGTAACAGGCCATGATGACCCCTCAGTGATTGCTTTTGCCTGATCAAGGCAAGGCACCCCCGCCCTGAGCCAGATGCTGGGAGGGTGTGGTAGAGGCTGCATGGCGAGGGACTGAGCCAGGTGGCTGCTGGTGCTCCTGCCTCTGACCACCACCATGTGTCCAGGATCCCTGCTGGCCAGGGCACCCACTTGCAGCTCCAGTCTGGTTCAGGGCAGGTGTGTATGGTTCCCAAGGGACCCAGTGCAGCCACAGATGCCCCCCACCTTTCTCGAGAGGGAAATAAACAGATAAATATACCAAGACAGCTACGGGGTGCTGGGTTGAGCAGTTTATTGGATGTTTAAAGGACAGAGATCTGAACTCCTAGTGACTGCAGAGTGAGCAAGCACCCTGAGTTGTCCTGCAGGGATGTCCGTGCTGGATGCGGTGCCAGCAGGCAGGGCTTGAGGACAGGCATTTGCTGCAGGTGTCGGGTGGGGGGAGGGAGGGGCTGGTCTCTAGATGCCTGGAAGAGAGGCCTTGAAAGTCATTCTTCTTGGATGCAGAGGCCCATGGCATTTCTTGGTAGAAGGTCAAAGAGAAGTGTTCATGCTTGGCAAGACAGGAGGGTGGGAGATAGGGCAGCAGGTGGGGAAGGAGAGTCTGGCTCACTGGGTGCCAGGAAAAGGAGGTAAAGGCTGGGCAGGAACCCCTGGCTCCTGACCAGGAATGGCCATGGTAAGAGTCCTGCAAAACCGAAATCAGATCTTGCACTGGCAGCACACGGGGACACAGCAGCTGGACTGGGAGCAGCAGGGCTTGCAGCAGCTGGACTGGCAGCAGGATGACCCACAGCCTGAGGAGCAGCAGGGCTTGCAGCAGCTGGACTGGCAGCAGGATGACCCACAGCCTGAGGAGCAGCAGGGCTTGCAGCAGCTGGACTGGCAGCAGGATGACCCACAGCCTGAGGAGCAGCAGGGCTTGCAGCAGCTGGACTGGGAGCAGCAGGGCTTACAGCAGCTGGACTGGCAGCAGGATGACCCACAGCCTGAGGAGCAGCAGGGCTTACAGCAGCTGGACTGGGAGCAGCAGGGCTTACAGCAACTGGACTGGCAGCAGGATGACCCACAGCCTGAGGAGCAGCAGGGCTTGCAGCAGCTGGACTGGCAGCAGGATGACCCACAGCCTGAGGAGCAGCAGGGCTTGCAGCAGCTGGACTGGCAGCAGGGTGACCCACAGCCTGAAGAGCAGCAGGGCTTGCAGCAGCTGGACTGGCAGCAGGATGACCCACAGCCTGAGGAGCAGCAGGGCTTGCAGCAACTGTACTGGGAGCAGGATGGCCCACAGCCTCCCTTAGAACCCCCACAAGAGCCACAGCTGGAGCAGGAACAGGCTGGGACACAGCAACACACAGGCTTGCAGCAGCAGACAGGCACACAACAGCTGGAGCCACAGCCCCCACAGCCGGAGCCACGGCCCCCACAGCCGGAGCCACAGCCCCCACAGCCGGAGCCGCAGCCCCCACAGCCGGAGCCACAGCCTCCACAGCCGGAGCCGCAGCCCCCACAGCCGGAGCCACAGCCCCCACAGCCGGAGCCGCAGCCTCCAGAGCAGCCACAGCAGCCCATGGTTCTGGTGGATTGAGGGTGGAGCAGGCAGAGGAGCAGGTGAGAGGGAGGTGCAGGTGTGGAGCTCCCTGAGCCTGGGCTCTTTATATCCCTGCCCAGGGTCACGTGTGAGGCTGGGCACATGGTCACTTCCTGGTTCCTGTTTGTACCATTTTTAGGGCCCCTTTTTCTTGTTTCCCCTAGAAATCTGCCTCTTGGTGTATGGGCTGCTCAGCGGGCCTCAGCTCTCTTGCTGAATCTGTGTCCAGACTTAAGGGAGGCCCCCAAGGGTCTAGCCTCTCCCTGTCACATCAGATTTACAAAAGCATCTATTTTAGGCCGGGCGTGGTGGCTCACATCTGTAATCTCAGCACTTTGGGAGGCCTAGGCAGGTGGATCACTTGAGGTCAGGGGTTGGAGACCAACCTGGCCAAAATGGTGAAATCTCATGTCTACTAAAAACACACAAATTAACAGGGTGTGGTGGCTCACATCTGTAATCCCAGCGCTTTGGGAGGCCGAGGCAGGCAGATCACTTGAGGTCAGGAGTTCGAGACCAGCCTGCCCGGCCGGGCGCGGTAGCTCAAGCCTGTAATCCCAGCACTTTGGGAGGCCGAGACGGGTGGATCACGAGGTCAGAAGATCGAGACCATCCTGGCTAACACGGTGAAACCCCGTCTCTACTAAAAAATACAACAACAAAAAAACAAAAAAACAAAAAAAAAACTAGCCGGGCGAGGTGGCGGGCGCCTGTAGTCCCAGCTACTCAGGAGGCTGAGGCAGGAGAATGGCGTGAACCCGGGAGGTGGAGCTTGCAGTGAGCTGAGATCCAGCCACTGCACTCCAACCTGGGTGACAGAGCGAGACTCTGTCTCAAAAAAAAAAAAAAAAAAAAAAAGAGACCAGCCTGCCCAACATGGCAAAACCCCACCTCTACTAAAAATACAAAAATTAACCAGGCGTGGTGGTGCATGCTTGTAACTCCAGCTACTTGGGAGGCTGTGGCAGGAGAATCGCTTGAACCCAGGAGGTAAGGTTGCAGTGAGCAGAGATCACACCACTGCACTTTAGCCTGGACAACAGAGCGGGACTCTGTCTCAAAAAAAAAAAAAAAGTCATCTATTTTAGTTGAACAGATGGTATAAACAGTAATATATTTAAAACATGTAAGAATAAACCCACTCAACTTGGGAAAAATGGCATAAATAAATGAAGTCTCTGTTAATCCATCTCTCCATATTATTTCTGTCCCACCCTAATTTCTTGAATTTGGAATTTACCACTCTCATGAAGGTTCTCACACTCCTACTCAATATGTGTGTTCCTTTAAAAATGTTTTGTGGCCAGGCGCAGTGGCTCACGCCTGTAATTTCAGCACTTTGGGAGGCTGAGGTGGGCGGACCAATTGAGTCCAGGAGTTCGAGACCAGCCTCACCAACATGGTGAAATCTCGTCTTTACTAAAAATACAAAAATTAGCCACGTATGGTGGCATGTGCCTGTAATCCCAGCTATTCGGGAGGCTGAGGCAGGATTATCGCTTGAACCTGGGAGACAGTGGTTGCAGTGAGCTGAGATCGCACCATTGCACTCCAGCCTGGGTGACACACCAAGACAGTATCTCACACACACACACACACAAAAAAAGTTTTACATGCTGAAGACTTCATGTAATGGGTATCATGCTGTATTTCTCTTTCTGTAAATTGCTTTTGAAAAAAATAGGTGCTAGGCTGAAGAGATTTTCTCTAGGGGATACATATGGTTCTAGTTCATTTTCTCCCATCTCCAAATATACATTTACTTACCTATTTACTTGTTGATGGACATTTTGTTTCCTTTTTGTTGCTATTTCAAACAAACTGCAACTTTCTTGCCCAAAGCGCCTCCTGCGGGTGTGGGTGCCCGAAAGTCAGAAGGTTCTTGTGACCAAGCTGTCCTCCCAAGGGGTCCTCCCAGCCAGGTGCTATCCAACCAGCATTGCCAGAGAGCTCCTGTTTCCCGGCGCCCCCACCCAAACTTGCAACTGTCAACTTACACCCTTAATGTGGGTGTGTCACTGTGGTTAATCCTCCCTCTTCCTGGTTACTAGCGATGCCGTCCCTCTTTCCATATGGTCACCCGGCGTTCGAGTCTCGTTATTTCATGTCCTTGGCCCACTTTACAAAACTGAGGTACTTGTTATTATCATTATTATTAAATTTTGAGATGGAGAGTTTTGCTCTGTCTCCCAGGCTGTAGTGCTGTGGTGTGATTTTGGCTCACTGCAACCTCCGCCTTTCAGGCTTAAGCAATTCTTCTGCCTCAGCCTCCCAAGTAGCTGGTATTACGGACATGCGCTACCACGCCCAGCTAATTTTTGTATTTTTAGTAGAGACGAGGTTTCACTATGTTGGCCAGGCTGGTCTCAAACTCCTGACCTCAGGTGATCCACCTGGCTCGGCCTCCCAAAGTGCTGGGATTACAGGCGAGAGCCACCGCGCCTGGCCGAGATCATTATTATTTTTATTGGTGTCCGAAGTTCTTTGAATTTTCTGGATTTTTTTTTTTTTTTTTTTTTTTGATGGAGTCTTGCTCTGTTGCCAGGCTGGAGTGCAGTGGCGTGATCTCAGCTCACTGCAACCTCCACCTCCCTGGTTTGAGTGATTCTCCTGCTTCAGTCTCCCAAGTAACTGGGATTACAGGCACATGCCACCATGCCCAGCTAATTTTTGTATTTTTAGTAGAGACAGGGTTTCACCGTGTTGGCCAGGCTGGTCTTGAACTCCTGACCTCAGGTGATCTGCCCACCTCGGCCTCCCAAGGTACTGGGATTACAGGTGAGAGCCACAGCACCTGGCCTTCTGTTTCTTCTTAACATAGATGTCATTTATTTTAAGTTTTTCAAATGTATTGGGATGTACTTTTCATAGTCGCCTCTGTTTTTGGAGATGGGATCTTGCTATGTTGTCCAGGCTGGGGTGCAGTGGCCATTCACAGGCAGCGTCATAGGTCACTGCAGTCTTGAACTCACTTCTAGCCTCAAGCGGTCCTCGACCTCTTAAGTAGCTGGGACTACTACAAATTAACACATTTGGCCGGGCGCGGTGGCTCAAGCCTGTAATCCCAGCACTTTGGGAGGCCGAGGCGGGCGGATCACAAGGTCAGGAGATCGAGACCACAGTGAAACCCCGTCTCTACTAAAAATACAAAAAATTAGCCGGGCGCGGTGGCAGGCGCCTGTAGTCCCAGCTACTCAGGAGGCTGAGGCAGGAGAATGGCGGGAACTCGGGAGGCAGAGCTTGCAGTGAGCCGAGATCACGCCACTGCACTCCAGCCTGGGCAACAGCGTGAGACTCCGTCTCAAAAAAAAAAAAAAAAAAAAAAAATTAACACATTTGACTACTACAAATCCCTACCGTGTGCCACCACGCCCGGCTTAGTAGCCTGTTTGTTATTTTTAATAACTGCTAAATTTGTCATTATTTGCTTTCTTTTCTGTCTTTCTTTTTTTTTGACAGAGTCTAGCTCTGTCACCCAGGCTGGAGTATAATGATGTGATCTCGGCTCACTGCAACCTCTGCCTCCCGGGTTCAAGCGATTCTCCTGCCTCAGCCTCCCGAGTAGCTGGGATTATAGACACCTGCCACCTTGCCTGGCTAATTTTTGTATTTTTAGTGGAGAAAGGGTTTTGCCATGTTGGTCAGGCTGGTCTCGAACTCCTGACCTCAGGTGATCCACCTACCTCGGCCTCCCAAAGTGCTGGGATTACAGGCGTGAGCCACTGTGCCCAGCCTATTTGCCATTTTTCATCCCTGCTTCATGTTATACATGCTTGTTCTCCTGCCCAACCCTTTTTTTTTCTCATCAGTTTTGCTAAATATTGTTGATTTTTTTTGTCTTTTAAAAGACCAGATTTTGGTATTGTTGATTCTCTTTGTTGTATGTGTTAAACATTTTTATTTAGTTCTGCTCATATCTTTATTTTCTCCATTTTTTTTTTGTACTTTCTCAACATTGTGAGTGTCGGGGTGCGTGACTGTCTGCTGGACGTGGGGTCAGGCCAGGAGGCGAGGGATAGGGAGTCGCTGCCATCCGGGATTCTTGTCTCTCCCTCCTTCCTTCCCTCCCTCCCTTTTCTGCAGTCATTTTCATCCAGCTGCTTTCAGCCTTTCTTCATGCTTTCAGGTGAGGGCTGTGTCTTGTGACTACTGTGGGGCTGCTTTAAAAGCTCCCATATTTTGGAGTCTCTGTCCTTTACCTGATGCGCTAAGCCCCTGGGGTTTGCTGTGATTTCTGACATATGTGGGCTGCTCCCTGCCACCCTGTGCATTTCACCGTCCTGTGGTAGAGATTCCTTCCCCTTAGATGGAGTTTTTTAATTTTTAAATTTTTTAATTTTTTTTATTTTTTTTTGAGACGGAGTCTCACTCTGTCTCCCAGGCTAGAGTGCAGTGGTGCGATTTCGGCTCACTGCAAGCTCCGCCTTCTGGGTTTACGCCATTCTCCTGCCTCAGCCTCCCGAGTAGCTGGGACTACAGGCACCCGCCACCGTGCCCAGCTCATTTTTTGTATTTTTAGTAGAGACGGGGTTTCACCGTGGTCTCGATCTCCTGACCTTGTGATCTGCCCGCCTCGGCCTCCCAAAGTGCTGGGATTACAGGCGTGAGCCGCCACGCCCGGCCAGATGGAGTTATTAAGCTTTTGTTTTTGTTTTTGTTTTGCTTTGCTTTGACTGACTTAGAAGTTATATACTCTATTCCCATTTTAAGCAGCAACCTTATACATTTCATGTGTATTTTTAAACAAAACGTTGTCTACACGTGATGGCCCTCTCTTCCTCCTCTGCTGAGAGTCGTGCAGGGAGCTGGGACAGCTCCTTCCCCTGCCCAGCTCCTGCTACCTCAGCTGTGGGCGTTTCTCCAGCATCTTAGCTCCTCCCACGTTACTCATTATTGTTTATTTACAATCAGTGTTTGCATAAACTCACCAGGCAGCCACCATCAACTCTAGGCGTGGTTCTTGCTTACACCATTCTTCTTCCTTCCGGGCTCAGCTTCCTTCTTCCTGAAAACATCCTCCGGAAGTTCCGTCTCCAACATTCATCAGTGGACAGCCTGAGGTCTCACATGGAGGTAGCTTGTTTCCTGCTGCTGGGCTCAAGCCGTCCTCTCTCCTCAGCCTCCCCAGTAGCTGGGACCACAAAAGCACCACGCTCAGCTAATTTTAATTTCTGTGTAGAGATGGGGTCTCTCTAAGTTGCCCAGGCTGGTCTTGAGTTCCTGGGCTCAAGCAACCCTCCCGCCTTGGCCTCCCAAAGTGCTGGGATTACAGGCGTGAGCCACTACTCCTGGCCTGCCCTCACTTTTGAATAATGCTTTGGTTGGGCACAAAATTCCTCAGTGCTTGAAAGACGTCAGCGGCGACTGTTTTGTCTGTTGCTGCCATCAGTTTCTCTGCCCCTCCGCTGGAGTCCCAGTCCCCAGCCTTCCGTGTCTGCTGTGGAAGCTGGAGTCCCTGGTCTTCTGTGTCCGCTGTGGAAGTTGGAGTCCCTGGCCTTCCGTGTCTACTGTGCAAACTGGAGTATCTGGTCTTCCATGTCTGCTGTGGAAGCTGGCTTGCACATTTGATTCTTCCACCTGCTTCATGCCACGTCCTTCTTGGACCAAGGGTTCCAGTTTCCACCTTGGGAGACTCTCCCAGTCTCACCTCTCCTGAGTCTCTCTCAGCTCTAGTTGGACAAATGTCAAATCTACTACATGTCCCCATGTGTCTTTTGTTTATTTAGTTTTTATTTTTTGAGATGGAGCCTCGTTCTGTTGCCCAGGCTGGAGTGCAGTGGTAAGATCTCAGCTCACTGCAACCTCTGCTTCCCAGGGTCAAGCAATTCTTCTACCTCAGCCTCCCGAGTAGCTGGGATTACAGCGCCCACCACCACGCCTGGCTACGTTTTTTGCATCTTTAGTAGAGAAAGGGTTTCACCGTGCTGGAGGGTGGTTTCAAACTCCTGACCTCATGATCTGCCCGCCTCGGCTGCCCAAAGTGCTGGGATTACAGGCGTGAGCCTCTGCTCCCGGCCCCCATGTATCTTTTTTTTTTTTTTTAAACAGTTTTATTGAGATAAAATACACATATCATATAGTTTGTCCATTTAAAAGTCCACAATCTGGCCAGGCACAGTGGCTCACACCTGTAATCCCTGCACTTTGGGAGGCTGAGGTGGGCGGATCACCTGAGGCCAGGAGTTTGAGACCAGCCTGGCCAATATGGTGAAACCCCGTCTCTACTAAAAATACAAAAATTAGCCGGGCGTGGTGGCACGCGCCTGTAATCCCAGCTACTTGGGAGGCTGAGGCAGGAGAATGGCTTGAACCTGGGAGGTGGAGGTTGCAGTGAGCTGAGATCTTGCCACTGCACTCCAACCTGTGCAACAGAGTGAGACTCCATCTCAAAAAAATAAATAAATAAAAGAAGACCTGGATAAGTGGAGAAACATATCATGTTCATGGATGGAAAGTCTTAATATTAGCCAGGCGTGGTGGCGGGCGCCTGTAATCCCAGTTACTCGGGAGGCTGAGGCAGGAGAATTGCTTGAACCCGGGAGGTGGAGGTTTGCAGTGAAATGAGATCGCACCACTGCACTCCAGCCTGGGCAACAAGATTGAAACTCTGTCTCAAAAAAAAAAAAAAAAAAAAAAAAAAAAAGATGAATGATCAACTGGGAGAAGATATTTGCCATTTGCCATATTTATAACCACTAGAGGCTAATGTCTAGACATGAACCCTGAAAATCAACAGAAGAGGACAGGAGGCCCAGTGGAGAAGTGGGTAAAGCATAGGAAAGGACCACCCACAGATGGCTGGTGAGGACGCGAAAAGACCTTCGACCTTGTTTTTAATCAGGGTTAAGCAATGAAAACAAAACGCCACTCATTTTTGAAGAGAATGAAAACCCCTGCAGCCTTGCTGAAGAATAGCGCGTGGTGTGTAGCGAGAGGAGTGAGCAGCAATGGCTTACCTGCGGCATACAGCCGGAGTCAGTACGTGACTCCTGCTTTTCAAGCACGTACAGTGTAATGGGGTCCATCCATCACACAACTATACTAGCTCTGTACACGGCCTTGAGGAGGTGCAATCTTTTTGGTGGTTGTAAATTGCATTTTTTTTTTGGTATGGCCTTTTGATTCTGGGAAGCATATTCGTTCTATGGCTATTGACTTTTTGGATCATGAAAGCATCGTTGCTTACTGAAGAAGAAGATGGCGATACGGCACTGGCTCAATGCTTCAGTCGCCTTCCTTCCAAAGCAGATGTTTCTCAAGAAATCTGGGGCCGGGCGCGGCGGCTCCCGCCTGTAACCCCAGCACTTTGGGAGGCCGAGGCGGGCGGATCACGAGGTCAGGAGATCGAGACCATCCTGGCTGACACAGTGAAAACCCGTCTCTACTAAAAATACAAAAAATTAGCCGGGCGTGGTGGCGGCGCCTGTAGCCCCAGCTTCTCAGGAGGCTGAGGCAGAAGAATGGTGTGAACCCGGGAGGCGGAGCTTGCAGTGAGCTGAGATGGCACCACTGCACTCCAGCCTGGGCGACAGAGTGAGACTCCATCTCAAAAAAGAAAAAAAAAAATTGTTCTCCCAGACTCCCTGTTTCAGCATCCCACTCATCAGTCATCGAAAGCTCATTCACTAGGTTCACCACTCCTGGGTGTTACGCTGAGGAACAAGGATATTCATCACGGGGGATTCTGTGGCAGCAAAGAGCTCAAAAAAGGGTGATGGATGTGGGAAAGGGGGGGCAGGAATCTAGTGGAACACACTTCAGTGGCCAGAAATAATGCGTTGTATTTTCATGTGGCAATACCTGCCAAAAGCACCAGATTTGCTTAAAGGGCGAGAAACAGAGCAGAATTTATAACCGTCATGAGTGTAGATAACATACACAAGGCTGGACGCAGTGGCTCACGTCTGTAATCCCAGCACTTTGGGAGGGCCAGGCAGGTGGATTACTTGAGTCCAGGAGTTCGAGACCAGCCTGGGCAACATGGTGAAACTCTATCGCTACAAAAAATACAAAAATTAGCCGGGTGTGGAGTGTGCGACTCTAGTCCCAGCTACCTGGGAGGCTGAGGCAGGAGGATCGTTTGAGCCTGGGATGTGGAGGTTGCAGTGAGCAGAGATCGCACCATTGCACTCTAGCTCTAGCTTGAACGACAGAGCGAGACCTGTCTCAAAACCAAAACCAAAACCAAAAACATACACATTGAAAAATGTTACATATTTGTCATGACTATATGCAAATGTATGTAAATAACGTATGGAAGATGAATTGGAAAGATACCTGCAAGGACAGATGCCTACGGGTGGAGAGGGTGATGGCACTTGAGATAATGATGGAGAAAAAAGTTAAAACAACATCTATATAGGATTCATTAGCTCAGGACTGTGACCTAGAAAATTCTCAGCACATATATGATGCATAAATATGTATATATTTGTTTTTTTTTTTCAGATGGAGTCTCGCTCTTGTTGCTCAGGCTGGAGTGCAGTGGTGCAGTCTTGGCTCACTGCAACCTCTGCCTCCTGGGTTCAAGCGATTCTTCTGCCTCAGCCTCCTGAGTAGCTGGGATTACAGGCGCACCTCACCACGCCCAGCTATTTCTTTTGTTACTTTTAGTAGAGACAGGATTTCACCATGTTGGTCAGGCTGGTCTCGAACTCCTGACCTCAGGTGATCTGCCTGCCTTGGCCTCCCAAAGTGCTGGGATTACAGGCGTGAGCCACCGCACTCAGCCAGGCCTTTGTTTTTATTTTGCCTACTATTAGTACAGCTTTCTTTGCATGTTATGTCTTTTTCTAACCCCCTACTTTTTTTACGTTTTTGAATCCTTATGTTTTAGGTGCAACTTTTGACTTTACATATAGTTATACTTTTTTTTTTTTTTTTTTTTTAATTGAGGCGGAGTCTTGTTCTGTCACCCAGGCTAGAGTGCAGTGGTGCTATCTCAGCTCACTGCAAGCTCTGCCTCCTGGGTTCACACCATTCTCCTGCCGCAGCCTCCCAAGTAGCTGGAACTACAGGCGCCCGCCACCACGCCTGGCTAATTTTTTGTATTTTAGTAGAGACGGGTTTCACCATGTTGGCCAGGATTGTATCGTTCTCCTGACCTCGTGATCCATGCGCCTCGGCCTCCCAAAGTGCTGGGATTACAGGCATGAGCCACCGCGCCCGGCCAGTTACACATATTTTAAGAAAACTAGTCTAGCAATCTCTATATGTAAACTAGAGCATTTTATCCGTTTACTTGTAATATAATTACTGAAATATTTGGGTTTAAAGTCTATGTTCTTAGTCTGAATTTTCTATTGCATCACCTGATCTATATTTTTTTTTCTCTTCTATTCTTTTCGATTAGTGCTTTTTGATTCTAGTTTTTTATGTAATTGTTTGACTATCATACACAACTTTGGTTAGGAGTCTTGGATCTTCTTTGCTTCTTTTCCATTTTTGTCCTTGTCTCTCGAATCCTTTTTAGCTCTTCATTTCTTTTTGGTTTTTAAAATTTATTCTACTTTTTTACTCATACGTTTGTCCCATTTTAGACTTTATTTCTAGAGTGATTTCTTTTAACTCAAATTTTCTCTTGAGTAATGTCACCTCATTTAGCAATTCTTCTATTTATGGCTTTCGTTGTTCATTTATGTCTCTTTTTTTGAGATGGGGTTTCACTCTGTTGTCCAGGCTAGAGTGCAGTGGCAGGATCACGGCTCACTGCAGCCTCAACCTCCCAGGCTCAAGCGATCCTGCCATCTCAACTTCCCTAGTAGCTGGAATTAGAGGCACACACCACCATGCCCACTTAATTTTTAAAATGTTTTGTAGAGATGGGCATCTCACTCTGTTGCCCAGGCTGGTTTTGAACTCCTGGCCTCAAGTGATCTTCCTGCCTCGGCCTCCCAAAGTGCTGGGATTACAGGTGTGAGCCACCGCGCCCAGCCTTATTTATGTCTGGTATCATTTCCTCTCATTGTTCATTAGCTCCTTTGGAAACCGGAGGCTACCACTGTGATCTGTTTCACAGCAGGCTTCCTACTTTCTTCTATTGCCTGTGGGGACTTACCGAGGGCCTCGCACCCACTCTCCACTAGAGGGAGGAAAAGCGTCCCCGTTTCAGGAGCCAGATTCAAAATTCATGCTGTGCTTCTCCAGCACGCACCTGTTGGCTCTTTTGAGGTTCCCCTGTTTTCGGCTCTGTTAGATGTTTCTTTGCTTTCTCCTACATGGACACTGAAACCCTGGGGGACTGTGACTCTGGGAAATTTATCCCCACCTTCTTGTACTTTGAAGTTCACCTGTTTTTTTCTTAAGACATCATCTCACTTTATATTGCCCAGGCTGGAGTTCAGTGGTGCAATCACAGCTCACTGCAGCCTCAGACTCCCGGGCTCAAGCCATCCTCCCGCCTCAGCCTCCTGAGTAGCTGAGGCTACATGTGTGAGCCACCATGACCAGCTTACCAGGGTTTGTATGAGTCTCCAGCGTGCATTTTCAGTTTTTTTTTTTTTTTTTTTTTTTTTTTTTTTTTTTTTTTTTTGAGACGGAGTCTTGCTCTGTCGCCCAGGCTGGAGTGCAGTGGCCGGATCTCAGCTCACTGCAAGCTCTGACTCCCGGGTTTATGCCATTCTCCCGCCTCAGCCTCCCGAGTAGCTGGGACTACAGGCGCCTGCCACCTTGCCCGGCTAGTTTTTTGTATTTTTTAGTAGAGACGGGGTTTCACCATATTAGCCAGGATGGTCTCGATCTCCTGACCTCGTGATCCGCCCGTCTCGGCCTCCCAAAGTGCTGGGATTACAGGCTTGAGCCACCGCGCCCGGCCGCATTTTCAGTTTTGTTACCAAGTTGCTCGGTGTCCTGTGGGCTGTGGGAATGTACAAGGCTCAAATGCAATGACCGCCGTGTTCCTGTCTGCTGCCACCTTCTGGAGTTTCCCAGTTTGGATTTTTGAGTAAACTGTCTTAAGCGGCATTTCCTTTTAGCGTCGTGAAACTATCAATAGTCATGTCCCCTAGCAAGACACACCTTTGACACACTTTTATTCCCTCTCCTAAACGTGGTTGAAATAATCTAAGCTTTTATTTCTAGATTATTTCATTTCTCCTTACATTGCATCTCTTTTATCTCAGAAATTTGTCTTGGAAATTCCCACTGTGTTCTTCCCTGGCATTATCAGCAGTGGCTTAGATCTGCGGGCGTTCCGTGGGTGCTCATTTCTCACCAGCGCTCCCTGTGTGCTATCTTCCCTCCACCCTTTCCCTCCGGGTTCGCTTGGCTGGAGATCATCCTCAGATCACTCTTGTCCCCTCCTCCCCAGTGCGTGATTTCTAAAGCCTTGCCTGTGTCACCGATCAGAGAACAGGCTCAGCGTGGTGGCGCGTCACCACGAAACAGATGGACTTGGCTTAGGTTCCCCAAATGTGTCACTTCCCAGGAATTCCCCTTTCCTGCCGGGAGACTGAGCGCCGAGCACGCCTTGGGCCATTCTATAACTTCCCCGTTACTTTTAGTTATGGAAAGCCCATTGACTTCATAATTCTAAAAGGCTAATTTTGTGTTTGAATCAGAGGTGCCCTGTCGCTCAGGGGTGCTTCACTCCTCCCTCCCCCGACCTTGCCCTGCCTGGGGTCCTTCCGAGGCCCCAGAGGAGAGTGGGAAGCTGGAAGCCACGGGTCTTGTGCAAAGCCCTGCTTGGCTGGTCGTCGGTACTCAGGGCCTGCCTGCCCGTCTGCGCCTCTAGGGCAGGCACCGGGTTGAGCCTTCTCCTGTAAGCAGAGAGTGTGAAGATATCTGAGGCTGAGAGGAGGGAAGAGGGAATGGCAGGTTTTTTTGTGAATGCACCAGGCCTGCAGGCGGGCGTTTCCCGGCTTGGCTGACAGATGAGAACACAGAATCCGTCACCGCACAGGAAAGGGGTTGGACAGCATGCAGTTGATTTGCAGACATGAGAGGCTTTATTGCAAGGAAATTCATTCATTATTTTGTTGTTTTTTTTTTTAAACAGATGGAGACAACAGGAAGGAAGGAAGGAGGCCTTCCTGGTTACAGGTGGCCACAGGAGAATAGGCAGCGGCCCAGGATGATCCAGGGTCCCAGTGGTGGTTGAGAAGCTGGTTTTTAGTGATCACTCAGGAGCATCGACCTGGCCTTGTGGGGTCAGACTTTGCATCTCAGTCATCCCAGGGAGAAGAAGAAGATGGTCCACACCCAAGTGCAGGGAACACTGTGGCAGTCGGCCGGGCACCCGCTTCCAGGCAAGGACACCTCCTGCATCAAGGAAACACGTGTTTCTGGAGTGAGGAGGCCGAAGGCAGGGCCCAGAGGAGAGCCGAGCCATGGAAGGAGGTGTGTGCATGGATGATGAGCATGGAGAAGGTGCAGGTGCCTCAGGGAGGATGAGTGGGATGAGCTGATTCAGGGAAACCATAACAAATGCTTTCACCAAACAGGAGAAACCTGAAGGTCTGGGTCCAGAGCCTCAGATCTTGCACTGGCAGCACACGGGGACACAGCAGGTGGACTGGCAGCAGCAGGGTTTGCAGCAACTGGACTGGCAGCAGGATGACCCACAACCTGAAGAGCAAGAGCAGGGCTTGCAGCAACTGCATTGGGAGCAGCCACAAGAACCACAGCCACCCTTGGAGCCCCCACAGGAGCCACAGCTGGAGCAGGAACAGGTTGGTACACAGCAGCACATGGGCACACAGCAGCCAGAGCCACAGCCCCCACAGCCGGAACCACAGCCCCCACAGCCGGAGCCACAGCCCCCACAGCTGGAGCCACAGCCCCCACAGCTGGAGCCACAGCCTCCAGAGCAGCCACAGCAGCCCATAGTTCTGGTGGGTTGAGGCTGGAGTGGGTGGAGGAGCAGGTGAGAAGGAGGTGCAGGTGTGGAGCCCCCTGAGCCCGCGCCCTTTATACCCCACATAGGAGCACGCCATCGTCTCTGTCTCTTTCCGGTTGCTGTTTACACAGCTCCTGGAGGTATGTCTTGATTGTTTTACTTTGGCTATGTTGACATTTTCTGGATCCAAGTATGAGCTCTTCCTCCTGAGATTATTTCCTTGTGGAATTCATACTGGAAGGAAAAACAGCTTGAATGCTGGCTCACCTCAGGAGGAAGTGCAGCCTCCTCAAGGTCTTCGGCTCTGTCCCAGGTCCTGACTCTGACTCTCCCTGGGCCTTTGAGCAGATCCAATCAGCCTCCAAGCCCCAGCTTCCTCTCCTGCAGAGGGGAGCTAGCAGCACCAGCCTCTGGGGGTTGCATGAGAATCACCTGAGATTATTCATGTATTGCGTCTTTTGCAATGCCCCAACTCCCCATCTCTCACCCTCAGGCAGGGTTCCATCTTGGCAGGACTGGGTCAATGTTGCGGATTTCTGATGTTCGACGCTGTGAGACACCTTCCCCGCCCCCAGAGCAGTGCCACTCTCTACCTGATTCCTGCTGATGCCCCCAGGGATGTGGTATCTTCTTTGTGGCAACTGTGGCTGAGGATGGCAGGGTTCTCAGCACTGGGGAAGGAATGCATCCTCTGTTTACCTCCTCCCTATTCCTGCACCAGTCCCTGTGGGCAGGGCGATGGGCTCTGTGATTACAGAAGGGAAGTTCACACAGCACGGTCCTTGGGGACATGTGAGAAAAGCTTCCTGCTGCTTTGGAACTATTTGTGGACAGGTTCTTCTCTTGGAGGAAAACAAAGCTTGGAGCAGAACTTTAGGGGTGGGGGAGGACTGTGATGGGTACAAAGAGCAACCAAGGGACAGGAAGGATACTCCAGCCAGGAGGCAGGGCACTAGCGACGGTGTGGAGGCTGCAGGTGCAGGAACCCGTCAGTATGGTCCACACTCAGATGCGGCTCAAATGTGGGAAGAGTGGATGTGCAGGCTTACAACCTTCCAGTATGCCTCAGCCGACACGGGGTGAAACCCAACCCCCTGACACTGGCCCATGCACCTCTCCAGCTGGATTTGACCACGGCCTTGGCCACCCATCGTTCCAGAATCAATCAGCCCAAAGCTCAGTGGATCAGGAGTTCACATCTGGCCCTGGATGGTGGAACAGGCTGCATGATGCGTGGAGTCTCAGCTGGGAAGGTACCAATGGCTAACAATGGCAGCATGGCTTGGCTGGGCTGTATTTTGGGACCTCAGTTCTGGCCGTCTGCAGGGTTCCTTGGTTTTTCTCTCAATTGTGTCAGCTGGGGCTGGCTTGTCCAAGATGCTGTGTTCACACACCTGTGGGATCGCTACAACAGGTGAGGCTGGACAGATCCCCTCCCTCCCCCACCTCACAGCTTCTTCCCATGGCTGGCTGGGGCTTCCTCACAGCACGGTGGGCTCAGGGCAGCTGTACTTCCTACGAGGTCACCGGAGCAGAGGCTGGAAGGTACCTTATGACCCAGCCTAGGAATCATAGAGTATTTATCTCTCCTCAAGTCACTAAGGCCAGCCCAGATTGTGGAGAGAAGAGAAAATCCACCTCTCCACGGGAGGAGAATGACTTGGCATCATCTTCAAACTGCCTCAATCATTCTTCATCCAGCCCTGGATTGGTGCCTGGGACACGCCGCACTCCTCCTTACTCACGTCCTGTATGCTGGCGGTTCCTACACGGAACAGACTCACCCAGGACCACCCTGGACTGCGTCCCTCCTGTCTGTCCAGCTCAGATCCACCTCTGACACCCCATCCCGAGATAGCCACCCCCGCCACCTCGCATTCTCTGCTTCATTATTGATTCCCACGATGCCAAACTGGCTCTGCTCTCACCCTTGTTTGTTCTTGGAGGTGTGCGTCCCACCTCAGGGGAGTGTGAGCTCTGCAGGGATAGCGGCTTTATCCTGCACGCAGCCATGCAGCTCTGTCACCAACACCTGCACACACTCCAGAATCGTCATTGAGAGAGGGAGGTGTCAACTGAAGAAGGACGAGGTCATCAGTTTGGAAGGGAGCACTTTACTTCTCACAGAGCGCTGCAGGCTGAGTGTGGCTGTTCTGACCGTCTGGGAGGCACAGCCTCTGGTAGGAAGCTGGAAACAGACACTTTGAGGGAGGGAAGACTAAGGCAGAGATCTACACTGAGTGGGGGCGGCTGAATATGCATATTCAATAAGCTGTGGGAGGGGCATGAATATTGATGAGAGGAGAAAGCAGGCATATGCACAATTGGGCTTCACATCTCTCCATGTGCAAAAACCAGAGGAGTTAACCTGGTCTGAGGGTGGAGTTTTGGGCCCTCTGATGTCAAAAGGTGAAGCAGCGGACTCGGAAGCCCTACCTGCGCCTCTTCCCTGGAACGGCCAGGGCCTCTCCACGGGGGTCTCCTGTCAGGAAGAAGAGAGGGGCAGTGTCTGGGGTTCACTGATCTCAGCGGCGCAGTCTCCACAGGGTACGTTCCTGTTTTCCCTGAGGTGAGTGTCAGGCTCCTGAGCCCAAGCTAACACATCCAGATGGCCTGAAGCAAGTGAAGAATCACAAAAGAAGTGAAAATGGCCGTTTCTGTCTTAACTGGTGATGTTCTACCATTGTGATTTCTTCCTGCCCCACCTTCACTGATCTATTAACCTTGTGAAATTCCTTCTCCTGGCTCAGAAGCTCCCCCACTGAGCACCTGGTGACCCCCACCCCTGCCCGCAAGAGAAAAACCCCCTTTGATTGTAATATTCCACTATCCACCAAAATCCTCTAAAACTGCCCCACCCATCTCCCTTCGCTGACTCTCTTTTCGGACTCAGCCCGCCTGCACCCAGGTGGTTAAAAAGCGTCATTGCTCACACAAAGCCTGTTTGGTGGTCTCTTCACACGGACACGGATGTGCGTGACAGTGAGGGACCTGGGTCGTGGCTTGCCAGGAAGCAGGAGGAGGCAAGTCCGGCCTGGCCTCATAGCCAGGACCTCAGCTTGCAAGGTTTCCCTGTAAACCAAACATAAAATGCTAAGGCCCCTCCCCAACCATCTGAATGGACTTCCTCCTCAGCCAGGGTTGTTTTAAAATTTAACCCGAGAAACTATGATGGGCAGTGGGGGTCAGCCATGCCTCATTCTGCCTCTCCGGCATTAACATCCCCACAGACTTTAAGTCTGATAAGAAACGTTTCGGCCGGGCGCAGTGGCTCAAGCCTGTAATCCTAGCACTTTGGGAGGCCGAGACGGGTGGATCACGAGGTCAGGAGATCGAGACCATCCTGGCGAACACTGTGAAACCCCGTCTCTACTAAAAAAATACAAAAAACTAGCCGGGGCGAGGTGGCGGGCGCCTGTAGTCCCAGCTACTCAGGAGGCTGAAGCAGGAGAATGGCGTGAGCCCGGGAGGCGGAGCTTGCAGTGAGCTGAGATCCGGCCACTGCACTCCAGCCTGGGCGGCAGAGCGAGACTCCATCTCAAAAAAGAGAAACGAACGTTTCACCACCTCTTCTCTCTGAAGCCTGCTACCTAAAGGTTTCCTCTGCACATGACAACCTGGGTCTCCACGATCCTTTATCCTAACCCAGACATTCCTTTCTGAGGATCCCAGGTCTTTAGACAAACTCAACCAGTTGTCAACTGAAACATTTTTACATCTACCTGTAGCCTGGAAGATCCCCGCCCTTCAAGTTGTCCCACCTTTCTGGACCACACCAATGATTGTCGACGAAAAGAGTCAAGCTCTGTAAAATATTTGGAGAGATTTATTCTGGGCCAAATATGAGTGACCATGGCCCATGACACAGACCTCAGGAGGTCCTGAGAACATGGGCCCAAGGTGTTTGGGGTACAGCTTGGTTTTACACATTTTAGGGAGGCAGGAGACCTCAATCAAATACATTTAGAAACACAGTGGTTTGGGCCGTATTTGCGGAACTACTTGAAGCAGGTGGGAGGGGAGTGGGGGCTGGGGGGTGGGAGGGTTCCAGGCTACAGGTAAATTTAAACATTTTCTGGTTGACAATTGGTTGTTTGTCTAAAGACCTGGGGTAGACAGAAAGGGAGTGTTCAGGTGAACATAAAGGTTGTGGAGACCAACGTTCTTTAAAAGTCTTAACAGTGGCTGGCCTTAGAGACAACAGGGGACAAAAGTTTCTATTCAGATGTTTATGTTTAAAGGGTGCTAGACCCTTAGGTAATCTCTTTAGGACTGGGAGCGCCTGGAAGAAAAACACCTAGCTATGTTAATAGAGATTCTTTCCAGATGCAAATTTTCCCCCACAAAGGACAGCTTTGCAGGGCAAGATATGGCAAAAAAACATGTTTGGGGGAAAATATTTTGATTTTCTTCCTTGCCTAGCAATGTTATGCCAGAGTCAGGTTGGAAAGTGAGTCACAATATATAGGGCTAAACAAAACCCATCTGATGAGAGTTTATGATTTGTAGGGCATGACCAGACTCCTAGATAGGAATTTGAGCAAGATAAAAAAAAACAACAACAGAGTTTAGTCCTTAGTATTTCTTAAATGTATTTGATTGAAGTCTCATGTCTCCATAAAATGTATAAAACCAAGCTGCACCCGACCACCTTGGGCACCTGTTCTCAGGACCTCCTGAGGGCTGTGTCACAGGCCATTGCTCACTCATGTTCAGCTCAGAATCTTTTCAAATATGTTACAGAGTTTGACACTTTTTGTCGACACCCCCTTGGCCAAGAGGGGTCCGTTCAGTCAGTGGTTGGCGGAGGCGTGGTTAGGATTTCCTTCTGATTTCTCCGGGGAAGGCTCTTGCTTCTGTCCGCTGCTCACGTGCTGCATGAGTTCCTCCGGTTGGCAGCTGGTCCTGAAACCGCCTTTGCAAAGCTATGACTGAGACGGTGAGAGATCTGACTTAACTGACTCCATCTTGCTTCTAACCTCCGAGCTGTCCTTGTTCATTCCTGGGCGTTGGCTGAACTAACTTTGGGAGAGATTTAGTTTGTAGTTTATAGTTTAAACAAAGACAGTAACAACCTTTTCCCAAAGCAGACCTCCTTCTTGCCTGGGGACTAGACTAACATTAGCCACGAGGTTAGAAATTATGGTTTAGGAGTCACGTGGCCGGGGGTCATTTACAAGATTCCGACCCTCCCTGCACTTGACGGATCAGGTGGCACCACACAGATCAATCAACTGGCTCATCTGATCTTGTGGCCCCTACCCAGGAACTGACTCAGCATGAGAAGATGGCTTTGACTCCCAGTGACTTCATCGCTGACCAGTCAGTACCCCTGGCTCCTGGCTTCTCCCCACCCACCAAGTTGTCCTTAAAAACTCTGCTCCCTTGGCACATCTCCACCATGGAATACTACGCAGCCATAAAAAAGGATGAGTTTGTGTCCTTTGCAGGGACATGGATAAAGCTGGAAACCTTCATTCTCAGCAAACTATCACAAGGACAGAAAACCAAACACCGTATGTTCTCACTCATAGATGGGAGTTGAACAATGAGAACACCTGGACACAGGGTGGGGAACATCACACACTGGGAACTGAGTGGGGGTGGGGGACTAGGGGAGGGATAGCATTAGAGAAATACCTAATGTAAATGATGAGTTGATGCGTGCAGCAAACCAACATGGCATATGTGTATATATGTAACAAACTTGCACATTGCTCACATGTACCCTAGAACTTAAAGTATAAAACAAACAAACAAAAAAACCCACCAAAACCCAAAAAAGCTCTGCTCCCCAAATGCTCGGGGAGACTGATTTGAGTAATAATAAAACTCTGGTCTCGCGCACAGCCGGCTCTGCGTGAATGACTCTTTCTCTGTTGCAATTCCCCTGTCTTGATGAATCAGCTCTGTCTAGGCAGCGGGCAAGGTGAACCCTTTGGGCGGTTCCAGGCTCATGGTTTCGTTGGTTAGATTCAATTCTACGGGCTTCAAGTGCTAGAGGTCAGGAAGGGACCCTTCCCTTGAGCAGATCTGCGATCTTGCTCACAGGGCGTCTGTCCATTCTCCTGCCTTCCTCAGACAGCAGCAGTCCCTGTGTCTGTCCTCCAGGCGGCCCTGGGCTCCCTGACACTCCTCCACCTGCAGCTGCTGTGACCTGGCTGTCAGGGTGACCTGGTTCTCCTCTCTGACCCACTCCTGCAGTGGCCTCTCTTACCCCCTGTGTGCAATCTTTCTTAGGAGCCATGGGGAAACAGAGCTGGCGGGCTGGTACTGACTCAACTAGGCTGGGACACCTGGGGGTTTAAATGCTTGTGCCTGTCATGCACGTCCATGTGAAGATACCACCAACAGGCTTTGCATGAGCAACAAGACTGTTTATTTGACCTGGGTGCAGGTGGGCTGAGTCTGAAAAGAGAGTCAGCAAAGGGTGGTGGGATTATCATTAGTTCTTATAGGTTTGGGATGGGCATACAAAGTACATTCTCAAGGGTGGGGAGAATATTACGAAGTACCTTCTTAAGGGTGTGGAGGGGAGAATATTACAAAGTACCTTCTTAAGGATGGGGGGGAATATATCGTATCAGTTAGGTGGGGCAGGAACAAATCACAATAGTGGAATGTCATCAGTTAAGGCTATTTTCACTTCTTTTGTGGATCTTCAGTTGCTTCAGGCCATCTGGATGTATATGTGCAGGTCACAGGGGATATGATGGCTTAGCTTGGTCTCAGAAGCCTGACATTCCTGTCTTCTTACATTAATAAGAAAAACAAAACAAAATGGTGAAGTGTTGGGGCGGCAAAAATTTTTGGAGGTGGTATGGAGAGATAATAGGCGATGTTTCTCAGGGCTGCTTTGAGTGGGATTAGGGGCGGTGTGGGAACTTACAGTGGGAAAGATTTAACTGAAGAAAGATTTTGGGGTAAGGGGTGATATTGTGGGTTGTTAGAAGGAGCATTTGTTGTATAGAATGATTGGTGACGGCCTGGATGTGGTTTTGTTTGAATTGAGAAACTAAATGGAAAACACAAGGTCTGAATAAAAGAAGAAGAAAAATGGGTATAAAAGGATAAGAATTGGGAGTACCCAGGACATCCAATCATACAGTGTCCAAGGGGGTTCCATGTAATTATTTGCTTGGTTGATGAGTTTTTGGCCTCTATCCTTGAGTTTTTTTCATGTTGTCATATACCAGGCCAGATTGATTTAGGTAAAAACACTCTTCATTTAAAAATATACAGAGTCCTCCTTTTTCAGCAGTGAGTAAATCGAGGCCTCGGCAATTTTAGAGGAAAGAGAAATGCAAAGCCAGCAATTGTTTGTTAAAGAAGGATTAGAAACGGCTAGGAGAGAGTGCGTGAGATTGATAGTGTGGAGGAGATAGCTGGGGAGAGGTAGAGGGTGGCATAAGAACGGGAACGAGAATAAGAGTGAGTATAAAAGTAAAGAATAGGACTTTATCAGGGTAAAAGTGTTGGAGTGTGTCCTGTCAGCAAAGGTCATCTACCTGCTCCAAGAGGGAGTCAAGAGTGGTGGACTGGGATTAGATTTTCATGATGGAAAGGAAATGAGAGGTTTTAAGAGGCGGGCTAATGGCTTGTAACCTACATGGAAGAGGTTATGAAATGACGACAAAATAGAATGGGTCTGTGAGGCTGGAAGGAGATTTTTTTTTTTTTTGTCTAAGAACAATCTGACTTGAGTGGAGAGGGACTGACAGGTGGAAACTTCTGTAGGAGAATAAATAGGAGTGACCAATGAGATGGAGAAAAAGTGGCCATGAAGGACAGAAGTTGGAACTCTAGCTGCTTCTTTAGCTACCTTATCAGCATAAGCATTACCCTGAGCAATGGGATCTGATGCCTTTTGATGGCCCCTGCAGTGAATGACACCAGCTTCCTTTGGAAGTAAAGTGGCTTTAAGAAGAGTTTTTATTAAAGAGGCATGAATGATGGCGGACTCTTGTGTAGTGAGGAAACCTCTTTCTGCCCATATAACAGCATGGTGGTACAGGATATGGAAGGCACATTTAGAGTCAGTATAAATATTGATGCATAATCCCTTGCAAGAGTGAGGGCCCGAGTTAAGGCAATGAGTTCAGCTTGCTGAGAGGTAGTGGAGGGGGCAGAGCAGTAGCTTCAGTGATAGATGTGGAAGATACTACAGCATAGCCTGCCTTTGCTGGTGAGTGGTGATTAGGCCTGGTGGAACTGCCATCAATAAACCAAGTGTGATCAGGGTAAGGAACAGGAAAGAAGGAAATATGGGGAAATGGAGTGAATGTCAGGTAGATCGGAGAGATACAGTCATGGGGGTCAGGTGTGGTATCTGGAATAATATGGGAGGCCGGATGGAAGTGTGGGCCAGGAACAGTGGTAATTGTGGGAGACTCAACAAAGAGTAAGTATAGCTGAAGGAGCCGGGGAGCAGAAAGTGTATGTGTCAGGTGTGAGGAGGAAAATAGATTTTGGAAGTTATGGGAACTGTAGAGAGTGAGTGGAGCATAGCTTGTGACTTTGAGGCCTCTAAAAGTATTAAAGGAGTGGCAGCTGCTGCATGCAGATGTGAGGGCTGGGCTAAAACAGTAAGGTCAAGTCATTTGGATAGAAAGAGTACAGAGCACGGTTTCTAATCTTGTATAAGAATTCTGACCACACAGCCCTGTACTTTGGCTGTGTGAAATGAAAAGAGTTGGAATGGGTTAGGGAGAGCTAGTGTGGGAGCAGCTTTCAGGGCTGTTTTTTAAGGAACGGAAAGGAAAGTGGGGAAAGGATTTAGGATTTATGGGATCAGCTGGGTTTATCTAGAATAGAATAATGGGTTGTGGAGGGAGGTATTGAGGATAGGAGAGTACATGGGTTTGGCACCATGGGGTGGATAGGCAAGACAATTTGGTTGATAAGGCACAGATCCTGAACTAACCTGTAAGGCTTGTCTGGTTTTTGGACAGGTAAAGTTGTGGAATTGTAAGGAGAGTTTATAGGGTTTAGAAGGCCATGCTGTAGCAGGCGAGTGATAACAGGCTTTAATCCTTTTAAAGCGTGCTGTGGGGTGGGATATTGGCATTGAGCGGGGTAAGGGTGATTAGGTTTTAATGGGATGGTAAGGGGTACATGATCGTCGCCAAGGAGGGAGTAGAGGTGTCCTATACTTGTGGTTTAAGGTGGGGAGATACAAGGGGAGGATGTGAAGGAGGCTTTGAACTGGGGAAAAGGTGGCAATGAGGTGTGGCTGTAGCCCAGGAATAATCAGGGAAGCAGATAATTCAGTTAAAATGTCTCAACCTAATAAGGGAACTGGGCAGGTGGGGATAACTATAAAGGAGTGCATGAAAGAAATGTTGTCCAAGTTGGCACCAGAGTTGGGGAGTTTCAAGAGGTTTAGAAGTCTGGCCATCAATACCCACAACAGTTGTGGAGGCAAGGGAAACAGGCCCTTGAAAAGAAGGTAATGTGGAATGGGTAGCCTCCGTATTGATTAAGAAGGGGACGGACTTAACCTCCACTGTAAGAGTTACCCAAAGCATCTGTGATGGTCCGGGAGGCTTCTGAGGTGTTGAGGCAGCATCAGTCTTCAGCCACGAAGCCTGAAGATCTGGGAAGGACTCAGTCAGAGAGCCTTGGGCCAGAGTTTCAGGGGCTCTGGGAGTGGCTGCCAGGCAAGGTGGACAGTCCAATTTCCAGTGGGGTTCCACACAGATGGGACATGGCTTAGAAGGAATCCCAGGCTGCAGGCATTCTTGGCCCAGTGGCCAGATTTCTGGCCCTTGAAGCAAGATTCTGGGGGACAAGGTCCTGGAGGAATAGCTGGCCACTGAGGCTTAGGCGTTTTGAAGTTCTTGTGTGCTGGAGATGTGGCTGGGGTTTCTCTCATAGTGCAGGCAAGTAATTGCAACTCTTCTCTGTTATTGTACACCTTGAAAGCGAGGTTAATTAAGTCCTGTTGTGGGGTTTGAGGGCCAGAATCTAATTTTTTGGAGCTTTTGCTAATGTCGGGAGCAGATTGGGTAATAAAATGCGTATCGAGAATAAGACGGCCTTCTGGCCCCTCTGGGTCTAGGGTGGTAAAGCTGGCTGTTGCCAGACGAGCCATGGACTGGGCTGGGTTTTTATATTTGATGAAAAAGAGCCTAAACACTAACTGATTTGGGAGAAGTCGGATAAAGGAAAAGGAGCATTAACCTTGACTGTGCAGCCACCTCTGTAAGAGGAAATTGTTGGGCAGGTGGGGGAGGGCTAGTCACGGAACGAAACCGTAAGCTGGACCAGGTGTGAGGAGGGGAGGTGATAAAACGATTATAGGGTGGGGGAGTGGAGGCTGAGGAAGAACTGGTACCTGGCTCGGCCTGGTGAAGAGCAGCCTAGGGAGGAGGGGAGAGGTCAGATGGGTCTATAGAAAAGGGGGATTCAAGGACTCAGAGCTTGGGGTGGAGACTGAAGGGACAGACAGGAGAGAAAGAAGAAAGATTTGGGACAAGTCTCATTGGGGGCAGAGATTAGGAAGGGACCGATGTGTAAAAGAAGGCCTGGACGTCAGGCACCTCAGACCATTTGCCCATTTTATGACAAGAATTATCTAGAGCTTGTAGGATGGAGAAATCGAAAGTGCCATTTTCTGGCTATTTGGAACCATTGTTGAGTTTGTATTGGGGCCAAGCGGTATTGCAGAAGAAAATGAGATGCTTAGGGTTTAGGTCAGATGTGAGTTGAAGAGGGTTTTTTTTTTTTTTTTTTGAGATGGAGTCTCGCTCTGTCGCCGGGGCTGGAGCACAGTGGCCGGATCTCAGCTCACTGCAAGCTCCGCCTCCCGGGTTTACGCCATTCTCCTGCCTCAGCCTCCTGTGTAGCTGGGACTACAGGCGCCCGCCACCTCGCCCGGCTAGTTTTTTGTATTTTTTTAGTAGAGACGGGGTTTCACCGTGTTCGCCAGGATGGTCTCGATCTCCTGACCTCGTGATCCGCCCGTCTCGGCCTCCCAAAGTGCTGGGATTACAGGCTTGAGCCACCGCGCCCGGCCTTGAAGAGGTTTTAAGGTCTTGAGAATACAGGCTAAGGGAGAAGGAGGAGGAATGGAGGGTAAAGTGTTGCCCATAGTGAAGGAGGCAAGCCCAGAGAAAAGAGAGGGTAGAGACATGGAGAAGGGGGGTGGAGGTGAGCAGCCCTGGGCTGCAATGTGGGTGAGCAGCCAAAGCAGGCATCCCTGTAATTGACTTGCCACCAAGGGAATGTGGGTGAGTGACCAAGGCAGGCGTCCTCGCAGTGATCAGACACCAGTGGAGTGTGGGTGAATAATCAGGCAGGCGTCCCTGCAGTGATTAAACACCAAGGGAAGATCGTCTTTCCGAGTCCGTGACTGGCACTGGAGTTTTGGGTCCATGGATAAAATGTGTCTCCTTTGTCTCTACTAGAGAGGAAAAAGAACTGGAATTGGAAGGACAGGGAGATTGAAGGGTAGTGAGAGAGGCTGGAGAAGAGTGAAAAGACTGCTTACCCAACTTGAAATTGGTGAGATGTTCCTTGGGCTGGTTGGTCTGAGGACCCGAGGTCATAGGTGGATATCCTCCTCATGGAGTAAGGGCGAGGACAGGGGACCGGTCTCCGAAGAAGTCTTCCTGTCCCAGGTTTGGGCACCAAATGTCATGTGCGTCCATGTGAAGAGACCACCAACAGGTTTTGTGTGAGCAATAAGGCTGTTTATTTCACCTGGGTGCAGGCAGGCTGAGTCTGAAAAAGGAGTCAGCAAGGAGTGGCCGGATTATCATTAGTTCTTACAGGTTTGGGATAGGTGTACAAAGTACATTCTCAAGGGTAGGGAGAATATTACAAAGTACCTTTTTAAGGGCGGGGGAGAATATATCGTATCAGTTAGGGTGAGGCGGGAACAAATCACAATGATGGAATGTCATCAGTTAAGGCTATTTTCACTTCTTTTGTGGATCTGCAGTTGCTTCAGGTCATCTGGATGTACATGTGCATGTCACAGGGAATATGATGGCTTAGCTTGGGCTCAGAAGCTTGACAGTGCCCATCCACATTGGGCCTGTCAACGTTTTATTCTTTTTTTTTTTTTTGAGATGGAGTCTCACTCTATTGCCCAGGCTGGAGTGCAATAGCGCCATCTCGGCTCACTGCAGCTTCCACTTCCTGGGTTCAAGCGATTCTCCTGCCTCAGCCTCCTGAGTAGCTGAGATTACAGGCATAAGCCACCACACCTGGCTAATTTTTGTATTTTTAGTAGAGATGGGGTTTTGCCATGTTGGCCAGCCTGGTCTTGAACTCCTGACCTCAGGTGATCCACCCACCTTGGCCTCCCAAAGTGCTGGGATTACAGGCGTGAACCACTGTGCCCGGCCTCAAAGCCTTTTAAAAAACTCAATTGTTTTCTTCCTTGATTCGTAACAGCTTCCTCCAGCAGCAGTTGCACAGAATCAAATGATGGAAATGACTCATGGACATGAGCCAAGCACACTGACCTGGAGCTTTCACTGTATGAGAAGAGATGGTCTTGATCTTCCTCCCTGGCTCGCTCCTCAAACCCTTGCAGTTTCTCTGAGGGTTATTGGTTTTTGTTTGTTTGTTTGTTAGTTATTTCTAATAAGCTCCCTTAGATCACACCTGAGTTTATGCTAATGAGGTGACTTAGGGTGGGGCCCCTACATGGCCTCGGGATGGGACCAGTGGCCAGAAAGATGCAGTGAGAGGAGCCTGGGAACTCTCAGCTCCAGGATGGGGAGGGCTGCGGGTGAAAGCTCTACAAAACTGAACAGTATTGGGAGAAAAGCTGAGGCAGGGCTTGCACATCTGCTAGACTTGCTGGCTCCTTGCTTCTAGCACTCCCTTTATCTCAAGGAGTCATATGTTTCTCATTAACTTGATACACTGTTTCCTTTCAGCCCCCACATCCTCACCACCTGTTTGTTTGGGCACCAATAAATAGCCTGAGTTCCCAGAGCTCGGAGCCTTCGCAGCCTCCACACTCGCGGTGGCCCCCTGGTCCCACTTTCTCTCTCAAACTGTCTTTTCCTCATTCCTTTGACTCCGCTGGACTTTGTCGCCCCCATGACCTCGTGTTGGGTCTGATCACCCCAACAAACAGTGAGATCCCATGAGCTTCCGGTTGGTGCACACATCCCCCCACCAGGATGGCGATGCCCCCGGCTCCACGGGACAAAGCTCCCACATTCAGGATCGTCCTGGACCTCACCCTAGACGCCTCTTCACCTGGGGGTTCATCTGTGTCCTTGATCTCATCCTCTATAATAAACCAGTAAACATAAGCAGGTGTTTCCCTGAGTTCTGGGTGCTGTTCTAGCAGATTATCGAACCCAAGGAGGGTGGTGTTGAGTCAAGGAAAATAAAAATCTCAGGACCCCCAAGCTCCTTAGGCCAAAGGGAAAGTTAAGCCCGGAGGCTGAGTGGCACTGCCCTCTCACAAAAGCAGCCCTGTTCCTCCACAGCCTGTGTGTTTCGGTCTCCAGGCCCAGGAAACGGCAAAGGCCTCAGGCGTCTCGGGACACTGCCCCCGCAAATCACTGATAAATATGCGCCGTGCTGTTTGCAAAACCTCTCAAGATGTGTGTCCTGCCATCAACAAGGACGTGCCCGTTGTGACTTCAGGCCTGCAATCCAAGTCCATCTCCCAGAACGAAAGTCTTCCATTCCACACCGATCGTATAGATTATGAGTTTATCTTCCCAGGAGCAGAACAAAAACAAGATGACACCAGTCCCTCCTTCACCTACCCAGAGAGGTCTGCACAACTGGCTGTTCCTTTAGTCCCCATTCTCCTCAAACGCCCACCTTACCTTATGTAAAATGCAGACTTACTGGGCACTAACTAAAGTCTCACAGGAATGCAACCATTGGCCTAATGCTTACCTGCCTCTTCCTACCTGCCTGCTTCCCTTTAAGGAAGTGTATAAATACCAAACTTCCCAAAAACCTCTTTGGGAAAACAGCCACAGGTGTGCCCACGTCTTGCATTTCTCCCAGATGCGCCTTAAAGCAGACTTAGTAAACCCTGACGGATAGAGAGCTTTGCCTCAGCCACTCATTTCAGGTATCAGTGTGAACCCTGATTTATAGCCCGTTGGTTAGAAGCTTGGGAGGCCTGGACTCGTGACTGGCATCTGTATTAGTCCATTTTCACACTGCCGATAAAGACATACCTGAGACTGGGCAATTTACAAAATGAAGAGGTTTAATGGACTCACAGTTCTACTGGGGAGGCCTCACAATCATGGTGGAAGGTGAAAGGCACATCTCACATGGCGGCAGACAAGAGAATAGAACTTGTGCAGGGAAACTCTCCTTCATAAAACCATCAGATCTCGTGAGACTTATTCACTATCATGAGAACAGCACAGGAAACATCCACCCCCATGATTCAATTACCTCCCACCGGGTCCCTCCCACAACACGGGGGAATTGTGGGAGCTACTGTTCAAGATGAGATTTGGGTGGGGACACAGCCAAACCATGTCAACATCTCAAATGGGGACAGTCTTGTGGGACTCAGCCCTTTGCCTGTGGGATCTGAAATGAACCCTGTTTCAGGATGGGAATGAATTGCAGCACACCCAGCTGGTGTCAGAGAATCAGTCAGTGTGGAAAGAGGCAGAAAATTGAGTGGTGTGGGGAAAACTCGCACATTAGGAATGAGAGTGGTCTGTGTGAGAGCGTAGAGAAACTACGTTTTTCTCAGATCCATACTGACAACGGAAGCGACACCACAGGTGGAAGAAAACAGAGTGTCTCTTTCTGGTCCAGGCAAGGGGTGGAGGCCATTTTTGTCTTTCACCTTCTTCTGTGGGTTCATCTCTCTCTTGCTTGTTGGCTCTGAAGGTTATTTATTTTTTCAACAGCTCAGTGACTTAAAAAACATATATGTTTTAAATATAGCACTTTAAGCTTTATTTATTTATTTCTTTAGAGGCAGAATCTCATTCTGTTGCCCAGGCTGGAGAGCAGTGGTGCTATCTAGGCTCACTGCAGCCTCTGCTTCCCGGGTTCAAGCAATTCTCCTGCCTCAGCCTCCTGAGTAGCTGGGATACAGGCACCCACCATCACGCCCAGCTCATTTTTGTATTTTTAGTGGAGATGGGGTTTCACCATGTCCTTTTAGAAGTTCCTTTTAGAAGGGTTGTGAATAGTGTTTAGTCAACCTTACTTACTAAAACAGAAACTCAGAAGCAATTTCTAAAAATTCTGTGTTGTTGAGTCTTCACTTTCTTGTCACAGTTTTGTCAGGCGCTCACAGCCTGACATCCTGTGAGACGCTGGCTTCCCAAGCAGCCTCCAGTGCTCTGCTGTTACAGACGCCTGGGTCTGGGGGCTCCAGCCTTGCAGCCCACCTCCTCCTCCGCCGGCTCCTGCCTTCCCTCCCCATGAGTCAAACCTGTTGGACTGTGGCCTGGGCCCTAAAGCCTCCGGAACTGGGAGAAATGGTGTCTGTTGTTCAGTCCTCCAGGCTTACTTTGTGGGTTTCATTCTGGCAGCCAGAGCTGACAGAGGCAGCAGGGAAGGGACAGGTGGGTGCCTGAAGCAGAGGTCTGCATAGGGAAGTGTCACAAGGAGGCAGGAAGGAGATGTCTGTAGGATGTCTTCCAGGAGATGCTGTGGGATTTGGCGACTTGTTGGGGAGAGAAGCCCAAGGGGCCTCCCAATTCTGTGTCCCAGAAGATGGGAAAGATGGTGAGGCCCCCACCCAAGTGGATGCCATGGCTGAATTATGCCCCCTGGTTCATATGTTGGAGTCCTCATCGCAGTATCTCAGAATGGGACCTTATTTACAGATAGGTCTTTACAGGGTGAGTAGTTAAAACGTGGACCTCATGGATTAGGGTGGGCCCTAATCTAATCTGTGTCCTTATACAAAGAGATGAGGATGCAGATACACACAGAGGGACGAGCACGTGAGGGTACAGGGATGGCAGCATCTGTAAGCCATGGAGAGAGGCCTCAGGAGGACCCGGCCCTGCGGCACCTCGATGGCAGATTCTGGCCTCCAGACTGTGAGACAATCCACTCCTGTTGCTGAAGCCACATGGTTTGTGGGGCAGCCCTAGCAAACTCACATAGCAGGGAACAGGGGGTTCCCAAATGCCTGGGAGTGCAACTCAGTGAAAATTGTACATTTCTCTAATCACACAGAGGCTGAAACGAAAGAATCACAACACAAACTCGTGGGAGGTACGGATCGTATTTATTTAGAAGATCCAGCCCGGGTACTTACAAGGCAAAGCCCTGGGGCAAAGAAACCAGGCCAGGTCAGAGGTAGAATAGGAGACTGGGCACCCCTCCTCCTCAGGAGAGGATCCTGGGATCTCTAATAATTCTGAGTCCTCTAGATCAACTCCAAAAGCAATCAGAGCTCTGGCAGCTCAGGCAGGATGCAGACGAAGGGTAGAGGAGACAGGAGGTTGCAGGGACCTGGGAGAGGTGGCAGCAGGTCAGAGGATTCCAGTTTCAGCGTGTTTCCAGCAGGCTCACAGGAGGGGCCCAGGGATGTGGGATCTTGACGCCCTGAGAAGGTTGAAGTGGTGAGGTCAGGAAAGGAATAGGGGATTCTGGGAGAATTGATGAGCAGGACCCAGCACGCCGGAAGCCCTCATGACCTCAGAGGCTGAGCGGCTGAGTACTGAGCCCTGAACACTAGGCTGCCTTAGTCCAGAGGAGGAAAGGCTCAGAGACATGCTTCAGGAATTCAGGCCACAGCTGCAGTCATTCCTGGAGGCCCAGATCTGTAGGACCAGCTGAGGTTTGTGGGCAGAGCCTCAGATCTTGCACTGGTAGCACACGGGGACACAGCAGCTGGACTGGGAACAGCAGGGTTTGCAGCAGCTGGACTGGCAGCAGGATGACCCACAGCCTGAGGAACAACAGCAGGGTTTGCAGCAGCTGTACTGGGAACAGCAGGGCTTACAACAGCTGGACTGGGAACAGCAGGGTTTGCAGCAGCTGGACTGGCAGCAGGATGACCCACAGCCTGAGGAACAACAGCAGGGTTTGCAGCAGCTGTACTGGGAACAGCAGGGCTTACAACAGCTGGACTGGGAACAGCAGGGTTTGCAGCAGCTGGACTGGCAGCAGGATGACCCACAACCTGAGGAGCAGCAGCAGGGCTTGCAGCAGCTGGACTGGCAGCAGCCACAAGAACCACAGCCCCCCTTGGAGCCCCCACAGGAGCCACAGCCCCCCTTACAGCCCCCGCAAGAGCCACAGCCCCCCTTACAGCCCCCGCAAGAGCCACAGCTGCCCTTGGAGCCTCCACAGGAGCCACAGCCCCCCTTGGAGCCTCCACAGGAGCCACAGCCCCCCTTACAGCCCCCGCAAGAGCCACAGCCGCCCTTGGAGCCTCCACAGGAGCCACAGCCCCCCTTGGAGCCCCCGCAGGAGCCACAGCTGGAGCAGGAACAGGCTGGCACACAGCAGCACACGGGCTTGCAGCAGTACACGGGCACACAGCAGCTGGAGCCACAGCCCCCACAGCCCCCACAGCCGGAGCCACAGCCCCCACAGCTGGAGCCACAGCCCCCACAGCTGGAGCCACAGCCTCCGGAGCAGCCACAGCAGCCCATGGTTCTGGTGGATTGAGGGTGGAGCAGGTAGAGGAGCAGGTGAGAGGCAGGTGGCAGGTGCAGGTGTGGAGCTCCCTGAGCCCCGGCTCTTTATATTCCTGCCCAGGTGTTTGTACTGATCACATGAATACTTCTGTTGTTGTTTCTGCTGTTTCACATGCACAAGTGTTATTTTTAATCTCTTCACCGTCCTATGAGCCGCCATCAGCTCAAGCCAAGCTCTACTTTCCTTGGTTTCTAAATTTGGCCTCTTCCTCATAGGCGTTTCCCTTTGTTAGAAGACATTGGGCTCTGTCTCCAGTGGGTGTCCCAGGAGCCCGGGAGGCGGTGGTGGCTTGGCTGGCAGGTGGACCATTGTCCTTGGTGCTCAGGGCTCTCCTCACTGATACAGACCCTCCACCCCCTGGCATTGGTGTTTATGTCAACGGTGGTCATTTTGTAAAATAAATAAATAAGGCAAAACTTAAAAAAATAAGCTGAAAGAAAAGGCTGCCTATAGGTTCCACCGCTTAAAAACTTCCAGTATAAATATTTTGTCAAATTTGTAAAACAAAGTTTTGAAGAGCGTGGATTTTAGTGTGGCCCTGGTTCTCCTTTGCCTTTCTTACCTCTTCCTCCTGTGGTTCAGCTCACTCCTAACGACACGGATTAGACCCACGTTCCCTTCAGACGAGCTGGGCTCACAGAGGGAACAGAGGAACACGACCCTTCCTAATGCTTTCAAGTGGTCCTCAATTAAGTCTTTGTAAAAATTCCACAAATCATTGGATATTCTTCAGATTTATTCTTCTTGAAGCCTACAAAAATTTTGATTAGGCGCCTTCTCTAATGCACTTTATTTTCTAAAAGATTAATTTTAATTTTTGTTTTGTTTTGAGAAGGAGTATCTCTCTTGTCACCAAGGCTGAAGTGCCTTGAAGTGATGCGATCTCGGCTCACTGCGACCTCTGCCTCCTGGGTTCAAGCAATTTTCCTGCCTCAGCCTCCCTAGTAGCTGGGATTATAGGCACCCACACCAGGCCCAGCTAATTTTTTGTATTTTTAGTGGAGATGGAGTTTCACCATGTTGGGCAGGCTGGTCTTGAACTCCTGACCTCAGGTGAATCACTGGCCTCGGTCTTCCAAAGTGCGCGCCTGGCTTTTTATTGAGGTAAAATTTACATGCAGTGAAATTTTTTTTTTTTTTCCTGAGTCTCACTCTGTTGCCCAGGTTGGAGTGCAGTGGTGCGATCTTGGCTCACTACAACCTCTGCCTCACGAGTTCAAGCAATTCTCCTCCCTCAGCCTCCCGAGTAGCTGGGATTACAGACACCCGCCACCACACCCGGCTAATTTTGTATTTTTAGTAGAGATGGGGTTTCACTATGTTGGCCAGGCTGGTCTCCAACTCCTGACCTCAGGTGATCCGCCCGCCTTGGCCTCCCAAAGTGTTGGGATGACAGGCCTGAGCCAGCAGGCTTGGGCTGCATTTTTTTTTTTTTTTTTTTTTTGAGACAGTGTCTCATTCTGTCACCCAGGCTGGAGGGCAGTGGTGAGATCCTGGCTCACTGCAGCCTTGGCCTCCTGGGCTCTGCGCATATATGGAGTGTACGGTTCCATGAGTTCTGCTAAACATGTACTCGTGTGCCCGTCACCCCAACCATGACCAACTGCTCCACCCCCAGAGGTTCACTTTTTTTTTTTTTTGAGACGGACTCTTGCTCTGTCGCCCAGGCTGGAGTGCAGTGGCGCGATCTCCACTCACTGCAAGCTCCACCGCCTCCCGGGTTCACGCCATTCTCCTGCCTCAGCCTCCCTACAAGCTGGGACTACAGGCGCCCGCCACCACGCCTGGCTAATTTTTTTGTATCTTTAGTAGAGACGGGGTTTCACCGTGTTCCCCAGGATGGTCTCGATCTCCTGACCTTGTGATCTACCTGCCTCGGCCTCCCAAAGTGCTGGGATTACAGGTGTGAGCCACCGCGCCCAGCAGGAGGTTCACTTTCACGGCCTTCCCTTCCCACCCATCGCTCCAGGCACAGCTCTGCTGACCTGTTGTGCCTGTTGCAAAAATGAAATCATTTAGAAATGTACTCCGGTTTCTTTCCCTCACGATGTTATTCTGTGTGTCAATGATTTGCTCTTCTTCTTCTTCTTTTTTTTTTTTTTTTGAAATAGGGTCTTGCTCTGTCACCCAGGCTGGAGTGCAGAGTGGTGCCCTCACGGCTCACTGCAGCCTCGACCTCCTGGGCTCAGGCGATCCACCCGCCTCAGCCTCCCAAAGTGCTGGGATTACAGGCATGAATCACCACGCCTGGCCTCGTTCTTCTTTTTTAATCACCGCGTAGTGTTTCTGTAGCAGGACGAGTCGCAGACAAGAACCCATCAGACATCGAATTGTAGAAGGAAGGGCTTTACTCAGCTGGGAGCATCGGCAGACTCACATCTCCAACAACCGAGCTCCCCGAGTGAGCAATTCCTGTCCCTTTTAAGGGCTCACAGCTCTAAGGGGGTGTGCGTGAGAGGGCCGTGATCGATTGAGCAAGCAGAGGGTACGTGAGTGGCGGCTGCACAAACCAGTAATTAGAACAAAACAGAACAGGACAGGGATTTTCACGGTGCTTTTCCACACAATGTCTGTAATCTACAGATAACATGACCGATCAGGTCAGGGGTCGATCTTTAACTACCAGGCTCAGGGTGTGGTGCCGGGCTGTCTGCCTGTGGATTTTAGTTTTTAATTCTTTTTTCTTTGGAGGCAGAAATTGGGCATAAGACAATATGAGGGTGGTCTCCCCCTTTATTCCATGTAACAGTATTCTCTGCTGCGTTCCCCCAGTCTCACATTCATAGATATTTGAATTGTTCGCAGTTTGGGGCTATGATGAGTGACACGTAATCATGCCTTCCAGTCCTTCCGTACTCGTGTTTTTAGTTTTAATCTTTTGGTTAAATATTGAGGACCGGCCTTGCTAGACCATAAAGTAGTGTTTGTTTAACTTTCTAAGAAACGGACAGCTGTCCAAACGCTCGTGCTGCTTTCCCCTCCCCAGCGATGCCTGAGACTGTCAGCTGCTCCAGGCCTGACAGTACCGCGTGGCGCCTTTTCAAATGTGAGGCATCACATGGGGGTACAATCGCATCACGTGTGGATTTTGACCTACGTTTCTCTGATGACTAATGTTTGCAAGGATCCTTTCTTGCACTTACTGGCCATTTTCACATCTTTCTTGTTAAAAGGTCTTGTTAAAATTGTTTGCCAGCCACTGGTGGCTCAAGCCTGTAATCCCAGCACTTTGGGAGGCCGAGATGGGTGGATCACGAGGTCAGGAGATCCAGACCATCCTGGCTAACACGGTGAAACCCCGTTTCTACTAAAAAATACAAAAAACTAGCCAGGTGAGGTGGCGGGCGCCTGTAGTCCCAGCTACTCGGGAGGCTGAGGCAGGAGAATGGCGTAAACCCGGGAGGCGGAGCTTGCAGTGAGCTGAGATCGCGCCACTGCACCCCAGCCTGGGCAACAGAGCCAGACTCCGTCTCAAAAAAAAAAAAAAATTGTTTGCCCATTTTATTGTGATTTTTTTGGTCTTTTCGTTATTGAGTTGTTGGAACTATTCATAAATTCCATATGAAGAATGTATGTATGAAGTGCTTTGCCATATGTATGTATACATATTTACATACATATTTCATATACATGTGTGTATGTGTGTATAATATATATGTATGTAGAATATATATATTATATATAATTTTCTTTTTTTTTGAGACAGAGTCTTGCTCTGTCGCCCAGGCTGGAGTGGTGCATAGTCTCGGCTCACTGCAAGCTCCACCTCCCGGGTTTACGCCATTCTCCTGCCTCAGCCTCCCAAGTAGCTGGGACTACAGGCGCCTGCCACCATGCCCAGCTAATTTTTTGTATTTTTTTTTTGGTAGAAATGGGGTTTCACCGTGTTAGCCAGGATGGACTCGATCTCCTGACCTCGTGATCCTTGGCCTCCCAAAGTGCTGGGATTACAGGCATGAGCCACTGCACCCAGCCTAATATATATATTATATATAATTTTCTAGTATTTGGCTTGCCTTGTTATTGTCTAAACTTCTTTTTATATGGAAATGTTTTTGATTTTGAAGTCCAATTTAACATTTGTTTTGACAGCTAGCGCTTTCTTGTGACATCTTTGAAAACCCTTTTTCCAAGCATTTCCTCTAGAGGCATTAGAGTTTTGGTTTTTCTATTTAGTTCTATGATGGATCTCAAGCTAATTTCTGTGTGTAATGTGAGGCAGGAGTTGAGTTCCATTTTTTCACATTTTCATCCAAGTCTTTCAGTAACATTAGATAAAAAAGACCATCCTTGCCGGGCGTGGTGGCTCACGCCTGTAATCCCGGCACTTTGGGAGGTCAAAGAGGGCAGATCACCTGAGGTCAGGAGTGCGAGACCAGCCTGGCCAACACAGCAAAACCCTGTCTCTACTAAAAATACAAAAATTAGCTAGACATGGTGGTGGGTGCCTGTAATCCCAGCTCCCCAGGGGGCTGGAGCAGGAGAATCGCTTTAACCCGGGAGGTGGAGGTTGCAGTGAGCCAAGATTGCAGAACTGCACTCCAGCCTGGGTGACAGAGTGAGACTGTGTCTCAATATAAATAAATAAATAAATAAATAAATAAATAAATAAATACAAACAAACCATGCTTATCCCACTAAAATCGCTGGTGTTTTTAATGCGAATTGGCCGACGCTATGGTGAGTTTGTTCCTGTGCCCCGCTCCACAGGTCTGTATGCCGCTTCCTATTGCAAACACAGCATCACTGTGACATTACGGGAGGTTTTGAAGTCAAGTATTGTGAGACTCCAACTTCATTCTTCTCTTTAAAGATTGTTTCGTTTGTTTCCAATTTCTTTACCTTTCCAGCTAAATTTTAGAACCAAGTTCATCATCTCAAAAATAAAAAACCCGTTGCTATTGCAATAGATAACCAAGGCAGGAGAAAGACCCTGGAGAGGGCCCCTGTGCCACGCAGGCAATGGGAGAACGCTGAAGGCCAAAGCTGTAGTTCTAAGACTGGGAAATGCCTCCTCACTCCAGCCCCCAACCTTATCACCAACCTATGAAGCCCGTGGGCACAAAGGTAACCTCACCCACAAAGTCTTTCCTCTTTTCTAAAATGCCTGCTGATGTGTGTGAGCTGGTTCCTCTATTTAGTTGTCTTCTTTGCTTACTAATTTGTGTGAGCTCTTTGTGTTTTCAAATGCTGAGCCATGGTCGGCTTTTATGTTGCAAGATCCTCCGTGGTTCATCTTTGCATTCTCGTGAGGGTTTCCTTGGTTAAATGAAAATCCTTGAGTGTTTAATTTTAACTTATCGATTCACTCATCTCTTCCTTTATAATTAGAGTATTTGGGGCTTTATTTAGGAAGTACTTCTCTGAGATAATGATATATTTTTCTGTAAAAGTTGAAAACTTTTGTCATCTGTTTTAAAATCTTTAATCAGGTTGGTATACGAGATGGTTAATTTTACGTGTCAATGTGGCTGGATCCCAGGGTGCCCGGATATTTGGCTCAATGTTATTTCTTGGTGGTCTGTGAGGGCAGTTTCTGGGTGAGATGAGCACTGGGACCAGTGCACCCAGGAAAGAGATGCCCTCCCTGGTGTGAGTGGCTTCCTCCGATCCACTGACGGTCTGAACAGATCAAAAGGTGGAGGAAGTTCCCTTCTGCCTGACGGCTCCAGCTGGGACATCGGTCTCCTGCTCTCGGACTCACACTCACACCATCAACTCCCTGGTTCTCGGGCCTTTGGACTTGAACTGAAAGACCCGGCCGGCTTTCCTAGGTCTTCAGCTTACAGACAGCAGATCATGGAGCTGCTCAGCCTCCAGAATCACATGGACCAATTCTTCATAATCATCTATGTATCTCTCTCTGTGTGTATGTATGCATGTATGTTTGTATGTATGTATGTATCTATGTATCTATGTGTCTATGTATGTATCTATCATCTATGTATCTATATACGTATCTATCCATCTATTTATCTATCTTTTATCTATCTATATAGCCATGTATCTATCTATGTATCTGTGTATATATGTATCTATCTATGTAGCTATCTAACTATGTAGCTAGCTACCTATCATCTATCCATATATCTATGTATCTATTTATCTGTCTATGTATGTGTCTACCTATGTATGTATCTATGTGTCTGTATATCTATCATCTATGTATCTATATATTGATATATCTATCTATTATCTGTCTATCTTTGTATCTATCTATCCATCTATGTCTATATCTATTATCTATGCATGTATCTCTGTATGTATGCATGTATGTATGTATGTATGTATGTATGTATGTATGTATCTATCTATCTAATCTACCTATGTACCTAATCTCCCACTGGTTCTGTGTCTCTGGAGAACCCTGACTAATGCAGTATAGATTTTTGTATATCCTGTGGAAACTGCCTTTCTCGGCACATTTTCTTTTCCAGCCCCTCAGTTACCCAGTGACAGTCAGGATGACCTGGGTTATGCTGCAGCAACAAACCACACCAAGATCTCAGTAGCTAAGTCAGCCCACACCTCCCACCACCACAAGACACCTGGGGCTCTGCGTCTCATTCCATAACCCAGGCAGCCAGTTGCTGTGGCAGAGGAAAAGAAAAATATCCTATTCATAATATAATTCAGCAGTATTTTAAAAAGAATTTTGGCTGCACATGGTGGCTCATGCCTGTAATCCCAACACTGTGGGAGGCCAAGGCAGGAGGATCACTTGAGTCCAGGAGTTTGAGACCAGTCTAGGCAACATAGTGAGACCCTATCTCTACAAAAAAAAAAAGAAAAAAAGAAAAAAAAAGCCAGGCATGCTGGTGTGCACCTGTGGTCCCAGCTACTTGGGGGCTGAGCTGGGAGGATCCCTTGAGCCTGGGAGATCGAGGGGACAGTGAGCCATGATTGCACCACTGCCCTCCAGCCTGGGCAACAGAGTGAGAACCTGTCTAAAAATAATAGTGAATAAATAATAAATAAAATAACCTTGCACCCTAACCAAAATATTTACACAAGCCACATATCTGACAAAGGACTGGAATACACAAATCTCCACTATGTAAAGGACTCTCAAAACACAACAGCAAATCAGACATAAAAACAAACAAACAAAAACAATCCAATCCAAAAATGGGCAAAAGACTTGAAGAGACAATTCTCTGAAGAGGATGTACAGATGGCAAAGAAGGATGTGAGAGGAAGTTTGACATCCTCGGACTTTAGGAAAGACAAACTAACCAGTAATGTGATATCATGATGCCCCTATGAGACTGGCTTAGCAAAAAAATAGCAGCGACACCAAATCCCGGCAAGAGGCAGAGACGCTGGGCCACTCGTATGTTGACGGTGGGAATGCAAAATGGTACAGCCACTCCGGAAGATAGGCTGGTAGATTATGAAAAAACTAACCACACAACCACCATTCAGAATAGCGATCTCACTCCTGGGCATTTATCCCAGAGACGTGTGCACATGGGAAACCTGTCCACAAATGTTTATCGGAGGTTTGTTCACGATCAGGAAAACCTGTCCACAAATGTTTATCGGAAGTTTGTTCATGATCAGAAAAACCTGTCCACAAATGTTTATAGGAGGTTTGTTCATGATCAGAAAAACCTGTCCACAAATGTTTATAGGAGGTTTATTCATGATCAGGAAAACCTGTCCACAAATGTTTACAGGAGGTTTATTCATGATCACCAAATGCTGGAGACACCCACATGTCTCTTGATGGGTGAAGAGGAAACACGCTGGTCCACCCCTGCCCGGCGACACATCTCAGCCATGAAATGGCAGAAATGACAGACGCCTGATGACCTGGATGAATCTCCAGAGAATCGTGCTGGGTAGGAAAAGCCAGTCTCAAAAGGTTACACACTGTGTAACCTTTCATGGAACATTCTCGAAATGACAAAATTACAGAAATGGAGGACGGGAGGGAAATGCGGCGGCTGCATCAGGGCAACGCGAGGGGTCCTTGCGAGAGAAACGATCTGTATTGCGACCGTGCCGAGGTCAATATCCTCACTGTGTTGTCATGTTACATGCATTCCAGATGCTATCAGAGGGGACATGGCAAAGGGTACATGAGATCTCCTTTGTGTCTTCTTATGAGTAACTGCAGGTGAATCTACAATCACCCAAATATAAAAGTTAAATTTTAAAAGGAGTGCATACCTCACAGATACTCATGATTACTGAGGGAGTCATGTTTGTAAAGGGTGTGGGAGAGTAACTGGAAAGCTGGAGATGCTGTTGATATCAGGTGGTGGCAGTCAAGGTGGTCAATGGATAAATCACCAATTAGGCAACTGGCGAATCAGATTCCAAATATGTTTCCAAGGTAGAACCTTGGAGATTTGCTGTTGGATTGGATGTGGAGGGTGGAAGAGGAGTCGAGAGGATGCCCAGGCTTCTGTCCTGAGCACTGGGAAAGATGGAGCTGCTGTGAATCAAGATGGGGAAGGCTGGGAAGGTGCTGGTTTCAGGGACAAGAGAAGGAGTTCAGTCTGGGATGTGCTTAGTTTGAAAGGCCAGATAGCAATGAGAAGCAGGCACGTGGGCCTGTGAGTGGGGAACCTAGAGGGGAAGGTGTTGTGAGAGACATGGAGGAGATTGCAGGAGAGAAAGAAATACTCCCACCACGCTGAACCTGGCACTGCCCAGTGCTCAGGGCCTGGAGGAGGAGAATTCAGCAATAGAGACTGAGGAGAAGCAGCTGGTGGCACATGTAGGGAAAAGAAAGAGAGATCAGACTGTGACTGTGTCTATGAAGAAAGGGAAGACATAAGAAACTCCATTTTGACCTGTGCCCTGAACAATTGCTTTGCCCTGAGATGCTGTTAATCTGTACCTTTGCCCCAACCTTGAGCTCACAGAAACATGTGTTGTATGGAATTAAGGTTTGAGGGATCTGGGGCTGTGCAGGACGTGCCGTGTTAACAAAATGTTTACAGGCAGTGTGCTTGGGAAAAGTCATCGCCATTCTCCAGTCTCGATAAACCAGGGGCACAATGCTCTGCGGAAAGCTGCAGGGACCTCTGCCCCGGAAAGCCGGGTATTGTCCGAGATTTCTCTCCATGTCATAGTCTGAAATATGGCCTCGTGGGATGGGAAAGACCTGACCGCCCCCCCGCCCGACACCCGTGAAGAGTCTGTGCTGAGGAGGATTAGTAAAAGAGGAAGGCCTCTTGCAGTTGAGATAGAGGAAGGCCACTGTCTCCTGCCTGCCCCTGGGAACTGAATCTGTCAGTATAAGACCTGATTGTACATTTGTTCAATTCTGAGATAGGAGAAAAGCTGCCCTGTGGCAGGAGGTGAGACATGTTGGCAGCAGTGCTGCTCTGTTACTCTTTACTCCACTGAGCTTTTGGATGGAGAAAAGCACAAATCTGGCCTATGTACATATCCAGGCATAGTACCTTTCCTTGAACTTATTTGTGACACAGATTCCTTTGCTCACATGTTTTCTTGCTGGCCTTCTCCCAACTATCACCCTGCTCTCCTGCCTCATTCCTCTTGCTGAGATAGTGAAAATAGTAATTAACAAATACTGAGGGAACTCAGAGACCGGTGCCGGTGCAGGTCCCCCGTATGCTGAGCGCCGGTCCCCTGGACACACTTTTCTTTCTCTATACTTTGTCTCTTTGTCTTATTTCTTTTCTCAGTCTCTGGTCTTTCCTGACAGGAAATACCCACAGGTGTGGAGGAGCAGGGCACCCCTTCATCTGGCACCCAATGTGGGGCCTTTCTCTAGGGTGAAGTTATGCTAAGAACGTGAGCATTGAGGACAGTTGATGAGAGATTCCCAAGTACATCACAGTCAGCCTTGCAGTAAGCTTGTGTGCTCAGAGGAACCCAGGGTAAAAATGGGACAAACTTTTTTTTTTTTTTTTTTTTTTGAGACGGAGTCTCACTCTGTCGCCCAGGCTGGAGTGCAGTGGCGCGATCTCGGCTCACTGCAAGCTCCGCCTCCCGGGTTCACGCCATTCTCCTGCCTCAGCCTCCCGAGTAGCTGGGACTACAGGCACCCGCCACTGCGCCCGGCTAATTTTTTGTATTTTTAGTAGAGACGGGGTTTCACCGTGGTCTCGATCTCCTGACCTTGTGATCCGCCCGCCTTGGCCTCCCAAAGTGCTGGGATTACAGGCGTGAGCCACCGCGCCCAGCCGGGACAAACTTTTTAAAAGAATTTTAATGAAGCTGAGATAAGAGGCAAAATGAAAGTAAATATGCCTCTTATCTCAGCTTCATTAAAATTCTTTAAAAAAGAGGGGGAGTCAAAGCTTCCACAGAAAATCTAATTATGCTATTTCAAACAATAGAACAATTCTGCCCATGGTTTCCAGAACAGGAAACTTTAGATCTAAAAGATTGGGAAAAATTGGCAAATAGTTAATACAAGAAAGTAGGGACGGTAAAATCATCCCACGGACAGTATGGAATGATTGGGCCGTTATTGAAGCAACTTTAGAACCGTTTCAAATAGAAGAAGACAGCATTTCAATTTCTGATGCCCCTGAAAGCTGTGTAATAGATTGGGAGGAAGAGGCAGGGACAGAATCCTGGAAAGGAACGGAAAGTTCACACTGTAAATATGTAGCAGAGTCTGTAACGGCTCGGTCAAAGCAAAATGTTGACTACAATCAATTACAGGAGGTACTATATCCTGAGACATTAAAATGAGAAGGAAAAGGTGCAGAACCGTTGGGGCCATTGGGGTTAAAACCAGGATGGCCACCTCCTCCTCAGCCGAGTGAGTGCTGGGGGAGGGAGCCCGAAACCAGGCCCACTGCGACTCGGCTGGCTGTGCCCATTATGGCCCAAGTTACAGTCCACTACGGTGAAGGAGCAATTCAGACTCGCCCCGCAGCGTCCTGTCTGGGTCAAACAGTGGCCACTCCCTAAGGAAAATTTGGAGGCACTACATAAAATAGTTAAAAAACTATTTAAAAAAGGACATGTTTCACCCACTTTCTCTCCTTAGAATTCTCCAGTGTTTGTAATTCAGAAAAAATCCGGCAGATGGCGCAGGCTAACTGACTTAAGAGCCGTTAATGCTGTAATTCAATCCATGGCATCTCTGGAGCCCAGGCTGCCCTCTCCGACCGTGATCCCCAAAGACTGGCCTCTAATTATCATTAATCTGCAGGACTGCTTCTTTACCATTCCTCTGGCAAAACAGGATTTTGAAAAATTTGCTTTTACTATATCAGCCATAAATAATAAAGAACCAGCCACCAGGTTTCAGTGGAAAGTCCTGCCTCAGGGAACGCTTAAGAGTCCAACTATTTGTCAGACTTTTGTAGCTCAAGCTCTTCAGCCAGTTAGAGACAAGTTTTCAGACTGTTACATCATTCATTATGTTGATGATATTTTGTGTGCTGCAGCAATGAGAGACAAATTAATTGACCGTCACACATTTCTGCCGACAGAGGTTGCAAACATAGGACTGACAGTAGCATCTGATAAGATTCAGACCTTGACTCCTTTTCATTATTTGAGAATGCAGGTAGAGGAAAGGAAAATTAAACCACAAAAAATAAAAAAAGAAAAGACACATTAAAAACATTAAATAACTTTCAAAAATTGCTAGGAGATATAAATTGGATTTGGCCACCTCTAGGCACCCCTAGTTATGCCGTGTCAAATTTGTTCTCTATCTTGAGAGGGGATCCACAATTGAATAGTAAAAGAACATTAACTCCTGAGGCAACAAAAGAAATTGAATTAGCTGAAGAAAAAATTTGGTCAGCACAAGTAAATAGAATAGATCACTTAGCCCCACTCCAACTTTTGATTTTTGCTACTGCACGTTCTCCAACAGGCATTATTGTTCAAAACACAGATCTTGTGGAGTGGTCCTTCCTTCCTCACAGTACGATTAAGACTTTTACATTGTACTTGTATCAGATGGCTATATTTATTGGTCAGGCAAGATTACAAATAGTAAAATTGTCTGGAAGTGACCCTGATAAAATCATTGTTCCTTTAAACAAGGAACAGATTAGACAAGCCTTTATCACTTCTGGTGCAGGGCAGACTGGTCTTGCTGATTTTGTGGGAATTATTGATAATCATTACCCAAAAAACAAAAATCTTCCAGTTTTTAAAGCTGACTACTTGGATTTTACCTAAAATTACCAGACATAAACCTTTAGAAAATGCTCTGGTGGTGTTTACTGATGGTTCCAGCAAGGGAAAAGCAGTTTACACCGGGCCAAAAAATAAGTCATTGAAACTCCATATCACTCAGCTCAAAGAGCAGAGTTGGTTGCTGTCATTTCAGTGTTACAAGATTTTAATCAGCCTATTAACATTGTGTCAGATTCTGCATATGTAGTACAGGCTACAAAGGATGTTGAGACAGCCCTAATCAAATATAGTATGGATGATCAGTTAAACCAGCGGTTTAATTTGTTACAACAAACTGTAAGAAAAAGAAATTTCTCATTTTATATTACTGTTATTTGAGCACATACTAATTTACCAGGGCCTTTAACTAAGGTAAATGAACAAGCTGACTTGCTAGTATCATCTGCATTCATGGAAGCACAAGAACTTCATGCCCTGACTCATGTAAATGCAACAGGATTAAAAAATAAATTTGATATCACATGGAAACAGGCAAAAAATATTGTACAACGTTGCACCCACTGTCAAGTCCTACACCTGCCCACTGAGGAGGCAGGAGTTAATCCCAGAGGTCTACGTCCTAATGAGTTATGTCACACATGTACCTTCATTTGGAAAATTGTCATTTGTCCATGTGACAGTTGATACTTATTCCCATTTCATATGGGCAACCTGCCAGACAGGAGAAAGTACTTCCCGTGTTAAAAGACATTTATTATCTTGTTTTGCAGTCATGGGAGTTCCAGAAAAAATTAAAACAGATAATGGGCCAGGATACTGTAGTAAATCCTTTAAAAAAATTCTTAAGTCAGTGGAAAATTACACACACAACAGGAATCTCTTATAATTCTCAAGGACAGGCCACAATGGAAAGAACTAATAGAACACTCAAAGCTCAATTGGTGAAACAAAAAAAGGAAAAAGTAAGGAGTATAACACTCCCCAGATGCAACTTAATCTAGCATTCTACACTTTAAATTTTTTTAACATTTATGAAAATCAGACCACTACTTCTGCAGAACAACATTTTACTGGTAAAAAGAACAGCCGACGTGAAGGAAAACTGATTTGGTAGAAAGACAGCAGTAGAACGTGCGAAATAGAGAAGGGGATAACGTGGGGGAGAGGCTCTGCTTGTGTTTCACCAGAAGAAAATCAGCGTCCAGTTTGGGTACCTATAACTTACAGAAGAAGTTGCCATCCACCAAGAAAGCGGAGCTGACACAGTTAGCTGAAAAAAGCCTGAAGAAAACAAGGGTAACACGAACTCCAGAGAATATGCTGCTTGCAGCTTTGATGATTGTGTCAAACGGGGGTGAGTCTCCCCATGTCTGCAGGAGCAGGTGCAGCTAATTATACTTCCTGGGCCTATGTGCCTTTCCTGCCCTTAATTCGGGCAGTCACATGGATGGATAATCCTACTGAAGTATATGTTAATAATAGTGCATGGGTACCAGGCCCCACAGATGACCGTGGCCCTGCCCCACCTGAAGAAATAGCAATGACGATAAATATTTCCACTGGGTATCATTATCCTCCTATGTACCTGGGGAAGGCACCAGGATGCTTAATGCCTACAACCCAAAATTGGTTGGTAGAAGCACCTACTGTCAGTGCCACCAGTAGATTTACTTATCATGTGGTAAGTGGAATGTCACAGATAAATAATTTATAAGATTCTTCTTATCAAAGATCCTTAAACTTTAGGCCTAAGGGAAAGCCTTGCCCCAAGGAAATTCCCAAAGAATCGAAAGACCCAGAAGTCTTAGTTTGGGAAGAATGTGTGGCTGAGACTGCGTTGGTATTACAAAACGATGAATTTGGAACCATTATACACTGGGCCCCTCGAGGCCAATTATATTATGATTGTACGGGCCAGACTCACTCATGTTCACAGGCACCATCCGTCTGGCCCACTAATCCAGCCTATGATTATAATTTAACTAAAAGGCTGGACCAGGTGTATAGAAGGTTAGAATCACCCTATCCATGGAAATGGGGTGAAAAGGGAATTTCATCTCCTCGACCTGTTACTGATCCTGAACATCCCAAATTATAAAAGCTTAGTGTGGGCCTCGCACCACATTAAAATTTGTTCTGGAAATCAAGCTATAGGAACAAGCGATCGTAAGCCATATTATACTATTAACCTAAATTCCAATCTGACAATTCATTTCCAAAGTTGTGTAAAACCTCCTTATATATGTGCTAGTTGTAGGAAACGTAGTTATTAAACCAGATTCCCAAACTATAACCTGTGGAGATTGTAGATTGTTTACTTGCATCCATCCACCTTTTGATTGGCAGCACCATATTCTGCTGGTGAGGGCAAGAGAGGGCGTGTGGATCCCTGTGTCCATGGACCAACCGTGGAAGGCTTCCCCATCTGTCCATATTTTTTTTTTGAGATGGTCTTGCTCTGTCGCCCAGGCTGGAGTACACTAGCGTGATCTTGGCTCACTGCAAGCTCCACCTCCCAGGTTCGCCATTCTCCTGCCTCAGCCTCCCGAGCAGCTGGGATTACAGGCACCCGCCACCACGCCTGGCTAACTTTTTTGTATTTTTAGTTTAGACGGGGTTTCACCGTGTTAGCCAGGATGGTCTCCATCTCCTGACCTCGTGATCCACCCACCTGGGCCTCCCCAAGTGCTGGGATTACAGACGTGAGCCACTGCACCCGGCCCCATCCGTCCATATTTTAACGGAAGTATTAAAAGTTCTAACTAGGTCCAAAAGATTCATTTTTACTTTGATTGCAGTGATTATGGGTCTTATTGCAGTCACAGTGACTGCGGTGGCTGCTAGAATTGCTTTGCACTCCTCTGTTTAAACTGCAGAATATGTAAATAATTGGCAAAAGAATTCCTCAAAATCGTGGAATTCTCAGACGCAAATAGATCAAAAATTGGCAAACCAAATTAATGATCTTAGACAAACTGTCATTTGGATGGGAGATAGGCTCGTGAGCTTGGAATATCTTTCTCAGTTACAGTGTGACTGGAATATGTCAGATTTTTGTATTACACCCAGAGCCTATAATGAGTCTGAGCATCACTGGGACATGGGTAGATGCCATCTACAAGGAAGAGAAGATAATCTTACTTTAGATATTTCAAAATTAAAATAACAAATTTTTGAGGCAGCAAAAGCCCGTTTAAATCTGGTGCCAGAAACCGAGGCAATGGTGAACGCTGCTGACGGCCTCACAAACCTTAACCCCGTCACTTGGGTTAAAACCATCAGAAGTTCCACTATTGTAAATTTCATATTAATCCGTGTTTGTCTGCTCTGTCTGTTGTTAGTCGACAGGTGTCTCCAGCGGCTCTGGAGAGTGACCAGTGAGAACAGGCCATGAAGACGATGGCAGTTTTGTCAAAAAGAAAGGGGGGATATGTAGGGAAAAGAAAGAGACATCAGATTGTGACTGTGTCTATGTAGAAAGGGAAGACATAAGAAACTCCATTTTGACCTGTACCCTGAACAATTGCTTTGCCCTGAGATGCTGTTAATCTGTACCTTTGCCCCAACCTTGAACTCACAAAAACATGTGTTGTATGGAATCAAGGTTTAAGGGATCTAGGGCTGTGCAGGACGTGCCGTGTTAACAAAATGTTTACAGGCAGTATGCTTGGGAAAAGTCATCACCATTCTCCAGTCTCAATAAACCAGGGGCACAATGCTCTGCGGAAAGCTGCAGGGACCTCTGCCCCGGAAAGCCGGGTATTGTCCGAGGTTTCTCTCCATGTCAGAGTCTGAAATATGGCCTCGTGGGATGGGAAAGACCTGACCGCCCCCCCGCCCGACACCCATGAAGAGTCTGTGCTGAGGAGGATTAGTAAAAGAGAAAAGCCTCTTGCAGTTGAGATAGAGGAAGGCCTCTGTCTCCTGCCTGCCCCTGGGAACTGAATGTCTCAGTATAAAACCTGATTGTACATTTGTTCTATTCTGAGATAGGAGAAAAGCTGCCCTGTGGCAGGAGGTGAGACATGTTGGCAGCAATGCTGCTCTGTTACTCTTTACTCCACTGAGATGTTTGGTGGAGAAAAGCATAAATCTGGTCTACGTGCATATCCAGGCGTAGTACCTTCCCTTGAACTTATTTGTGACACAGATTCCTTTGCTCACATGTTTTCTTGCTGACCTTCTCCCCACTATCACCCTGCTCTCCTGCTGCATTCCTCTTGCTGAGATAGTGAAAACAGTAATTAACAAATACTGAGGGAACTCAAAGACCGGTGCCGGTGCAGATCCTCTGTATGCTGAGCGCCGGTCTCCTGGGCCCACTTTTCTTTCTCTAAACGTCTCTGTGTCTTATTTCTTTTCTCAGTCTCTTGTCCTGCCTGACAAGAAATACCCACAAGTGTGGAGGGTCTGGCCCTCTTTGGGCACAGAAAGGCAGCCAGGGCTCTGCACTGGGCTGGCTCTGTCCCTACATAGATAGATAGATAGATAGATAGATAGATAGATCAATACATACATACATACATACATACATGGATATATAGATACATAGCTAGCTAGCTAGATACATATATACATACATGCATAGATGGATACAGAGATACATAGATGAGAGATAGATACGTAGATGATTCTGAAGAATTGGACTATGTAATTACAGAGGCTGAGCAGCTCCACAGTCTGCTGTCCGTGAGCTGAAGGTGTCCCCTGCTTGTCTCAGGACTGAGTCTGGTTCCCCCATCACTCTGACCAGAGATTCCTGCTAAGATGCTCCCTCGGTGACCACTCCACACCCAGCCAGCATCTCTAGGCTCCATACCAGGTCTCTCTACGCTCATTATCCAAGATTCCTAGGGGGGAAACCATCAGGTCTTGAAAACATTCACTGGCGGCAGTGGTGCATGCCTGTAGCACCAGCTACTCGAGAGACTGAGGCAGGAGGATCCCTTGAGCCCAGGAGTTCAAGACCAGCCTGGGCAGCGCAGGGAGACTATTAAAAACAGAAGGAGAAGGAGGAGGAGGAGAAGGAGGAGGAGGAGGAGGAGGAGGAGGAGGAGAAGGAGAATGAGGAGAAAGAAAATAACCACAAACAAGCAAACAAGCTGACAATGTTATTTATTTATTTATTTATTTATTTATTTATTTATTTGTTTGTTTGTTTGTTTATTTGAGACAGGGTCTCACTCTGTCACCCAGGCTGGAGTGTGGTGGTGCAATCATAGCTCACTGCAGCCTCAACCTCCCAGGCTCAAGAGATTCTTCCACCTCAGCCTCCCTATTATCTGGGACTGCAGGTGTGCACCACCATGCCCAGCTAATTTTTTTTATTTTTCTGTAGAGATGGGGTCTTGCTATGTCACCCAGGCTGGTCTTGAACTCCCGAGCTAAAGTGTTCCTTCTTCCTTAACCTCCCAAAGAACTGGATTACAGGAGTGAGCCACCATGCCCAGCCCAGGCTGACCAATTTTTTTTTTTTTTTTGAGACAGAGTCTTGCTCTGTTGCCCAGCCTGGAGTGTAGTTGTGTGATCTTGGTTCACTGCAAGCTCTGCCTCCTGGATTCACCCCATTCTCCTGCCTCAGTCTCCCGAGTAGCTGGGACTACAGGTGCCCATCACCATGCCCAGCTAATTTTTTTTTTTTTTTTTGGTATTTTTAGCAGAGACGGGGCCAGGCTGACCACTTCTGAAAGTGTTCTCCATGAAGCAGCTCATTTACTAACGATATCACTTATTCCCACACACACACCCCCTCCCAGATCTCTTCCATGTCTTTGCAGAACCAGCTCTCTTAAGTAAATATTCCACAGTCATATTTACAATGCAAATTTCAAGTAAAATTGCAATGCTTGCAAAAAAAAAAAAAAAAAAAAAAGAAACGTAGGATTCTGTGATGTCGATGAAAGTGACGTTGGAGAACCTCTGCTGGGAGCCAGGCAAGGCCACCGCAGTGAAGATCAGGCAGTTCACCCTGAAAGAGAAGCTGGCCAAGGAGAAAAGATAGGGGCCTCGCAACGGGGTGGGTTGACCTCAAAGAGAGGCGTTCGTGAAGGATGAGAAGGAGCTCAGTTGTTTTTGCAATGTGACTCCCTTCAGCATCATTCTGTAATGGTCAACTGTGAAATGAAGGATGTTGCAGCAGGCAATCCTATGATTTTATCAAAAAATTATGCATGAAATATCCAACGCTCGATTTTCTCTTTGTTGATTTCATGGAGAGTTACAACTGTGTCCTACATCTTGCTAACTATCACGTGTCATCTGTTCATTATTAAGGAAGGTTTCGGTTTTCTTTTGCTTTCTCTTCTACCCCCCACACCCCAAGCACAGACAGCATTGGTTCTGTTGGGCCCATTTCCAATGGATGGCTGGCAGCAGGCTTTTCTCTGGTGCCCATTACTGAGGTAGGGAGGCCGTCTTTGATCTGCAGGTCACTGGGTCCTTCCTGGGCCAAACACCTCCCCCTCTTCCCCGGAGAAATCTCTTCATCACATAGCAAGACATGAATTTACCCACGGGAGCCACAGGCCAAGCAAAGAGAATGCCCAGTCAGCCATGGAGGGAGAAGTTTCCAGCATCTTATTCCGGACCCACTGACCCCACAGCAGCCCCTCCCGCCCCACTGGCCAGGCTGGATGCGGCCACCAACTCCCTACCTGCAGTGTGGTCCACCCTCATGGAGTCTCATCAAAGTGTACCCTTAAAGAGGGTTCCTTTCATTTCAGCATTTTTTTTTTTGAGACGGAGCTCTGTCGTCCAGGTTGGAGTGCAGTGATGTGATCTCGGCTCACTGCAAGCTCCGCCTCCCGGGTTCACGCCATTCTCCTGCCTCAACCTCCACAGCAGCTGGGACTACAGGCGCCCGCCACCACGCCCGGCTAATTTTTTTGTATTTTTAGTAGAGACAGGGTATCACCGTGTTAGCCAGGATGGTCTCGATCTCCTGACCTCGTGATCCGCCCGCCTCGGCCTCCCAAAGTGCTGGGATTACAGGCGTGAGCCACCGCGCCCGGCCTCATGTCAGCTTTAATTGTCCTTTGCTGCTCAAAGGACTTCTAAGTGTTACCATTTACCAGGTAGAACTGAGAACTCTGTAGCTCCCCAGATTTCTCCAGGTTTTCTAGAACTCTCCTCCTGGCTGGTAAACCAGCCGGTTCTTTTGAGCTCACCCTGTTCTTGTAATACTTTGATAAATGCAGCCACAACAACCCACGCAGGAGGGGCCTTGTGTTTTCTGAACTCTTCCCTCAGGGATACACGATCTGGGACAGTCTTACCAAATACATAACAACTACCTTTCTTGCCTCTGATAACTTTCCTTTCCACCCACCTCCTGACCAATAAACCAAGGTCTCAATGCTATGTTTTTGTTCTGGTCGGTTTCTGGGTCAACCAGGATAGACCAATTATGCTGCCCACACAAGCCACCCCCACGTTTCAGTGACTTCACACGACACAGGCTTACTTCTTGTTCACATCGCAGGCCACTGCACATCAGCTGGTGACTCTGCTCTGTGCTTCGTCACTCTGGGACTCAGCTGGAAGCAGCAGCCAGTGCTTGGAACATTAGTGGTCATGGTAGGAGAAGAAACAGAGAATTCAGAAAACTGCAGCACGTGCTTCAGACTTCTTCCCACTGAGGCAAGCAAATCACACGGTCACACCTGACTTAGAGAGGGCTCATGGAAGGGCCACTCTACCACCTGCCATCTGACCTGTTCCCAGAAGGAGAGGAGAACCAGGATGCCTATAAAGAGCCCTAATTACCACCCCGTTCTGTGCTCTGTGTGGCAACACTGCCAGTCCTATAGCTAGGCTTTGGCTAAATGAGCTTTTCTTTTTCACTCTAACATATTCATTTAAGGCTATAAATTTTTCTGTAAACAGTGATTTGGCTGCATGCAGTAAATTTGATAGCCCCATTATTTCATTAGGGGTTACAAAATGGTAAGCTTCTAATTCTACGATTTCTTCTTTATTCATAAACTGGAATACTTCCTCTAATTTTTTGGTTACCATAAGATATAGTTTGTCTATCAGAGACAGAATAAGTGTCTGATTATTTTCCTTTATTTAGTCATGTTCAAAATAATGACTTGATTCCTAGAATCCTCTAAAGGCAACTGTGTTTTACAGTTTGCATACTGTCTGTATTATTATTATTTGTGTGTGTGTGTGTGTGTGTGTGTGTGTGTGTGTGTGATTACTCACTCCTAGTTTAAACATACTTGATGTGTATCAGTCCAGTTAAGAAATTGGTGTTCAGATTGTCCCAGGTCCATCTATAGAGATATAGAGAGTTTCTCCAGGTTTGACTCTTACCCCTTTTTTTTTTTTTTTTTTTTGAGATGAAGTCTTGCTCTTGTTGCTCAGGCTGGAGTGCAATGGTGCCATCTCAGCTCACTGCAATCTTTGCCTCCCAGGTTCAAAAGATTCTCCTGCCTTAGCCACCCAAGTAGCTGGGATTACAGTCATGCACCACCACACCTGGCTAATTTTTTGCATTTAGTAGAGACAAGGTTTCACCATGTTGGTCAGGCTGGTCTCGAACTCTTGACCTCAAGTGATCCACTCGCCTCAGCCTCCCAATGTGCTGGGATTACAGGTGTCAGCCACCTTGCCCTGCTGACTCTTTAGTTCTTTTGATATGACTGCTTTAGTCTTAGTTATCATCTCTGCTTTCTGGGATGACAAGATGTTCTAGATTTATCTTGTTCACTTCCAGCTGATTCATCAGAAAAGCCAGGTTCCAAGGAGATACAATAAACAGCATTTGAAGACAACAGTCTTGGTGCTGGGCGTGTTCACTGCTACAGGATGGCTCATTGTTTCTGAGTCTTTCAGTGGAGGAGGAAACTATTTTTATAGTTTCCTATATAAAAATGGATATAATACATCATGGGATGGATAAAATACATCATGATTTCATATCGATATGTCTAATTCAAATTCAGGATGACAAGGTTTTTACTTAACCTCATCAGTTCCACACCAAAAATTCTAGTTCTGATACCAACCTAATTTATGCATTTGCTTTTTCCATACAACATTCACAGCAGGATATCAACCACACTCCCACTGCCACCATGACTTCTAAAAACAGCTTAGGAATTTTATTTTAGTGTTCTTTCTATGCTTAGGGCATATCCCACCAATAAATTACTGTGTTTCCAAATAACTTGAAATAAATAATTCAACTCTATTAATATTGCCTCTTTTTTTTTTTTGAGATAGAGTCTTGCTCTATCGCCCGGCTGGAGTGCAATGGTGCAAGGTTCACTGCAACCTCCAACTCCTGAGTTCAAGTGATTCTCCTGCCTCAGTCTCCTGAGTAGCTAGGATTACAGGCATGCACCACCACACCCGGCTAATTTTTGTATTTTTAGCAGAGACGGGGTTTCACAATGTTGGCCAGGCTGGTCTCGAACTCCTGACCTCAGGCGATCTGCCCCCCCGGCCTCCCAAAGTGCTGGGATTACAGGTGTGAGCCACCGCGCCCGTCCCTCACCCAACCCCCTGTAGCTTTCAGCAGCATCTTCTGTTTCTGTGGCCCTCACCTGAGGAACAGTTCTGTCTCCATCAGATCAATAGCTGGAAAGACCTGGAGAGAGAGGGGTTCTGAGAAGAGAGGGGTCAGCCGGGAAGGAGACGAGAGGCAGGGGAGACAGCCAGCCCCATCCTAGCACCTTCCACCGACATCACCATCAGACCCAAGCAGTCCGAAATACAACAAGAATAAGAAAACCGTAGCCATAGCCAGAGTAATGACGCCGAACAACAGAGAAATCAGCAAGGTATGTGTTTCAGTTTGTCAGCACGGTATTTTTTATTAGTTTCCATTTAAGATAAAGCAGAGCTTTGGACATGCAAAGCCACTCCAAGGAAGCCTCTTAAACGCACACCTTGTTGCAGGTGGGACGCTCATGGCCAGCTGCTCTAGCTGGAAAAGACAGGACTGCAAGTGGGTTCAGCAGCTTAGGCCTCTGAATAGATGAGCAAAGGCAAGGCTAGCGGGTGAGGGGTGATTCAGCCTAGTTGCAGGTGACTTGGGAAGAGAATTTGTTAGTAGAGACAATGGACATTAATTAGGGTCAACTCTCCTTAGGAAAAAGCAGCCAGATATGGCTCCATTCTATAGCGGGGAATGGACTCTGAGCAGTGGTTTGAGGCTCAACAATGAAGCACAGGTCACAGCTTCGGAAGACAGGATTAGCAGGACTCACATGAGGCCTGAGTCCAGAGCCTCAGATCTTGCACTGGCAGCACACGGGGACACAGCAGCTAGACTGGGAACAGCAGGGCTTGCAGCAGGTGGACTGGCAGCAGGATGACCCACAGCCTGAGGAGCAGTAACAGGGCTTGCAGCAGCTGGACTGACAGCAGCAGGGTTTGCAGCAGCTGGACTGACAGCAGCAGGGTTTGCAGCAGCTGGACTGGCAGCAGGATGACCCACAGCCTGAGGAGGAGCAGCAGGGTTTACAGCAGCTGCACTGGAAGCAGGCACAAGGGCCACAGAACCCTTTGGAGCCCCCACAGGAGCCACAGCCCCCCTTGGAACCTCCACAAGAGCCACAGCCCCCCTTGGAACCTCCACAAGAGCCACAGCCCCCCTTGGAGCCCCCACAGGAGCCACAGCCCCCCTTGGAGCCTCCACAGGAGCCACAGCCCCCCTTGGAACCTCCACAAGAGCCACAGCCCCCCTTGGAACCCCCACAGGAGCCACAGCCCCCCTTGGAACCTCCACAAGAGCCACAGCCCCCCTTGGAACCCCCACAGGAGCCACAGCCCCCCTTGGAGCCTCCACAGGAGCCACAGCTAGAGCAGGAACAGGCTGGCACACAGCAGCACATGGGCTTGCAGCAGCAGACGGGCACAAAGCAGCTGGAGCCACAGCCTCCACAGCCCCCACAGCTGGAGCCACAGCCCCCACAACTGGAGCCACAGCCCCCACAGCTGGAGCCACAGCCTCCAGAGCAGCCACAGCAGCCCATGGTTCTGGTGGATTGAGGGTGGAGCAGGTAGAGGAGCAGGTGAGAGGGAGGTGCAGGTGTAGAGCTCCCCGAGCCCGGGTTCTTTATACTCCTGCCCAGGGTCAGGTGAGAGGCTGGGCACACGGTCACTTCCTGGTTCCTGCTTGTGCCACTGGTCCCGGTATTCTCTTGTGCTTTGCATTTTTATAAATAACTCCTGTTTTCCTCGCACTGTTCTCGAATGTGCTGTCAGGTCTGCGATGGAAGCTACCCCTTAGTAAACACTAGCAAGTGTCCCGCGGTGAGTTCCCCTTTCCATGTGACAAGAAGGAAGCGATGAGCAGGCAGTGACTCGCTCAGAGGCCTTGGTCTTGCTGAGGGTGATTTTGAGCCCAGGACTCCTGGCTTGCTCCCAGGAAGATTCCTCTGCTGGAGCCACGCGTCTTGCTTGGGACATGCCTGGGCCTTACACCTTCACGGTCCACAGCAGCTCCTGGCCCGCGGGCTGTTTCCAAAGGTCCCAGGACACGGGGCTTCAGCCCTCAGCTCGGCAGGGTCCTTTTCGGTGTAAGACTTTGTTGGAAGGTTTGGAGTGTTGACTGGGACGGGGATTTTAAGGACTTACTCTGGAGCTTGCTGCGTGCTCCCCATGGAAAATGTGCTCCTGTGACAACCGGGGTTTCTTCCAGGCCTTTCGGACCACCGGGGTGGCAGGGTTGACAGATAAAGTACAGGATGCCTGCTGGAACTTGAATTTCAAATAATCGAAGGCTGCCTTTTGAGGAAGCAAATCCAAGCATTCCAGGGTGCAGACACTTCTCTGCGTTGGGTCAGGACCCAGATCTCATCGCCTCCTGCAGCTGTTCCTCCTGCCGCCGCACGGTGTCGCTGTGGAGCAGGTTCCGCCCCAGCCTGGCCGGCCCAGGGGCTCCCGCACAGCTGCACCTGCGGACCGCAGAGGCCCTTCCAGGGACCGTGCGCGGAGGAGGATGCCCTGCCCGGGTGCCCGCCTGCTCCGGTCCCGGGCTCAGCCTGGGAAGCAGCAACTACATTCGGGTGCAGGCCCACTGGATGCTAAAGAAAGCCCGTGGAGAGCAGGGAACCGGATGGCCATTTGCCCCCGTGACCACAATACCTGTGAGTGCCCCGAGCCCAGTCAACGGGCCCCAGGCCACGGTGTAGACACCGGCTGGCACTCGGTGACTCTTCCCGCGTGTGCTGGAGCCCCACTGTGTTCTGGAGTAGGGGACTGTATCTCAGCGAGGAACAGAAAACCCATTAGGAGAGAGCCGCCTTGTGTTGGCTGTTCCTGCTGGAGGCGGCATCCTCCAGGTCTGGAACAGAGGAAACAGACACATTTGCTTCCTGATACATTTGCGTCCAGCGCCCGAAACATTTGCATCCAGCGCCAGATACATTTGCATCCAGTGCCCGATACATTGCGTCCAGTGCCCGATACATTTGCGTCCAGTGCCGGATACATATCCGTCCAGTGCCCGATACATTTTCTTCCAGCGTCCGATACCTTTGCGTCCAGCGCCCGATACATTTGCGTCCAGCGTCCGATACATTTCCGTCCAGCGCCCGATACGTTTGTTCCAGTGCTTGATACATTTGCGTCCAGTACCTAATACATTCGCCTCCAGTCCCCGAAGTAACGTATCAACACCTGCGCCGACTCCTAGTGACACCCTTGGGTCAGCTCCTTCCCTTGGGTACAAGAAGACTTTTTCTTTTTTTTACTTTGGGGACATCTTCCCTTTCGTGGGCCTTTGTTCTTCGTGGTCCATGGATGACCTTCAGGTTCGCTGAGTTGGGCCAAGAGGATCCTCAGAGGACGTCCTACGAGGCTCTGATGGAACAATCAACATGGAAGTGGTGTCCACCCTGTCCGGTAGGGAACCCCATGAATATGTAGCTTTTGAGAAAATGCCCCTGAAATGTGTGTATTATATAAGGTGCATACGCTCCTGTCTAGTCATTTGCTATTTTAATTTTAGTTAATTTTATTTTTTTCACCTTTTCAGCTTAAAACAGTCATGAATATGAGTAGTCTTTTCTCCCATGTTCCACATTTGGAATTATCTGCAGACCCCTTCTTAACTACTTTGGGTTCATAGACCCTTCTGTGGATTTTTACAGAGCTTCTCCTTAAGCAAGTCTACAAACATGCACAAAAACACAGAATTTTACATAAAACTGTGCAGTATCTAGACAGGACCTGATGTCCACCTGTATCTGTAGGTTTCAGATCAAGAACCCAACAGAAGAGGGGGCACCAAGTAAGAGCGAGCTGGAAGGATTTCTCCTAAAATGGGCTAGGCTGACCCCACAGATTTTTACTCCTCCACCACCTGAAACCACACTCAGATGAGAGGAAGGCTCAGGTGTGGTTTTTCCTGAGATGGTGAAGTGCTGGCTGATGCCTTGCAGCAGGGGAGGCTCCAGCAGAAGGACTTGCAGAAGAAGCGACAAGGAGAAGGCCAGCAGCAAAGTGTGTTTCTCGTGACAAAGATGGCAGACAGCATGATGGTGCAGGGCTTGGAGGCTAGGACATGAAGGGTAGTACAACACCTCTCTCTGTCTGTCTCTCTCTCTCTCTCTCTCTCTCAGTACTACTCCTTCTGGGTGAAGTCAGATGCTGTGCCAATAGCAGCCCCATGGAGAGTCCTGCAGGTGAGAAGCTGAGGCCTCCCACCCACAAGCCAAGGCATGTACCATCCTGGAAGTGGGTCAATACCAGCCGAGCCTTCAGGGGATGCAGCCCCAGACCCCCAGCCAGAACCACCCAGCAACGTTTGGAGCTTGACAGAGAAGAATGAAAAGATCTTGTGAAGGTGCTCACATCTGCAATCCCAGCATTTTGGGAGGCTGAGGTGGGAGGATCACTTGAGCCCAGGAATTTGAGACCAGTCTGGGTAACGTAGTGATACCTCATCTCTACAAAAACGTACAAAAATTAGCTGGGTGTGTGAGTGCACACATGTAGTTCCAGCTACTCGGAAGGCTGAGGTGGGAGGATTTCTTGAGCCCAGGAAGTCGAGGCTGCAGGGAGCTATGACTGCACCACTGCACTGTAGACTGGGTGACAGACCGAGACTCTGTCTCACACACACACACACACACACACAAAAAAAAAAAAAAAAAGAAAGAAAGAAAAGAAAAGAAAAAGGTAAGGCCAGTAAAACAAAAGAAATTTTTAACTTCATTTCATTATTAACAAATGCACACAATTTCTGAATCAAATAGAAGACTCCAATACGATTATTTAAAAATAGCAAGTCATAAGTAGGGTTTGTCCCACGAATGTTAAGATGGCTCACCGTCAGGAAATGTACCATTTTGTACTCATTACAAAAGTGCCTTGAGGGAGACAAGGATTCACACGTTCACCTCAGCAGGTGTAACGATTAGCTGTGGCGTGCCCGACCATGAGCTGAGGGACAGAAGTGTCTTTTTCAACTTGATAAATTTCGGATGGAAGTATGAGGTTCTTGTGAAGGTAAATGTGCTGTATCTAAAGAAGAAATGACGGGTAGGATGCTCATGACTGGCTGGGGGTACAGGAAGAAGGCGGATCAGAAGCACTGGACAGCACTCAGGTCGGTGCAGGAGACGCTAGTCTGAGGGGATCACCCACCTCTGTGCGGGGCCAGTGGAAGATGGTGGCTGATCTCAGACTGTGTTAAACATGCATGTTAAAATTTTCACAGTCACCACCGGGGAAAAGTAGAAATAAAAACATCAGTGCAAAGCACTAGAAAAAGAGGAGAAAGGAAGAAAGAAACTTTTTCAAGTCCATAGAAGCAAGAAAAGAGAATTTTAAAAGCCTATGAAAAGGAAAAAGTAAAAATAAGAAAAGCACGGAAACAGTAGCACCCGTGAGATGGTAGAGATGGTGCTGACCCACGGGCATGATGAGGGGCCAGGATCGATGCCCACCAGGGAGGCCAGCAGCCCAGCAACGCCAATGCAGGACTGTTTACAAGAGCACCTGAGGGCAGCAACCCGCACTCTCTTTTGGCACCAGGGACTGGTTTTGTAGAAAGCAATTTTTCCACGGACCCAGGCGGGTGGTTGGGGGCTGGATTCAGGATGAAACTCTTCCATCTCAGATCATCAGGGATTAGATTCTTGTAAGGAACACGCACCCTAGATCCCTCGTGCACACCGTTCACAGTAGGATTCTCGCTCCTAGGACAATCTAATGTGGCGGCTGAAGGGATGGGAGGTCGTGCTCGGTCGCCTTCCACTCACCTCCTTCTGTGCGGCCTGGTTCCTAACAGGCCATGGTCTGCGGCCTGGGGGTTGAGGACCCCTGTCCTAGGACACTAGGTCCTCCTTGGCTGTAGCCCCCACCCACCTGGAGGCTGAGGAAAGGGCCCGAGTAGGTGGAGAGCAAAGATGTCATCAGGCTCGTTTTTCTCTCTGGGAATGCAGCTGGGCTCTGCTGCAATAACCATCGCCCGTGTAGTTAATTGCTCAGTGTTGGTCTTCATTCTATTGCCCTCAGCGCTTCTTGCCTTGCCTGTCCCTGCCTCACTTCTTTAATTGGAATAAATCCCAATTGTGTAGGGTCCGTGTGACTTTCCCCAGAGTCCCAGGTGCTGTCATCTTAGATTTCTGCCATTTGGAAGGCTGTCTTCCTGTTTTCTTCTACTTGGAGGACGTTTTGTCGCCATGTTCTTGGGTCATGTTTGGTTTTGTCTACTTTTTGGAGAAATTGATCCCCTATCTTTGGGTTTACGACCTCTCTGAGGAGCATCTAGGAGCAGCTCTCTGTGAGCACCCTCAGCCCAGACAGCCACGGCAGACTGGCTGGTGATTTGCAGAAGCGGCAACGTTGATTCAGCCTTTGGAGTTCCGTCACCAAACCGCCAGGGGCTCGGTCCTCAGCGTTCTGCATTCATTCTTTCCTGGGACATGCTATGCTCTTTGGGACTAAACTTTCAGATCTTCCTGCGGGTCATGGTGCATTTCTTTGACTTTTGAATCTGTTTTCTGCTCCGTTTGTTAAAGGCTCTGCTACTTACACCGATGCTGTGGCTTTCCTGTCCTCCTCGTCTGCAAACCTCTCTCTGGTGATTCCACGGCTTTGTGCTTTAGCCACACTGTGAGTATCTCGCATCTTTCTTGGATGTCGTCGATCCAAGTCCCAGCCACCTCCGTTCCGCTCCTCACTCTTCCTAACCAGCAACTCGAACCGTAATGACCTCCCTCTGGTGCTCATTTATTTCCCAAGGCCTCCACTCTTCCTTTTAAAACTTACTCTATAGGCCAGATGCGGAGGCTCATGCCTGTAATCCCAACACTTTGGGAGGCCGAGGCAGGCAGATCCCTTGAGGTCAGGAGTTTGAGGCCAGTCTGGCCAACATGGTGAAATCCCGTCTCTACTAAAAATACAAAAATTAGTGGGGTGTGGTGGCGGGCGCCTGTAATCCCAACTACTTGGGAGGCTGAAGCAGGAGAATCCGTTGAACCTGGGAGGCGGAGTTTGCAGTGAGCCGAGATCACATCGTTGCACTCCAGCCTGGGCGAAAGAGCAAAACTCCATCTCAAAAAATAAACAAATAAACAAAATAAAACTAACTCTCTATTTTTACCATCTCAACTGAGAGCCCTTTTAAAGTTACTATGCCATATTTGTAATTTGCTGCCATATTTGTTATTATTTGCTGCATAATTCAACAATTTGCAGGAAATCTACTTTTGTCTCCTGAATGACGAGTTCAATTGGAAAGGTTTGTTTCCTTCCTTTCCTCCTCCTTTCGTTTTTTAAGGTTTGTTTTCGTAGCTGTTACAGAATCTCACGTTACCTCTCTCGGGTTTGGCCAATCCTGTCTAGATCTTCTGCCTATGTTGAACCGAAAGGATGCTCCTGGTTCCCTTCACCCGGCACCTGAGGGCAGAGCTGCCAAGCTCTGGCGAGCGCCTGGGGTGCCTGATGGTCTGCTCACGTCCAGTGCGGCCTTGGGCAGGGTTGGTGGGGGACGGATTTGTTAGGATGCCTGGGCTCTGTGCTCACGATCCAGGTCTTATGAAACGTCCCCACCCCAGCCTCACCGCGTCCCGTCGGGAGGAGTGAACTGTTGCCACACAGCGCTGCATCCTCTACTCAGTGTGTCCCCTTGGAAGATGGTATTTTCAACACAGTGAGCACTTCCCTCTCTGTGGGTTTCTCTCAGTCCCCTGCTCCCCCCGGCCCCCATTAGCAATGGGAACTATGGAGCCTATAACCCTCTCTCTCACCTCTTCCAGACAAGATAAGACCTTTCACCCAAAGCTTGAAAGATATTCGTTTTTACCATCTAATAATGTTGGCGAGGCAGAAAATAAAATGACAAGACAAAGTGAGAATAGTGTTTAAAAACGTCGGAAATTAAACTCAAGTACACACCTGTGGAAAAACAAAGTGCACTGTTTGGACACGAGGGTTTCGTTCTCTCAATATCCAAATAACTTTTGAAGCAGTAATAGAAGTCAAAAAAGTATATAATTTATATTGGAGTAAAAGAATCAGCCTCAGTAATAGTTAATTGAAGAGATTAACAACAGGGTGATAAATGAGATTCTCCATCCACCCATGAAATTCCTGAAGATTTTTAACATGAACGATACTCACCATGTGAGGCTGTGTATGCAGCAGCCAGGAGTCCTGAGCGCCCCACGACCTGAGGCTGGTGGAGGAGAGGCTGAATGCCGTGCACCCACATGTTAAGACAGAACCAGGACACAACATTTGTTCCTCAATTTGCCTCTTTAATTATATGGATGAGCACATATACACCATGGAATACTATGCAGCCATAAAAAAGGATGAGTTCGTGTCCTTTGTAGGGACATGGATGCAACTGGAAACCATCATTCTCGGCAAACTATCGCAAGAACAGAAAACCAAACACCGCATGTTCTCACTCACAGGTGGGAACTGAACAATGAGACCACTTGGACTCGGGAAGGGGAACATCACACACCAGGGCCTATCATGGGGAGGGGGGAGGGGGAAGGGATTGCATTGGGAGTTATTCCTGAGGTAAATGACGAGTTGATGGGTGCTGACGAGTTGATGGGTGCAGCACACCAACATGGCACAAGTATACATATGTAACAAACCTGCACGTTATGCACATGTACCCTAGAACTTAAAGTATAATAAAAATAAATAAATAAATAAATAAATAAATAAATAAATAAATTATATGGATGAAAGCTTAGTTTTTAAAAAATTCTCTTTACACAGAGGTCACAGTCTCAAAGAAAAACGTGGTGCCATTGGTGGGAAGAAAACAACCAAAATGAGCTTCGTAGAACACCTGTTCTCTGCCGGTCACGTGAGGAAAACAGAAGGCAGGTGATCAGGTTCAGTACAAGGTCCAGTTCCAAGGAGGAAGTGGCTACATTTAGAAAGGTAAGCAGGTGGGTGTTGGATCAGGCCAATGAGAACCGGAAGTCCAGCAAACAGATAATCACATACCCAGGAAGTGCTGGCAATGATGGAGTGACCGAGGTAGTCTGGTGTTTCAAGGCCCCGTGACATTGCAGATAAGTCCAAGTTCCTCCACATCTCCAGGTCCGGCTCCTGCATGCACTAGGGGCTTCTTAGGGCCTGATGTGCCACACAGCTATGAGGTAGGTCTCAGAGTGACCCTACCCAGGGATATAAGGGGCCCAGGCTCAGGAAGCTCCACACCTGCACCTCCCTCTCACCTGTTCCTCTACCTGCTCAATCCACCAGAACCATGGGCTGCTGTGGCTGCTCTGGAGGCTGTGGCTCCGGCTGTGGGGGCTGTGGCTCCAGCCGCTGTGTGCCCGTCTGCTGCTGCAAACCCGTGTGCTGCTGTGTGCCAGCCTGTTCCTGCTCCAGCTGTGGCTCCTGTGGGGGCTCCAAGGGAGGCTGTGGTTCTTGTGGCTGCTCCCAGTCCAGCTGCTGCAAGCCCTGCTGCTCCCAGTCCAGCTGCTGTGTCCCCGTGTGCTGCCAGTGTAAGATCTGAGGCTCTGGCTGCAGACCGTAGGTGGCCCGACTGGCGAAGCGTCCAGCTGCCCAGCTTCCTCGCTCTGGGTTCTCTGGTGCTCCACTGTCTCCGCTGTGTCCTCACTGGCTTCATCCACTCCACACCAGCGCTCCCGAAACTGACTGGGGACCCTGTCTGGCTCACTGCCTGTTACTTCTCCTGAACTTCCTCTCCCTGTTCCGCACTCATTTAAGATCCAAAGCGGCCCACTGAGGCCCCAGAGGCAGCTCAGACCCCTTAGACCCTGACAGCTGCCCCTTTTTTCAGGAGTGTGATCCACCCTTAATCTCTCTGGCTATCTGTATGTCAAGACTGAATCCTGACCCTCTAAATAAACAAAGTCTCGAGGCGCAAAGCTCAGTCTCTTGTGGCTCTCTCCTTCCCACCTCTCTCTAATTCCCAGAAGCACCGTCTTCCTGCCCGCCCCCGGGACTGTTCCCATTTCTCTCCCCTCAGCCTCTTTCATGCCATGGTCCATGTCTTCATGCACAGAACTAACGTCTACAGCTTTCTGCTCTGGGCCCCTTGTTGTGTTGGGCTCTGGAGATGACAGAGCAGAGTAAACCCAAGCTCACAATCTGGTACGTGGGGAGAGGCGGGGAGACGGACAGGTGGTGAGGGCGGTGGTGTCAGCCGCAGAGGCACCGCCGTCCTGTGGGAGGGAGGGAAGATCAGGGCCAGGCCACTCCAGCGGAAGGATGAGGAAGGGTCTGTATGCTGAGCTGTGTGGCACATCAGGCCCTAAGAAGCCCCTAGTGCATGCAGGAGCCAGACCTGGAGACGTGGAGGAACTTGGGCTTATCTGCAATGTCATGGGGCCTTGAAAAACTGGACATGGGAAGACAATGACTGCACACGATGCTTAGCTGCTGGACACAAGCTCGAAGGCAGCCTGGAGTTGAATAGATCCCCCCCCGAAAAATTCCATTTGAGGGAGCCCAAATGCTCAGTGCCTTCTAAGGCAACCTTGTCTGGAGACAAGCTTTCTTTCAGCTTTTACTTGGGGTTCAGGGCTGCATGTGCAGGCTTGCCATATAGATGAATTGCACGTCATGGGGTTTGGTGTGTAGATTATTTCATCAACCAGGTAAGAAGCATAGTATCCAATAGGTAGCTTTTCGATCCTCTCCCTCCTCCTGCCCCCACCCCACCCCACCCCCGCCGCCAAGTGCACCACAGTGCTGTCCTTCCCTTGTGTTCCTATGTACTCCGTGTTCAGGTCTGACTTATAAGTGGGGACATGCGACATTTGGCTTTCTGTTCCTGCATTAGTTTGCTAAGGATAATGACCGGCAGCTCCATCCATGTCCCTACAAAGGACATGACCTCATTCTTTTTGATGGCTGCATAGTATTCCATGGTGTATATGTACCACATTTTCTTTATCCAGTCTGTCATTGATGGACATTAGGACGTTACGTGAAGATGAAGGCAGAGGTTGGGGTGATGCTTCTGTAAGTCACAGAGGACCAAGGGTTGCCAGCAAGACCCAGAAGCTGGAAGAGACCAGAGCAGAGGCTCCGTCACAGCCCCAGAAGGAACCAGCCCTGGCCACCCCTGCATCTCGGACTTCTGTCCCCCAGGATTGGGAGAGGGACGTTCTTGTCATTTGTGGTCCTTTGTTAGGGCTGCCCCAGGAAGCAAGTACAAGCAGTGGTTCAGTCAGAGCAGGAAAAGCAGCCATTCGGGGTATTTTCAGTCAGGCGGATCCAGAGTGGAAATCAGAAGCTTATGTTCTCGAGGGCAGCTCTGGGGGCTGGACCTCCTGGAAGGACTCCAGCCATCCACAGCGCTGGCCCCGGGAGACCCCAGGCTTCCAAGCTGTACTGGAACCCTGAGCTCCAGCGCACCTGCCATGTGGTCCAGGGACAGGGAGCCACCTCAGGGCATCCACAGGCTGGTGACAGCACTGGGGTGTGTGTCTACCCAGGCCTTTTGCCGGGGAGGCAGGTGACCAGCTGCAGCTGAAGCTGCAGGCGCCGAGCTCACCCTCGTGCACAGCAACACGTGAGCCCCGGCGCGGGCCTCTGCCTGCCTTCCTTTCCAGACCTGGGGAAAGGCATTCGATTGGCAGGACCTCATTCTTACCCTAGACTTGGAATGGTCATTTTTATCTTCTAGCTCCTGCAGTGTAGACAGAACCGGAGGAGGGGGTGGACACTCTGTGGGTGGGGCTTGCCTACTTCCTGCCTTTTCCCCCCTTCGGTCACCCCCCTACCAAGGCTTCTGTAGCCCTGTTTCGGAAGCCCTGGTACTGTACCCAGAAAGGGTGTCCAGGATCTTGGCGTCTCGAACAAAGAATTGGACAAAACGCACGAACAAAGTGAGGAGAGCAAAAGCAGGGATTTATTGAGAATTAAAGTGCACTCCACGGCGTGGGAGCGGCTGAGCATAGGTGCTCAAGGATCCCGTCATAGAGTTTTTGTGAGTTCAGATACCCTCTACTGGGGGTCCACCCTATGTAAATGAAGAGAATGAGTTGTAAAGTCGTTTGCTGGGTTTGTGCCCGTGGAGAGGACATGTCCTGTCATAGCTGAAGTGTGAATCCGCCTTATGTTCCCTGCCTCCAGACCGTATTTTCCTGCCCCAGCCCCAGGGTCTGCTTCACAGGCACACAGCTCCCGCAGACACACAGGCTCTCACACTTGGAAGGCTTCGTGCCTTGCTGTCACTGTCTTGAAATCCTCGGCCGGGCGCGGTGGCTCACGCCTGTAATCCCAGCACTTTGGGAGGCCGAGACAGGCGAATTGATTGAGCTCAGGAGTTTGAAACAAGCCTGGGAAACATGGCGAAACCCTGTCTCTACTAAAATACAAAAAAATATATATATATATTAGCCAGGTGAGGTGGCGTGCACCTGTAGTCCCAGCTACTCGGGAGGCTGAGGCAGGAGAATGGCGTGAACCTGGGAGGCGGAGCTTGCAGTAAGCCGAGATCCCACCTCTCTCCCTCCCCCAGGGTCCAGCTCCTTGGACCCCTCCCGTGTCCTCACCTGAGCTCACCACACTCTCACCCCCGACTCTGGGCTTGGCAAATCAGACCCAGCATCGGATTTGCACAATGATGCATCGTGGCAATGAAGGGTTGACATCAAGAATGCAAATGTACCTGATATAGTAAATAATACCAGACATAAATGAGGCTGCATGTGGTGGCTCACACTTGTAATCCCAGCACTTTGGGAGGCTGAGGCAGGTGGATCACCTGAAGTCAGGGGTTCAAGACCAGCCTGGCCAACATGGCAAAACCCCGTCTCTACTAAAAATACATGGTGGCGGGCACCTGTAATCCCAGCTATTCGGCAGGCTGAGGCAGGAGAATCGCTTGAACCCGGGAGGCAGAAGTTGCAATGAGCTCAGATCACGCCACTGCACTCTAGCTTGGGCATCTCAAGAAAAACAACGACAATGAAAAAACCAAACCAACAAATAAAAGACTCACTGTAGTAATGATAGATATGGGGAAAACATCATCTGTTTTCTCCATGTTGCTGAAAAGGTATTAATAAACCGTCAGCGCCTGATACAGTAACAATAGAACAGCAACAGACGGAGAAGTCCTTCATACGGGATAAACACAGGCACACCCATAGTTAGGTTTTCCTGCAAACGTGCACGTTCATATCTAAAGCAAAACCGTATCTCTACTCAGCACCATGCCAGGAGCGGAAGGCGCCTGCTCTCTAAGACAATGGTTTTACAGTAATGATTGCAGCCTCCACCCGGAGCGCTTCAGGGGCCTGAGCTAGGGGCTGTGCTGAGGAGGGGGCTCCGGTCACCTGCGGCGTCTCCCTCACTCCTCCAAACCCCCCAGTCTCCTCCAGCTAGGCCTCCCCCTCGGACCCCAAGCCTTGCTTGAACCAAAAGGTTCGACCTCTGCCCCTTCCTAAGGCTCATTCCTGAGCTGGGAAGAGAGAGATCAGGAAATTCCTTGCAGAAAAGGAAAAATCAGTCATTACCTTGTGTGTTGTGTGTGTGAGGCTCTCCCAGACCGTGGAGGCAGGACCTTTCGTTCCCTCGATTTGAAAGGCATTAAACGCAGATTCTCTGGGTGTCCAAACTTTTTTACACATGGAAGAATGCATAAGCGTGTAAAGTGTAGCTTGCACCCCAATACACTTTTGGCTTCTTGGGTTTGGGCCATCTCGATCAGAGCTTGCACACTGCTCCTCATTTCCTTCTTTCTCCTAAGCTGGGGGGCACTAGGCTTCAACCGTGGTTACTGTCCCAGTGTGAACCCCACACGCCTGCACAGCTGCAACCATTTTCTTTGTCCTTAAACACAAACGTTTATGTTCACCAGTGCCCGTGTAAACTAGCAGCTCCGTCTTTCCGTCTCCTTGTTTGCGTTCCTTTGCTGGACCTGTCACCTCACAGACGCCCTTCACTGTACCCATCCCTCCCCAGAAGGTTGGAGCCCTGAGAACAGGTGTCCCTGGTTGTGGTCATTGTTCTACCCTCTGGTTCAATGACAGTGCCGGGCACACAGTGCACACACAGTAAATATTTGCCAAATGCGTGCGGGCTCCAAGCGAGCCTGAGCAGCTCTGGGCAGAGGGGCTGAGAGTCTAAGGGTTCCCTCCTGGGTTTCAGGGACGAGCCAGGTCTGGGAAGGCAGGAAGCCGGCTTGACTCAGCAGGGCTGCCAGGGGACTCTGTGGTAAGATGGCGGGAGAGCCACAGGCCTGAGGTGGCAGCTTCTGGAGCCCAAAGTTGGCCCAAGGCTCCTGCTGCCTGGCAAACTCCAACCGCAGATGCAAGCGACAGCCCTGGCATCCCAGTCTCCAAAGATTGAGTGGCTGTCACTGGCTTTAGGATAAAAATCAAGCGTGACCCTTAAAAACGCCCCAATATGGTGGAAATATGTGAACTGGACGTGATGCACGTTGTGTTTTACATTTTGCTTTATAACCCGCAGCAGAGCAAGTGCAAAGGGCTGGAGGCTCAAGCAGGCTTTGGCTTGGTGTGTTTGGAACTTGGGGAGCAGAGGAGGGCTGCAGGGGGAAGAGGGCATGGGGAGAAACGTCTTCAAGGGAAGGTCTTCCCATGCTGTGTGCAGCCCTTAGTCCTGTGCCTGGGGCAGGCGGCTTTCATCTCTCCCGGAGCCCCCCCACCACCGGCCCTGGCTCCCCATGCAGTGCCCAGTGCCACCCTGGCATCCCGCTGGGCTCTCCCACCGGCCCGGGTCACTTCCATCTTCCCACAGGAGTGGGAGTCTCGCGGAAGGGGTTTCGTGGATCTTCGCCCACTGTTGTCCCTCTCGCTGGACCTGCAGCTTGGCCCCCACGCGTCTTCTCAGCCAGAGCTATTTCTTAGTTCCTCAGCCCTCTGCTTGTGGTAAATGTTTCTCTTTCCTGAAACTTTTCTTTAAAGGATTTGATTGAGACCTGTAGCCACTTCATTTTCCCGGGGAGTTGGTCACACGTGGCAGAGCCCCAGACACGTGGAAAGTGGCTGTAGTAACTCCTGTGGGTACCCGGGGAAGCGGGGAAGACCCTCCATGCTCAGGGCCATCCCTGGCCACTCCCGAGCACCCTCAGGCTTCACCTGCCCCTTGACCCTGGCCTCTCTGTCCAGCCAGAGCCCCAGGAGCTGCCTGTGGTTGAAAGGTTGGGCTACACCTCAGGGCATGTGGCCACACACACCATGGGCACCCTGGGGTCACAGGAGGAGCATCAGGAAGACCCTCTGTAGGACTGGGCTGTGGCTGGGTGGTTGGGGGTCTCCCCAGGTTGGAGGCTGCCGGAAAGCTGGAGCCCCCATGACCAGCTGGCGAAAGTCTGACCCCAGGCAAGGCCCAGCTCCTGTTAGCAGAGAAAAGGGGAGGTTTGGCATTTCATGGCGGGCACTGGGATCCTGATTTGTCGGTGTTTAGACAAAATTATGAAAGGGCCATTCTGTCTCATCTCATCCCGGCCTTATAGTGACTTGTCTGAAGTTGTTTTCAGCTGGAATGCAGGCAAACAGACCACCCTCAGACCACTTCCACCCGACACCACCTCCAACCCTAGACCACCTCCAACCCTAGACCACTTCCAACCCCAGACCACTCCACCCCGTACAACCTCCAACCCCAGACCATCTCCAACCCCAGACCATCACACCCCAAACCACCTCCACCTTGGCTCATGTCCACCCATAGACCTCGGCCACCCACAGACCTCCTCCACCCACAGACCTCCTCCACTCGAGACCACCCCACCCCATACCACCTCCAACTCCAGACCACCTCCACCCCCAGAACACCTCCACCTTGGCCCACCTCCACCCACAGACCTCCTCCACCCCCAGACCAACTCTACCCCGAGACCACCTCCACTCCCAGACCATCCCACCCCAGACAACCTCCATCCCACCCCAGACCACTCTACCCAAAACCACTTCCACCCGAGACCACCTCCACCCTCAGACCACCTCCACCCCAGACCATCTCCACCCCAGACCACCTCCACCCCAGACCACCTCCACCCTCAGACCACCTCCACCCTCAGACCACCTCCACCCCAGACCACCTCCACCCTCAGACCACCTCCACCCCAGACCACCTCCACCCCAGACCACCTCCACCCTCAGACCACCTCCACCCTCAGACCACCTCCACCCCAGACCACCTCCACCCCAGACCACCTCCACCCCAGACCACCTCCACCCCAGACCACCTCCACCCCCAGACCACCTCCACCCCAGACCACCTCCACCCCAGACCTCCTTCACCCCTAGACCATCTACCCCTAGACCACCCCACCCCCAGACCACCCCCACCCCCAGACCACCTCGACCCCCAGACCACCTCCACCCCCAGACCACCTCCACCCCCAGACCACCTCCACCCCCAGACCACCTCCACCCCAGACCACCCTTACCTGACGGAGGTTTTGGGGCTCTGGAAAGCTCCCTTCAAAGTTCTCTCCAGTGTGGGCTCCCTGGCCCGCCCCTGTCCCCTGGTGTTTACCCACCAAGACCGGGGACCTGGCCTCCCCTCCACAGCTGGGGAGGGGTCTTCCTTAGGGCGATGGCAGGAGGCCCGGGGGCTGTCCTGGCTCTTCCCTGGTTGTTTCTGATGGATCAGAGAATTCTCTCCTGCTTCTTCCCCGACATGAAGCAACAGGCTCACATCCAGCAGCTGAGAGGCACGGCGGGGTGGGGGGTGGACCGCGATCCTGGGCACAGGCCTCAGAGGCAGAGGCAGAGGCAGAATCTGTCACTGCGGCTGTGCCCACGTCCACCCTGACCCTGGGCGTGAACTGGCAGCAACTCGCTCTCTGGAGGGTGGGGACCGCAGTGGGTCCTGCTCCCTCCTTCCCTCCCTCCCTCCCAGGGGAGCCAAGGGAGCACCCTGGACCCCTGAGCTGGGAGTCCGCAGCGCCGTGACCCCATCTGCCCCACTTACCACTGGCTGCCCCAGGCCCCTCCTGGGGTCCTCCGCGTGTGTTTCTGGGGGCACCACATCACTGGAGGCCAGGACGGGCTGGGGAGGCACCAGTAGCCCCAGCACCCTTGCTCCAGGCAGGGCAAGCGCTGAGACTCCAGGGGCTGCACCACCTCCCTGTGGCCGGGCCCCTCCCCTCTTTCTCCAGGTCCCTCCAAAAGTGCTGGGGATGGGCAAGGGGGAACTGACACGACCCCTGGCTCTCCCTTCAGTGGCTGAGGACCCCCAGTGCCCACAGGCTCAGAGAGGGAGGTCTGGTGGGTGCTGCGGGGTAGCCCCAAACTGGCACCCGGGAGAGGAGCCCCTTCTGCATTGCGACCCTCCCACCCACAGCACAGAGAGACCTGCCCCAGCGCTGGACATGGGGGTGGTCAGTGTGTCTGGCCACAGGCCCAGCGCACCGCACTGGTGGCTGCTCCTCTATCCTGTTTTCCTGCCCATGTGACCTGGAGCCGCTGTGCCAGGCCTCCCACCACCAGGTTAGGGAAACAGCAGCAGGAAGAACCCCCTGGACTCCTGACCAGCAGAGGGGGCTCCTGAGGGTCAGAGAACTGCCAGGGCTGCGGGCTCTCCCAGTTGGGGGGTACCCTAGCCCACCGTTCAGCTCCTGTCTCTCGGCACCCCCAACCACCTCCACACTGTTACCGGCAGGGGCCCGATGCTCAGGTGGGAGGCTCACCGCAGAGGCTGCAGTCTCTGGCAAGACGGGGTGGGGTGCATGTGGGCGGCAAGCCCCCTGGGTGCCGACGCGAGAGACCGAGGGCACGAGCTGTTCCCGTATAATAAAGAAAATATATAAAATAAGAATATACTAGATATAGATCATAGATATGATTATATATGAACACTATTACTCATTAGTTTGTAGCAGTTACTCTTTATTCCAATGTTATAATAATCCTCGCTCTATAATCATAACCTAGGAAAAACCAGGCTGTACAGAGAGGAGCTGAAGGGACACGCTGAGAAGTGACCGGAAGACAAGACTGTGAGCCCCCGTCACGCCCGGGCAGGGCCACTAGAGGGCTCCTTGGTCTAGCAGTAATGCCAGCGCCTGGGAAGACGCCCGTTGCCTAGCGGACCTTGGTCTAGCGGTAGCCTCAGTGCCTAGTAAAGGCGCCCATTACTCAGCAGACCGGGAAGGGGGGGGGGTCTCCCTTTCCCCAGGGGAGTTTAGAGAAGACCCTGCTCCACCACCTCTTATGGAGGGCCTGACATCAGTCAGGTGCACCCGCAGTTATCCGGAGGCCTGACTGTCTCCCTGCGATGCTGTGCTTCGGCGGTCACGCTCCTGGTCCGCTTTTATGTTCCATCCTGTACACCTGGCTCCACCTTTTAGATAACAGTAGCAAACTTAGTGAAAGTACTGAAAGTTTCTGATATGCAGAAATAATGGCGTAAGGTGTCTCCTCTCTCTCTCTCTCCCCGCCTCGGCTGCCAAACAGGGAAAGGTCCCCTGTCCAGTGGACACCTGACCCACGTGACCTTACCTATCACTGGAGATGGCTCACACTCCTTACCCTGCCCCTTTGTCTTGTATCCAATAAATATCAGCACAGCCTGGCATTCGGGGCCACTACCGGTCTCCGCCTCTTGGTGGTAGTGGTCCCCCGGGTCCAGCTGCCTTTTCTTCTATCTCTTTGTCTTATTTCTATGATCTCTCATCTCCGCACACCGGGAGAAAAACCCACAGACCCTGTAGGGCTGGTCCCCTTCCCCAGGGTCACAGGGAACCCCAGGGCACTGCTTCGCCACACGAGCCTTATCCAGAGGGATGGGGGGGAGGGAAGGGGTGAGACGTGACGGAGCCGGACCCAGCTCGGGGACAGGGTGGTGAGGTCCATGGTGCCAAGGTTCTAGGGCACCCACCCTGAAGTCGAAGCTCCGCGACCTGTTCCTCATGATGTGAGTGGCCCTCAGGGGTAGCAGTGTGTGGGGTGGACCCGGGTGGAGTGAGGTGGCTGCTCCAGGGACCCCCACGGGACACCTGGCCACCTGTGTCTCCTCACATGTGTCAGCTTCAGTGCCTGGGAGGGAACAACCCTGGCTGCCACAGGGAATCCACTAGGAGGCTGTGGTGCAGAGAACATGAGGCTCCTCCCCGCTCCACCTTTCCGGCCAGCGCTTCTGCAGAGCAGCAGAGGGGCTGGAGTCTCTGGGCATGGCCTCGCAGAGTGGGCTCCACCAACATCTCCGGCTTCTGCTGGAGGCTCCCTCCCCTTGGCCCGCCACTCATCCCCTTCCCGAGTGACACAGCAGGACAGGGGGTGGTGGGCCAGAAGGGAAGGCTGCAGGCAGGACCCTCTGCGGAGCAGTCCCCGGGCTCTGAGTTACCTCCACCACCCACCCTGGCCTGGGGCCTGAGGACTGCTGGGCTTCCTCCTGCCTGGGGGTTTCCGGTGGTCAAGTCCACTGTCCCCAGCCATCCAGAAAACAGGAGCCACCTGCCCGTGGAACACAGTGGGGCTTTTCATCCGCAGAAGCCTCAACACCTGTGCTCCTGGGACTTCCGCTTTTAAGGGGAACATGTGGAACCTTGGTCCCTTCAGGAGGGGCAGTCCCCACCCACCAGTCGCCCAGGGCATCGCCCTCTGAGCCCCTCTCAGTCCCCGGGCCTGCGGTTCCTGTCTCAGGCAGTTCAGCTCCGCTGACTCCTCCGAAAAGAGCTCCCCTGACCGTGGGCTTCCATAACCAGCTGAGGTCTGCAAAGTCAGTGCGGGGACCTGGTCCAAACCCGTTATTCTAAATCTGACAAAAGAACAAGGCCGCTAGCCTGCTTTTCAGTGGTGAGGTGTGTTTCCCGGACCCATTATTGATGCTGGGGTCTAACGACATTTTCTAAACTCTTACAGCTTATATTAAAATGTCGAAACCTGAGTCCCTTGACATTGAGGAAAGTGGTCAGTTAGTCAAGCCATAGGGTTGGACAGTAGATGCTGGACCGTCATCACCAAGATTGTTCATTGATTTTGAGGCAATACTTCAGGACTGACAAATGATAGCAGCCTGAAATACTCTGTGTGTGTGTGTGTGTGTGTGTGTGTGTGTGTGTGTAATGAACATTCGATGAGCGTGTCAATGGTAACATCTCCTCCCTACAAAAGAGCATAGTTTCTATGCTCACGCCTGTAATCCCAGCACTTTGGGAGGCCAAGGCAGGCAGATCACCTGAGGTCAGGAGTTTGAGACCAGCCTGACCAACATGGTGAAACCCCATCTCTACCAAAAATACAACAATTAGCTGGGAACGGTGGCACCCTCCTGTAGTCCCAGCTACTCGGGAGGCTGAGGCCGGATAATCCCTTGAACCTGGAAGGTGGAGGTTGCAGTGAGCCAAGATCATGCCATTGTACCTCCAGGCTAGGAGACAAGAGCAAGACTAGGTCTAAAAAAAAAAGAAAATAAAAAGAAAGATCTTAATTTCATACCACTTTCTAAAAGGTGGGCGATGGATTTCAAGATGAGCTGTTCTCAGCACTCCTTCTCCTTCTGGAAACCCTGCGGTCGGCCCACCTTGGCCTCTGAGCTGCGTGGCTGCGGAAGGAGGCTGAGACACGTCCCCAGTGGATGCATTTCACACCATTTGCACTGAGTTGTAAAGGCTAAAACACTTTTCACTAAAGTGACTTTTGGAAATTTATATGACATTATATTTAAACTTTACATCTTAGAGGTATTGGGCTTAAGTAGAAATATTTACAATCTGGCTCATCCTGAGAACCACCCTTTCCATAGCAACTCTTTTTAGATTTGACCACCTTTCCAGAGAGGGGCTCACCTGCAAGTTGTGGAAAGTTCTTTGTATTTTTTTTTTTTTTTTTCAAGACAGTCTCGCTCTGTCACCAAGGCTGGAGTGCGGTGGCGCAATCTCAGCTCACTGCAAGCTCCGCCTCCCGGGTTCAAGCTATTCTCCTGCCTCAGCCACCCGAGTAGGTGGGACTACAGGCACCCGCTACCACGCCTGGCTAATTTTTGTATTTTCAGTAGAGACGGGGTTTCACCATGTTGGTCAGGATGGTCTCAATCTCCTGACCTCATGATCCTCCCACCTTGGCTTCCCAAAGTGCTGGGATTACAGACATGAACCACTGTACCTGGCCAGTTCTTTGCAATTTCTAAGACGCGGCGTGGACTTGTGCTGAGACCTGCCACGGATGGAAGCCCTCTTGGTGTACGAAGAAAATTGACGGCCGTGGTAGAAGGTGCTGTTTCTTGCCAGGAGGGAGTAACATGGAGTCATAGGATTATAACAGTCTTTCTGATGATCTTCTACCAAGTCTCACTCCTAGTGAGAACCATTTCTCATGCCTAAAAGCAAGTTTTACTGCTTCTATGGTGAAAATAGGCTATTTTAATAATGTTTTCTCTTGGGACAATGATGCTTTGTAAATGGAAATAACACAGATTCTGTACTTTTCCCCATCTTGTTTTTCTTTCTTTTCTTTTTCTTTTTTTGTTTTCGAGGCAGTGAGGCAGACTTTATTCATGGGAACTACAGCAGTGAGGTTTTGCAGCAGGGGAAAGAGGTTGCAGCCTCTGAGTTTGCTTCATGCCTTTGACACACAGTAACTTTGAATTCTTGCACTTATAATTTTTTGAATTATGAAACTAATACATGTTAGTAGCTAAACAAGAAAGGAAAGCACGAAGGAAAATAGCAAAGGATCCCGGTGTCGCACACACACAAAGCAGCGGCATCCGCCCAAGGTCTTCTGTGTCTCACAAAGGTGGCTACCGACCCTCGCATGGAGATGCTGCCTGGAGGGTGTCACTGGCCTTGGCTGTCTGCAGGGCCTCTCCGCAGACCTGGATGGATTTCAGTGGGAGACTAGAGCATCACTTCAGATATTTGAATGTAAAAGCATCCCGAATGATTACCTTTTAGCTTGAGATTTTGGCTACCTTTCAAAAAGACATAGTTTGACCCTTCCAGTCCTAAGTAACGCAGGAATGGCAAACGCTCCTGAAGGCAGGGAGGCGGCCCGGCCCGCACTGAGCTTCTCACCCGCCAGAGGGCGCAGCCACCCGGCCTTCCTGAGGCAGGACAGTGGCCTTTCCAAGACCTGCGGAGTCCCCGTGAGGGACGGTGCCCTCGCTGGCTGGGGACTGAGCTGCTTCTGCTTTTCCAACCGCCCCAGGGAGCCTCCGGAGCCTGGCATCTCGGGCGGATGAGAAGCTGAGCGTGGTCAGATGGCCTGCAGGATCCCACGGCGGGCCAAGCCCTGGCTGGGGACAGTTTTTTTGGGGGAAGCAGCAGCTGCCTCAGTTTACCGCGGCAGCCGGAGGAGGACCTGGGCAGTGGCCAGTGTGGCTGTTTGCATGGCGGGGAGAAAGAGGTGGTCCCTCCTGCCTGCTGCTGACGCCCATGGCCTCCTGTCCCCAGGAAAGGGGTCTGCGCCCCTCTCCAGCCGGAACAGTGAAGGAATAGGCCACCCTCTCAAAGGCCCTTCTGCTGCTCACCGCGGGGCGAGTGATGACATGGAGCAGGATCCGGGTCGGAGGACTCCTTCCACGTTCGGGGTCCCCGTGGTAACTGAAGAATTATCCATCCAGAGAGGCAGAGGAGGGCACGGGGCAGGGATGCATTTTATTATTGATAACTGCCATTTTACATGTTAAACTATCAGCAGGGCCCTAGGAGATGACATAAAGAGGAAGAATAACCCGCGTGGCGCTCTCGGCACAAAGCGCCCGGGTTCAGGGATGCATGTGCGTCCTGCTGTCTGCTCATTCGAAGAGCAAAGGAAGCAGGGATGGTTTAGGGCCTCTGAGGTGACCCGGAATCAGGAGGAACGGCGCCGCGAGAAAGACGTTTCTCATTTTGTGAGCAGGGAGCCCACTGTCCAGGAAGCGCATCTGAGCCACAAAGCTAATCACAGATCACCGAGCCAGCGCCGGCTCCCGATTTGTCTGCGTGGCTCCAGGTGGCAGGTGCTCTGCAGCACTCGTAAAGGGTGTGGATGGCAAGGCGTGCAGGCACTGGCCAAACAAGGGCTTCCCTGGATCCTGGAGTGGCTCCTTCCAGCCACGGCCAAGGCTGCTGGAGGGAAGCCCAGGCCGAGGGCACGTCTTGTGTGCTGTCACTCACAGGCACACACCTGTATTTGCCATGTTATATACACCCATATAATCATCTTTACGATCTTGTTAAAATTAATATACAAATTGAGGGTCGGGGGCAGTGGCTCATGTCTATAATCCCAGCAGTTTGGGAGGCCGAGGCTGGAGGATCACTTGAGGTCAAGAGTTCAAGACCAGCCTGGCCAACATGGTGAAACCCTGTCTCTACTAAAAACACAAAAATTAGTCAGGTGCAGTGGCACATGCCTATAATTCCAGCTTCTTGGGAGGCTGAGGCAGGAGAATCATTTGAACCCGGGAGGTGGAGGTTGCAGTGAGCCAAGAATGCACCACTGCACTCCAGCCTGGGTGACAGATCAAGACTCCATCTCAAAAAAAATTAATATATAAATTAATATGAGTAACATATAAATATACATTAATACAAATATACAAAAGAATACATATAGTATATAATAATATATGCAAAATATAGGACATACAAATAATATAAATAAAAAGATTATGAATATGCATTAAATATTAAATAGTATTAATATAAATATACTTAATATTTATTATATATATCTGTATGTACCTATACAGATACAGATGGATATCTATCTCTATAGCTAGATATTTCTATCTCTATACACACTCATCTATATCCACATGCATGTATATGTAAAAAGAGAGAGAGAGACAGAGACAGAGAGACGTTTATTTCAAAGGATTATCCTGTGCTATTGTAGAGGCTGGCAACTCCAAAATTCACAGGGCAGGCAGCTCATTCCCACAGGAACTGCTGTTGCAGTCTTGAGCCTGAAGGGAGAATTCCTTCCTTCTTTTGGGAACTCAGTTTTTTCTTTTAAGACCTTCACCTGATTGGATGAGGCCCACCTGCCTTCATCTGATTGGATGAGGCCCACCTGCCTTCATCTGATTAGATGAGGCCCACCTGCCTTCATCTGACTGGACGAGGCCCAGCCACATTGTCGGAGGGACATCTGTTTCACTCAAAGCCTACTGATCTAAAATGACTGATTAAATGGCCTTCACAGCAACATTCAAACTGGTGTTCGCCCAAACAGCCTGGCACTGTGGCCCAACCTAGGTGACATGAAGCTAATGACCTCTGTGTGCCTCAGGGCGCTGTTGTGCTCCATCCCACTTCTGTGTCAGAGAGCTGTCTGAACTGCTCCAGCAACTCTGACACATGGGGACGTCCTGTCCTGAAGGGGTATGGGCTTTCTAGGACTGGTTTGGCAATCTCTCCGTGAACGGTCCTGCTGTCTCGAGCGTGAGAGGTTGGAGCGTAAAGAGCAGATGTCTGCGGTGTCCCTGGTGCTTCCTGAGAGGAGCACCACACTCAAGCTCACCCCCCCACGGCGGATGTGCTGGACCGGGCTCCTGGGGTGCCCGGGGCCCTCTTCTCTCTCTTTCTTTTGCGGTTTCATCATGTTTCCCACCCTGGTCTCAAATCCTGGGCTCAAGCGATCCTCCCACCTAGGCCTCCCAGAGTCCTGGGATTACAGGCGTGAGCCACCCCACCCAGCCAGAATCGAGGAATATCTTACTGGACACTAGAGAAAAGACTGACCTTGTCACTAAATGGCAAAGATCTTGGCTGAATTATGTCCATGTTCAAGCGCCCTGTGGAAGGAGTTTAGGAGCCAGAAGCTGGGACGATGCTGAATGCTGCATGGATCCTCTTTCAGAGGGGCCTTAATCCCATTCGCGCGAGAGGAGGCCTTCCTCACCGCCTACTCCCCTCCCAAAAGCCTGGCCTGTTACATTTCATTGCATGAATTTTGGATGGGAGGCATTCACACCAAAGCGTCATCCTCCTGAGCACCTCTCTGAAGCCACCTTAGGGCCTACACTCCCCCGGGCGTGGGATATCACACCGTGTTCCCTGGAGCTGACCCCGATGAATGTGGGCTCACAGGCATTGCCACTGCCTACCCCCGGAGGCATCAGACGCTGCTTGTCTTGTCTCTGCTGTCTTTGAAAGGTGCGCGTGGAGTCGCAGGCCTGAACTGCATGAGAGCGAGACGGAAACCCAGCCAGGCACGAACTAACGGATGCCCAGGCCGGCGTGACCCTCCTCCTCCTCACCCTGGCAGTAGAGACCCATGTTGGCCATTGAGAAAGAACTGACCCCCAGCGAGAAGCAACAGGGAACATTCAGAATCTCCCGTCTGCCCCCATCTGGACCGTGAGATGAGGAATGGCTTTGTCGTTTTTGTTACTGTAACCGAACCTTGGAGAATCACCGCCCAAAGAGTGCATCTGTGAGCCGTTTAAAAAATTATATGCACACAGACTCTGAAGGAAAAACCAGGGACAAACCGCTCATATTCCATGAACCTTCCTTCCACATAAGCCGCCACGTGTCGCTCGGCAAAGCCCTGGGACTGGCAGTGGGGTTAGCCTTTCCCACTCAGGAACCGCGCTGGCCACTTTTCTGCCAGCGTCGGCGCCCCAGAGCTGCTTTCCATAGCGCGGCATCAGGAACGTCACTCTTCACTGTTGAATTCAACGTGGGCATCTTTAATGGCTCAGTGATTTCTTTTAAAAAAGGCAAAATTCCACACAGGGGCCTTGGTTCCAGAGCTCCCTTTCCAGGCTGCAGTTGTGCCGCGCCGGCCACCAGGTGACACTGTTGCATAGCGAAAGGAAAGCGGCCCCGCGCCAGAGACCCAGGCCGGGCTGCGCGGAAACCCTGGAGGGTCAGCCGGATGGAGGGAGCTGCAGGAGGGGCGCCGTGCTTTCTGGGGGTGCAACTTGGTTTTTCCTGGAGGGGTAAAGCTCTCCTTTGGCAGGTGCCTGGGGGTGCCCTTTAAAGCAGGGAGCCCGGGAAAGACCCAGCTCTCTTCCCGTGAGCTCATCCCTGGTATTCAGTGTGAAGGGCCGGCAGCCTGGTCTCTGAAATGGCCCTCCAAGGCCTCCTTGTCCCCTGAAGCACACGGGCAGACCGCGGGGGTCTGGGTACACCATGGCTGTCCCTTCCCTCCAATGCTGGGTGACCCACGTGGGTGGCCACTGCCTGACCTGGACCCCTGGCCGCCAGCCTGCACGCCCTGGGTGCAGAGGCAGGCGAGCCTGGCCTGGTCTGAACAGTCTTAGGAGGATTCTCTGGGCCCGTGTGCTCCCACCTACCACTGAAGGGCACAGTGGAAGCATCTGGACACGCACTGGGTGCTCTCGTGGCCTGGGACAGCCTTTCCCTGCCGGGCTCCTTGCTTTGTGTTAACCCTGAAACTCAGGAGCCTGAGCCGGGGAAACGAGGGACTCCAGACAACATCCAGCTCGGATGCCGGAATCCTCTTCTGCTCAGAGAATCCAGTCAGCTCAAGGCTTTGTGCTTTCCCATGACCAAAGAAAAGAAGTCAATGAATGAAAATCAAATAAAGGAAATGATTTTTTGCCACCACCAGGGAGCAGACTTCCTGTCCATACCCCCGTCCCTGGCTGGCACCATAGGGCCCATGTGTTCCTGTGTGTCCAGAGGCCCACGGAGCCCAGATGGGCCTGGGGATGATTTTAGCCATCATGGAGGCTGCCCATCGCATCCGGAAGCCCCTGCTTCTCTCCCAATGTGGGCCAGGCTCACCTGAATGCTGAGGGCACGGGCGAGTGGTCGTTACCTAAATGAGCCAGAGACGGCCTCTGCGCACTGGCCCCTGGGTCACTCATTTCTTCCCTGCAGGCTGAGCTCATTAGTTCAAGAACCCACTGGCACCAAACTCAGATTTTTATACGTTCAATTGTTTTTAAAAATAGCCCCAAACGAGCAGACTTTCAGCCATTTAGAGTCTGTCTGCCGCACAGATTCAGCAAAACCTCGCCTGGAAGCTGTTTGCTTTTCATCATCCCCGCGGTCTGTCTGTCTTCGTCTCCATCTCTGCCTCCGTTTCTGTCTCTGTCTCCGTCTGTCTCCACTTCTCTTCCCCCTCTCTCTTGCTCTCTCTCCCTTCTTTCTCTGTCTCTTGCTCTCTCTCTCTTCCTTCGTTCCCCCTCTCTCTCCCTTTCTCTCCCCCCACCCCTACCACCCTGTCTCTCTCATCTGTATGATGGGGAATGAAGGACTTAGCCATGGCCACCCATGTGGCGGTGGGAGCTCAGTTCCCCGAGCCTCTACTTGAGGGGACTCTGAAGGGTTTCATGTCGCGTCAGCTTGTGATATGCACAAGCCGACTGCAGCAGACACAGCTGGGCCCTGCGTGCACCCAGAGGTCACCTGTGCACACCAGCATGGAGTCCAGCCCACGGGGAAGGCCGGAGTCAGGGAAGGCAATCTGTACAAATGAAAGAGAAATAACTCAGATGACACCATGGTGTCCCCTGCAGTCTTGCGGAGGGTCCCCAGCAGCCGTTTCTGCACCGAGGCCTCCTTGGCCTCCTCCTCCCTCTTCCCTGCACTTCCCCGAATCGCACCCTCCCCGTGAGCTTTGCCCTCCAGACTTTGGCTCGGGATCTGTTTTTGAGGAAACACAAACTGAGATAACAGCCCCGAGATTCCAGGGCTCCCTGTGACCGCAGCAGGGCCTGGGTTATCCGGACGGGCGGACGCAGCTGTCCACAGATAGGCCTGAGGCTGGGCAGGGGGTAGGGGGATGTGGTCTGCGTGCACCTCTGTTCCCGTTCCTGTCCCCTTCTGCCTTGAGGAGCGCACGCCTGCTCCATGGTCACGTTCCTCCTGCGTCAGGAGCCCCCTGGAACCTGCGGCCCTTCGGGTCTGGTGCGCCCTGTGGGGCCGAGCCTCATGCCACTTGGTGTCACGTACTCAAGCATTTATTTTCCCACAGAAATTTAGGAGAAAGCAGAGATTGTTTCTAGTCAATGGAAGAAGCGTTCCTCGGTGGATGGAGAAGGCCTGGCTGTGCTCCAAGGCCCTGGGCCTTGCAAGCTCGTCTCCTGGGACTTCCTGAAGCTCCCTGTGGACCATGAGCCTGCTGGGCCACCTGGAGCACAGGGGGCCTCCGGGGGCAGCGCGGGCACCGCGGGCCGGGCCCACGAGAGAGCTTTCTTCACCTGGGCCTCCCCGAGGGCTGACAGCCCCTTGGGTCCCCAAGGAAATGCGTTCCAACCACAGAATGAGGTGCCGCTGGGGCACATCCTTCCTTGAGCAGGACAGCCAGTCATGGTGCCCTCTCTGAGTGGCGTGGGCATCTGGGTAGAGGAGTGCCAGGACATGCCTGGGCAGTACCCTTTGGGATGCCACTGGCTCTATTCCCAGCTGCCTGCTGTATCTCTTCCGAGGGTTGATGGGTGTGAGGGCTCCTGCGTGCTGGACCAGCAGGGCGCCCTGCAAGATGGTGCAGCCTCGAGGCAGCGCCAGGAGGTGACGGCTCCCCCACGCAGGCTCCCGAACATCAGGGATGTGCAGTAAAGACAACCTCATTCTAACCTTCTGTCTGTTTGGATAGAGATGAACACGGTCCAGATCTCAGCCTCCTGGCAGATGCCAGACACCGCAGTGATTTGCTCCAATAAGCTGACTGCCCCAGAGCGGTGGCTGCTGGAGTCCCGATCCAACTACACTATTGTCATTCCTACACCCAGCCGTGGGCGATCTGTGCTGTTAGACCAGGGGGCTGCAGTGGGCGGGACAGAAGCCTCTGGACCCCCAGTCCTTGGCATCGGGTGGTTTCTGGGAGTCAGGAAGAGGTGGCACTTTTCACGTGCCTGTCAGGACGGACCCCTCGCTGCTTCTCGCTGTGGGTCCGTGCAGCCAACACAGAGGTTTGCGGTCACCGAGGACATTTGTGCAGACACTTTGTCCAGTGCCCGAGGGGACAGCTGCAGGCCAGCTGTAGAATCCATGCAAGGTCTGCCCTGAGCGGTTTGCGTTGAGATCCAGGCAGTCATCTGCTCTCCACACACTTCCACTCTGACTGGGAGGGGGCTGTGGTGTCCTTCCCCGCCATGGGTCAGCGTCCCCAGGCCCTGGATGATTCAGGCACAGTTATACCAGTAAAAGACCACTGCTGTCTGGGGAAGGCCAGGAGCATGCGTGACGCCCACTCAGATGCTGCCCTGGCAGCAGTCTTGTTCAGGGTCCTGGTCTCCTGCACATTCGAGACGCCGAGCAGGGCTGGCCGCCAAGTGGGGCTGGCTGCTGTGCTCACCTGCCTTCCGCTGTTGGGGGCCGGGGGCTGCTGTGCTCACCTGCCTTCCGCTGCTGAGGGCCGGGGGACCGTGCTTCTTCGCCGTTAGTGGTGGAAGGAAAGTACATATGCTACAAAAACTAAACACATGAAGTGTTTTCCCCCCAAAGAAACAAGGGTGCTAGCAGGAAAGATGATCCGCTGCCAGAAGACCAAATAAAATAGCAAACCTTCTCTACAGGTGCCCAAGATGCCCTTGATAAAACCCAAAAGCCACTCATGGCAAAACCCAAAGCCAGAGATGGGAGGAAACTGCTCAAACGTGAGGAATCGTGTTTCTCAGGAGCCAGTGGTGAACATGACGTTAACATATGAAATGCAAACCACCGTCACTCAAATGAGAACTAACAGGGTCCCCGTTACCCCCGTAAACCACCGTCACTCAAATGAGAACTAACGGGGTCCGCATCACCCCCATCATTCATTCTGGTTCTAGCCACGGCAGGAGGACCACAGAATAACACAAGCCACGTGGGGACATTGCAGCCTGGCCGGGCGTGGTGGCTCATGCCTGGAATCTCAGCACTTTGAGAGGCCGAAGTGGGTGGATCACCTGAGGTCAAGAGTTCAAGACCTGCCTGGCCAACATGGTGAAACACTATCTCTACCAAAAATAGAAAATTATCTGGCTGTGGTGGCGGGTGCCTGTAATCCCAGCTACTTGGGAGGCTGAGGCAGGAGAATCACTTGAACCTGGGAGGAGGAGGTTGCAGTGAGATGAGATAACACCACTGCGCTCCAGCCTGGGCGACAGAGTGAGACTCCAAAAAGAAAGAGAGAGAGAAAGAAAGAAAGAAAGAAAGAAAGAAAGAAAGAAAGGAAGAAAGAAAGAGAGAGAGAGAAAGAGAGAAAGAAAGAAAGTTAGTTGCAGCCTGCCTGAGTGGGGTGTCCTGCTGGTGAGGTGTGTGCTGCTGGGGTCTGGGCTTGCTGCTGACAAATGCCTTGAGAAGGGTTTGAATAGGGCTGGGCACAGGGGCTCACACTGTAATCCCAGCACTTCGAGAGGCTGAGGCAGGCAAATCACTGGAGGTCAGGAGTTCAAGACCAGCCTGGCCAATATAGCGAAACACCCGTTTCTACTAAAGATACAAAAAAAAAAAAAAAAAAAAAATTAGCTGGGCATGGTGGCACATGCGTGTACTCCCAGCTTCTTGGGAGGCTGAGGCAGGAGAATCGCTTGAATCTGTGAGGCAGAGGTTGCAGCGAGCCGAGATTGCACCACTGCACTCCAGCCTGGGTGACAGAGCGAGGCTCCATCTTAAAACAAAACAAAACAAAACAAAACAGAAAGGTTTGAATGTTCCCCAGCCATTTGAGTGGTCTGGTCTGCCCGGGTATGAGAGATTTTCAGGGTGCAGGGCTTTCAGTGCTAAACATCATTTTAAAAAAGCAGTCTCCAGGAGTGAGTGGGTCACCCTAGCAGCTGTGACTGGTGGCGCCCTTCCCTGCCCCTCACCTTCCCTGCCCCTCACCTTCCCTGCCCCTCACCAGCCCTGAAGGAACTTCCCCTGATTTTTGTTTTTCTTTGCATTTTTATGACGGCTCCTAACTTTCTTGCATGCACGTCAGTCATCAATATTTCCTTTAAGATATAAATCTCCTGTGTGTATTATTTGCCCATATTTCTTTTCTTTTTTTGAGACGGAGTCTCACTGTGTTGCCCAGGCTAGAGTGCAGTGGTGCCATCTCGGCTCTCTGCAGCCTCCATCTCTCGGGTTCAAACAATTCTCCTGTCTCAGCCTCCAAAGTAGCTGGGATTATAGGTGCCTGCCACCACGCCTGGCTAAATTTTTGTATTTTTAGTAGAGACCAGATTTCATCATGTTGGCCAGGCTGGTCTCGAACTCCTCACCTCGTGATCCACCCGCCTCGGCCTCCTGAAGTGCTGGGATTCCAGGCATGAGTCATGGCACCCAGTCCATAGTCCTACAAGGATTTTGTCTTCATCTTTTAAGTTCAGAATGTAAACACCTGTGGCTCTTCCGTCTCGTTTTGGGCCTTACTCTGAATTGTGTCCTGTCACCACAAGGTGTATGAACAAGGATGCTGGTGCTGCCTTCAGTGTCACGGAAGCAACAGAACGATGTCAAACCCAAGACGTGAAATGCTGAGATCTCCATCAACAGGTGACCACCCAGTTCATGACAATCCAACATGATGTGGAAGCTGATGGAAAAAATGAGGTACATATATATATTGATGTTACAACCGTCCCATGTTAGAAATAAGAAAGAAATTGGCCAGGCACGGTGGCTCACGCCTGTAATCCCAGCACTTTGGGAGGCCGAGGCGGGCAGATCACGGGGTCAGGAGTTCGAGACCAGCCTGGCCAACATGGTGAAATCCCATCTCTATTAAAAACACAAAAATTAGCCAGGCGTTTGTGGCGGGCGCCTGTACTCCCAGCTACTTGGGAGGCTGAGGCAGGAGAATCGCTTGAACCCAGGAGGCAGAGGTTTCACTGAGCCAAGATCGCACCATTGCACTCCAGCCTGGGTGACAGAGCGGGACTCCGTTTCAAAAAAAAAAAAAAGAAAAAGAAAAAGAAAAAGAAAAACAAATAAGAAAGAAATCTGCATATCTATGAGCCCAAGCACAGACAGTGGGTGAAACAGACACTGAGATATGTTCACGCTGACAGCGGAAGGATCGGGACGACAAGGGGTTGGGGGAAGTTTTTCGCTTTTAATTTTTGTACCCCTCTATTGTTTACCCAGTAAGAATGGTCGGGTATCCCTTTTATAATTAAAGGAAGTAATCCATTGAAGAAGATAAAATAAAGAACATTGAAAAGGATGCGTGCCTATGGTGGGCTTTTCTTTTAGGTAAAAATGATGTCTAGAAAAATGAAAACCAAAATTTCTAACCATACATTTTTTAAAGAAAGAAGTTGGTAAAGATAAAAACATAAATTAGGCCGGGCGCGGTGGCTCACGCCTGTAATCCCAGCACTTTGGGAGGCCGAGGCAGGCGGATCACAAGGTCGGGAGATTGAGACCATCCTGGCTAACACCGTGAAACCCCGTCTCTACTAAAAATACAAAAAATTAGCCGGGCGAGGTGGCGGCGCCTATAATCCCAGCGACTCGGGAGGCTGAGGCAGGAGGATGGTGTGAACCCGGGAGGCAGAGGTTGCAGTGAGCTGAGATCGTGCCACTGCACTCCAGCCTGGGTGACAGAGGGAGACTCCGTCTCAAAACACCACCACCACCACCAACAACAACACACCAAAAACATAAGTTAAAGAAATAGAAAAGAAAGAAGAGCTGAACACTTCACAAATGGAGAGCGGGTGTCTGGTGTTTGATGCGTTCCAGGCGAGTGTAGTCAGGAAAAGGAAGCGGCGTTGTCTGTGGGGTGGGGGCCTGTGGTGTGGCTGCAGCAGCCCCTTCCCTTCAGATGAAGACATTGTTCACGGGTGGACTGGCAGCCAGGACCAAAACAACACCCACAAAACCTGGCAGTCCCACGTAACGTTCTCGTGGCACGGCGGCTGAAGGATGGAATAACCAGAAGCAATTAGACAAAGTAGGTTCAGATCCACAGGCAAGGAATTAACTAACTTTGTTTAATGATGAAATGTGGAGAGACTGGAAGGACACTTTCGCTCTATCTGGAAGCCGTGAGGCCGAGGGGGCCGTCCCCTTCCTGGGTCCCACAGGGAACCCATCTTCTACCAACCGATCCCAGGTTCGACAGGGTCTCTGGCTTTTTTAAAAATTTATTTATTTTTTTATTTTATTTTTTGAGACTGAGTCTCGCTCTGTCGCCCAGGCTGGAGTGCAGTGGCCAGATCTCAGCTCACTGCAAGCTCCGCCTCCCGGGTTTACGTCATTCTCCTGCCTCAGCCTCCTGACTAGCTGGGACTACAGGCGCCCGCCACCTCGCCTGGCTAGTTTTTTTTTTTTTTTTGTATTTTTTAGTAGAGATGGGGTTTCACCGTGTTAGCCAGGATGGTCTCGATCTCCTGATCTCGTGATCCACCCGTCTCGGCCTCCCAAAGTGCTGGGATTACAGGCTTGAGCCACCGCGCCCGGCCTTCTGGCTTTTGTTTGGAGCGCAGCAGGAGGCCCCTGAGGTGCCCATGACGGGGAGAGATGGGAGGCGGCCCGTGTTCTCAGTGACCACTGTCTCTGCTCTGTGATGAGGGGTTGTCTTGGGGAGGAAAGAACACAGGCGACCGGCCAAGCTGCAGAAACACAGCTTAGAACAGGTCACAATCATGGTAGCAAACGCCGGGGTGGGGAAGTCGGCCCCGACTGAGAGGCCGGGATGGATCCGAGGTACGTCTCCGAGGGGAAAGGAACAGGGCCCGTCACGGGCAGGAGGTGCTGCTGAGGAAAAGCAAGTCTCTGATGTGACTCCTGGCTTCTCACAATGGGGCAACGATCAGAAGGGGAAAGGCGGTGGGTCGAAGCAGAAGTTGCATTAGACACGTGCCAAGATCAGACGCCCGTGACACGGCCAGGAGGTGTGCAGGACACAGCCCATGATGAGACGTGCCATTTAGGCACAGTTAGGGACTGCAGGGTCATATTTAAAATTTCTGGTGCACAGATGTTGTGTAAAGAGTGGGAGAGAGGGAGATCGGGAGAGAGTGGAAGGAGAGGAGGAAAAGGGAGAGGAGGGGGAGGAGGAGAGGGGAGAAAGAGGAAGAGGGGGAGAAGGAGAAGAGAGAAGGCCTCTACGAGCCTCAGAGCTGATGGATGAGGAGAAGCTTCAAAGTCTGTACAGCTGGGAGGGTAGGGGCAGCAGCTGAGAGGAGAGAGGGCGTTAAGATGGACGGGATGAGCGGTGCGGGTCGCCATGGGCGCAGAGGGACGATGAGGACAGAACAGTGCCTTCGGGGGCTTGGATGACCACCAAGACATGTGTCAGGCAGGAGACCCTACCCGGCTTAGAAACTGAATGTCAGCCTGTGAATGTCTCATGGGTACCGATAAACATACTCCCCACAGTCTGTCCCACTCTCCACAGTCCTGTCACACTCCCCACAGTCCTGTCACACTCCCCATAGTCCTGTCACACTCCCCACAGCCGTGTCCCACTCCCCACAGCCCTGTCCCACTCCCCACAGTCTGTCCCACTCTCCACAGTCCTGTCCCACTCCCCACAGTCCTGTCACACTCCCCACAGTCCTGTCCCACTCCCCACAGCCCTGTCCCACTCCCCACAGTCTGTCCCACTCTCCACAGTCCTGTCCCACTCCCCACAGTCCTGTCACACTCCCCACAGCCCTGTCCCACTCCCCACAGCCCTGTCACACTCCCCACAGCCGTGTCCCACTCCCCACAGCCCTGTCCCACTCCCCACAGTCTGTCCCACTCTCCACAGTCCTGTCCCACTGCCCACAGTCCTGTCACACTCCCCACAGTCCTGTCCCACTCCCCACAGCCGTGTCACACTCCCCACAGCCCTGTCCCACTCCCCACAGTCCTGTCACACTCCCCACAGTCCTGTCACACTCCCCACAGCCCTGTCCCACTCCCCACAGCCCTGTCCCACTCCCCACAGCCCTGTCCCACTCCCCACAGTCCTGTCACACTCCCCACAGTCCTGTCCCAGTCCCCACAGCCCTGTCGCACTCCCCACAGCCCTGCCGCACTCCCCACAGCCCTGCCGCACTCCCCACAGCCCTGCCGCACTCCCCACAGCCCTGTCACACTCCCCACAGCCCTGTCTCACTCCCCACAGCCCTGCCACACTCCCCACAGCCCTGTCCCACTCCCCACAGCCCTGACTCACTCCCCACAGCCCTGTCTCACTCCCCACAGCCCTGCCACACTCCCCACAGCCCTGTCACACTCCCCACAGCCCTGACTCACTCCCCACAGCCCTGACTCACTCCCCACAGCCCTGTCCCACTCCCCACAGCCCTGACCCACTCCCCACAGCCCTGTCGCACTCCCCACAGCCCTGCCGCACTCCCCACAGCCCATGGCATCTGGCTGTACATGGAAGTGAGGAAGCTGCTGTCTCCCCCCATAGAACGTTGCTCCCAGTCAGGGCTCACCCCCTGTGGGGCAGGGCTCAGAGGCTCCTGGTTCAGAGACCAGGGCCCTTGTCAATTGCAGCGTGAACAGCAGGGTACTTTGCCCCTGAGTCCCACAGCAGGGGTGGGGACCTTGTCATGGTGGGCCCAGGTGACAACACAGGGCCAGCGATTCTTCACCCGGCAGCCAACACGGCGGCAGATGACAAACATTGCAGCCCTTGGCAAACAAAAAGCACGCAGCAAACAGTGTGGCCAGTACAGAGACCCTCCCCTCCCCGGGGACCAGGCAGGGCAAGGTCGTCCCCCGAGATGGCCTGCACCCACCGGGCCGCCTGTGTGACCAGCCACAGAACTCACTCAGCATTGGCACCCACAGCCGGGACAGGCAGGGTGCTGGGCCCGTGGTTTCCTGCATCTGCTGATACCACCCAAGGCTGCCAGGCCATAACATGAAGTCATCTGTGCCAGGAAATCCTGAGCCTCGCCCACACCTGGCCCTGGGCCGTCCCTGCATGCCAAGGGGTTGTGGGACCTCGCAGGCCTGCAGGCAGGGGCGTGGGCGCTGGGCTGGGGTCCGAGTGTGCCCCTGCTCTAGGGCATGGCCGGCAGGTGGGGACAGGGAAAAGGAAGGAGCAGGATTCCTGCCTGGCTATGGCAGTCTTACCCCACGGAATCCAGGCTCCAACTGACCTCACCATTGTGCGGGTTAATTTTGATTCTTAAAACCTTCATCTAAAGACCTTTGCTTCCTGTAACACAGGCCTGGGTTTTCCCAAAAGTCGTGGGGACCTGGCCCGGCACGTGCTGCTCAGTGCAGGGACCTCACAGCCTGTTCTATGTGAGCCGGACAGGAAAGGCTCCACGGGCAAACTCACTCTCCGTGACAATCAGGAGGTTTCTGCTCCAGCCACAAGAAGGAGCTGGGGGAGCTCCTGAGGCCAGGAAGAGAACAGCCCTAATCCCATCCTTTCCCTCCTCAGCAGGGACCCCAGGGTCTGCTGTCCTGCCCCAACCCACACTTCAAAGAAGGAAGGACACCTGCCTGCCCCTGCTGCCTCACACCCTGAAGCATGGTGAGCCTGGGGGACCCTCAGCAGAATCCTTTTGTAATGAAGAAAAACAAACTATTGTAAAATAGCAGAAAACAAGCTAATGGCCAAACAAATCCAAGCGGGGGAAAATACCTGTGAAATACAATGACAGAATATGCTCTCCTCAAAACCCAGGAAACGTTAAAATTAAGAATACACCAAACCTCACAAAACGGGGGCAAAATACAATGATGACCGCATGTGTGAAAAACGGTCAATGGTAGAATTGAAAGAAATGCAAGGGAAACAAAAGATAAGGGGCCCTTTCCCAGCAAAGTGGCAACGCCACAGCAGCCTCGCAGTCAGCCTGGCGGGACAAGAATGCTGGGCAGTGCTGGTTTGCAGGGAGGGGTCGACTTTTCTGGAAGCAGCCCAGCAAAGTGCCCCAAGAGCCGTAAATTATTCCTGTGTTTGCAGCCACAGCCCCGAATGCAGGTCTAGCCACAGAAGCGCTGGAGAGTGGAGGCTGAGAGTGGCGCTGGTTGAAGATTTCTCACAGGAAACACAAGGCACGGCCTCCACGTGGCTCGAGGCCGTGAGAACCCTCAACTCAAACCATTGCACATGGTGAGGAGGACGCGGGTCAGCCGCCCGAGCTGCATGATGATGATGCTGTCAGGGAAAGCGTCGGTGCCTATGTGGGAAAATAGGGAACGAGAAACAAACGCGAAGCGTGTGGCTCTCGGCTCTGCTGCCCTGGAGGCCGTGGCTCATCTTTTCACCATGAACATGGGTTATTTTCATTTTAAAAAGTCTACTAATGTTTCTAAGGAGACCATACAGAACCAAAAATTCTGAATAACCCCGTCTTCCTGTCTTCCATAAGGCAGGCTTTTCATTTCTGTCACCTTTCTGGAAGGGCTGGATACAGAGTCTGCGGGCCTGCGATGGAGGCGCCACCGTCTCACCAGGAGTCCACGGCCCTCGGTCTCTGTGCTCCCTGAACCTAAGGTGAGGAACCCATGCCTTGTGGTTGACGAGGGCTGCTGGGGCACCTGCCCTCTCATCTGCATCCTGGAAGGCAGGAAGGAGCACAGAGGAAAACACAAGCCTGCTCTGGCCAGCTCAGTGTGCGCCTTCCAGAAACAGGTAAACATGAAATTACCCTGTGAAGCCGCCATTCCGTTCCTAGATCTATCCCCAAAAGAAATTCAAGCAGAGACTCAAACACTTGCACAGCCCTTGCCACGGCCCGGATGTACTTAGTGCCTCTGTTCCCAGCAAAACTCTTGTTGAAACAGGACCCCCAGTGTGGCAGTGCAGGGAGATGGGTCCTGAGGGGAGGGAGACGTGCAGGTCGTGGGAGTGACTCCCTGGGGAGTGCCTGGTGCTGGGAGTGACTCTCCTCTTGTGATACGGGGTGAGTTCCCATGGGAATGGATTTGTTCCCATGAGCGGGGCTTGTTCTGAAGCCAACACATCCCTGGGCTTTATCTCTCTTCCCATGTCTGCTTCCCCTTTGACCTCCGCCAGCAGAAGCAGAAGGGCCATGCCATTGAACTTCTCAGCTGACAGAACCGTGAGCTTTATGAATTACCCCATCTCAGAGGTTGTTTTATGGCCACACAGAATGGACTCAGACCCCCGTGCTCATAGCCGTGTAGTCACAATAGCCCAAAGGTGGAAACAGCCAGCAGGTGAGGGGATGTGGAACGGGGCAGACACACACATCAGGGTCTCACCGAGCCTGGAAAAGGAGTGTGCTCTGACACAAGCAGCAACACACCAACCTTCACAACCTCATGCCCAGTGAAGCCAGCTGGTCCCAATAGGACCAACGCGGTGACCCCACAGAGGGAAGGCCCCCAGAGGAGTCAGAGTCAAGAGAAGGACGACCGAATGGTGGTCAGCAGGGCCCGGGGCAGGGGCCGATGGGAGTGAGTGATTAGTCAGGACGGAGCTCCAGTTTCGCCCAATGAAAACGTGCTGGAGCTGCATGGTGGTGACAGCGGCATAGCCGTGGGCATGTTCTCACTGCCACGGAATGTGCACTTCCCATGGCGATGATGGGAAATCTCATGTACCCACATTTGACTACAGAGAGGAAGGAAGGAAGGGAGGGGGGAGGGAGGAGGGAGGGAAGGAAGGAGGAGGAAGGGAGAGAGGGAGCAGAGAAAGAAGGAAGGAAGGAAAGAAGGAAGGAAGGGAGGGAGGGAAGAAGGAACGAAGGGAGGGAAGAAGGAAGGAAGGACGAAATGGATGGAGGGAGGAAGGAGGGAAGGAGGGAGAGAGGGAGGGAGCAGAGAAGGAAGGAAGGACGAAATGGATGGAGGGAGGAAGGAGGGAAGGAGGGAGAGAGGGAGGGAGCAGAGAAGGAAGGGAGGGAGGGAGGGAGGGAGGACAGAAACAAGTAAGGAAGAAAGGAAGGAACGGAAGGAGGGGAGAGGGAGGGAGCGGGGAGGGAGCGGGGAGGGAGGGAAGAAGGAAGGAAGGAAGGAAGGAAGGAAGGAAGGAAGGAAGGAAGGAAGGAAGCAAGTGATGGGTTCGGGAGCCATTCTGTGCCTGTCTTTGCTGCTGGCCTGAGGAGCTGGATGGCATGTTGGGAGCAGTGGGAGCTGCTGAGGAGTCTGGTCCGGGAGGGAAGAGGCTGAACGTGCATGTCTGGAGTCACCATGGAGGGCAGAGCTCGAGGGAGCAGCAGGGTGTCCCGGGGAGAAGACGCCAGGGCTGGAATTAGAGGAAAATCGAGGCTGATACTTGGAGGCGTCCGATACTCGGGGCCTGCCTGATGCGCTGCTCTCAGGCGGGATTCGGGGGTGGGAGAGGGATCAGTGCCCAAAGGACCACCGGGCCTGTGGCCTGTATGCCCAGTCAGGTGACGACGCCATTCAGAAACTAGATCTCATGGGGCTGCCCGGATGCTGAGTCTCAGGCCAGATCTGCAGTGAGTGCGGTGCCCTAGGCCTGGAACACTGGTGCCGCCATCGGGACCCAATGCTGGCGCACCCAGGGGCTCCGGGTCTGAAACAGAGGTCAGAGGTCACCGACATGTGGAGGAGGCCCCTGGAGTGTGGGAGACGGAAACTCCAGGTGTCAGGCTTGGCGGGAGGCTTTGCAGGACTGAGCAGGTGGGGAGGAAGGGCAGATCGTGGCTGCCGGAGGAGAGAGGGCACTGGGGGTGGCTCGGCCTGACGAGGCTGCTTGAAGGAGACACCCTTGGAAACTGACAGGGCTGTGGGCACTCCTGGGAGCAGGAGGAGGGTGGCCTGTCCTGGGCAGCCCAGGCTCTCTGGGCTGTGTGGCCCCAGCTCCCTGAGCCCAGAGGGAGGTGAGGGTAAGAAGGCCTGGACCAGGCAGGACGCAGCCCCCAGGGCCCCTGCTTGGAAGAGGTCAGAAGCTCCCATGGACTCAGAAGGCAACTGAGGACGGAGCTGCTCTCTGCATCTCCAGGGAGGACAAAGGAGGCCGTGGCAGCAAGGGGACAGGGCAGAGGGGAAGGCCGGCAGGTGGATGTTGGCAGCTGCAGATTCCCATCCAGTATCCTGGAGGAGGAAACCCAGGGTTGAGTCCTAGGAGACCCAGGCAGCCTGGTCAGCCTGGAGGCTGACGGTGGGCCCAGGAGATCTGGGAAGGACATCAGTGTCTCCACAAAGAACAGCAGGGTCTCAGACCCCAGCAGCCGCAGCCCCCACAGCTGGGGCCGCAGCCTTGAGAGCCACCACAGCAGCCCATTGGTCTAGGGGGTCAAAGGTGGAGGCTGTCAGAGGGGCAGTGCAGGGGCTGCTGGGGTGAAGTCCCCTGTAGTGGGACCACCCATCCTGCTGTGACTCTGCCCTCCTGGACCCCCTGCCCTCCTGGACCCCCTGCCCTCCTGGACCCCTGTCTGTGGCCCCTGCTCCTCTCCTTCCCTGACACACGACTGGGTCCCCGATCTGTAGCCGGGGTCTGAGCACCTGGGGCCCTGTGGGCCTCTCGGTGTCTGGGGACAATCACAGGTTCCCGTGCCCACGCCCAGCCTCTGCTTCCAGAACACACTAGAGGGTCCCAGCATCCTGATGACTCCACTGTCCCCGCGATGGTTTTCAGGGATGGAGAAGGCTCCCTGTCCTCCACAGGAACCCTGCAGCAGGGCTGACGGCCTGTGTACCCCACCACTCGCCCAGGGGCCCCAGACCCTCCCCCATCTCCACCGCTAACCCAGGCCCAGGCTGCCCACCCGGGACCAGGCCGTGAGCTGCCGTCCCCAGATGGGGCCGCCCTTGGCTGGCCTAGCTCACTCCGTGTCACAGATATTCCCACAGAGACCCCAGCGAGACCTGCAGAACATTACAGCAAAATGAAGGAGAGCCAGAGGAAGAGGCAGATGTGCTGGCCTGTAAACAGTCTGATTTCCAATGTAAACCAGATTCAGGCCACGACATCAGGTAAACATCTGCATCACAGCCCCGGGGCCCCACCGCCCGGGAGGCCCCGGGGTCCACACGGCCGACTCTGGGACCCGTCACGGTGACCGCTGAGACATTTCGCAATTAGGCAGAATTGATCCTTGCATTCCTTCCCTAAATCCCACATCTCTGCAATTTCACTTCTTCTCAAAAATGAAAACATTTGGCAATTAGCTGATCCAAGTGAAAAAGGTAGAGAATGTGCTCTCAACTGGAAAATGCCAATTAAGGAAGCAGCTCTGACTTCCCACCCGCCCTGGCTAAGCTGGGAGCTTATCTTCCCCGAGAGGAATCTGCTGGGATAAGGGGGCTTGGGAAACATCGAGGGCAGGGCTGCCTCCTCAGCTTCCTCTGAGAACGGATTAGCCATGGCCTTGCACCAGCGTGGCCTGGGTGCCGCACGGGGTGGCGGGGTCGGCAGAGCTGGGCCTGGCTCTGGCATTGGGACTTGGGGTGGTGGGACCCAGTGGGCCACCCTCTTGTGGGCAGCACTGAGGGCGGTGACATAGGCAGCGAGTGCTGGTGTCTGTCCCTCCAGCTGGCCGGGCTCCCCACTGGGCTCCTGCAGCCCTGGACCTCAGGGCCCATTTGGGTTGCAAGGGGGCTCTTGCCGGTCTCCACTCCTAAATGTTTTGCATTGAAAATGCCCCTTTGTTTGTTTTCTTGTGTTCCATTTATTTGTTCTGTATGCTTTTTTACTTAATTTAAATAATTTTAAAATGTGAAATAATTAAGTAACCCCAGAAGCTCAAACTTTCTGTTCTCCACTCACCGAGTCCGTGAATTCTGTCTCCTTCTTCCTGTGGTTTCCGTTTGCAACAATAATGGAATAGCTGCATGTCTTAATGTTTTTTATTCAAAAAGTGGCATATGATGTATGTTCTGTTTATCAAGCTCCTGATTTCTTTTAAAGATTTTATTTTGAAATCATTACAGACTTACAGGAAGTCTCAAAGCTAGTACAGAGATTCCCATACACCCTTCACCCAGTTTTCTCAATGGCTTCGTCTCCCCTAACTGGAGCGTGTGTCTAAGCCAGGAAGCTGCCCTTGCTGCCGTGTATGTGTCTGGATTTTTTATGCCATGTTGTAGGGTGTGGGAATTTGTGTCCACACCGCCAGGAACAGGACACAGAGCTGTCCCACTGCCATGGCCATCTCTGGGACTGCCCCATCCCGGAGACCCATTGCCCGCATTCCCGTTCCTTCCTCCTCACACCCTCTGGCCTGTTTCCTACGGCCATAAATCCGTCATGTTGCAAGTGCGATGTAAATGGAATGCGTGGGACCCTTTCAGATGGGCTCTTCACTCAGGAACATGCCCTTGAGACCATCCAAGCTGTTTCCTGTGTCAATAGTTTGTTCCTTTTTACTGATAAGTAGCCTCCCTTGGTCGGAAAGGACCGCTGTGTTTACCATGCACCTTCTGAAGCCTTTGACTATTACAAATAGAGCTGCCGTGAACAATCGCGTGTAGGTGTTTGTGTGGCCATAAATCTTTCTTTCTCTGGGACAAATGCCCAGGAGGGTGACTGCTGGGTCAAATGGTCAGAATCCGTTTCCATTTTTTAAGAAACTGTCAAACTCTTTTCCACGGTGGATGCACCGTGTTACATTCCACACGTAGCGAACGTGGTAAAGTTTCTCTGAATCTCTGCCAGCATTTGGTCTTGTCCTTACATTTTGCGTTAGCTGTTCTAATAGGTATGGAGGGACACTGGGCCGCAGTCCTAACGTGCGTTTCCCTGGGGCCACGCGTGTTGAAGGCCGTTTCGTGCCTTCGTCTGCCATCTCCACCTCCTCTCCGTGATCCTTCTTTCATTGGATTATTTGGCTCTGTTTTGTTGAGTTTTGAGAGTTCTTCTTATATTCCAGATACAAGTCCTTTGTCAGACATGTGTTTTGCAAATATTTTCTCCCAGCCCACAGCTTATCTTTTCATCCATCCTAACAGGACCTTTCACAGCATAAAAGATTTTAATTTCAATGAGCTCTAATTCATTGATTTTAAAAATATATGAATCATGCTTTTGATGTTATATCTAGGAAGTCCTTGCCAAGCCCCAGGCCCTGGACTCTTTCTTCTATTCTAAAATTGTTACTGTTTTTGATCCAGTTTGAGTTAATTTTCTTTTTCTTTTCTTTTTTTTTGATACAGAGTCTTACTCTGTCTCCCAGGCTGGAGTGCAGTGGTGTGATCTTGGCTCACTGCGACCTCCAACCCTCAAGGTTAAGCAATTCTCATGTCTCAGCCTCCCAAGTAGCCGGGATTACAGGTGCCTGCCACCATGCCTGGCTAATTTTTGTTTATTTATTTATTTATTTATTTATGTATTTATTTATTTTGAGACAAGCCTTTCTCTGTTGCCCAGGCTGGAGTGCAGTGGCATGATCTCAGCTCACTGCAACCTCTGCCTCCTGGGTTCAAGAGATTCTTCTGCCTCAGCCTCCCAAGTAGCTGGGATTACAGGGGTCTGCCACCACGCCTGGTTAACTTTTGCATTTTTCGTAAAGACAGGGTTTCACCATGTTGGCCAGGCTGGTTTCGAACTCCTGACCTCGTGATCTCCCTGCCTCGGCCTTCCAAAGTGCTGGGATTACAGGCATGAGCCACCGCGCCTGGTCCAATTTTTGTATTTTTAGTAAAGATGGGGTTTCACTATGTCAGCCAGGCTGGTTTCAAACTCCTGACCTCAAGTGATCTGCCAGCCTCGGCCTCCCAAAGTGCAGGGTTTACAGGCGTGAGCCACTGCGCCCAGCCCCAATTTGAGTTAATTTTCATATGAACATGTAGGTCTAGGGCCGGTTTTGAACCCATGAGTCTGCTCTAGCACAGCTTGTTGGGAAAGTAGCTCTTCTGGCTCTGATGGTTCTTGGTCCCTTGTGGGAGGCCAGTGACCGTGATCCTGGGGGCCTGCACGCCCCTGTACCCGCACTCTCTCTCTTCCCTGGGGTCACACTCTCTTTTTTCATTTTCTAATTTTTTAATTTTAATTAATTTTTTTTTTTAATTTTAGAAATGAGATCTCACTATGTTGCCCAGGCAGGTCTAGAACTCTAACCTCAAGAGGTCCTCCCTCCTTGGGCTCCCAAAGTACTAGGATTACACGCGTGAGCTGCTGTGTCCCCCCTCCACGGTGACACTCTGGATTACGGTAGCTTTTGAGTAACTCTTAACATTGAGTAGCTTCCTCCTTTCTTCTTCTTTTATCATTTAGCTATTCTAGTTCCTTTGCCCCTTTGTATACATTTTAGAATCAATTTATCTAATAAAAAATATTTTTGATATTTTGGTATTTTGATTAATATGTATTCCTGGTATTTTTGATAAAAAATCTATCTAGATCAATTTAGGAAAATCTAAATTAAAATATAAAAGCAATCAACGTCATTTACTACCTTAGTATATTTATTGAGAAAATCTATATAGATGACACCCAAAACTATTCCCTAAAACTTAGTCCCTCTGTGAATTTTAAAGTTTTTCTTTTTCTAAACATTATTCCATAAAAAGTGCGAGAATTAATATTCATACTTTTAGCCCATTTTTCTACTGAGCTGCTATTGATTTATATAATCAATCTGGGTATTAGAGATATTAATTTTTATTGTTATATGTGTAAGAAACATTTTCTCTGAATCTGTACTGTCATTTTTACTGTGATTTTCAATAAAGAAGTGTTTCCTTTTGAAACAGTGAAATCTCCTGGACACTCCGTTAACAACACTTGCATTTCACACCATGCTTTCGAGGCCCCCCCAATATCAGGACTACATTCCCCACGTGTCCTTCCAGGAATTTTGTGCTTTTATTTTTCTGTTTGGATTTGGATTCCTCTTGGATTTGCTCTGTGTCTCAGCTGAGATGGGACTGCCTTGCTGCAGGTGCCTGATTCTGTTGTTACGTCCTCTGCAGCAGGCCCTGTCTCCTGCTGGCTCAGACACCCCGTCCACAGGGTGCCGAGTTACACTGAGAAGGCTGCCAGGGCCCGGGTCCACTTCCTCCTTCTATTTATGTAGTCCAGAAGCAAGGCAGTGCTGTTTTAATTACTGTAGCTTTATGGTCTATTCTGACAGCTGTCTGGGAAATCACCACTCATTCTTCTTCCTTTATATTTTGCTTTTAAATTTTTAATGGCTATAAAAATTTTTAAATATTGTAAAGACATCCTCCCCAAATTTAATGGCTACACTTGCCTATACATTTTTGATGAGAATTTTGAGAAAACTTGGCAAGATAAAAGTAATTATTTATTTTAATTGGAATATAATTAAATCCATAGGTTGATTTTTAGAGACCTGAAGTTATAAGTATTCTCAATCAAGAAACCTGTTATAGCTCTCCATTTGTTTACAACTTATGGGTAGGGGGCTTTTTCTTTTTTGAGATAGGGTTTCGCTCTTGTTGCCCAGGCTGTAGTGCAATGGTATAATCTCAGCACATTGCAACCTCCACCTCCCAGGTTCAAGTGATTCTCCTGCCTCAGACTCCTAAGTGTTGGGATTACAGGCATGAGCCACCATGCCCAGCTAAGTTTTTGTATTTTTAGTAGAGACTGGGTTTCGCCATGTTGTCCAGGCAACTCCCGACCTCAAGTGATCCAGCCGCCTTGGCCTCCCGAAGTGCTGGGGTTATAGGCGTGAGCCACCGTGCCTGGCTGCCCATAGAATTCTATAATTTTAAAATTATAAATGGGAAATGTTGTCACGTGATATTTTCTCTACATGGTGTCCAGAAAATCCGTTGATTTATAATGTTGTATCTTTACTCACCTTTTGTTCTAGTTGTTGCATTTCTTCCTTGTAAATATTTTGAACTGTATTTACTTTTTAGTTTGTCCCAATGCTATCATTCAAAACAATGTTTAATAAGACAGGTAGTAGCTGCTTCTCCTAATGTTTCACTTCTATGTGACATTTATTATCACTTCCCGAGGGATATTCTTCAGAAGTTAGATATTAATAGCTTTTCAAGTATTTCTTTTTTTCTAACATGCACGAATGCTGAACTGTAAGTTTTTGAACTTTGTTGAATTTTACCAGCTTTTGGAGCTAATACTTGAGTAGTCATAGGTTTCATCATTTGTGAAATTCCAGAATTACATAAATAGACTAGCTGCTATCTTCCTGCCTTGCTGGAATAAACCCTACTTGAACTCAGTGCCTGGCACATAGTAGTTGCTCAATAAATATCGGTTGTGTAAAATGAATGAAGGGGCAAGAACATGGAGAAAACCACCTCTGTGGTTCAGGCATGAAGGGCCTGCTGCAACGGAGGTGTAGGGGCACTGAGAAAACCCTCCCTGGGGCCGGGCGCGGAGGCTCACAGCTGTAATCCCAGCACTTTGGGAGGCGGAGGCGGGGGATCATGAGCTCAGGAGTTTGAGACCATCCTGGCCAACATGGTGAAACCCTGTCTCTAATAAAATACAAAAAAATTAGCCAGGCGTGGTGATGCACACCTGTAGTCCCAGCTACTTGGGAGGCTGAGGGAGGACGATGGCATGAACCTGGGAGGTGGAGCTTGCAGTGCGCTGAGATCACGCCACTGCACTCCAGCCTGGGTGACAGAGCGAGACTCTGTCTCAAAAAGGAAAGGAAAGGGGAGGAGAGGAGAGGAGAGGAGAGAGAGAGGGAGGGAGGGAGAGAGAGAGAGGGAGAGGAGAGGAGAGGAGAGGAGAGGAGAGGAGAGGAGAGGAGAGGAGAGGAGAGGAGAGAAAACCCTCCCTGGTCCCCAGTCCCGGGCTGCAGCACCAGGTAAGGTGAGCTTGCCCAGGAGGCCTCACTGTGTCTGACGCCCTGAGGTAATGGCGGCCATACCTCACCCTGATCCGGCCCACCCATGGTCCAGGCTGGCACAGATCCCACACTGATACCTGGAAGAAGGTGACCCAAACCCATCTGGGGCATAAAAGCTACCTGCCTATGTCTCTATTATTCTCTGGACACGGTATCTGAAATCCAATTAAAATTTATGAGATAGCAAGAAAGGAAGGTAAAATGAACCATGGCCATGTGATAAAACAATTAATGGAATCCAACTTAGAGATGACTCCAATGTTGACACTGTTGTACAGGGACTTTAAAATAACTGACAGGCTGGGCATGGGGGCTCATGTCTGCAATCCCAGCACTCTGGGAGGCCGAGGTCGGCGGATCACAAGGTCAGGAGTTCGAGACCAGCCTGGCCAACATGGTGAAACCCCATCTCTACTAAAAATACAAAAATTTGCTGGGCATGGTGGCAGATGCCTGTGGTCCCAGCTACTTGGGAGGCTGAAGCAAGAGAATCACTTGAACCCAGGAAGCAGAGCTTGCAGTGAGCTGAGATTACACCACTGTACTCCAGCCTGGGTGACAGAGCTAGACTCCGTCTCAAAAATAGATAAATAAATAAAAATAACTGTAATGGGTATGTTTAGGCAACATGCATTAACAGGTGAGGAATTTCAACAGATAAATGAAAACCGAAAAAAACTAGAAAACTATTTTTATTTTTTATTTTTATTTATTTATTTTTGAGATGGAATCCTGCACTGTCACCCAGGCTGGAGTGCAATGGTATGATCTTGGCTCACTGCAACCTCCGCCTCCCGTGTTCGAGTGATTCTCCTGCCTCAGCCTCCCCAGTAGCTGGGATTACAGGTGTGTGCCACCATGCCCAGCTACGTTTTGTATTTTTAATAGAGACAGGGTTTCACCATGTTGGTCAGGCTGGTCTTGAACTCCTGACCTCAGGTAATCCACTCACTTCAGCCTCCCAAAGTGCTGCAATTATAGTCCCAGCTACTTTGGAGGCTGAGGCAGGAGGATCTCTTGAGCCCAGGAGTTAGAGGCTGCAGTGAACTGTGCCACAGTTCACAGAACCACACTGCACTCCAGCCTGGGCAACAGAGCATGGTCCTGTCTCAAAAATAACAAAAGTCAAATGGAAATAGCCTCTCCACCCCCCCCCCCCCCACAATATCAACATTCTTGTGACAGGCTAATTAACACACTGGACAGAACTAAGGAAAGAATCCGTAAACTGGGAGACAGGTGAGTAGAAATCATCCACAACGAACACAAAGAGAAAAAAGAGAAAGAGCGAGAACTAAATCAAGCATCCAAGACCTTTAAAACACTTCAACACACTCTTGTGAATGTCCACTTATGATCCTAAGAGAGATCGTGGAAGAAAAACTGTTTGGAGAGATGATGGCTGAGAGCCTCCCAAAGTTAGTCAAAGACAAAAAAAAAAAAAATCACAGATTTGAGAATTTTGAAGAGCCGTAAGCAGAATAAACACAAACACTCCTGTTAGAACTAATAAAAAAATCCAGCAAAGGTGCAGAGTACAGTATTGACACACAAAAATCCATTGAATTTCTATACATTTGTAATAGACAATCTGAAAATGAAATTAAGAAAATTTTAATTAATAATATAATAAAATACAGAAGCATATATGTAACCAAAGAAGTAAAAGAGTTAAATGCTAAAACCCCCAAATCCTGCTGAGAGGAAGTAAAGAAAACATCAGCAACTGGGGAGAATGTCCCTGTTTGCGGGCCAGAGGTACAATCATGTTAACACAGCAATTTGTAAATCCAGTATAATCCCTGTCAAAATCCAGCAGGCATCTGTGCAAATTTTGACAAATGGATCCTAATATTTACACAGGAAAATGAAAGATAAGCCACAGATTAGGAGAAAATATTGACAAATCATATGGCTGATAAAAGATTGTATCCAGAATAGAAAAAAGAACTAAAAACTTAAGACAAAAATAACTTAAAAATCCCGGTATGGATAAAACAACTTTTTAAAAGAACAAAATTTAGTAACCAAGACCAGCTCATGCTGGCTTCATTATAGACACACAGACCAATGAAACAGGATCAAAAGTCCAGGAAAAAAAAAAAAACCCTTTTATGTAGATTGTCAATTGATTTTTGATAAAGGCAGAAACAGAAGTCAATGGGGGGACAGATAGTCTTGCCCACAAATAGTGCTGGGAAATAGTGCTGGGACATCTGGATAGCCGCAGGAGAAAGAATACGTTTGGAACCCTACCTCATATCCACCACAAGAATGAACACAAAGAGGGCTAAATGAAAACCGGAAACTAACACTTGTAGAAAGCATGGGGGAAAGTCAAGGAAACTGTGGGCCAGGTGCGATTCCTTAGCCATGACGTCAAAAAGAAGATCATACAATAAAACATTGATAGGGTGAACTTCATCAAATTCTTTTTTCAAATGTGTGCTTTAAAAGACACTAACAAGAAATCAGAAGATAAGCTGCAGCTCAGGAGGATGCATTTGCAAATCATATCACTAATGAAAGATCGCCCCCAGAATGAAAAAGGAACTCAAGAATTAATGACAAAAACCACGCCGTTGGAAACAGGGAAAACATCTGCACAGACCTCCCATTTCATAATTTGTGAGAAACGTATTGAGTGCTATACACCTCCCAGTAACAACTGCTTTACTCTGCCCTGGTCCTTCTAATGTGCACTGTTTTTATTAACACTACTTTTTAATTATTATGGTTATGTCTGTAACCCAACATTTATGGTAATAGGCTCTTTGGTTTCCAAACACACAATATTTGCACTATCCCTTTTGTGACTTAATTTCTAATTTTTTTTTGCCCTGTGGTTGGAAGACATATTTCTGTATGGTGATCATTTGACTATCGGAAAACTGCACTGTGGCTTAATGTGTTAATCAATTTGTAGCCTTCTTTAAATCCACGTACAATTGGCTTGTGTTTTCCCTTCCTGTTATTGTCAACTATTCTGTGTCTCTCGCAGGTAACACTGTTGAATTCCATCCACACTCTTGTGTCTTTTAATTGGTAAATTTAATGTATTTGTTCTTCTGATAACCTGTTGTATCAGGATTCCAAAGCCCTGCGGTCTTAAATTAGGTTTCCTATTTTGCAGTAGTCCTTTTTCTTTCTTATTATTTTCATGTCCATGTTCCCTTCCCAGGGCTGGTCCTTTAAGGAGCTGCCAAATTAAGACCTTGTTGTCCCAGGACAAGCTCCATTGCGGAGGCCGCGGAGGCCACCAGGAAGACAGATCCGAGGGACAGTGCATCCTGCTCCCCGGGGACCAGGCCAGGTGCGAGGGGTGCCCTGGCTGAAACTCAGTGCCTTGGTGTTTTTGGAACCTACTTGGGGAAGACAAATCTGGGAACCCTGTCCTCCTAGTCCTGAGCGTTTTCTGTCTCGGAAGAGGTGGTGGTTGAAGTTTACTTCGGGAGTTGTCTGTTGTTTTCACTTTGGGGGACTCTGGAGCTTTTAGTTGCACAAACAAAGAAGTGCCTGCAAGTTTCCTGAATGCAAATGTCTCAGAAGGAGAATGTGTGCGTGTGTGTGTGTGTGTCGTGTTGTACGTGGGTGCCCCCCGCTGCCCTCCTCTCAGTCCTCATCAGTGCCTGACGAGCTCTGGACAGCACACTGAGGGATCCAGGCTGGTGCCTCGGGGCTGAGATTTAGGAAGATCATGTCTCCTCCCTCCCACTGAGGTCTTTGCCTGGGACCTCACTCCCTAGCCGAGGAGCAGCCTTTTTCCAGGACAACCAAAAGTGGAAAGGCCCTCCTTGGGACAATTACTCCAGAACTCAGGCGGTGGGTTTCACCCTGTCCAGGTGGCAGCTGCCTGCCCAGCTGCTGAGTACCCCACAGCGTGCAGAGGCCGTGCCGTCCCGTGGCTGCTCTGCACACATGATTTCAGAAAATCCATAAAATTGATTAATCTTTACCCCGTCTAATCACTAAAGAGAGACACGGCACAAATTAGCAAAATTAGGAATGAAAGAAATTCTATAGATATGTAAAAGGATAAAGGGGACTATTCAGAACATTCAGGTCAATAAATCTGACAACTTAGATGTGATGGATACATTTTTTGAAAGACACGAATTATTAAAGTCACTAAAAAAATAGATAAACCAAATAGCCCTGTATTTGTTAAGAAAATTAAACTTGTAGTTAAGAAACTTCCGACAAAGGAAATGACAGGTCAAATTATTTCACTGGTAAATTTCAACCAGCAGTCAACAAATAGAGAATCCTGACTCTGTACAATCTTTTCCAGGAAACCAAAGACCACAGAACATTTCCTAACACATTCTAGGAGGCTTATCCTGATACCAAAACCAAACAAAGATACGGCAAGAGAACTACAGGCCAATACCCCCCAGGAACACAGAGGCAAACATTCAGCAAACTGGATACAGTAGTGTGTAAAATGATAATATATTATGACAACGTGGAGTTTATCCCAGGAACGCAAGATCAACTGAATATTTGAAAAATCGGTGCATTTCTCCACATTCACAAGCTTAAAAAGAAAAGCCATATGATCATCTCAATAGATACAGAAAAAAATCTGATATCCATTATGCATTTATAATAAAAACTCAAGCCAAAGGAGAGCACAAGGGAACGTTCCCAATCTGATAAAGGGGCATCTCCAAAACAGATACAGCAGACATCATGCTTCCTAGCGGAAGATTGCCTGCTTTCCCCCAAGAGAAGGAACCAGCAGTAGTGCCTACTCAAAGTGTCTCTATTTGGTTGGTGCAGTGAGGCATGGAAAGGAAAAAAACACACACACACACACACACAGATTGCAGGGGAAGAAGTAACACAGGGCCATGGCCATCCCTGTAGAAAATCTAACAGAATCTTCCAGAAAGCTACTAGAACTAATAAGTGACTTAAGCAAAATGGTAGGCTGAAAGATCAGCATACAAAATCAGTAGTCAGTAATAAAGGGATAATTAACCCCGTTTTAAAAATGATAGACATGTCTCCAAAGAAGAGATACAAATGGCAAATAGCGCAGGAAAGGGTGTGGGATGTCACTACTCATCAGGGAAGCACAGAACAAACTCACAGTGAGGCATCGTTCCACACTGTCTCTGGAACAGCGTCAGTGAGGCCGATGATCCGTGTTAGTGAGGACGTGGATGAGTTCGAACACTCCTATGTTGTTGGCGGGAACACAACATGATTTAATCGCCTTGGAGAATAGTTTGGCAGTTCCTCAAAATGTTAAACATAAATTTATCCTATGATTTAGCAATTCTACTCCACCCAAGAAAAATGAAAACGTGTCCACCCAAAAACGTGTACACAAATGTCCACAATGGTATTGTTCTAACAGCCACATGGTAGGGCAGCCCATGTGTCCCAGCACCAATAAATGGATTCACAAAATACAGACTAGCCACACAATGGGGTATTTCTCAGCTATAAAAAGAAATTAAGTTCTGGTCACCATGACATGCATGAACCTTGAAACCTTGCCCTGAGAGAAAGAGGCCAGACACAGAAGGATGAACACAGCAGAACTCGATTTGTATTCAGCAGAGGCAAAGCCGCAGAGCGAGGAGAGATCAGTGGTGACCAAGGCCGGCGGAGGAGCTCAGCGGGAGGAGTAGGGAGTGACTGCAATGGGTACGGCTTCTTTGGGGTGATAAAAATGTTCTAGAATTACATTGTGATGATGGTTAGAGCATTGGACAACTCTGTGAATATACTAAAAACCACCGAATTGCGTACTTTGAGAGGGTGAAGTGTGTGATACGTGAATTTTATCTCCATGAGGCCACTAAAAATCAATTGCATTTCTGTATTACAGCAGAAATTGAACTCAAATGTCATTTAAAATTACAGAGAAAACATGAATCCTTACGAATAAATCTCACAAAAGATGTACAAGGTATGCTAAGGGCACGGCTGGGAGAAAGTCAAGGTGAATGAAATAAATGGAGGCCACACCACATTCAAGGGCCAAACTCTTGATTGACAGGATGCCACATCTTCCCACATGGGTTGATGAATTCAGTACAATTGCAATCAGAATCTCAGTACTTTTTTCTCTTAACAGAAATTACCATGTTGCGTACAAAAAATATAAGGAAATGCAGAGGACCTAGAATAACCAAAAGAATCTTGAAAAAGAGAAAAATGTTGGAAGACTAAAGACGTGTGATTTCAAGACTCGCCGTAAAACTACAGTCATGAGGACAGAAGGGGATTGGTGTCAAGAGAGAAAAACAGGTCAGCAGAACAAAATATACAATATGAGGAGGGGATTTTAAACCATGCAACCACTTTGAAAAACAGTTTAGTGGTTTCTTAAATGACCAATTCTACACCTAGGTATTTAGCAAGAGAAATGAAACCTTTTGGCCGTACAAAAACTTGTCCATGAATGCTCACAGCAGCCATGGGTGAAGTCTCCCAGGTTTGCTTCTGGATGGGATGAAGGCACTGAGAAAGTCCTCTCTCTCTCTTTCTCTCTGTTTCTGTCTTTCTCTCTGTCTGCCTCTCTAGACAAGCCTGGCTTTCCAGCTCACTGTCTTGTTGCAAGATTCTATTTTGAATATCAAAAAATGAATGTCAGCTCTCTTGTGATGATTAATTTTATGTGTCAATTTGGAAAGTGTTTTTAGATGAGATTAACTCTTTTTTTTTTTTGACATGGAGTCTGGCTGTGTTGCCCAGGCTGGAGTGCAGTAGTGTGATCTCAGCTCCCTGCAGCCTCCACCTCTACCTCCTGGGTTCAAGTGATTCTTGTGCCTCAGTCTCCCAAGTAGCTGGTGTTACAGGCATGTGCCACCGCGCCCGGCTAATTTTTTGTGTTTTTAGTAGAGACGGGGTTTCCCCATGTTGGCCAGGCTGGTCTCAAACTCCTGACCTCTGGTGACCCGCCTGCCTCGACCTCCCAAAGTGTTGGGATTATAGGCGTGAGCCACCGCGCCCGGCCCTGAGGTTAACTTTTAAATGGATGAACTTAGGGTGAAGCATGTTGCCTTCTGTAATGTGGGTGGCCTCCTCCGAGCAGTTAAAGTCTTGAATACAAGGGAAAGCCAACCTTCCCAAGCAAGAGAGACTCTCCAGCAGACGGCCTTGGGCTTCATCTGCTCCACAGGCTCCCCTGGGTCTGCAGCCGGCCAACCCACACTGCCCACACTGCCCACACTGCCCACACTGCCCACACTGCCCACGCTACCCACACTGCCCACGCTACCCACACTGCCCACGCTACCCACACTGCCCACACTGCCCACGCTACCCACACTGCCCACACTGCCCACGCTGCCCACACTGCCCACACTGCCCACGCTACCCACACTGCCCACGCTACCCACACTGCCCACACTGCCCACGCTACCCACACTGCCCACGCTACCCACACTGCCCACACTGCCCACACTGCCCACGCTACCCACGCTACCCACACTGCCCACGCTACCCACACTGCCCACACTGCCCACGCTACCCACACTGCCCACGCTACCCACACTGCCCACACTGCCCATGCTACCCACACTGCCCACACTGCCCACACTAGCCACACTGCCCACGCTACCCACACTGCCCACACTGCCCACACTGCCCACGCTACCCACGCTACCCACACTGCCCACGCTACCCACACTGCCCACACTGCCCACGCTACCCACACTGCCCACACTGCCCACACTAGCCACACTGCCCACGCTACCCACACTGCCCACACTGCGCACACTGCCCACGCTACCCACACTGCCCACGCTACCCACATTGCCCACACTGCAGATGCTGGACTCACTGCCTCCATTACCCCATGAGTCCCCACCTTGTAATAAATCTCCTTCTCACTCTATGCACCTCCTGGAGACCCTGACACAGCTACTGTGATCCCAGGGAAAGGGAACCTCAGAGAAAGGAGCCCTGTGTCCACCGGACTTTCTCTCCAGGGGTTTGCTGACACCTCCACTGTGCATGGCTGGGGTTGAGAAACCAGGCAGAAAACAGCTGCTCTGAGGCCAGAATTACAGGTAGAGAGTTCAGCATCCTCCCCGTGGAGGGGAAACGTGGAACATGAGGCTTTCCAACAAGAGGCCCTGGCGTCAGCACAGACCACGAGAGGGCTGGGCTCGGGATCAGCGCAACCAAAGGCCCCTGCCTGCGTGGAGGCGCGTGATCCAATGTTCTTTCCTTGCTGGCAGCAGAAAATGTTACTGGCTCCAAAGGGAGATGACAACATCCTGCCTCTCTGCTGATGTACGTGCACAGCATCCAATGCACCCAGGACCTCTCAGAGCGCCAGACCCTGGCTCTGTGCTTCAGCCGCGTGACTTGGGCAAGCTTCTCATTTCTCGCGCCTCAGTCTCCTCTCACCTCACAGGGTTGTCATGAGGCGTGCTGGGCACACGCAGCTTATGGAGAAGGGAGCACCCTCACTTCCCTCCTTGCACCCTCACTTCCCTCCTTCCCCTCTCCAGCAGGCGGGCTGATTGTGGAGACGTCTCCTGGGCAGCATGTGTCAGCCGGGATTTCATGCCGACATTGAGAATTAGCGTCCGTTCTTGCGGGTATCAAGTCACTGCAGGACAAAGCACCGTAGGCAGAGGAGGCTGTCGCCTGTTCCCCAGGGCTCCACATCTGTGGCTGCCGGTCCCCCACAACCCTGAGAGTTAATAATCCATGCCTGACCTAGGGCAATGGAACGAGGTCTTATCAGGAAAAGCAGGCAGGTCCTCTGCCTTCCTAAAAATTACTGTTTTATCATCAAACTATGAACATGATAATTTTTAAATCTCAACGCTGGAGATCCCAGGAAAACATTCTCTCAGGGGCAACGTGGAAATGGCTGCGCTTTGCACAGGGGTGATCCACCCCACACTGTCAATCTGGTGAACTCCCTCACTCTACAAAGCCCACCTCAAATCCCCCCTGCTCTCTGCACAGAAAGCCACAAATAAATTGCTTCCTGCAATAAAGAGCCTGACTCTGTTTTTATGATGTTTGACGGCTCACTGCTTTGACGCCTCACCCATCCCTCTTCCCGTGTGCTCCACAGCAGGGCAGGTGCCTTTGGTGCCAGTGAAAGGCTCAAGCCCTGCAGCCTCCTGCCCATGTGAGGCCATCACCCCATCCCCGAGGCATAATAACAGCCCCACGCCAGCTCCCTTCCTGAAACCACCTGCACCCCGTGGATGCCGAGCTAGGTAAGCACCAGACCCTTTCATCTCTTCCTGGTGTGTGGGGCATCATCAGGGTTGATGGAGAAACCACCTTTGGGGGGGGTCCCTCCTCTTTTCCCAGAGTGACCACAGCAACTCCACTATTTCTTCTTTTCTTTCTTTTTTATTTATTTGTTTTTTTGAGATGGAGTCTCGCTCTGTTGCCCAGGCTGGAGTTCAGCGGTGCCATCTCTGCTCACTGCAGCCTCTGCCTCCTGGGCTCAAGTGATCCTCCCACGTCAGCCTCCCAAGCAGCTGGAACTACAGGCACCCACCACCACGCCCAGCTAATTTTTGTGTTTTCAGTAGAGATGGGGTTTCATCATGTTGCCCAGGCTGGTCTCGAACTCCTGACCTCAAGTGATCTGCCTGCCTCGACCACGCAAAGTGCCGGGATTACAGGCGTGAGCCGCCGCGCCCGGCCCGCACTCCCTTATTTCTGATCCAACTGCATTGTCATACAAAAATCACACCTTGATCATGTTTACAGACTCATTTGTACGCGTGGATACATGTCTCTGATTCTATGCACTGCAATAGTCATTGCATTTAAAAAGAGGCAGATGCACGTCTCCCAGCTCCTTGGAAGACGCAGCCTCTGAGGGCTCCATGGTTTCCACCTGAAAGGCCGATGGCTGCTTTGCAGAGACCCAGCCCTGAGACTCATACCTTTCTATTCTGAAGAGAGAACATTTCTGCACAAGAACCTGGGTCAGGGTTCATGTGTCTGTCCCTTGCGTTCTGCAAAGGACTGGATCATAAATGCTGCAGCTCTGGGGGCCACCCAGGTCCTCTGGAAGGAACTTGTCCCTGCTGTCGTGGGGGGATGCAGCTGCATATGGCCTGTGGACGTGCTCCAGGAAGGCGCCTGCGGGGGTGGCTGTGAACTCCTGCTGTCCCCAGCACATTCCCTGTTGACACATCCTGGCTGGGAGATGTCTCCACAATCAGCCTGCATGCTCCAAAGTGAGGGGGAGAGGGGAAGGAGGGAGGTGAGGGGGCGAGGAGGAAGCCATTACTTTTCTATGAGCTGCATGTGCCCAGCAGGCCTTGTGACAGCCCTGTGAGGTCGTGCACATGAGAAGAGACTGAGGCGGAAGAAATGAGAAATAAAAACTGAACGTGAGTTCAATTCATCTGGCGTTTCCTTCAGTACAAAATGTGAATTTCATATCAGTATTTTGCGCAACCAAGTACAATTTGTCCTATGACTTTTCTTCAGCCACTGAACTGTGTAAACTGATTCACAGCCTCTGGGTTGCACCACCACAGGGGCCAGCAGGTCTGGGTCCCCCGAGCCATCTGCAGAGAAGGGGTGCAGCTAGGCCGGCCCAGCATGTTCCCTGCAATCAAGTCTCTAGAGGGGGTGACAGACACGGAGCCTGAAAAGCGGTTCCATAGTGTTCTCGGCTTCTCAGCACTGAGGGATGAGCCCACACACCCATCACGAAATAGCCAGTGACCCGACCCACACTGTCCAGAGGATGGGGCCACAGAGGATTCCCACGGGGGAGACACTGACCTGGACAAGGGAGGGCAAGGGACAGAAGCTCCTAAGATCCAAGGTAGGGCCCTGCAGGCAAAATGGCCAAGAGCCCCCTTGCACCCCAAATGGGCCCTGAGGTCCAGGGCTGCAGGAGCCGAGTGGGGAGCCCGGCCAGCTGGAGGGACAGACACCAGCACTCGCTGCCTATGTCACTGCCCTCAGTACTGTCCACAAGAGGGTGGCCCACTGGGTCCCACCACCCCAAGTCCCAATGCCAGAGCCAGGCCCAGCTCTGCCGACCCCGCCACCCCGTGCGGCACCCAGGCCACGCTGGTGCAAGGCCATGGCTAATCCGTTCTCAGAGGAAGCTGAGGAGGCAGCCCTGCCCTCGATGTTTCCCAAGCCCCCTTATCCCAGCAGATTCCTCTCGGGGAAGATAAGCTCCCAGCTTAGCCAGGGCGGGTGGGAAGTCAGAGCTGCTTCCTTAATTGGCATTTTCCAGTTGAGAGCACATTCTCTACCTTTTTCACTTGGATCAGCTAATTGCCAAATGTTTTCATTTTTGAGAAGAAGTGAAATTGCAGAGATGTGGGATTTAGGGAAGGAATGCAAGGATCAATTCTGCCTAATTGCGAAATGTCTCAGCGGTCACCGTGACGGGTCCCAGAGTCGGCCGTGTGGACCCCGGGGCCTCCCGGGCGGTGGGGCCCCGGGGCTGTGATGCAGATGTTTACCTGATGTCGTGGCCTGAATCTGGTTTACATTGGAAATCAGACTGTTTACAGGCCAGCACATCTGCCTCTTCCTCTGGCTCTCCTTCATTTTGCTGTAATGTTCTGCAGGTCTCGCTGGGGTCTCTGTGGGAATATCTGTGACACGGAGTGAGCTAGGCCAGCCAAGGGCGGCCCCATCTGGGGACGGCAGCTCACGGCCTGGGCCCGGGTGGGCAGCCTGGGCCTGGGTTAGCGGTGGAGATGGGGGAGGGTCTGGGGCCCCTGGGCGAGTGGTGGGGTACACAGGCCGTCAGCCCTGCTGCAGGGTTCCTGTGGAGGACAGGGAGCCTTCTCCATCCCTGAAAACCATCGCGGGGACAGTGGAGTCATCAGGATGCTGGGACCCTCTAGTGTGTTCTGGAAGCAGAGGCTGGGCGTGGGCACGGGAACCTGTGATTGTCCCCAGACACCGAGAGGCCCACAGGGCCCCAGGTGCTCAGACCCCGGCTACAGATCGGGGACCCAGTCGTGTGTCAGGGAAGGAGAGGAGCAGGGGCCACAGACAGGGGTCCAGGAGGGCAGGGGGTGCAGGAAGGCAGGGGGTCCAGGAGGGCAGGGGATCCAGGAGGGCAGGGGATCCAGGAGGGCAGGGGGTCCAGGAGGGCAGAGTCACAGCAGGATGGGTGGTCCCGCTACAGGGGACTTCACCCCAACAGCCCCTGCACTGCCCCTCTGACAGCCTCCACCTTTGACCCGCCAGACCAATGGGCTGCTGTGGCGGCTCTCAAGGCTGCAGCCCCAGCCCTGGGAGCTGCGGCTGCTGGGGTCTGAGACCCTGCTGTTCTTTGTGGAGACACTGATGTCCTTCCCAGATCTCCTGGGCCCACTGTCAGCCTCCAGGCTGACCAGGCTGCCTGGGTCTCCTAGGACTCAACCCTGGGTTTCCTCCTCCAGGATACTGGATGGGAATCTGCAGCTGCCAACATCCACCTGCCGGCCTTCCCCTCTGCCCTGTCCCCTTGCTGCCACGGCCTCCTTTGTCCTCCCTGGAGATGCAGAGAGCAGCTCCGTCCTCAGTTGCTTTCTGAGTCCATGGGAGCTTCTGACCTCTTCCCAGCAGGGGCCCTGGGGGCTGCGTCCTGCCTGGTCCAGGCTTTCTTACCCTCACCTCCCTCTGGGCTCGGGGATCTGGGGCCACACAGCCCAGAGAGCCTGGGCTGTTCAGGACAGGCCACCCTCCTCCTGCTCCCAGGAGTGCCCACAGCCCTGTCAGTTTCCAAGGGTGTCTCCTTCAAGCAGCCTCGTCAGGCCGAGCCACCCCCCGTGCCCTCTCTCCTCCGGCAGCCACAATCTCTGCCCTTCCTCCCCACCTGCTCAGTCCTGCAAAGCCTCCCGCCAAGCCTGACACCTGGAGTTTCCGTCTTCCACACTCCAGGGGCCTCCTCCACATGTCGGTGACCTCTGACCTCTGTTTCAGACCCAGAGCCCCTGGGTGCACCAGCATTGGGTCCCGATGGCGGCACCAGTGTTCCAGGCCTGGGGCACCGCACTCACTGCAGATCTGGCCTGAGACTCAGCATCCGGGCAGCCCCATGAGATCTAGTTTCTGAATGGCGTCGTCACCTGACTGGGCATACAGGCCACAGGCCCAGTGGTCCTTTGGGCACTGATCCTTCTCTCACCCCCAAATCCCGCCTGAGAGCAGCGCATCAGGCAGGCCCTGAGTATCGGACGCCTCTAAGTATCAGCCTCGATGTTCCTCTAATTCCAGCCCTGGCGTCTTCTCCCCGGGACACCCTGCTGCTCCCTCGAGCTCTGCCCTCCATGGTGACTCCAGACATGCACGTTCAGCCTCTTCCCTCCGGGACCAGACTCCTCAGCAGCTCCCACTGCTCCCAACATGCCATCCAGCTCCTCAGGCCAGCAGCAAAGACAGGCACAGAATGGTCCCGAACCCATCACTTCCTTCCTTCCTTCCTTCCTTCCTTCCTTCCTTCCTTCCTTCCTTCCTTCCTTCCTTCCTTCCTTCCTTCCTTCCTTCCTTCCTTCCTTCCTTCCTTCCTTTCCTTCCTTCTTCCCTCCCTCCCCGCTCCCTCCCTCTCCCCTCCCTCCGTTCCTTCATTTCTTCCTTACTTGTTTCTGCCCTCCCTCCCTCCCTCCCTCCCTTCCTCCCTCCCTTCCTTCTCTGCTCCCTCCCTCTCTCCCTCCTTCCCTCCCTCCTCCCTCCATCCATTTCGTCCTTCCTTCCTTCTTCCCTCCCTTCGTTCCTTCTTCCCTCCCTCCCTTCCTTCCTTCTTTCCTTCCTTCCTTCTTTCTCTGCTCCCTCTCTCCCTTCCTCCTCCTTCCTTCCCTCCCTCCTCCCTCCCCCCTCCCTTCCTTCCTTCCTCTCTGTAGTCAAATGCGGGTACATGAGATTTCCCATCATCGCCATGGGAAGTGCACAGAACCGTGGCATTGAGAACATGCCCACGGCTATGCCGCTGTCACCACCATGCAGCTCCAGCACGTTTTCATCGGGTGAAACTGGAGCTCCGTCCTGACTAATCACTCACTCCCATCGGCCCCTCCCCCGGGCACTGCTGACCACCATTCGGTCGTCCCTCTCTTGACTCTGACTCCTCTGGGGGCCTTCCCTCTGTGGGGTCACCGCGTTGGTCCTATTGGGACCGGCTGGCTTCACTGGGCATGAGGTTGTGAAGGTTGGTGTGTTGCTGCTTGCGTCAGAGCACACTCCTTTTCCAGGCTCAGTGAGACCCCGATGTGTGTGTCTGCCCCGTTCCACATCCCCTCACCTGCTGGCTGTTTCCACCTTTGGGCTATTGTGACTACACGGCTATGAGCACGGGGGTCTGAGTCCATTCTGTGTGGCCATAAAACAACCTCTGAGATGGGGTAATTCATAAAGCTCACGGTTCTGTCAGCTGAGAAGTTCAATGGCATGGCCCTTCTGCTTCTGCTGGCGGAGGTCAAAGGGGAAGCAGACATGGGAAGAGAGATAAAGCCCAGGGATGTGTTGGCTTCAGAACAAGCCCCGCTCATGGGAACAAATCCATTCCCATGGGAACTCACCCCGTATCACAAGAGGAGAGTCACTCCCAGCACCAGGCACTCCCCAGGGAGTCACTCCCACGACCTGCACGTCTCCCTCCCCTCAGGCCCCATCTCCCTGTGCTGCCACACTGGGGGTCCTGTTTCAACAAGAGTTTTGCTGGGAACAGAGGCACTAACTACATCCGGGCCGTGGCAAGGGCTGTGCAAGTGTTTGAGTCTCTGCTTGGATTTCTTTTGGGGATAGATCTAGGAACGGAATGGCGGCTTCACAGGGTAATTTCATGTTTACCTGTTTCTGGAAGGCGCACACTGAGCTGGCCAGAGCAGGCTTGTCTTTTCCTCTGTGCTCCTTCCTGCCTTCCAGGATGCAGATGAGAGGGCAGGTGCCCCAGCAGCCCTCGTCAACCACAAGGCATGGGTTCCTCATCTTAGGTTCAGGGAACACAGAGACCGGGGGCCGTGGACTCCTGGTGAGACGGTGGCGCCTCCATCGCAGGCCCGCAGACTCTGAATCCAGCCCTTCCAGAAAGGTACAAAAATGAAAAGCCTGCCTTATGGAAGACAGGAAGACGGGGTTATTCAGAATTTTTGGTTCTGTGTGGTCTCCTTAGAATCATTAGTAGACTTTTTAAAATGAAAATGACCCATGTCCATGGTGAAAAGATGAGCCACGGCCTCCAGGGCAGCAGAGCCGAGAGCCACACGCTTAGCGTTTGTTTCTCGTTCCCCTATTTTCCCACATAGGCACCGACGCTTTCCCTGACAGCATCATCATCGTGCAGCTCAGGCGGCTGACCCGCGTCCTCCTCACCACGTGCAATGGTTTGAGTCGAGGGTTCTCACGGCCTCGAGCCACGTGGAGGCCGTGCCTTGTGTTTCCTGTGAGAAATCTTCAACCAGCGCCACTCTCAGCCTCCACTCTCCAGCGCTTCTGTGGCTAGACCTGCATTCGGGGCTGTGGCTGCAAACACAGGAATAATTTATGGCTCTTGGGGCACTTTGCTGGGCTGCTTCCAGAAAAGTCGACCCCTCCCTGCAAACCAGCACTGCCCAGCATTCTTGTCCCGCCAGACTGACTGCGAGGCTGCTGTGGCATTGTCACTTTGCTGGGAAAGGGCCCCTTATCTTTTGTTTCCCTTGCATTTCTTTCAATTCTACCATTGACCATTTTTCACACATGTGGTCATCATTGTATTTTGCCCCCGTTTTGTGAGGTTTGGTGTATTCTTAATTTTAACGTTTCCTGGGTTTTGAGGAGAGCATATTCTGTCATTGTATTTCACAGGTATTTTCCCCCGCTTGGATTTGTTTGGCCATTAGCTTGTTTTCTGCTATTTTACAATAGTTTGTTTTTCTTCATTACAAAAGGATTCTGCTGAGGGTCCCCCAGGCTCACCATGCTTCGGGCTGTGAGGCAGCAGGGGCAGGCAGGTGTCCTTCCTTCTTTGAAGTGTGGGTTGGGGCAGGACAGCAGACCCTGGGGTCCCTGCTGAGGAGGGAAAGGATGGGATTAGGGCTGTTCTCTTCCTGGCCTCAGGAGCTCCCCCAGCTCCTTCTTGTGGCTGGAGCAGAAACCTCCTGATTGTCACGGAGAGTGAGTTTGCCCGTGGAGCCTTTCCTGTCCGGCTCACATAGAACAGGCTGTGAGGTCCCCGCACTGAGCAGCACGTGCCGGGCCAGGTCCCCACGACTTTCGGGAAAACCCAGGCCTGTGTTACAGGAAGCAAAGGTCTTTAGATGAAGGTTTTAAGAATCAAAATTAACCCGCACAATGGTGAGGTCAGTTGGAGCCTGGATTCCGTGGGGTAAGACTGCCATAGCCAGGCAGGAATCCTGCTCCTTCCTTTTCCCTGTCCCCACCTGCCGGCCATGCCCTAGAGCAGGGGCACACTCGGACCCCAGCCCAGCGCCCACGCCCCTGCCTGCAGGCCTGCGAGGTCCCACAACCCCTTGGCATGCAGGGACGGCCCAGGGCCAGGTGTGGGCGAGGCTCAGGATTTCCTGGCACAGATGACTTCATGTTATGGCCTGGCAGCTTTGGGTGGTATCAGCAGATGCAGGAAACCACGGGCCCAGCACCCTGCCTGTCCCGGCTGTGGGTGCCAATGCTGAGTGAGTTCTGTGGCTGGTCACACAGGCGGCCCGGTGGGTGCAGGCCATCTCGGGGGACGACCTTGCCCTGCCTGGTCCCCGGGGAGGGGAGGGTCTCTGTACTGGCCACACTGTTTGCTGCGTGCTTTTTGTTTGCCAAGGGCTGCAATGTTTGTCATCTGCCGCCGTGTTGGCTGCCGGGTGAAGAATCGCTGGCCCTGTGTTGTCACCTGGGCCCACCATGACAAGGTCCCCACCCCTGCTGTGGGACTCAGGGGCAAAGTACCCTGCTGTTCACGCTGCAATTGACAAGGGCCCTGGTCTTTGAACCAGGAGCCTCTGAGCCCTGCCCCACAGGGGGTGAGCCCTGACTGGGAGCAACGTTCTATGGGGGAGACAGCAGCTTCCTCACTTCCATGTACAGCCAGATGCCATGGGCTGTGGGGAGTGGGACAGGGCTGTGGGGAGTGAGACAGGGCTGTGGGGAGTGGGACAGGGCTGTGGGGAGTGGGTCAGGGCTGTGGGGAGTGGGACAGGGCTGTGGGGAGTGGGACAGGGCTGTGGGGAGTGGGTCAGGGCTGTGGGGAGTGAGTCAGGGCTGTGGGGAGTGGGACAGGGCTGTGGGGAGTGGGACAGGGCTGTGGGGAGTGGGTCAGGGCTGTGGGGAGTGGGGCAGGGCTGTGGGGAGTGGGACAGGGCTGTGGGGAGTGGGACAGGGCTGTGGGGAGTGGGACAGGGCTGTGGGGAGTGAGACAGGGCTGTGGGGAGTGGGACAGGGCTGTGGGGAGTGGGTCAGGGCTGTGGGGAGTGGGACAGGGCTGTGGGGAGTGGGACAGGGCTGTGGGGAGTGGGTCAGGGCTGTGGGGAGTGGGTCAGGGCTGTGGGGAGTGGGACAGGGCTGTGGGGAGTGGGACAGGGCTGTGGGGAGTGGGTCAGGGCTGTGGGGAGTGGGGCAGGGCTGTGGGGAGTGGGACAGGGCTGTGGGGAGTGGGTCAGGGCTGTGGGGAGTGGGGCAGGGCTCTGAGGGAGCGGGTGGTCCTGTAGGGCATCCGGGAGTCTGTGCTCAGGCTGTGGGAGGTAGGGCTGGCAGGGGATCCTGGAGAAACACCTTTGGGGGCTCAGGTTTGGTGGAGCCCCCACTTCCACAGTGGCTCTGAGTGGGGCCTGGGCGGGTTTTCCTGGCAGCGGCTGAGGGTGGGTGGGTCTGGTGGGCTGCTCAGACGTCAGCCAGCTCCATGTTGCCCACCTCGGCCTCCCCAGCCCAACCTCCCCCGGGCTTCTCAGGGCCCAGCTGTGCCCTGTCCCTGGCGCCCTTCCCTCCCCGGACACTGCTCACCCTGGCAAAGGCTCTGCCCTGGACACTCCCTGCTAGACCCTCAGATCTGATCCCAGCCCTTCCCATGTGACTCCCTGGGTGCTCCCAGATGACTGGGATGTGGGGAAGGATCAAAGAGCACTTTGGTTGTCTCTGTAACTCTTCTAGTGATTAGATAAGGGTTGGATTTAGGGATTACTTCTGCAACGCAAATAGATGAAAGGAACAAGCTAAATAACAAACTCTTCCCATTCCCAGAAAAAAGTCAGCTCTGGCACCGTTCCACGTGCCCCGTCCAGCACATCCCCCGAGCACAGGCACAGGCCCCTGGACCAGGTGTGGACCCCTCCTCATGCTTTGCAGCCCCTCACAGACGGCTCTGCGCCCCTGGGGCAGGACCACTCTCTCTTCTTATTCTTCTCTGTGTCACCTTCCCAGACTCTGCACACAGTCGGTGCTACATAAATGGTGGCTGCAAACAGGAGACGAGCAGCAGAGCAATGCCCCAGGGAACAAGAGGGGCGCTGTTGCCAAGGCCAGGGCCAGGGTGTCTGTCCTGAGACCTGAGCCCCACACGACCCAGGGCCCCTGAGCCCCATGGCCCATCTCACTGCTGGGGTCGAACCCCCAGAGCCCCTGCAGCCACTGCCTCAGGAGGTCAGGTTGGGGTGCGGAGTGGGAGGGATGGGCGTTTCCAGGGAACCCCTGTGTAGGTGGGATCCGGAGGGCTTGACACCCTCGAGCTACCAGCCAGCTCCATGCCTAGGGCAGGCCTTACAGAGTTCTGGATCTGCCAGCTCCCAGGGGCAGCCTCAATGTCCAGAGTGGATGGGGGTTTCTGTGGGTTCACTTCTGCTCCCTGCTGGGATGCTTAGAAGAAGAGCTCAGGGACAGTGTGGCCAGACCCCGACCCAGACAGAAGACGCTGTCTGAAAGACAGGGGGAGCAGCAGAGACCTTCACAGAGGGACAGAGGCCCAGGAAGCAGCGGCCGCAGCTGTGAGCCTACGGCGAGAGCCACGGTCACAGAAGCCCCACTTGGTGCCAGGCATTTTGCCTTCACAGTGGCAGAGTCTCCCAGTGGCCCAGGAGAAAATGAAATACTCATTCCATGCTGCCGGCAAGAAAAGAGAGGCTGAGGCCCAGAGAGGCTCAGGCCACCTCCCCAGGTTCACCTCATTTGGAACATCCCCTTCCCATCCCAGGATGCTGCCACAATCTTCTAAGGAGACTTCCTCAGAGGTCATCAAATGCATTGAAAACTGATTCTGTTCCTCGACCCTAAGCTGCTGGAGGAGGGGGCGTGGAAGCAGAGTCAGGGTGCACCTGTGTGTTCAGGTGAAGGCGTTGGTGTGTTCAGGTGAAGGCGGAGGGAAATTGCTCATGGAGCTAAGCTGAAGCACCTGCTGGGCCCCAGGCAGGCAAGGCCCTGTGGGCAGGTGGGAAGCCAAAGGCCGCCTCTCACCCTGGGGAGGGGCAGGGGCTGGAGTGACAGTGCAGGGTGAGATTTCGGCCAGGCACAACTCCACCCATCCCTGCATCCCCAGGAAGCCACAGACACCCAGGTCCTGAGAGCCTAGCTCTCAAATGTCCCTCCTCCCTTGGGTGCCCCTGGCCATGCCAGCCCTAAGCATGCAGCCTTCAACTTTCCCATGCACTCCCTTCCACTCTCCAGGGCTGAGGAGCAGGACGGAGATGGCTCAGAGGTGTGAGCCCCTGTCCTGTTCTCAGAGGGCCACAGCTACTCACTACCTGCTACCAAGAGAGGGAAGGGTGGGAGCCGTTCTAAACCAGCATCAGTGCATGCCATGAAATGGAAGCCGTGCTTTATCAACTAGAAATGAGGGCTTGGTTTCAGGCATCTTCCCTAGAGGCCCTGGCTGAGCCGAGGCTGGGGTCTGGTTGCGTTGCTCTGATGGTGTGCACGGGCGGGCTAGGCACCTGCCCAGAAAGAGAAGCCCACAGAACAAAACTTAAAGGATGTGCTGTTTAATTTTTAATTTTTAATTTAATTTTTGTTTTTTCAAAAGCATCAAAGTCATTGTGATTGGAAAGAATGCACACGTTGAGTCTGGGGTTCTGTCCCTGGGCGCCGAACCAGCCGGGGACATGGCCCCCCGAGAGCTGCAGACCCCGGGGCTGGGGCAGTGCTCTGGGGAGGATCCTGCCACCAGGTGGCGCTTCTCGGCCAGCCCAGGCCCAGGCCGCAGGGCCTGTTACTCCCATTGCAGTTCTGCAGGTGAGAAAAGGAAGCTCCGAGTGCATATATAGTAACTTGGAGAAAGTCGCAAGGGACGAAGGACCCTTCCCCGGACACAGGAAGCTTCTGGGGGATGGGGACAAGGACTCAGGTGCAGAGAAAACCAGAGCTGCCACCGTGGGGACAGGGAAAGGGAGTCCACCCAGAAACAGCAGAGGCAGGAGCTGCCCTCCCTTCGCTCTCCGTGGCCCTGAGCGAGGGGCTGCCACACCCAGAGCCTGGGGACCAGGGGCCAGTGCCTGGGGATGGAGGCCATGGTGGAGACAGGCCAGGGAGGATGTGGCGGAGACAGAGGGAGGCCCAGGTCAGCTGGCACAGGGCAAGCAGCAGGTGAGCCGACCCCAGGGCCTTGCTCCCTTCCCATGTTCACGCCCCCTCCCGTGTTCCTGCTGGCCCCCTTCCTGCTCTGTGAGGTCAACACGCAGGGGAACGGGGCAGAAGGGAAGGTCTCCCCACGCCCAGGGCTCTGCTCACTTGGGCCAGGGCTTGGAGGGTGGTCATGGCACCAGGGCTGCTCTGAGCTACAGCCCCGAGGGGGGCCGGGCGATGCCTCCTCCGTGCCAGGCTGTGTCAGGGCCCCCGGCAACCCCCAAGTCCCTGCCTCTGACCTCTGCAGAGCCCAGCAGGCGCCTCCCCGCCCTCGGCCACAGGCTCGGAGCTCGCGGCCCCCAGGGGGCGCTCAAGGACTGCTCATCTGCGCGGCTCGGTCCGCCCGCTGCGCTCCTGCAGCCGCTGCTCCCCGCAGCCGTGGGCCGCACTGGCCCGGAGGACGAGGCGCTGCGCTGCGGGGAGGAAGAGAGACTAAAGGGGGAGACCGAGAACCCAGGGTCAGGAAGCCGAGAGCTAAAATGACAACCGTGGGTCAGCGGCCCGCAACTTCATTTCATGACCTCTGGCCTCCAAAGCCGCTCTGCAAAGTGGTCAGTGCTCCTCATTTTATAGATGAAGATACTGAGGACCAGGGAGGCTGTGCACTGCCTGAGGTCACACGACTGCTGGGGCGGCGGGCGGGTCTGTCCGCAGGCGATTGTCCTCCAGGCACACGGCGGGGTAGAGCTTGGAAGTGGCCCGGGTGGGTGTCCCTGGGTGTGGATGGAGTGACCCTGGAGCCACGTGGAGCCACGTTCAGACCCAGAGCTGAAGCAGGACAGTGACCAGTAGAGCAAGGCCGTGCACACCCCTATTGCAGAATTGGAAACGCTCCTCAAAATAAAACCACGTGTTTCACAAGAATGCACTGATTCCTGAGAACCTCCGGGCTCACGGGATGGCAATGGGGGTTGTAGATGCAGCAACCACACAAGTGAGAAGTAACCTGCTCAGTGTGAGTTTCCAATGGTCTTGAATTCCTTTGCCACGCTTGGACAAGGAGCCTGCGTTGTGACATTGCTTTGGGCCCTGAAAATTCGGGAGCCGGTCCTAAGCCCACGCCGCCATGGCTGCCAGGTATCCAGCATGTGCACAAAACACCTCCAGGCTGGTGCTCTGCCCTGCCCTGCCCTGGAGACCCACCTCCAAGGACACGTCTCTCCTCCGGCAGCCGTGCTCACTGCCTTCCCTCCCCACCTGCTCAGTCCTGCAAAGCTTCCTGCCAAGCCTGGTACCTGGGGATTCTGTCTTCCACACTCCAGGTGCCTCCTCCACATGTCGGTGACCTCTGACCGCTGTTTCAGACCCACAGCTCCTGAGTGCACCCAGCATTGGGTCCTGATGGCACCAGAGTGTTCCAGGCCTGGGGCACCACACTCACGGCAGACCTGGCCTGAGACTCAGCAGCCGGGCACCTCGTGAGATCTAGTTTCTGAATGGCATTGTCACCTGACTGGGCATACAAGCCACAGGCCCTGTGGTCTGTGGGTGGCCATCATCCTGTGTGTGGAGTGGGGCACTGGGACCCTCCCACAGCTGTGACTTTCTCAGAGTTTCCATCCCTGTGTCCTCCTCTGTCAGTGAAGCCCAAAGGTGAGGGGCTCCCGAGCTGCCACACGGCGTTTCCTTTGTTTCTCTAACTCTGCTGGTCCATTGGAGTATGCCCTCGGTGCCTCACAGGCTGCTGACCGACAGCATCTCTAAGCCCCAAACTACTGAGCCTGGAGTCATCCAGTCCCAGAGAAATGACTCTGCAGGGTCATGATTCCTGGGTATGCACTCAGGCCCCCACTTTCCAACCAAGACAGCAGGAACCCAGGTATCCTGAGATCTGTCCTGATCCTGAGTCCTGTCCTGATCCTGAGATGTGCCCTGATCCTGGGTCCTGCCTGATCCTGGGTCCTGCCTGATCCTGGGTCCTGCCCTGATCCTGAGTCCTGTCCTGATCCTGAGACCTGCCCTGATCCTGAGATGTGCCCTGATCCTGGGTCCTGCCTGATCCTGGGTCCTGCCTGATCCTGGGTCCTGCCCTGATCCTGAGTCCTGTCCTGATCCTGAGTCCTGTACTGATCCTGAGACCTGCCCTGATCCTGAGTCCTGTCCTGATCCTGAGACCTGCCCTGATCCTGAGTCCTGTCCTGATCCTGGGTCCTACCCTGATCTGATCCTGAGACCTGCCCTGATGCTGAGTCCTGTTCTGATCCTGAGTCCTGTTCTGATCCTGAGTTCTATTTTGATCTTGGGTCCTGTCTTGATCCTGTGTCCTGCCCTGATCCTGAGTCCTGCCCTGATCCTGAGTCCTGTCCTGATCCTGGGTCCTGTCTTGATCCTGGGTCCTACCCTGATCTGATCCTGAGACCTGCCCTGATGCTGAGTCCTGTTCTGATCCTGAGTCCTGTTCTGATCCTGAGTCCTATTCTGATCCTGAGTCCTGTTTTGATCCTGGGTCCTGTCTTGATCCTGTGTCCTGCCCTGATCCTGAGTCCTGTTCTGATCCTGAGTCCTGTTCTGTTCCTGAGTCCTGTTTTGATCCCAGGTCCTGTCTTGATCCTGGGTCCTGCCCTGTTTCTGAGTCCTGTCCCGAAACTGCCCTGATCCTGAGTCCTATTCTGATCCTGAATCCTTTCCTCATCCTGGATCTTATGAGATCCTGGGTTTCATCTTGTTCTGCCCATGGGTGATGGCCCAGGATGGGATCACCTGCTCTACGGTGACTCCATGCATGGTCTCCCTGTGCCTTCCGTAAACTTTCCCTGGGACTTTTGGAGTCAAGGCAGCATCAGTCAGCATTAGCATCAGCATCAGCACAGGCATGGGTTGAATAGGATCCCCTCATTCCTGTCCACCTGGAAACTCTGAATGTGACCTTATTTGGACACTGGGTCTTTGCAGATGTAATCAAGTTAAGATGAGGTTATACTGGAGTAGGGTGGGCCCTGATCCAATGTCTGGTGTCCCCGTAAGAGAAAGGAGGGGAGGAGGTGAGACACAGACACTCAGTGGAGAAGACCACTTGAGGATAGAGGCAGAGACGAAGGATGCAGCCACAAGCGAAGAATGTCTGGCCACCATCAGAAGCTGGAAGATGCAGAAAGAATCCTCCCCTGGAGCCTTCAGAGAGTGCGTGTCCCACGGAGAACTTGATCTTGAACTTCCGTCTGCCTGAACTGCGAGGCATCAATGTCCATGTTAAGGCTCCAGTTGGGGGCCATTTGTTATGGCAGCCCCAGGAAATGAACACTGGTAGCAAGGATGAGCACAGCATCAAAGCCAAGTCCCCGTTCCCGTTGCCCTCACTGGCACAGAAGGACAGGGGTCTTGTCATTTTTCAGAGAACATGTGAGGAAAATCATGAACTAAAGAAAAAGTGCAAAACTATATACACCTGAGTTTGTTTTAAGGTATTTTAAGATAAAGCAAACAAACAGTTTCCCTATGGAAATGGCATAAACAGGAACCAGGAAATGACTGTGTGTCCAGCATCACTCCTGACCCTGGGCAGGCATATAAAGGGCCCAGGCTCAGGAAGCTCCACACCTGCACACCTCCCTCTCACCTGCTCCTCTACCTGCTCCACCCTCAACCCACCAGAACCATGGGCTGCTGTGGCTGCTCTGGAGGCTGTGGCTCCGGCTGTGGGGGCTGTGGCTCCAGCTGTGGGGGCTGTGGCTCTGGCTGTGGGGGCTGTGGCTCCGGCTGTGGGGGCTGTGGCTCTGGCTGTGGGGGCTGTGGCTCCGGCTGCTGTGTGCCTGTCTGCTGCTGCAAGCCCGTGTGCTGCTGTGTGCCAGCCTGTTCCTGCTCCAGCTGTGGCTCCTGTGGGGGTTCCAAGGGGGGCTGTGGCTCCTGTGGGAGCAGCAAGGGGGGTTGCAGTTCTTGTGGGGGCTCCAAAGGGGGCTGTGGATCTTGTGGCTGCTGCCAGTCCAGCTGCTGCAAGCCCTGCTGCTCCTCAGGCTGTGGGTCATCCTGCTGCCAGTCCACCTGCTGCAAACCCTGCTGTTCCCAGTCTAGCTGCTGTGTCCCCGTGTGCTGCCAGTGCAAGATCTGAGGGTGTGACTTTGGATCTCAGGTGAGTCCAGCATGTCCACACTACCCAAGAAGTGACCAGCACTGCATTTCAGTCCTGTCTGTCCCACAGCTCTAGAAGTTGTGTCCCCTGAATTTTGTGGAAGGTGATGACTCCAGGTTCTTGGCCTGTGCTGACCTTTTCCAGTCATTCTTCATGAGAACTCTCTTCCTCTCTCCTGATGCCCAGCACCCTCCCAGTTCCCAGAGCCCTGCAATCTCCTCTGACAAGCCCCTTGCCAGGTCCTGCTGGGACAGGGCCCTCCCTGTCCATGACTCCTCCTGTCCTCCTTCTCCAGAGCAGCGGCAGGTCGGGGAGGCAGTGGAGATCTGCCCCCAACCCCAAAAGGCTCCAAACCTTCCTCCCCAGGAGGTGGCCACTCTTGTGGCTTCTCTCTCAGTTAAGGGTCACCAGGACCTGAGACACTTTAAATAAACACATTTCCCACCCGCAAGACTTGCTCTCACTGCAGCTTTCAAAAAAAAAAAAAACTTTTATTTTAGGTTCAGAGGAGCATGTGCAGGTCTGTTACGTAGGTAAACTCATGTCCTGGGGATGTGTCGTACAGATTATTTCATCACCCAGGCACTAAACCAAGTACCCATTAGTTATTTTTCCTGTTCCTCTCCCTCCTCCCACCATCCACCCTCTGATAGGCCCCTGTGTGTTGCTCCCCTCTGTGTGTCCATGTGTTGTCATCATTTTGCTCCCACTTGTAAGTATGTCCAGTATTTGGTTTTCTGTTCCTGAGTTAGTTTGCTAAGGATAATAGCCTCCAGTTCCATCCATGTTCCTGCCAATGACATGATCTCATTCTTTGTTATGGCTGCCTAGTATTCCATGGTGTATATGTACCACATTTTCTTTATCCAGTCTACAGTTGATGGGCATTTTGGTTGATTCCTTGTTTTTGCTACTGTGAATTGGGCTGTAATAAACATATGTGTGCATGTGTCTTTATGATAGAATGATTTATGAATCCAGCAACACATCAAAAAGCTTATCCACCACAGTCAAGTAGGCCTTACCCCTAGGATGCAACGTTGGTTCAACCTACACAAATCAATAAATGTGATTCATTACATAAACAGAACTAAAGACAAAAGCCACATGATCATCTCAATAGATGCAGAAAAGGCTTTTGATAAAATTCAACATCACTTCATTTTATATTTTATTTTTTTGAGGTGGAGTCTCACTCTGTTGCCCAGGCTGGAGTGCAGTGGTGTGATCTCAGCTCACTGCAAAGTCCGTCTCCCAGGTTCGAGTGATTCTCCTGCCTCAGCTTCCCGAGTAGCTGGGATTACAGGTTTCCACCACCATGCCCGGCTAATTTTTGTATTTTTAGTAGAGACAGGGTTTCACCACGTTGGCCAGGCTGGTCTCGAACTCCTGACCTCAAGTGATCTGCCTGCCTTGCTCTCCCAAAGTGCTGGGATTATAGGCGTGAGCCACCACACCCGGCCGACATCCCTTCATGCCAAAAACTCTGAATAAACTAGGTCCTGAAGGAACACACCGCAAAGTAACAAGCACGGCCTACCACTGTGTCTCTTTCCCTGCAGCTCTTGTCTGAGGGAAATCTGCCTGTAGAGTCGGCCCGTTCACTGCCCGTCACTGAATGTGTGTTTACTGAGCTCCTCCTGCATCCCAGGTGCTCGCAGCTGACAGGGACTCAGAACCCTCACCTGCAGCTCAGGTCCTGGGTGGAGCCAGTCTATCCAGTCCTCCAGGGAACCACAAGGTGTGTGTCCTTTTTCTTGCCTCCCATAGCAGCCGTGACTGAGGTGCAGAGTCAGCATACGCCTGGGCGTGGCCCCAGACACAGGTGGCACAGGTGCGATTCTAACCTCCCTGTCTGACTGCAAATGCTGCTCATAACCACAATGGAACATCTGGCCAGAGACCGCTCTCCTCTTAGGAGCCACACTCAGGACATCACCAGGAAGATACCTCCTATCTCAGGCCCCGTCTCACCACGGCTCTGACAGCAAATGTGGGGGCGGAGGCAGTGCAGGGCAGGCCCCAGGGAGGACCTTGGCCAGTCAGTAGTGCCTTTTCCTGAGGCCCCAGCATGGCTGCTTTGCCAGTCCTTCCTGACGGTCTCTCCCCTCAGCCCCTGAGCCCCAGGCTGTCGGTGACTCAGTGGCCCTGGGGACCCGCCTCTCATCTTTCTGCCTGGCCATCCTTGGCCAGGAGCTCTCCCTGCTGACCACTCCATTCAGGTCTAATCCAGAGCTTCCAGTGTGTCCATGGATGCATTATGATTCAAAAATAATCATCGCACTTTTTTTTTTTTTTTTTGAGACGGAGTCTCGCGCTGTCACCCAGGCTGGAGTGCAGTGGCCGGATCTCAGCTCACTGCAAGCTCCGCCTCCCGGGTTCACGCCATTCTCCTGCCTCCGCCTCCCGAGTAGTTGGGACTACAGGCGCCCGCCACCTCGCCCGGCTAGTTTTTTGTATTTTTTAGTAGAGACGGGGTTTCACCGTGTTAGCCAGGATGGTCTCGATCTCCTGACCTCGTGATCCGCCCGTCTCGGCCTCCCAAAGTGCTGGGATTACAGGCGTGAGCCACCGCGCCCGGCCTATCATCGCACTTTTAAGAGCTACGTGGGAGGGTGCAACGCAGAAGACAAGTCTTTGTTCTGCACAGTGGATGGTTGGAGCTCAGAGCTGCTACCCAAAGGAGAGGCCCTGGAAGGGACTGTGCCCTCTGACGGGGGGACTAGAAGGCGACCCAGCCACTGCCAGAAGGAGAGAGAAGGACTCACGGAGTCCATGTCATGTTGCCAGCTCTGAGTTTGATGCTTTGCATCCTCAATCCCAGTTACAGAAGTGAAAGCCACAGAGCCAGAATCTCAACCAATGTCACTTTGTCCCCAAGGCCTGATGCCAGCTGGCTCATCCAAACAGTGTGGATTATGTTAGAGTGAAAGTTCTCCAGGAGCGAAACCACCCAAAAAAGGACAGAAAGGGTAGAAGAGGCATCAATATCATGGCATCCAGATCCAGGAAAAGGACAACCAGAGAGCCCAGCCTTTAATATGAGCTCCCTAGCAGTCAGAGCAAAAAGGGAAAGAGGGGACACATAGGCTTCATCGCCTGGAGGAGGGAGCAGCGCAGTGTACAGCAGAAATATGCTCTGTCACGTTTCAGAGTGAAGGGTCAGGTGGGGTGACGGCTGCGGAATAGAGGTGCCCCCAGGAAAGAGGGTCCCTTGCTGCTGTTGCCACATTGTATTAAAATAAAACTATAGAAAAGTGGACAAGGTATCCATGTAGAACTCAATATATTTCCACGAAAGCTGAGCACCCTCCTAGAACTGGCCCTCAGAGCAAGAAATAGAACATTCCAGCACCCCAGAGGCACCCATTTCGAATTGTCACCCACTCTCCACCAAGAGTAACCACAAGCTTGAATTTTCCCATCAGACACCAGTTTTGCCTGTTACTGGACTTCATAAAATGCTCTCGTAGGCCATGTCCTCTCGTGGCCAGCTCCTTTGGCCCCGGACTGTGTTGGCGAGATTCGTCCACCGTGTTGCATGGAATGTCACCCGTTCGCTGCTTTTGCTGAGTCCTACCTGTGAGGGTACAGCACAGTGTGCACACACACCCAGACGCCTTGGTTTTAAGAGCTACATGGGAGCGTGCAATGCAGAAGAGACAAGTCTTTGTTCTGCGCAGTGGGTGGCTGGAGCTCAGAGCTGCTACCCAAAGCAGAGACCCCAGAAGGGACTGTGCCCTCTGACGGTGGGGCTAGAAGGCGACCCAGCCACTGCCAGAAGGAGACAGCAGAGAAATATGTTCTGCTGAGTCTGAGATGGGTGAAAAAACATTTCCCTTGAGAAGTGACAACTTCAGGCCCACCCTTACCCAGGTGGGAGGCACACATTTGCATCAGTTTTGTGGCCCAGAAAACCACAAGCTGAGCAAGTCACTTAAAGTGGGTCCTGAATTGATAGGACCCAGAGCAACCTGGTTTGAAGGAAGTGCAGCAAAACTTCAGACAAAGTCTGTGTCCTCAACCAAGGCCCTGAGCTCCCCACCTACAGCCGAGGCAAACATGAGCTCACAGCAGAAAACCACAAGCACACAAGGAAAGCAGCCACCATAGGCGATAGCCAGTACCCGCAGTCAGAGACACATGGAGACACCAAGGGCCATGAATGAGGACATGAAGAGATAAAATACCAGCTGACAATTTTAAACAACGGGCTCACCAACTGTCTTGGGACCACAGAGCCTCTTCTAAGAGAGAAAGTTTCCTATCCTCAGAGTTTTAGGTAAACATATGGGTAAATCTAATGGGTTAGTCTCTTCAAAATGTGTTTGATGTTGTAAACAAAAATCACACCATTCTCTGATGGGGTTTTCAATAGGAGTATTTGTCATTTATGAGACAAGTGGCCTATCTTGTGGGAAGATTCCTGGATTCCACCTAAATTAGTGAAATATTGATTCTAAGTACACAGTGCAAGAGTAAGCAATATACTTGCACTCTAGAGCAACCACTAAAAAGATATAAACAAAGAATATAGTCAAGCTGGTTCTTTGAAAAGATCAGCATATTTTTTAAATTTTAGCAAGACTGGCAAGATGAAAAAGAGAGAAGATGCAAATTACCAATATCAGGAATGATAAAAGGAATATCACTTCAGATCCCACGGACGTTAAAAGGATAATACAGGAATACTGCACACCACATACATTTGGAAACTAAGAGGAAAGGGACCAATTGCTTGAAAGACCTGAACCACCAAACTCAAGAAGGAAGGAGCCTGAATATCTCTATCAGGAAACAGAATTTGTAGTTAAAAGCCTTCCCACACAAAAAACCCTTTCAAGTCCAGAGGGTTTCATTGGTGAATTCTACATAACCTTCAAGGAACAAATAATCTGAAAGCAAGCAGGAAAAAATATACAAATTTATGGATACTTGTGTATGTATGCATATAAAATTAGAAATCAATGCAATAGAAAATAGCAAAACAATGGAGAAAATTAATTCAACCAGTCAGGCGTGGTGACTCACACCTATAATCCCAGCACTTTGGGAGGCCGAGGTGGGTGGATCACTTGAGGTCAGGATTTTGAGACAAGCCTGGCCAACATGGCAAAACCCCATCTCTACTAAAAATACAAAAATTAGCTGAATGTGGTGGCCCATGATTGTAATCTAAGCTACTTGGGAGGCTGAGGCAGAATAGCTTGAACCTGGGAGGTAGAGGTTGCAGGGAACTGAGATTGCGCCACCACACTCCAACCTGGGTGACAGAGTGAAATTCCATCTCAAAAAAAAAAAAAAAAAAAAAAAAAAAAAAAAAAAGAAAAAGAAAAAGAAAAAAATAGAAAGAAAGAAAATTAATTAAACCAAAATCTGGTTCCTTGAGAAGATCAATAAAGGAGATAAGCCTCTAGCAGAACCGACAAGAGAAAAGAGCAGACACACATGACTGAGGTTAGGGTTGGAAGAGGGGTATCACTTCAGACCCCACAGACATTAGAATAGCAAGGGAACTCCACAAACATCTCTGCTCACACGTAAATCTGACAACTAGGATGAAATGGGTCAGTTCCTCAAAAGACATGAACCACCAAACTCTCTCAAGAATAAATAGATAATCTGAGTAGTCTTATATCTATTTTAAAATATGGAAATCATGGTTTTAAAAAAGTACTTAAAAAACATAGAAAACAAAAAATCCCCAGGTCTGGATGGCTTCTCTGGTGAATTATACAAAACCCTTAAGGAAGAAATAGTACAAATTTTGCACACTTTTTTTCTCAAAAATGGAAGAGGAAGGGACATTCTCTGATACCAAAACAGACAAAAACATTCCAAGAAGAAAACTACAGGTCAATGTTCATTACAAGCATAGATACAAACACCCTCAGCCAAGCATCAGGACACGTAACGGAGCCGCTACATTGAGGGGAATACGGTGCAGCCAAGTGAGGCTTCTCTCAGGAATGCAAGGTCGGTTAAGCATTTGAAAAGTTAGACAAGCCACCACATGAATAAGTTACCAGAAAGAGCTCCCAATCCAGACCTCGAAAGAGAGTTCTTAGATCTCGCACAAGAAAGAATTTGAGGTGAGTCCATAGAGTAAAGTGAAAGCAAGTTTGTTAATAAAGTAAAGGGATGGCCTCAGACCCATGGATCTCATCGAAGATGGAGGGTGCAATCTGTGCCATTACCAGAAGAGTCTTCATGTGGACAGTCTTAGGGGCACCACAGAGATAATTTTGGTCTCAACTCAGAAAACAGAAAGAGCCTGTGGTTGCTGAGACAGTAGAAAAGGTGCAAAAAGAACCTATTCCAGTGTGTCCACCCTTACAAAGCTGAACATACACGCTGCCTGGAGATCCCCATAGTCATTTGGAACCTTATGTTGAAGAAGTTTTTGGCCCATCTCTTCCTACTAATTGGCAAGACATCTGCCTGGAAGATGGTCATCCAAAGTTCAACCTCGTGGCACATTTAGCTGATGATTTGGGTCTTGTAGTCCCTAATCAAGGAGAAGGAGAAGGAGAAGCGGAGGGGCAGGGGGAGAGGGAGGGAGAGGAAGAGGGAGAAGGAGAGGGAGAGGGAGAGGGAGAATTTTCTCCATAGGCAGAAAAGCCCAGAGGGCTGCTGGTTGCCCATTTTTATGGTTATTTCTTGATGATATGCTAAACGAAGGATGGATTTTTTCATGCTTCCCCTTTTTAGGCCATATAGGGTAACTTCCTGACGTTGCCATGGCGTTGGTAAACTGTCATGGCACTGGTGGGAGTGTAGCAGTGGGGACGACCAGACGTCACTCTCGTCACCATCTTGGTTTTGGTAGATTTTAACCGGCTTCTTTACTGCAACCTGTTTTATCAGCAAGGTTTTTATGACCTGTATCTTGTGCCGACCTCCTGTCTCATCCAGTGACTTAGAATGCCTGACCATCTGGGAATGCAGCCCAGTAGGTCTCAGCCTCATTTTACCCAGCTCTTATTCAACATAGAGTCGCTCTCGTTCACATGCCTCTGACAAAGAGACTAAGGATGAAAAACTATATGATGATATCAATAGATGCAGAAGAATAAAAAGTATTTAACAAAACCCAGCACTCATTCACAAGTTTAAAATAGAAATAAACTTCTTTTACCTGATTAAAGGCATCCACAAAAACCCTATGGTAACATCATATTTAGTGATGAAATAATGAATGCTTTCCCCTGAGAATCAGGAAGAGGATAGGAATGTCCACTCTCACCACCATTAACATGGTACTGGAAGTCAGTTTGATAAGGTGGGGGCTGGTGTTAAGCATATAGATTGAAAAGAAAGAATAAAACTATTCTGATTCATAGCTAATATGATTATCTACATAGAAAATTCAAAGCATCTAACAAAATCTCCTAAAACTAATAAGAGAAATTATCAAGGTCGCAGGATACAAAGTAACTTTACGAAAATCAATCCTACTGTCAAAGGCATTTAAACCACAGCAATTCCATCTTAAGTAGGAGCTAGGTAAGATGAGGCTGCAAGCTACTGGGCTGCATTCCGAGACAGTTACGGCATTCTAAGTCACAGGATGAGACAGGAGGTCAGCACAAGATATGGGCCATAAAGACCTTGCTGATAAAACAGGTTGCAGTAAAGAAGCCGGTTAAAACCCACCAAAACCAAGATGGTGACCAGAGTGACCTCTGGTCGTCCTCACTGCTGCACCCCTAGCAGTGCCATGACAGTCTACAAATGCCATGGCAACGTCAGGAAGTTCCCCTACATGGTCTAGAAAGGGGAGGCATGAATAATCCACCCCTTGTTTAGCATATAATTAAAAAAAACAACATTAAAATGGGGAACCAGCTGCCCTCGGGGCTGCCCATTCTATGGAGTACCATTCTTTCATTCCTCCACTTTTCTGATAATCTTGCTTTCACTTCACTCCGTGGACTTGCCCTGAATTCTTTCTTGCCCAAGATCCAAGAGCAAACTCTTGGGGTCTGGATTGGGACCCCTTTCCTGTAACACTGATTTTATAAGATTCAGTATAGTAGCAGTGAATGAATGGAAACCAAACTTTTAAAAAATACTATTTGAGGCCGGGCGCGGCGGCTCACGCCTGCCATCCCAGCATTTTGGGAGGCCGAGGCGGGCGGATCACGAGGTCAGGAGATTGAGACCATCCTGGCGAACACGGTGAAACCCCGTCTCTATAAAAATACAAAAAATTTGCCGGACGTTGTAGCGGGTGTCTGTAGTCCCAGCTACTCGGGAGGCTGAGGCAGGAGAATTGCTCAAACCTGGGAGGTGGAGGTTGCGGTGAGCTGAGATTGCGCCACTGCACTGCAGTCCAGCCTGGGTGACAGAGTGAGAGTCCATCTCAAAAAAAAAAATTAAAACAAGCATATTAAAAAATGCTCAACACCATATGTCATTAGGGCATTGCGATTTAAACAACAGTGAGATTCTGCCACACGGCTATTAAATGTCCAAAACACAAAACCCTGACAACCAAGTACTGGAGAGGATGTGGAGTGACAGGAACGCTCATTATTGCTGGTGGGAGTGCAAAAGGGTATGGCCGCTTTGGAAGACAGTTTGGTAGTTTCTTACAAAACCAAACATGGTCTTACCATATGATCTCCCAATATAATACTCTTTGGCATTTGCCCAAATGACTGGAAAACTTACATACACACGTAGACCGACACACGGACACGGGGAGCAGTTGTATTTGTAACTGCCAAAACTTGAAAGCAGCCAGATGCCCTTCAGCAGGTGAATGGATAAAGAAAGTGTGGTACATCCATATGATGGAATAGAATTCATCACTGAAAAGGAACGAGGGATAGTTACACATAGAACTTCCATGGGCTTGAGTCATTTTATTTCTAGGTATACACCCAAAATAATTAAAAACAAGGTCTTGAGGAGATACATTTACGCCCATATTATTTCCAACATTATTCACAATAGCCAAAGTGTGGAAGAAACCTGAGTGTCCATTGAAGGATGAATGGATGAGCTAAATGTCATCCATCTGTAGAACAGAATATGATGCAGCCTTCAAAAGGAAGGAAATCCTGCTACAAGCCACCACATGGATAACCCTTGAGGACATGATGCTCGTCAAATAAGCCAGACCCAAAAGGACAGATCCTGTGTGATTCCACTCGTATCGTAGTAAGGGTTAAAAAGAAAAAGAAACAAATGTTCCTCTGCTTAGCAGCTCACTTCAAGGACAGTTATAAGATAACACTGTCCAAAAACCCAAGACCAAAGGAATGGGCTCCAGACACACCCTCCACCCCTCCAAAGCAAGGTTGAGGGGAAAAAAAAAGAAAGACAAATTCCTTTATTGTTACTCCTTTCCCCGGCCCGTTAAGCATGACTGTGTTTTACAAATGTCTGTATTTAGCCAGTTCTTTTTTTTTGTCTTTTGACATGGCTGCAAGGCCACCAGCTATGTAAGGCCACAAGTTATACACTATGTGATGAGCTTCCTTTGTGTTGCTTTTGTAAGCCCGCTTATAAAAATCCCGCTCTGTCTTTGTTCAAGGCTCAGCTTTTTAGATGTGAATCCACTGAGCTGGTACATACCTTAAAATAAATATCCTCCTGTATTCACCTGTACTAGTCTCTCTAGTCCTGTGCATCCTATAACAATATGAGGTTCCTAGAGCAGTCAAATTCATCAGGATTGAATGTAGAATGGTGTGGGGAGCGGGGCAGGGGGGTGCCAGGGTCTGGGGGAGGGGAATGGGGAGTTGGCTTTTAATGGGGACAGGGCCTCAGTTTGGGAAGACGATAAAAGTTCTAGCGGTGAATGGTGATGATGGTCACACAGCAACGTGAATGGACTTAATTCCACTGAGAGTTATACTTGAAAAGGGTTAAGATAGTAAATTTTATGTATATTTTACCACAGTAAAAATAAATAGGAGGAGCCTGGGTGTGGTGGCTCACGCCTGTAACCCCAGCACTTTGGGAGGCCGAAGCGAGTGGATCACTCGAGGTCGGGAGTTCGAGACCAGCCTGGCCAACATGGTGAAAACCCATCTCTACTAAAATTACAAAAATTAGCTGGGTGTGGTGTCGGGCACCTGTAATCCCAGCTACTCAGGAGGCTGAGGCAGAAGAAACGATTGAACCTGAGAGGCGGAGGTTGCAGTGAGCCGAGATTACACCACTGCACTCCAGCCTGGGCGACAGAGTGAGACTCTGTCTCAAAAAAACAAAAACAAAAACAAAACAAACAAAAAACAGGAAACGAAGAGTTATTAAGCCTTGAAAGAAGGCCATCTGAGAAACTTCTCACGGTGTGACTGCAGCCTCAGCAGTCCCCCTTATCCACAGATTAACTTTCTGCACTTTCAGTGACCGCGGTCAACTGCAGTCTGAAAATATGTGAGTGCAGAGGAGCCAGGTACGAGAGAGAGGGAGACAGAGAGAGAGACAGAGAGAGAGAGGAAGAGAGAGAGAGACCACATCCTCATCAATTCCGTTACAGTATAGTGTTACACTCTTCTATTTTATTATTGGATATTGTTGTTAATCTCTCACTGTGCCTCATCTGTAAATTAGGCTTTATCATAGGTAGGTGTATATAGGAGAAAACAGTACATCCCGGGTTTGGTACTATCTGTGGCTTCAGGTATCCACTGGGGGCCTTGGGCCGTATCCCTGTGGATAAGGGAGGACCCGTGTATATGGCATTCTGGAAAAGGCAAATCTATGGAGACAGTAAGAAGATCAGAGGCTGTCAGGGATTGAGTGGGAAAGGAGGGATGAATAAGCAGAGCACAGAGGTTTTTAGGGCAGCAAAATTGTTCTTTTGTTTGTTTGTTTAGATGGAGTTTTGCTCTTGTCGTCAAGGCTGGAGTCCAGTGGCAAGATCTCGGCTCACTGCAACCTCTGCCTCCTGGCTTCAAGTGGTTCTCCTGCCTCAGCCTCCTGAGTAGCTGAAATTACAGGCACCTGCCACCACACCCAGCTAATTTTTAGAGGAGACGGGGTTTCACCATGTTGGCCAGACTGGTCTCGAACTCCAGACCTCAGGTGATCTGCCCGCCTTGGCCTCCCAAAGTGCTGGGATTATAGGAGTGAGTGTGCCCGGCCCAAAACTGTTCTCTATGATACTATGATGGTGAATAAATGACATTCCACATTTGTCATTTGTGTTGTAGAACGTACAACATGAAGAGTGGAGGTGAAGGTTAGCTCTGGACTTTGGGTGTTCGCCACGTGTCAATGTTGGCTCCTTGATGATGACAAATGGACCGCCCTGGTGTAGGATGCTAACAGCAGGGGACATTGTGTAGGTGTGGCAGCAGGTGAAATATGGTAATTTTCTATACGTTCAACTCAATTTTGCTGTGAACGTAAAACTGCCCTAAAACATAGTCTGTTTTCTAAAATAGGTCCAAAATAATGAAAGTTATAAATCTAACAAAATATGTACAGCATTTGTATGTTACAAAGACAAAACACTGATTAAAGGAATCAAAAAATGCTACATAAGTGGAGAGAGATAGTGCATGCATGGATTCAAAGACACAGAATAATACAGATGTCAACTTCCCCAAAACGGATGTGCAGATTTAATGGGATTTCAAACACAATCTTAGCAGGATTTTTTGGTAGCTATTCACAAGCTGTTTATGAAATGTATGAGGAAAGGCAAAAGAAAATAGAATAGCCAAAACAATTTTGAAAAAATAAATACGGTTGGAAGAATGACGTTAGCTGACTTTGAGACGTTTTATAAAGCGGCAGCAACGTAGACAGTGTGGTATGGGCAGAGGGGGAGACACACAGATCAAGGGAAAAGCACTGAGCTGAGATATCACTTGCACAAATAAGACCACGCTAATGTATGACAAAGGGGCAAAGACAACCAAATGCAGAAGTGTCTGCTGTGATCACAGAATACCTGTGACTGGGTCTTTTGCAAACAACAGAAGTTTATTTCTCACAGTTTTGGAGGCTGGGCATCCCCAGCTCAAGGTGCCGGTATTCTGCATCTGGTGGGGGCTCTTTGTTGTGTCTTTCTGGTGCAAAAGTGAAAGGGCAAAAAGGGGCCACGCTCATCCCCTCCAGCCCGTTAATGATCAAGTGAGAGCAGAGCCCTGACTTGATCACTTCCCAAGAGATCCCACCTCTTAGTAACACCGTAATGGGGGTTAAGTTACAACGCACGAATTTTGGGGAACACACTCATACCAGCGTGTGAAAGGAGAGCCATTGGCCGGGCGCGGTGGCTCACACCTGTAATCCCAGCACTTTGGGAGGCTGAGACGGGCGGATCACGAGGTCAGGAGATCGAGACCATCCTGGCTAAAACGGTGAAACCCCGTCTCTACTAAAAATACAAAAATTAGCCGGGTGAGGTGGCGGCGCCTGTAGCCCCAGCTACTCGGGAGGCTGAGGCAGGAGAATGGTGGGAACCCAGGAGGCGGAGCTTGCAGTGAGCTGAGATCCGGCCACTGCACTCCAGCCTGGGTGACAGAGCGAGACTCCGTCTCAAAAAAAAAAAAAAAAAAAAAAAGAAAGGAGAGCCGTTTCCAAAACATGGCACTGGAACGATTGAACCGCCGTAGACAAAACCAAAATGAAACCTCAACCTCAACCTCATACTGTATATAAAATTAACTCTAGGCCCATCACAGACCTAAATGTTGAATACAAGACAATAAACCATTTGGAATAAAACAGGAGAAACTCTTAGTGACCTTGAGTAATAAAAACACACGTGTGTAAGAAATAAACAATAATGGGAGTGAAATTTAGTGTCGTTTAAAGATAAAAGGTCATGTCATCAGGAGAGAGACACACTTGGCATGGTAGTGGTTGCTGGTGGGGGACCAAGTGGGTGCTTATTTGGAAGGGACATTTTTTTTTTTTTCTGTACCATTTTCTTCATCGAACATTTAGTCCTTTGAAAGCTTGTGATTATCTTATGTTCAAATGTTTATGAAATAATAGAGTCACAGGGCAGTCCCATTGCAGCATGACAACGAGGGGAACTCCAGAGATCCACTTCCATGTGAAACTGGTGAAGATTTTAAAAACAAAAACAAATGACTCCCACCCCCAAACAACCATTTAAAGCGTCTGCAAATGGCCCTGTAGCCATTTCAAATACAGAAACATTTATTCAAGAAAATCGACTAAAGCTTAGTGAGAACTGTGTGAGTCTGTGGTATCTGAGCCCATGCATGTGCCCTCTCCCAGCCCAGTGCGACAGAAGCTCCACTCCAGGCTGTACAGCCAGGAATGCAAGACTCTCTCTCCTCCAGCTTCTGTAATTGCCCGACAGGTTCTTCCTGCCTGCTGCACAGACAAAACCAGTCCACTGAGAACATGGTATTGCAGTAAATGAAAGGTTTAATTAAGGCAAGGTCTGCCAGGTGGAAGAACTGGAATTATCATTCAAACCAGTCTCTCTGAAGGCTTGAAGGTTAGGGTTTTTCGAGGACAGTTTGGTGGGTGGTGGGCTGGGGAATAGGTGCTGCTCATTAGTTGGGGAGGTAATCACAGGGGTGTGGAAAATGGTCCTTACGCACTGAATCTGCCTCTGGGTGGATAACAACCCCAAACTGAAAGCAACCCACACATCCTTCAATGGGTGAATGGTTAAACAAGTCATGAGTCACGAGTCTGAGTGGGGTCTGTTGGAAAACCATCTCAAAAGACCAATCTTACATTCTACCACACTGATATTATCTATAGGAGCAACTGGCAAAGCCACAGATCTTGTGATCTCTGGACAAATGACTCCTGAGCAGACGGGGATTATAGAAACTATGCCTACGTTTTAGCAGAACTCAGGCCCTCCCGTAATTCTAATCTTGTGGTCTTTCATTAGTCTTATAAAGGCAGTTTCAGCTCCCAGAAAAGGAGGGGATTCGTTTTAGGGAGGGACTGTTATTATCCTTGCTTCCAAGTTAAACTACAAACTAAATTCCTCCCATGGATGTAATAGAGGCAGGAGGCAGACAAATCCTAGGCAGATGGGAGTGGGTCCCCAGCGAAACCTCACCTTCAAGCCAGAACATCCTGAAACCTGCAGCCCAGAGTGAAAACTTCTATTCCTGTTTGCCTGCTCTCTCCAGATTGGTTCATTTTGAATAATGCCTTTTAACCAATCAAATGTTGCCTTTATCCAATACTACCTATGGCCTGACCCGCCCCCATCCTGGGCCTATAAAGACTCCAGACTCAGTTGGTAGAGAGAGAGAGACAAGGCCTGACTTCAAGGAAAAGACCTCCTGACTTTGGGGAAGACGATCCGCCCTTCCTGTCCCCTTTCCTCTTCCCCTGTCTGCTGAGAGCTGTTTTCATTGCTCAGTAAAATTCTCCACTTTCACCACCCTTCAGTCATCAGCATGACCTCATTCTTCTTGGACGCTGGACAACAGCTCAGGCCCCACTGAGTGCAGGTACCTAGAGAGGCTGTCACACTGGCCCTCACCAGCAGAGGGCAGCTGCCCCATGAGATGGGGCCAGGGGCCGACTGAGCTGCTAACACATTGCCATCCATTGGGATGTGGATGGCGGAACTAAAAGAGCTGATTAGAGCACTAACACCCCTTCTGGGGCTTCGGGATTTCGGGCACCGTTGTTTGGGCACTGCCATGCTCTCCTCGAGGTGACACACCTGGTCTGGCTGTGGGCCCCACATGGAGCTTGCTCCTGTGTCAGCACTCAGAGTGGCTGGCTGGATCCCACACTTGCTCGCTCATGCACTCCTTCCCGTAAGGGGCTGAGCATGCCGGGCCAAGTAGACAAGGAGCCTATGCTGTAAGTCCAGCAAAGAGGCTGAGAAAAAAATCCTGCATCAGTTAGCTTGGCCTGTGCCCAGGAATCAGCAAGGGCAACCAGCCTGTGAAGCTAGACGCAAGATGGAGTCAGCCACACTAGACCTCTCTTGCTGTCAAAAGGTAGTTTCACTTCCAGTTGGTGGGGCTGTCTTCCTGTGAGGGTCAGTGTGCTAGCATCCTGCCCCCAGCTACCTGTGTCTCAGGCTGAATTCTGAGTGAGTGTGTCTGAGAGGTGAGGGTCCCTGCCTCTACTCAGCCTCAGGTCTCATTCATGCAGCAAATGCTGCCCTGGGTTCATCATGCTGAGAATCCTGGGTCTCTGGTCACCTTTGCTCCAGCTTATGGGAGAGGGTCATCCTGAGAGAGGCAAGCTGAGGATACCTGGAGCTGCTGCCCATCACTCAAGGGTCAGCTGAGGACACCTGGAGCTGCTGCCCATCACTCAAGGGTCAGCTGAGGACACCTGGAGCTGCTGCCCATCACTCAAGGGTCCAGCTTCTAAAGTAGGCATGACACCAGTGAGACAAGGTCGCTGCCGTCAGTTCCAGAGCTGTGGCTGAGAGATTTTGTCCAGGGAGAGTGGCAGGATGTAGAACAGAGGTTCTCCTAGTCTCTCCCAAAAGGAACTGACTTCATTTGCAACAGAGTATGAAGTTCAAACCCAAGGGTGCTCTCAGAGTCAGTGGAGGTTGCGGTGAAGGGCAACTGGGAGAAGACTGATAGATTCATGAGAGACAGAGCATAACTCTAAGATGGCTAGTTTTCTGGAGAGAAATGGAGAAAGAGAGAGCTGGGAAGAGACTTTCTGGGTTAGTAAGAAATCTTGAGCACTGGCCTTTCCTTTCAAAGGAGTCAGAATTTGATTGGATTAGTCTGTGAAGCAATTTATTCCCTAGGGTGATGTCAAAAACAATCGAGCAACAACTTGCGATGACGAGTTTAGCAACTGGGTTTGGTCAGGGGAAGAGATGAAGAGAGCCTTCCCACACCTCCATCATATCAACGTGGACCTGCCCACTACTTCTCAGAGGAAACAGACTTTACTGTCGTATTCCAGTCAATCACTAAACAAGCAAACACACAGATAATAATAAGAAGCTTGGCAGGGGGGTGGGCCTGGCATCTGCAGTTGCTGCACTCTAATGTCTAAAATGTCCAGTTTTCAACAAAAATTACAAGACATGCAAGTAAACAGGAAAGTGCAACTTGTACACCCCAGAAAAAACAGCAGGCAACAGAAACTGCCTGTGAGAGTGACCAGATGTTAGATTTAACACAGAATAGAAAGTAGCCAAAGTCTCTTCATATTTTTCATAGAGGCGGAGTTTCACCATGTTGTCCGGGCTGGTGTTGAACTCTCGGACTCAAGCGATCGCCTGCCTCGGCCTTCCAAAGTGCTGAGAATACAGGTACAAGCCATTGGCTCCAGTCAGAAGGTAGCCATTATATATATGTTTAAAGAACTAAAGGAAACTGTAATTAAAGAAGTAATGGAAGATAGGATGACAAATGACACATCAGTAGAGATCACCAGTAGATAAATAAAGATTGTGAAAAGGAACCAAATGGAAATTCTGGAGTTGAAAAGTCCAATAACTGAAATGAAAAATTCACCAGAGAAATGAAGATTTGTTTTCACACAAAAACCTGTGCACGAATATTCATTGCAGCTTTCATCTAACAGCTTTCACACAATTGCTTTGGGCTATTCATGATAGCCCAACACTGAAAATCCAGGTGTCCTTCAATGGGCGAACAGTTAAATAAATTGGGACTCATTCACCCTATGGAATACGTTTAGCAACAAAAAGGAATGAACTATTGATACAGACAACAATCTGATAATCTCCAGAGAATCATGCTGAATGAAAAACAAAAAACCAATTCAAAAGGTTACATGCTGTTTTATTTCAGTTATATAACATCCTTGAAATGAAAACTTTATAGAAATAGATAACCAATTAGTATCTCCTAGGGTTTATCCCCCAGGGTTCCTATAGTGATTAATGTGTTTGTTCTGTGTTTTGAAAATATCAATGCCAATATTCTGATTGTGATATTGTACTATAGTTTTGCGAGGTGTTACCATTGAGGGAACTGGATAAAGGGTTCATGATATTCTATTGCTTCTTACAACTGCATGCAAACCTACGATAATCTCAAAATAAAAAGATTAATATATAGAAAAAGAATTAGGATACTTCTGCTTTGGGTCAAGATAGAGCCACAGAGAATAAATAGACACTTGTAAATGTAAAACAACAACAACAAAACCAAGACAAAAACATTATTCTCAAGAGGTAGACAAGAAAGGACTGGGAGGTGAGCCCTGGGACGTGAGCCCTTCAGTGGCCCCAGGTTTCAGCCCTGAGAGTGTTTCCAGGTCATGGTGCAGGGAGGATACCCTGGCAAAGCTCAGTGTATTCCTTGAGTTGAGCATTTGTGAAGTGTGTATATATGTGTGTGCATATGTGTGCATATATGTGTGTGTTATACATGTGTGTATATATGTGTATGTGTGTGTACATATATGTGTGTACATATGTGTGTATATATGTGTATATATAGTGTGTATATATGTGCATGTGTACATATATGTGTGTATGTGTGTGTATATGTGTGTATATCCGTGTGTATGTGTGTATACGTGTGTGTATGTGTGTGTACATATGTGTCTGTATATGTGTATATATGTGTGTATATATGTGTGTGTATATGTGTGCGTGTATATATGTGTGTATGTGTGTATATGTGTGTACATATGTGTGTGTACATATATGTGTGTATATGTACATATACATATGTGTATATGTGTGTATATATAGTGTGTGTGTATATACGTGTGTATATGTGTGTGTATATATGTGTGTATATATGTGTGTGTATATATGTGTATGTATATATGTGTGTGTATATATGTGTGTATATGTGTGTGTATATGTGTGTGTATGTATGTGTGTGTGTATATATATGTGTGTGTGTATATATATATGACAAATAAGTGCATGAAAATATGCTCTCCATAATTAGTAATTAGGAAAATGTAAGTTAAAACTGCCATGAAATAATACTATATACTCCTTAGAACGGCAACAGGTTTAAAAAACGGGCTACGTCCAGTGCTGGCAGAGGTGGCAGTAAATGGAACTGTGTACACCACTGTGGGAGTGACAATGGTATGGCCCCTGGGGAAATCGGCATGGCAGTTTCTTATAAAATTAAACATGTGACTCAGCAATCCTACTCAAAGACACTTATCCAAATGAAATTAAAATCTATGTTCACACAAAAACCTGCATAGGAATGTTTGTTTGTAATTGCCGAAAGCCAGAGAAAGCCCAAACTGCCCCTCGAAAGTGGATAAACTGTGGTACATCGGTAATCTGGAGTCCTACCTGGCAAACCAAGGGGCAAACCATAGAGGCACAACACGAACGAATCTCAGGGCATCAGCCTACGTGAAATAAGTCAGGCTTGGAAGGTTCCGTGTTGTATGATCCCAGAACGTTTGGCATTCTGGAAAAAGCTATATTACAGAATATTACAGAAACAAGAAAAAGATCACTGGTTGCCAGGGCCTGGGAGTGGGGAAAGAACGTCTGACCACAAAATGGCACCGGGGATTTGAGTGGAGGTGACACGACTATATGGGTGTTAAAAACCCAGAGCTGTGAATGTTACCTTATCATCATTTTGAGATGGAGTCTCACTCTGTTGCCCAGGCTGGAGTGCAGTGGCGCCATCTCGGCTCACTCCAACCTCCACCTTGCTTGGGTTCAAGCAGTTCTCCTCCCTCAGTCTCCCTAGTAGCCGGGATTACAGGTGCCTGCCACCATGCCCAGGTAATTTATTTATTTTTTTGTATTTTTAGTAGAGATGGGGTTTCACCATCTTGGGCCAGGTTGGTCTCAAACTCCTGACCTCAAATGATCAGCCTGCCTTGGCCTCCCAAAGTGCTGTGATTACAGACTTGAGCCATCGTGCCTAGACTATTGTTTAATAGGGGAAATAAGTCCCATCCCAAATGTGTCCCCAGTCCCTCCTGGTGTCCCTGCCAGCTGGCTCTTGGGATCCCAAACGTGTCCCCGGTCCCTTCTGGTCCCTGCCAGCTGGCTCTTGGGAGTCTTACTGTGTCATGTCTCACATCTCACCAGGTCCCATCTGTTGCTGACCAGGTTAGGCTGGTATTTAACCTCAGTCACTTGGAAGTCAGGTGAAAAGACAAAGGGCAGCTTTCAAGAGGCACCTGTTGCCTGTGTGAGAACGATTTCAGCAGCTTGCTCAAACGTGACAGTAGTGTTAGCTCTGCCTGGGGGGGGGTCGACCACCTGTTGAGTTCTGAGAGTCCAGGCGGGCTGCAGAGTCAACATCTTTGGGGACACATCCGCATGTTTCTGTCTCTGTTTCGAGGGCTCTGACTTCATGCCCCAGGCCTTCCTTGGCTGAGCAGTCCAACCTCTCGGTGACTCTGGGACCATCACAATCAGGTCCTGAGTCTGCCACTCAGCTGGGTCTGCCTTCCACGGAGAAAGCAGGGGCTTCTTCGTGAGCTAGCGCCAAGCCCCCAGCTCCATGCTTAGCCCTGGACTCTTCACTGGCAGCCGCCGTGTTTCATTATCCTTGGACTGGGCCTCCGTGCCACTCGGCGGTGCCACCCAACCCTGCGGATCTTCTTGGCACTGTCCCCTTGTGTTTTCCAAATGCCTACGTCATCGTACTGCCACAGGGCTCTCCTCCACCTAGATCTTTCCTGCAAATCATCACCAGCAAGATTTTAACAAGGGAGTCTCCACCTCGTGTCAAGGGCCGTCCATGCCCCACCCAACAACCAGAGGGGTGGCTCCTGTGCCTCTGAGCAGTAGGTGGGCCCATCCCAAGTGCTCATCCCAGCACCCGCCTTCTCAGGCCACTCTCAGCACTACTTGCATTCATCAAGGGCCTTCTAAAGAGCAGGCCCAAGGACGGGACTGAATGCAGGGGATTTCAGCAGGGAAATGTCTACGTGGAGGAAATGGGGAGCAGCCCTAAGGGCTTGGGGAGCCATGACCCTGCTGCAAGAGTGACCGTGAATGAAGGGTGAGGGGAAGCAGCGTGGGAGACCACCATGCTATCAGAAAAACACTGGACGAGGCCTCCAGGGATCCCTGCACCAACATCTTTCATCAGAGGAGTGTCAGGTCTCCCAGGAGCATTTTGTATAGCACCCCAGTCTCTGGAAGCGGCCCATGACTTTGGGGTAAATACGGTTCTGGATTGCAGACTGCGACTGCTGGGGCCTGGGACAGCCACTCTCCCCCACGGCAAACTCGATTTGTATGCAGAAGAGCGGAACGTCACCATGAATGCACGGCCTACAAGTCCTCTAAGGAACCCAGCACCAACACAGAAAAGTACATATATTTTCTCAAGGACATGTGACACATTCACAAAAGATTGACCATAAAGTAAGTATTGAAACATTTTAAAAGATTGAAATCATATGGTGAGTATTCTCTGCATTTATGCTACAACTCCATGAATACAATTTAAATAGAACATTCTGGGCCGGGCACTATGGCTCACGCCTGTAATCCCAGCACTTTGGTTGGCCAAGGCGGGCAGATCACCTCAGGTCAGGAGTTCGAGACCAGCCTGGCCAACATGGTGAAACCTCATCTCTACTAAAAATACAAAAATTAGCCAGACATGGTGGCGGGAGCCTGTAGTACCAGCTGCTCGGGAGGCTGAGGGAGGAGAATCGCTTGAACTCAGGAGGCGGAGGTTGCAGTGAGCGGAGATCACGTTCACGCCACTTGAGACCAGGAGACCACCCTGGGCAAAATAGAAAGATTCCATCTCTACAAATACACACACACACATATATATATATATATAAAAATTGACCTGGTGTAGTGGTGTACACCTATAGTCCCAGCTACTCCAGAGGCTGAGGTGGGAGGATGGCTTCTGCCCAGGAAGTCAAGGCTTCAGTGAGTCAGGATCACACCTCTGAACTCCAGCCTGGATGACAGAGTGAGACTCTGCCTCTAAAAAAATTAAAATTGGCGGGGCGCGGTGGCTCAAGCCTGTAATCCCAGCACTCTGGGAGGCTGAGATGGGCGGATCACGAAGTCAGGAGATCAAGACCATCCTGGCTAATACGGTGAAACCCTGTCTCTACTAAAAAATACAAAAAACTAGCCGGGCGAGGTGGCGGCGCCCGTAGTCCCAGCTACTCGGGAGGCTGAGGCAGGAGAATGGCGTGAACCCGGGAGGCGGAGCTTGCAGTGAGCTGAGATCCGGCCACTGCACTCCAACCCGGGCGACAGAGCGAGACTCCGTCTCAAAAAAAAAAAAAAAAATTAAAATTAAAAAATAGATTAATTAAAATGTTTTAACAAAGGTTCATCTTACCCCTTCTTGTTATTTTTGTTTTTTGGGGTTCTTTTTTGAGATGGAGTTTCACTCTTGTCGCCCAGGCTAGAGTGCAATGGCGCCATCTTTGCTCACTGCAACCTCCGCCTCCAGGATTCAAGCGATTCTCCTGCCTCAGTCTCCTGAGTAGCTGGGATTATAGGCGCCCGCCACCACTCCTGGCTGATTTTGTATTTTTAATAGAGATAGGGTTTCACTTTGTTGGTGAGGCTGGTCTTGAACTCCTGATATCAGGTGATCCACCCACCTTTGCCTCCCAAAGTGTTGAGATTACAGGCGTGAGCCACTGAACCCAGCCTACCCCTTCTTTTATTCAGCATTTTCTTTACCAGTTTGTCAACCAACCAATTTGTCACCAACTTGCCACAGTTATCTTGCACTCAAATTGCACTTAAAAATAAAATTAGAAAACATAAAAACATCTGAAGGGAAAAATGGAAGCTCATTGTCATAGCATTTTTACACAGATACATACTAGATAAAAGAGCTGTAGAAAGTGCTGCCTCTTTGGCCCTCTTGTTTGCTGTTTGTGCACCAATCAAAACAACTGACGGTCGTCGGAATATGGTGCATAATTCAGACGGTGGAATATAATATTCTCTGACTAAAAACTGCTGCATTGAGTAAAACAACAGAAAAAGTATTTTTTCCCCAGGTACTCAGGAGGTTGAGGCACAAGAATCCCTTGAGCTCGGGAGGTGGAGGTTACAGTGAGCTGAGATTGTGGCCACTGCACTCCAGCCTGGACAACAGAGTAATTAAAAATAAAAATGAATGCATTAAGCATTCAGTGCAAGATATTGGAGAGAGAAGGACATAAATAGGATAGCAAATAAAGCAATAACTATTAAAGGAATTCAAACTAAATGAAAACCTTCCTACAAAGAAAGCTCCAGGGTCACGTGCCCTCACCAGCTGCTGCACCAAATATAAAATGCAGAGGCAAAAACCCCGTCAAGCAACTCGAGGCCAAGCAGCCAAATATTGGCTCCCAAGCCCCGGGGGGGCAGGGTGCACAAGGAAGCCGGCGAGTCCGGCACACACTTGCTTCTGGAACAAAAAGGCACGACAGAAATAGCAGCGTTTCAAAGCACAAATACACAATGAACGTTTTAGGCCCAGTCCAGGCACACAGCCTGTTTTAACATTAGACAAAATGTCCAAGAATGTCATTTGCTGCATTAACTTCCTGAATACAAGGAAGAAAATAGCATAAATGATGTAGAAACCTTGTTCCATAACATTTCATAGGAATTTAATAAAATGGGGCCATTTCTGCCAGAATGCATTGAGTAAGATGCAAACTAGCTCAAAAGCATTTGGCAAATAAAGCAATATCAGTATGACACTAGAATTATTCTCTTTTAGACACCTTTTCCCCCAGCATATTAATGATGTAAAAGGACTGAGGTAAGCATTTTCACAGTTAAGACAGGCTCTTCTTTCAATGCGGGCCATGGCTGGCTTGGTGTCGGCAGGGACTGCTGCGGCACCTGCCCTGATGAGCTATCTGAAAAAGCTGGAGGCACACTTGAAAAAGCTGACAAGTGCCAGGCACAGTGGCTCACACCTGTAATCCCAGCACTTTGGGAGGCTGAGGTGGGCGGATCACCTGAAGTCAGGAGTTCAAGACCAGCCTGGCCAACATGGCGAAACCCCGTCTCTACTAAAAATACGAAAATTAACCGGGCGTGGTGGGGGGCACTTGTAATCCCAGCTATGCAGGAGGTTGAGGCAGGAGAATTGCTTGAACCTGGGAGGTGGAGGTTGCATAGATCATGCCATTGACTCCAGCCTGGGTGATAGAGCGAGACTCTGTCTCCAAAAAAAAAAAAAAAAAAAATACGTTTCACCCATGGTGAAAAAAAAATCATGACAATGCCTGCAATCTGAAGCACACGTTTAAATTTGGCAAAATCTGAAGCGAGTGCCTCTCAGGGCCTCTTTGTTGGAATGAGAATCCTGAGCCAGGATTGAAGGCTGAGAGGGGGCAGTTGACAGGTGCCGGGGCGACGTGATGATGGGGACTGAACTTTGCTAATGCTTGTCATTTACTCCAGTCCCAAAATTACACAGTTTTGGAATAAAACTGCTGCCCAAATCTATTTTTCCATCAGCTTTGTTAGTTTTTAGTCCATGCTTTCTTTTGCAGAATAAAAAGTCTTTCCTATTTATGGCATTATAGCAAAAATGTCAATATTAGCATATTATAAATGATAGGGAAATTCCTTAAGTTAATAGAGGATGTCTGCAAATACCCAGAACAAATATCACACAAGTCCTACAACCTTCAAAGATTTATCTTTGAGATAAGGATGATAAAATAAAAGCCCACTATCACCACCTGTTTTACATTGAAATTGAGGTCCTAGAAAATGCAGTTAGTCAAGAGAAACACATAAAATGCATGTGACTTAGGAAGAAATAAAACTCTAATCATTTATATGATAAGGTGCTATGATTGTATATATATAAAAAAATCTAGATAAAGCCAGAAAACATTATTAAAATAAAAACTACATTTAGTAAGAATCCTGGCTGTATGATTACTCTTTAATTGTCAATTGTATTTATTCACATCAGTAATAAAAACTTAGAAAAGAAAATGTTTCAAATGGTGTGACATTTACAATAGCATAAAAATCAAATATCTAGAAATAAATTCAACAAGCTCTGTGTAAGACTCTACACAGAGAACTATAAAGCAGTTTTTTTTTGGGAGAAATTAAAGAAGGCTTACATAAATGGGAGGTTATAGCATGCTTGGAGATTTGGAAAACCCTTGCCTATCGTAAAAATATGTAAAGAAAAACTTACATATTATAAAAATGTAAATTCATTAATGGCAAAAATCACAGTTACTTTTGCACCAGCCTAATATTTGGGGAGAATTTGCATTTTTATAATGTGTGAGAGTTTTTGTTTACATATGTTTATAATATGTAAAGATTTTCCAAATCTCCAAGCATGCTATATGGCATACTCTTAATGGCAAACACCACAATTACTTTTGACCCAACCAAAATGTATCTATAGATTTAATCAAAATTCTGATAGGCTTAAAAAATTTGGATAAACAGGCTCTAAAATTAAGTGAAAATCTAAAGTAAAATAATCGAGAAATTCTTGGAGAGTGACAATATGAGGGGTGGAAAGGACATGTGTGCTTATTCTAAAGCTACAGTAGGTGAGATGATCTGGCCTTGGTGCAACAACAGACAGAAGAGCAAATAGAGAGCCGAGAACTAGACCCCTGCATCCAGGAACTCCTGATGTCTAGCTAAGGTGGTGTGGCAGGGCAATGAAGACAGGACAGGTTTTCAAAACGCCAGAGAGGTGGAACTTACCTCTGCCTCTCTCCGTGCGCAGGTAGATTATCCATCTAAATATGAAAAACAACATAATAAAGACCTAGAAGGTCATCAAGGGTGATATCTTTTATTTTATTATTATTATTATTATTTTTGAGATGGAGTCTCACTCTTGTCACCCAGGCTGGAGTACAGTGGCGCCATCTCAGCTCACTGCAACCTCCACCTCTGGGTTCAAGTGATTCTTGTGCCTCAGCCTCCCTAGTAGCTGGGATAACAGGTGTGCACCACCACCCCTAGCTAAGTTTTGTATCTTTCGTTTCACCATGTTGGCCAGGCTGGTCTCGAACTCCTGACCTCAGGTGATCTGCCCACCTTGGCCTCCAGAAGTGCTGGGATTACAGGCGTGAGCCAGCGCACCTGGCCAGTGATATCTTTTAAATCTGGTTAAATCAAGAACTGGTAATAAAGAAAAGGACAACCACCGAAGACCCCTGCTTCCTTGAGATGTATCACACTAGGAAACAACGCTACGACCACTAGAAAAAATGCAGGTGACAAATACACATAGGACATTCAGGAGCCATAAAAGCGAAGAAGACTGGAGCAACTCAAATTCCAAAGAATCACCTTTCTAGATAGTTGCTCTAAACGGCCGATTTTCTCTTGGGGGCCCATCTTGGGAGAGGACGGAGGATTGGGCTTGGCCTGGGTGTTGGGATTCTGCTAGGGAAAGAGAAGCCAGTGGAGACGTTGCTGAGTCTCGTGGGGCTGGAGGGGAGTGGACGGGAGGTGCAGGGCAGAGCCGGTTGTGGCCGCTGGACACTTGTCCAGGTCTAGGGTGGCCCGTGGCGTGGGGATGTTGGGTTGGGAACTGTTAAGAGGCTGAGTGGGCCGGGCGCGGTGACTCACGCCTGTAATCCCAGCACTTTGGGAGGACAAGGCAGGCAGATCACGAGGTCAAGAGATCGAGACCATCCCGGTTAACATGGTGAAACCCCATCTCTACTAAAAATACAAAAAATTAGCCAGGCATGGTGGCAGGAGCCTTTAGTCCCAGCTACTCAGGAGGCTGAGGCAGGAGAATCGCTTGAACCTGGGAGGTGGAGGTTGCAGTGAGCTGAGATCGCGCCACTGCACTCCAGCCTGGGCGATAGAGCGAGACTCCATCTCAGGAAAAAAAAAAAAAAGAGCTGAGTGAACTCCTCCCTTGCAGCCCCATGGTTCGTGATTCCCTCTGGAGACAGTGGCCTGCTCCCAGGGTACGGGGCCCCCGGGATTCCCACCCAGCTCTCCAGCCAGAGCGAAGAGCAAAACCTCTGCCGGGAGGACGGAATGTGTGTCCTCTTTCACGGCTTAGGAGAAACACTGAAGGGCTCAGGAGGGTTCTGCCCCAAATCGGTAACAAACTGAAAGTGACTGACTCAGAAAATCTCAAACCCAATCCTGAACAAATGCAGTCAGACGAATTCCTCAGACAAACTGGGTTGAAACCGTCAACCCCTCCCACACGATCCACCTAACCGAAGGAGAAAATCCTCTCCACGAGAAAACAACAGTTTGTCTTTAATAAGTTTATACATAATGTTTAGCCTCTGAAGTTCTTTTACGCATGATGTATGAAATGCAAAAATAAATAAATGGAGACATGAAAAGAAGATCAATGCATCTAATATCAAGAAAATAAATGTAGCAGGATGGTTACCTGTTGTAAAAAAGGAAAAAAAGGAAAGAAAGCCAGACAGTAAAAGGCCACCACTTATAATCTGTATGTTGGAGTGAGCAGACATGCATTAAAAGAACTATTATAAATATGTCTTTAATATAGAGGAAAAGATGAACAAAATAGATGAGAAGATGAAGAATCTTATCAGAATATTGGAACCTAAAAAACAATGGTATAAGCATTGTTAAACTAAACATCATATCTAAAATTTGAAAATACATTGGATGAAAAGACAGAATATAGCTGTGCTATGCCCACATATCCTTTCTGAGAGTAGGTCCTGAGATACTTTCACAAATTATGTTCTAAGTTAGCATCTCCTAAAGTGTTTGGCAATAATCAAGGTATAATTAAATTTTGCTTAAAATATACAATGTATAGAAAATGTTAGATTAAGCAACACTCAACAGGCTAAGCAACATGTGTTTTGTGAGTTTTATTTTACCTAGCTAATACGCATCATGAATCTTCAGAGAAGGGTTCTTTTTTTTTTTTTTTTTTTTTTTTTGAGACGGAGTCTCGCTCTGTCGCCCAGGCTGGAGTGTAGTGGCGCGATCTCGGCTCACTGCAAGCTCCTCCTCCCAGGTTCACGCCATTCTCCTGCCTCAGCCTCCCGAGTAGCTGGGACTACAGGCGCCCACAACCGCGCCCGGCTAATTTTTTGTATTTTTAGTAGAGACAGGGTTTCACCGTGGTCTCGATCTCCTGACCTTGTGATCCGCCCGCCTCGGCCTCCCAAAGTGCTGGGATTACAGGCGTGAGCCACCGCGCCCGGCCGAGAAGGATTCTTAACATATTCTTTTGTTTTCCTTCACACAGGCCAAGAGTCCTAATCAAGATTTTCTGCAATCAACTATGATTCTTCTAAAAACGTGTTGGGTACATTCAATAATACACTGAACATAGCAGAAGAATGAATTAGTAAATTCAAAGAAAGATGAATAGAAAATATACAAATTAAAGACATTCTTTTATGGGACTGTCAATATAACTGACTGGTTTTATAAGTTAATTGATTTCTCATCAGAAACAATGGGAACCATAAGAGAATGGGATGACAGCGTGTTGTTGGATTTTTAAAAGAAAAAGATGGCCAACCTAGAATTCTATAGTCAACAAAAATATCCTTCAAAAATAAAAGCAAAGACCATTTCAGACCAGCCAGGCTGCTGCAGGAAACACGTAAGGGAGATTTTTGTGCTGAAAAAAAAATTGTCCCAGATAGAATGCAGAACTTCAAAACAGAAGACAGTGTCCTGGAAAGGCTGAGTAAGTATGCAAGTCAATGCATGGAAAAACAGAGAGAGAAAGAGAGAGAGAGAGAGAGAGAGAGAGAGAGAGACTGGGTATTTAAAACAATGAGATTACAGATGTTTAGAACATATATAGAAGTAAAATATAAAATGACAATAGCACAAAGGGCAGGAGGAGGTAGACGTGGTTAAATTTCTGTAAAATGCCTGTACTGTTTTTGGGAAGTGGTAAAAGTACAACTTTCTTTAGACTGTAACAAGCCAGTAACTCCCGTTGTCATATTATAACTCCTAAGAGATCATTACAAAAGTGTATAGCTAAAAATCTAATGGAGATAAAATGAAATAAAAACACTCGATTTGGCCAGGCGTGGTGGCTCATACCTGTAATCCCAGCACTTTGGGAGGCTGAGGTGGATGGATCACAAGGTCAGGAGTTGAGACCAGCCTGGCTAGCATGGTGAAACCCCGTCTCTACTAAAAGTACAAAAAATTAGCCAGGTGTGGTGGCGCTCGCCTGTGATCCCAGCTACTTGGGAGGCTGAGGCAGGAGAATTGCTCGAACCTGAGAGGCAGAGGCTGCAGTGAAACAAGATCGTGCCACTACAATCCAGCCTGGGCAACAGAGCATGACTCCGTCTCAATAAATAAATAAATAGTTGTTCATAAAAGATATAATTAAAGGATATGGACAGATTGGGATGGAAATATGATATAGTTTATAAACATTACCCAAAAAAAGCAGCAGTAGCTAAATAAACTTCAGAAAAGAAGTAGACTTAATAAAAGAAATATTGCTCCCAATAAAATGAATCATTTGATCATTTTAAAAAGATCAATTGGCCGGGCGCGGTGGCTCAAGCCTGTAATCCCAGCACTTTGGGAGGCCGAGACGGGCGGATCACGAGGTCAGGAGATCGAGAGACGATCCCGGCTAACACGGTGAAACCCCGTCTCTACTAAAAAATACAAAAAAACTAGCCGGGCGAGGTGGCGGGCGCCTGTAGTCCCAGCTACTCGGGAGGCTGAGGCAGGAGAACGGCGTAAACCCGGGAGGCGGAGCTTGCAGTGAGCTGAGATCCGGCCACTGCACTCCAGCCTGGGTGACAGCGCGAGACTCCATCTCAAAAAAAAAAAAAAAAAGATCAATCAAGAAGACACGACAATTCTAGACTTCCATTCATCTGATAACATTGCTTTAAAATACGCAAAAGCACAGCTTGGCAATGGCAAACCTACAATCAGAGTTGGCAGCTTCAATCCACCTCAGCAACTGATAGGACAATTAGACCGAAACCGAAATCAGTAAGGTGGAAGAAGATTTCAACAACACAGTTAACCACTGGAAATAGTTAAAATGTATAGTCAATAACTGGAAAATAAACATATTTTCAAGTGCACGTAGACACAGTTACAGGAACAGACCGACTTCTGCTTCATAAAGAAGCCTCCAGCATTGTTAAAGGATTGAAACGATCTACGTATGTTCCCTGACAACAGGAAAAATAAAGCCAGATACTGCGAACAGAAAGATAACTACAGGCCGGGGGCCGTGGCTCACGCCGTTAATCCCAGCACTTTGGGAGGCCGAGGAGGGCAGACGACCTGACGCCAGGAGTTTCAGACCAGCCTGGCCAACATGGTCTCTACTAAAAATGCAAAAAATTAGCTGGGCATAGTGGTGGGCACCTGTAGTCCTACCTACTTGGGAGACTGAGGCAGGAGAATCCCTTGAACCTGGAAGGCGGAAGTTGCAGTGAGCTGATGTTGCACCATTGCACTCCAGCCTGGGTGAGTGAAGAGTGAAACTCCGTCTCAAAGAAAAAAAAGTAATGATAACTATAAAAATCTGAATGTCTGCCAGGTGCGGTGGATCACGCCTGTAATCCCAGCACTTTGGGAGACCGAGGCAGGCAGATCACGAGGTCAAGAGATCAAGACCATCCTGGCTAACATGGTGAAACCCCCTCTCTACCAAAAATACAAAAAGATTAGCCGGGCGTGGTGGCGGGCGCCTGTAGTCCCAGCTACTCGGGAGGCTGAGGCAGGAGAATGGCACGAAACCAAGAGGCGGAGCTTGCAGCCAGCCTGGGCGACAGGGTGAGGTTCCGCCTTAAAAAAAAAAAAAAAAATCTGAATGTCTGCAAATTAACCAACAAGTGTCTATGTAATCAAGGATTCAAAAAAGAAATCAGGATAGAACTCAGAAACTATATTAAAACAAATGATAATAAAACATATATAATAATCAACACTTGTAGGATATTTATGGGTTTAAATTAATTCATTATATTATGAAAGAAGAAAAGTTAAAAAAAAATTATTGACCAAAGAGGCTGGAGGGAAAAAGAGCAATTTAAACCCAAAGAAATTACAAGAAAGGGAATAATAAAGTTAGGAACAAAAACTAATGAAATGAAAAGCAGACACACAATAGAAAGATCCATAGGCAAACTTTTTTTTTTGAAAAAAAGTAACTATATTGATAATTATCTACAAGACTGACCAAGAGCAAAGAGAATCAAAAGTTGTCAAGAGTATGAATTATCATGATCAGAAATGAAAATGCGGGCATCACTTCAGATCCTACGGACATCCAAAATGTAATAAAAATATTCTATGAACAACTTTATGTCAATACGTTTGGCAGCTTCGATGAAATGGAAAAATTCCTTGCAAACATTACCAGTTATGAAGACTTAACACAGATAGTATTCCCACAGTAATGAAGACAGTCCGATGTTGCTGTAAAGTTAGATAAACAGACCAGTGGGATAGATAGAAGTCCAGAAACATATGTACCACATCTCTACAGTCACCCAACCAACCACTGAGAGCCCCTGCAACTTAGTAGGGGAAAGATGGTCTTCTCCATGAGTGACATGGCAGCGTGGGGACGTCTGTATGGGAAGAATAAAAATACTAACATTGCCCCTGAGTTGGTTCAGGTTCTCCTGCAGCAGAACCTGAAGTGAGAAGATCCACGTGTCTGTAATTTACTGGGGACACGCGCCTAGGAAAATGTGGGAAGGAAAGTAGGATTTCAGGAGAGTGAGGGTTTCTGTGCAGGCCCAGCTTCTGCCTAATCAATGGCAACTCTTCATCATAGACCGTAAGTTTATCTTGATGCAGACAGGGGAGCTTGGCTTTGGAACTCCAGCCAGAAACAGCAGTGACTAACGGCTGTGAAAGGGATATAAAGTCCAGATACAGGGTCTTCCCAAGTACTGTCTCAGCCGTGGACTCTTGGAGACAGATGCACACTGAGGCTGGGGTGGGGCAGAGAGAAACAGTGGTATGACCCAAACGGACCTGGTGGAGGACCTACAGGGTCCTTGGCTCCCCCCACCTCCCACCTCACGTCATACACAAAAATTCATCCAAGGCGGAGCCCAGACCTAGATCCGAAAGGCAGAACAATAAAGCTATTAGGAGAAAACCTTCATGACGCTGAAGTGAGTAAAAAAAAAAAAAGACTTTAAAAATTAACAGGACGTGAAAAACATCAGTCATACAAGATAAAAATTATAAATGGAATGTAATTAAAATAACTTAGTTATCAGAATATGACATTAAGAGAGTGAAAAGGCAAATCACAGAGTGAGAGTGTGCCTAATTTCATTTGTCTGGAACAGTTCGTCCATCTTTCCTTGACATTCGTGACCTCGACTCTTCTGATTACAGGCCAGATCTGTTCTCATGATCCCTCAGTTTGGGTCTGTCTGGTGATTGGCTGTGCATTTTTGGCAGGATATTAGTCAGCTCAGGCTGCCACACCTAATATGACATGGTGTCTGAAACAAAAAAAATTATTCTGTCGCAGTTCTGGAGGCTGGAAGTACAAGATCAAGGTGCTGGCAGATTTGGGTCCTAGTGAGGGCTCTCTTCCTGGCTTGCAAACGGCCGCCTTCTCACTGTGTCTTCACAGGCTGGGGGAGAGAGAGAACAAGCCCTCTGGTGTCTCTTCTCGTAAGGATACTAACCCCATCATGGGAGTCCCATCCTCACGACCTCATATAACCCTGATCAGCTCCCAAAGGCCCTGCCATCAATACTGTCACAGTGGAGATGACACATTCAGTCCTTAACCGGCAGAAATATCACAGAAACGACTCTCTTCTTCTCAGTGCATCCCATCAGGTGGTGAATAGTTTCGATTTATCTGGTTATTGATGACGTTCACTTTGATCATTTGATCAAGGTGATGCTTGCTGGGCTTCCCCGCCTGTAAAGTTACCTCTGACGGCATAAAGTCATAAAGTTTCTTTGTGATTGCGATGACTCTTCAGGAAGTTTCTTTGGAACTAAAGATCCCTGCGGTTGTTCAACTTCCAGTTTATTGATTTATTAACATCAGTATATTAAACTCAGATTCCTATTTTATTTAATGAACTGGAATCTTGACTAACATTATTGGTTTTGATGCTCAAGTTGTCTCTGGCGTGGCCGGTAGGAAGCGACTCCTGTGTATTTTCTGCAAGTTGTCGCCCTGGCTCATCCTGCCCCTGACCTGTCTCAGTCTGGAAACAGCTGCTTCCCCAGGGAGCCCCGGGTCCTGTCGTGGTGAGTGGTATTTAGGGCCCAGGGTCTGCCACTGGAGGAGGGGGTGGGGTTACTGCTTGCAGAGTCTCTTAGAGGAAGGAGCTGGAGAATAAATGGATTCCTCCAACTCCAATCCAACACCGCAGGCTGCATTCTAGTTTCATGCCTTTCAATATTTGTCACTCTCTGCCCACAGTGAGAAAGAGGACTCTCATTAGCTTTAATATCTTTACTTCTTTTACCGACTCCCTGGGTGTAACCACTTCCCTCCCATTGCCACTGCCCATCTCCCTGCAGATGCCCTTCTCATCATGCTTGGCTCTGGCCCCCTCCTTGCAGCCCCTCCTCTCCATGCCCAGCCTCCTGCCCTCCTCCTCAAGTACCTTCTCCACAGGGACGCCCTCACATTCTCCTCTCTGTGCAGCTTCGTTCACAATTAAAATTACGAATCACCACTGCTCACTTCCCTTCCCAGAGCCGGTTTTCTTCCAGAGATATTCTATTCTATGCATTGGAATTATTTATGAATAAATATAAGGATAGTTTCTCTCACAAATATTACTTGAACCCAAAGATGTGCATATTTATTTATTTTATTTTCATATGCATATGAAAATATGTCAGTAGACATTTGAGTTATTTCCCATTGGTGGCATTTATGCATAATACTGCAATATATAAAGGACATAAATATTATACAGAAAACTACATCAAGCATAAATGTACAACTTAGTGACTTTTATAAAGCAAATACTCATGCAACCACCACCAGCATCAGCAAACGGAACCTTCCCAGCAACCCAGAAGTTGCCCCACCTGTGCCCAGATTTGTCAAATGCATCGTTTTTCATGATGATCACTCTATTTGTGTCTTGCAGAGAAAATCAGTAACCAAATGGAAGATGTTGGTAATTGTGACTATATTAAAATTGGAAACTTCTGTTTATAAAAAGATGTCATCAAGAGAGTTAGGAGGAAAGCCTCCAAGCGGAAGAAATTATCTGTACTGCGTAGAACCATCAGAGGACGTGGACACGCTGTCCTGAGAGAACCCCTAGAATCACGGAGAAACTGACAGCCTGGTAGGAAAGAAATGGTCAAGACACTGAAACAGGCATTTCACAAAGAGGAAAACCAAATGGCCAGTCAGTGCACAGAAAAGACGTTCGACTTCCTCACTCCTCTGGGAAGCACAAACCAAAACCACCGCGAGATACTACCACGTGTTCCCTTGAGTGGATAAAATTAAAAAAAAAAAAAAAAGACTGACAGCAGGTGCACTGGGGAGGAAATGAAACGGTGGGAACACACACTGCTGGGGGAGGCGCAGCCACCTTGGAGGGTGGGCGTTGCCTGCTGAGGTGCAGGATCGGCAAACCTCATAATTCGGCCATCCCACCACGAAGGATCTGCCCAAGAGACACGGGGGCCGGGGACCCCAGGCAGCGTGCACAGGGATGCTGGTAGCAATGTTGTCCCTAAATGCCAAGATGGAAACTGCCCAAGCGTTTGTCGGTAGTAAAATGGATATGTACGCTGTGGTACATGATGCAGTGGATGTCAGGCTGCAACGAAAATTCATAAGCACCCCAGTGAATCCCAGGGGCGTGACACCGTGCAAAACAACAAGCACAAAACAGTGCATGGCCTGGTTCCATTCATAAAAAGCTCCAAAATTCGGGAGCCTGTTTAACAGGTGACGGCGCTGAGGGATGCACTCGTAGGTCGTCAAAATGTACACAGGAACTTGGGATTGATTGCTGGGTGTGGATCAGTCAGGGTGGGGGTCCCAGCTGGGAAAGAAGGGGGGCAGGTCAGAAGGAGCCCCTGGGGGCTTCTAGGGGTCTGGACAAAGTGCTCCTTCTTGATATTTTATGGCTAAATTGATGGGTGATTGTTTTGTGAAGATTCATCAAGCTGTACATTTTAAAAAAATGTTACTTTTAATTGACTTTGGGCACTATTCTGTGCATTATATTTCACATTTAAGAAGTTTTTGTTTAAAGAAATCCTTTCTTTCCTATAGGTTACGGACAGCTCACTATTTTTGGCTAAAAGTCATCGTTACTACTTTGAAAATATTCGATTTTCTCTGGCTGCTTCGAAGGCATTTTCCTCTGTGTCTCTGGTGCTGCACAGTTTGGTTGTGATGTCCTCAGTCAGGGATTTAGTGTTCTATTGTGTGGGCTTCCCTGATCTCGAACTAGGGGGTTGATGGAGCTTATCAACTGTGGGCCATTTTCAGATGCTGTTTCCAGTGACTACGTCTGCCTCTCCCACCATCACAGCCTCTCTGGCCAGTCTCCCAGGAGCACATCTCCCGTCCTGGCTGCCAGCCGCCCCTGACCACCCCTGCAAAGCCTCCAGCTCAGCAGGTGGATGTGAAGGGGGGATGGGGAGGAGATTCCTGTCCCTTTTCTGTCTCAGAACAGTTCCCCTCTCCGCCCAGTCCCTGTCAAGGGCAGTTCCTCTCATTCTGAGGTCCAGTGCAATGGAGCTCGCCTCAGTGGGCCCTGTGGTTTGGTGGAGTCAGAGACTTCCCCAGCCCCTTGTGCCCCTATCCATCTGAGCTGTCAGCTGCACGCTATGGGAGCAGGAGGACCCCAGGGAGCATATATTCCTGGTCTCTAAAGCCCCCGTGGGACTGCTGAGCACATGCAATTAGGAAAGAATGTTATGCAGATCTCCCATGTCTGGAGAACAGGCATCAAGCTCTGCCGCCTGCTGGAGTGGGCAGTGGCTTGGCAAGGGCAGGGGAGCCTAGAGAGCTCTGGGCCACTGTGGTCACAGGAAGGGAGGCTTGGGGATGACCCTATAGCACATCCTCCCCAATGCACACACATTCTACACATGCACACAGCCACACACAGCACACATACACAATACACACATGCACACATACATGCACACATGTACACACAACACACACAGGCACATAGTCACGCATGCACATATTCACAATCCACACATGCACACAGTCACACACACATGCACACAGTCACACACAGCACATATACACACATACACAGCCACACACATGTGTACACAACACACACACATACATAGTCACACACATGCACACAGTCACAAACATGCACACACAATACATCCACACACATGCATACACATGTACACACAACACATACACATGCATGCACAGTCACACACAATCACACAAAGCACATTTACACACAGGCACATATGCACATACTTGTACACACAACACACACATGCACACAGTCACACACACATGCACACATAGCATGTACATCACATGCAGTCACACACATGCAAACACATGTATAGTCACATACATGCAAACACATATACACATAATATATGCATCAATTAGTCACACACACATGCAGTCACACACAGCACATGCACACACACTACACACACACATGAACACATGTGCACAGTCTCACATAAGCACAGTCACACGGACATGCAACACACATGCACAGTCTCACACACACACACAGATGCACAGTGAGGCTCAGCCTTTACACTCCCCTCAGTCCTGATCCTTTATTTATTCATTTATTTATTTATTTATTTATTGAGACGGGGTCTCGCTCTGTCACCCAGGCTGGAGTGCAGTGGTGCAATCAGGGCTCACTGCAGCCTTGAGTTCCTGGGCACAAGCGATCCTCTTGCATCAGCCTCCCAAAGCACTGGGAATATAAGCATGAGTCACTGCGCCCAGCCCCAATCCTTTTAAACTGGGTTGTTGGGCTGGGGTCCCAAGGGCAGTGACCAGGGCAGCATGGGGAGAGGGGAGGGCAGGGAAAGTCACCTGACTCCCAAAAGATACAGAAATATATGGAGGCACATAGGGAGAAGGACAGAGAGAGAGAGCGAGAGGGGGATTCTTTCTTTCATTCATACAATGTTTATTGAACGTCCAATGTTTGCCAGGCACTGTGCAAAATCACATAAAAATGAGGCGGGAGGAGTGCAGTGGACAGGGAGTGCCAGCAGGTCAGGCATGAGTACAGACAGGCAGAGACACAGACTTCGAAGCCGGACCCCAGTGCTGGAGCTGACGCCTGCTTGCTTGCCTGCTGAGGGCGAGAATGCACCTGCTATGGGGGCCTGACCTCACTGTGGACACCCACCGTGGGAGCACCAGTCTTCCCCCGGTCCCCAGGGTGTGGAAGCCAGGGGCCTTTGTAGCCCCACATTGCCCGGAGTTGGATACAAACATCCCAAGAGCTAGGGGTGCCTCTACTGGCTGGAAGGTAACTTCCATTTCCCCAGCATGAACTCAGAAAGCTTCAGCCAGGCACAGGCACGTCCCAGGGAAAAGCTGGCTGAGGGCTTCCCTAATGCAGGTGTGTTTCCTCCTGGCCCCTGTCCCAGGCAGCCACCAGCACTGGCATCGAAGGCTTAAGGAAAATAGGGAAAGAAAGCATTTGCCCCTCTACTTTCTTCCCTCCCAGGCATAACTTGGACGACACCTGGACACTGGGGTTGGCCTTAGCTGACCTCATGACCCAGGACCCAGGTCTCCCCCAGGTGCCCCAGGAATTAGAAGCTAGGACCCTCTCTCTTCCAAGGCCCAGCAGCCTCTGCCATCATTTTCCAGCCCAGGCTCATTCAGGAAAGCCTCTGGGTCTAATGGTGAAAGCATCCAAAGTGCCCACAACCGGGTTGCCCACATGCTCGGTGAGGCGTTCAGCCGCCCCTGGCACCTCTCCCACCATCCTCCAAGAGGCACGATGACAGCTCCATGCAGCCCTGTATCAGCCTCGCAGCCGCCGCCTCCTGCCCGCCCATCCCACCACTGCCTAGGGTGAAGGGTCAGTGCTCAAGAGTCCCACATGGTCCCCACCCTGTCCCCTCTCTCGACTCGGACCCCCAAGCCCTCCCGTTTTGAGGTCACACACTCCCCTCCCCTCCCCTCTTCCCTGAGCAACCCCTCCACCTCCGCCTGGGCTGCAACCCAGGCCCATGGGCAGGTGTTAGCCATCCTGCCTTCCTTTGCAGGTTTCTGGGTCAAGACTGTGACCTGCCTCTTGCTCACTGCGCTCCTGCCATGGTATGCCCTGTCTCCTGCGTCTGTCCCATCTGCTGCTAACTCAAGGTCCTCCCTTCCGAGTCATCCCACGTCTCCAGCCCAGAAGGCTCTTCCCTTCTCTGCTTGGTGTCTCAAAGTCAACATCTTCTTCTCCCTGGTTTCCTGCTGTTGGTACACAGCCCTCTCTACCCACTGGGCTGTCCAAGTCAAGGGGCAGGAATCCTCCAGGCTTCTCCCCCAGCTTACCTCCCAAACCAGTCAACCCCACCACCTGCACAGCTGCCAGGCGCCCTGCTGTCCAACCCTCTGCTGCTGGCCCTAGCCCAGGCTCAGCTCCTCCACTTGCATCCACCTCTGTCCATTGGGATCCCCTCCAAGCTGGCCTCGCTACCCCGGAGGGCATGATCTTCCCAAAACACGAAGCGCACGGCCATGCCCCTTCCCTGGGAAAGTTCGCCTGCCTTCCCATGGGATGATAAGTCCTTCCCACTGCACACCTGAGCTGTGGGATTTCCTGCAGTTTCCCAGACCAGCGGGGCCCCCACAGCGTGAGGCTCTGCACCCATGGCCAGTGCCTTATCTTCTTCATCTTCACCTCCCCGCCTCCTTCGTGTGCCTTGACACCCTTCACTTTTCCTAGTGCACCCTCATCAGACTTGTCTTCAGGGCTGACCGGCACCCCCATGACTCTGCCTGAGTTCCAAGGGGACAGAGCCCATCCCTGCATCCTGCCTTCCACATTGCAGACTGCACGTGCCATGGACCGGGATGGCACGGGTCTCAGCCTTTGAACAGCATCTTCAGTTGATTTTCACAGTGATTGTAGAAGTGAAAGGTCATTTTCCTATGTTACAGTTAAGGAGATGGGCACGAGAGAGGTAAAGGGGCCTGCCCGGGTCCCAGAGCCCTCCAGGAGGGACAGGGGTTAGCCAGGGGTCTATCGTCTCTGCCTGCTGCTTCCTTCTGAGTGAATGTGTGGTTTCCTTTGCTCTGATTTGGCCAACGCAGGCAGCTGAGGCTGTGCTCTACCCACTTCCTTCCCCCCAGGAGGCTGCCTGACCCTCTAAGCGACTCGAGTTTGGGGTACCTCCACCAAATGCCCACCCCCCCATTCACCATCTGGCACAGCTGTAATGGAGCAGACTGTCTCCTGCAGTCCGCTGTGACACAGTGCCAGGGGCCCTGACCTCCAGGCAGTTCCTGAAGGAGGCTTGCAAAGCTTCCAGACTTTTCCAGGCCCTGCCAGGGACACAAAGTAGAAGGCTGGGCTGGAGCTGCATGGGTATTTCATTGAAAGTTCACAGACACGAGGGCTCTGAGCAGGGTCACAGCGTGGAGGAGGCAGGGACAGGGAGCATAGAGTGAGTCATCCCATCCTGGGACACTTTTGCCTAAGCCCTTCCTGCTAGGTGTCAGGTCCAAGGAGCCCCAGGAGCCTGGGAAGGGGCACGTGAGGGCAGGGACACAGACACTGGAAGCCAGGGTGCAGCAGCGAGGGGAGAAGCCCCCAGGCCCCAGACACAGGCAGGGCGGAGGCCAGGAGGCGGAGGGGGTGGGCTGAGGGCCAAGCTCACTGCCCCCTTGCTGTACTCAGCTTCTGATGGCCTTGCTGCCCGGTTCACAGCTCAAGGGAGCCCCAGGACAAGAAGCTCTGCCCTGCCCCAACCTCATGGGATCCTGCGTTTCAGGGACCATGAGAATAAACATGTCTCAGTGCTTGTCTCCGCCAGCGGACGTGCCTGGCAGGCCTTAGTAGTCGGTGAGGGGGTACCGCAGGAAGATGAAGACGAGGATGATGCAGGAGGCTGCTAGGGCAGAGCTGGTGATGTTGAACAGCCGGGCCGTCTTTGCATCCTCCACGGCTCCATTCAGGTCATTGAGAAGCTTCTTGTCTCGCACCTGAAGCCGGGAGGAGGAGAGGAAACAGGCAGTCAGCCAGGGAGCAGGGCCCCGGAGCAGCCAGGAGCCCAGCAGGGCCAGTGCCACAGCACTCAGCACAGTATCAGTGTCTTGTTTCCGAGAGCTGACAAATGAACTATGGTTCTGGAGGAGGCTGTCTCTGCCCTGGGGTACCAGACACTGATGAACTTAGGGGCACACGGGCATCATGTCTGAAACCTCTCAACCCTCTACTGTCTTATAAAGTAGGTAAGATGTATTTATATAGAGAGAGAAAAGCAAATATGGTAAAATGTTAACATTTGGGACATCTGGGTGAAGGACGTAAAGAAATTCTTTTCCCTTTTTGCAAGTTTTAAATGATCAAAATAAAAGAAGTTGGCCTCAGAGAGAATATGATTGGAGGATGGGGTGACACAACTCTCTCCTAATTTGATTGGTTCTGCTTAGTTTAAAATTAACTGGGATGCCCTGAGGACGAGCCTTGTGCATTGACAGGAGAGACAGCAATCTCCAGGGCCCTTGGGGAGGGATATTAAGGTGAAGGAAGTGGGCTGGCACTCAGGAAGTCCTGGGGAGGCAGTGGACTGAGCTGGACTCATTTCCAAGAAGCGACCTTCATTCAGAATGAGTTATAGGGCCCTCCGTCCTCAGCACTCTTTCTTTCTATCACATCCACAGACATGTGCGTGAGTTTGCTGTAAGAAGAAACCAGGATGAGGAAGAGAAAGAGAATGGAGAGAGGAAGAGAGGAAAAGGCAAAAAGTCTTTGCCTTAGTAGATTGGGGCTGGGCTGAAAGAAGGAAGGTGGGTAGATAGATACTGGGACTGACTAATGCCTGGATCCCTCAGTGCACAGATTAGGCAGATGAACAGGAGACCCAGGTCAGAAGAGTGGACGGACAGAGGACAGATGGGCGGTCAGGGCAATGGGTGCGTAACTGAGTGGAAGAATGGAAGCATGAATGGTTTGGCCTGTGGGTGGATGGATGGAAGAGGCAGAATAGTGGAAGGAACAAAGGGAGAGGAGAGAAAAAAGAGGATAGAGGGAGTGGGGAAGGGAAAGAGAGAACGCAATTCAGTGGAGTGGAATGGAGTGAAGTGGAGTAAATGCAGTGAAGTGCAATAGAGTGGAGTGGATGGAGTGGAGTGATGGAGTGAATGCAGTGAAGTGGATGGAGTGGATGGATAGAGTGGAGTAAATGCAGTGAAGTGCAATAGAGTGGAGTGGATGGAGTGGAGTGATGGAGTGAATGCAGTGAAGTGGATGGAGTGGATGGATAGAGTGGAGTGAGGTGGAGTGAAGTGGAGTGGATGGATGGAGTGGATGGAGTGGAGAAGATGAAGTGGAGTGGATGGAGTGAATGGAGTGGAGTGGATGGAGTGAATGGAGTGGAGTGGATGGAGTGAATGCAGTGAAGTGGATGGAGTGGATGGAGTGGAGAGGATGAAATGGATGGAGTGGAGAGGATGGAATGGATGGAGTGGAATGCATGGAATGGATGGAGTGGAGTCGGTGGAATGGATGGAATGGATGGAGTGGAGTGCATGGAATGGATGGAGTGGATGGAGTGGAGTGAATGGAATGGATGGACTGGAGTTAATGGAATGGATGGAGTGGATGGAGAGGAGTGGGTTGAAAGATGGAGTGGAGTCAATGGAGTGGAGCTGGAATAAAAGTTGGAGAGAGAAGGGAAGGGAGGGAACAAGGTCAAATGAGCAAGTAGATGACTTGGAAGATAAATTGTACAGAACGTGCTATCAAAATGGAGAGATCAACGATGTGAAGAAGCAGGTATTGAGGAATCAGGGTAGGGAAGGAGGCAGGAAGAAAGTCTATGCTCTCATCGGGTTCTCATGCTAGTGGTTTTGGAGGAAACTGACATCTGATTGAAATTTGTATTCCTTTCTAAGGACTGAATGTGTCACCCACTTATTGAGGTCTTATTTGATGCCTTTGTTAAAATAAAGTTGTATAACTTTCTCCAGAAAGAGCTATTACATCTTTTGTTAGACTTAGTCTATTTGTTTTGGTTTTTATTATCATGTAAAAGTATATTTTAAAATTGTATGTCTAATTGATTTTGTATCCAGCTAAACTATCATATTGTACTAATTGACCACGTGTTCTTAATAATAAATCATATCAACAGCAAATACTAATAGTTCTATTTCCTCCTTGCAGTCTATTCCTAGACAGCACAGCATAGAGGTTAAAGCACAGACGCAGAAACACTGACTGGATTTCAATCCTGATTCTGTGGGTCACAGAGTGTGCAGCCTTAGGCAAGCTAACAACTCACTCTTCTGCTCCTCATTTCCTCATCTGAGACATGAAGATGACAACAGTGCTGCCTCCCAAGGTTGTGGGGAAGCCTTAATGAATTGATGGATGTGAAACTCCACCACAGAGCCTGGCCAAAGTAAGCTCCTCTCATGGAGGCAAAGAAGATCCCAGAGTGATCCCAGTGGGCAGCAATGAGGACAAGCAGCTGAGCCTCATTCTTGACCTCAATGTACCAGGAAGGATAATGCTCATCGTATCATTAGAGGTCTATGATTGCATTAGAATTTCCACAAGATAAACATATTTTTTCTTTCTCTAATTCATTAACAAGGTAGATTATAATTCATTGATTTTCATATACCAAGACAACTCTGAATTCCTAAAACAAACTTTTGGTCATGATTTCTTTGTTGGATACTTGGAGTGAGGAAGAACGTGGCAGAGGGAGGGTGAAACACTGGGTGTCAAAAGTGGATGGAGTGGCGGGCAGGAGGCTGAGGCAGCTGGGGTATTGGGTGCATGGAAAATGGTGGCCACAGCTAAAGAAGATAGGGAAGAAGAGGGCGGGGGAGTGATCCCGGAAAGGTGGGTGGATGGAGCTGAGGGGTTATATAGATGGAGACTGGGTGTATGGGACAGAGAAATGGATGTAGAAACTTGTGCTGGGTAGGGAGGAGGGCTGGATGGATATAAGAATGTACGCTGGATGAGTGGGACAGGCAGATAGCTGAATTTATGAATACGATGCTTCTTGATGTACAATGGGGCTACAGTCCAATAAATCCATCATAAGTTTAAAGTGTCATAATTGAACGTTTCATACGCATTTTCGTATGATGCGTTTTTCACAAGCCCGGTAAACTGAGGAGCGTACTGAGTGCCTATGGGTTTCCTGCCATTGTGAAGTTGAAAAATCATATGTCAAACCATCATAAGGTGGGGACCGTCTGCACATGCTGGATGGGGGAACAGGACTATAGACGAACATATGAATGTATGTCCAAATGGACAGATGGATACGCAAATGTATGCCACGTGGGTGGGGCAGCTGGGTAAGTGGGTAAGTGAATGGCTGCTGGATGGGAGGTGATGTGTGGATATGTGAGAGCATGTTCAGTGGGCAGGATGGGCAAATAGATGAATACACGAGAATGTGTGCTCATGTGTTCATGGTGGCTTGGACCAGGGCAGTAGCAGTGAAGGTGGAGAGACCCGGCCAACTTCTGGACATGTGTTGAAGGTGGAGCTGACAGCGTTTGCTGGGATCAGGTTTGCAGTGTGATAAAAAGAATGGAGGCCGGGCTCGGTGGCTCACGCCTGTAATCCCAGCACTTTGGGAGGCCGAGGCGGGTGGATCATGAGGTCAGGCGTTCAAGACCAGCCTGGCCAAGATGGTGAAACCCGTCTCTACTAAAAATACAAAAAAATTTGCCGGACACGGTGGCAGGCGCCTGTAATCCCAGCTGCTCAGGAGGCTGAGGCAGGAAAATTGCTTGAACTTGGAGGGCGGAGGTTGCAGTGAGCTGAGATCATGTCACTGCACTCCAGCCTGGGTGACAGAGTGAGACTCCATCTCAAAAAAAAAAAAAAAAAAAAAAGACTGGAACTTCAAGTGATTTCAATGAATGGACAGGTGGTTACAGGAATACAGGAACAGATGCCAGACTGGAGGGGCAGGTGCACAGATGGGTTTCTGAATGCCCGCTGGATGGCTGGAGCAGGTCCATGGCTGGATATAGTAATGGACACTGGATGGCTGGGATGGATCCATGAGCTGAATGGGTGGAACAGGTAGATAAATGAATTTATGATATGTTTTGAATGGGTAAGACTGGTGGATAATAGGAAGGAGGGTTGTTGATAAATATAGCATAGACCACTGGATGGTAGATGGGTACACAGATTCATTAATCAATCAATCAATCAATCATCAATCAATATTTACTTAGTGCTTGCTCTGAGTAGTTGCTATTCTAGGTCCTGCTTATATTACAAGGAATAAAACAGAGTCTCTGTCCTCATGTAGCTTACATTGTAGGGAGAAGATACAGAAAATAAACACAATAAATAAGTAAAACATGTAATGTGCTCAGTGTGCTAAAAAGAAACCCGAAGAGGCTCAAGGGAACAGAGAGTGCTGTAGGAGGTGCGAGTCTAGCTCGGTGGCCAGAAAAGACCTTGTGGGAGATATTTGAGGAAAGACCAGAATAATGTGACAGACTCGGCCATGTGTTCATCCACAGGGAGGCACGTCCTGGGCACATAGAGCTCTATGTGCAGGGCCCGGTGCCTCTGAGGACTAGGTGCAGAGTAGGGGCAGCAGATCACAGAGAGAAGGGGAGGACATACGGTCAGAGGAGACCATCCAGGAGCACGGTGCAGGCTCTGAGGGTGCTTTTTAGTCATTTAGAGCCGGAAAGATGAACGTGATATGACATATGTGAACCAGGCAGTGCTGGCCACTGTGCTAAGAACAGACGGTGGGGGCCGGGTGCAATGGTTCACGCCTGTAATTCCAGCACTTTAGGAGGCCAAGACAGGCGGATCACGAAGTCAGGAGTTCGAGACCAGCCTGACCAACATGATGAAACCCCGTCTCTACTAAAAATACAAACATTAGCCTGGTGTGGTAGGGTGTACCTGTAATCCCAGCTACTTGGGAGGCTGAGGCAGGAGAATCGCTTGAACACAGGAGGTGGAGGTTGCAGTGAGCCGATGTCACGCCACTGCACTCCAGCCTGGGCAACAGAGCAAGACTCCATTTCGAAAAAAAAAAAGAAGGGATAGCTGAACAGGCAGAGAGAGGTGGATTGAATGGTCCAGGGAAGTGTGAGGGTGGCTTGGACAGGGCAACAGTGGTGAAGGTAGTGAGACTTGGCCAGCTCCTGGACATGCATAGTATGTGGAGCTGATGGTGGTTGCTGGGATCAGGTATAGAGTGTGATAAAAAGCATGGAATCTGACATGATCTCAAGGTTTTTGGGGTTTGATCAACTGAACAGGGAGCTGTAGAACGCTGCAAAAGGAAGACTCATTTAGCAGTTCAATTTCTGACATGTCAAGTTAGGAATGCCCTTTACACATACAGTAGACATTTGGCGTAGCACTTTGTGTGAGTCTGGAGTTCAGAGATGAGGTCTAGGGCAGAGATATAAATTTGAGAGGTATCAGCAGAAAGATGGTATTTAAAACTGATATAGTTTGAACATCTGTCCCCGCCGAATCTATGTTGCAGCGATCCCCAGTGGTGGAGAGGGCCTGGCGGGAGGTGTTTGGGATATGCGTGTAGGTCTCATGGCTTGATGCTGTCCTCACCATAGTGAGTGAATTCCTGAGAGCTGGTTGCTTAAAAGTGTGAGGCGCCTCCCCGTTATCTCTCCCTTGCTCCCAGTCTCGCCATGTGAGATGCCTGCTCCCACTCTGCCCTCCACCATGACTGGAAGCCTCCTGAGGCTTCCCCAGAGGCAGATACCAGCACCATGCTGCCTGTACAGCCTGCCAAATTAAACCTCTTTTCTTATAAATTACTCACTCTCAGGTGTTTCTTTACAGCTGTGTAAGAATGGCCTAATACTAAAGCCATGGTACTGGATGGGGCGCCAAGGGAGTGAACGTGAAGGAAGGAGAAGACAGAGGGCTGAGCCCTGGAGACCCGCAGTGACAGAAGGTTAGGGAGCCAAAAGCAATTAGGAAAGGGGCTCGAGAAGAGTGGGCCAAGAAGCAGGGAAAGCAAAGGGGGCGCAAGGGTGCTAGATGGCGGAATGGGCTGAGAAGCATAAGCAGAGGTGGGACATAGAGGATGGGGCAGCTATGTGGGTGCAGGGGCAATGGATGGTGCTGGGTGGGTAGAGGAGAGCGGGAGAGAGAACAGGCTGATGGCTGGGAGTTGAGTGAGTCCATCAAAGCAAGGAAGGAAGGAAAATGGAAGGACATTCTGATGATGAATTGAGGGCTAGATGGCCAGGCAGTTCTTCTATGACTGTGAATATTGACGGATGACAGATGGGTGAATGTGTGAAGGAAAAAGAGTAGGGATGGGCAGATGGGTACAGAGAGGAACTGGCTCTGGCTATAGAGATGGACGGGACAGGTCACTGGAGGAACAGGGGAGAGGAAACACAAGGAAGGGATGACATGAAAGTGGATGAAAGGGCAATGTTATGGTCTAATGTTCATGTCCTCCAAATTCCTGTGTGAAATCCTAACCCCTAAAGTGATGGTAGCAGTTGGGGCTCTTGAGAGGATTAGGTCATGCATGGGATTGGCACCCTTATAAAAGGGGCCCCAGAGAAGCCCTAGGATTTACTGGCAAATAAGGACACAGAAGTTGACAGCCTGCAACCCAGAAGAGGGTCCTGATCAGAACCTGACCATGCTGGCACCCTGGTCTCAGACTTCCAGCCTCCAGAACAGTGAGAAGTTAATACCCAGAGTTTATAAACCACCTAACCTATGATAATTCGTTACAGCAGTCTGGACAGGCTCATGCCACTCAACTTGGAGGCACATGAATAAAGCAAAGGAAGGAAAGGCGAGATAGATGTGGCTGGAAGGTCAGATGGGCAATGGACGAGAGGAAACAAAGAATGGAAATTTTACGGCTGAATGATTAGCTATATTGGTAAAGCAGGTAGGCGGATGGTAGAAAGAATGAAGGGGGTAGAAGGGGAGAATGCGTGGCTGAAAAGTGGGGCAAAAGGAAGGAAAAGAAAAAAAATGAGAGGGAAAAGAAGAACGTGAGAAATTGATGCATGAACAGTGAGAGACAGGGTGGATGAGGAGGGAGGGAATAGAGAAAGTGACAATTGCTGGATTGTGCTGACAGATGGGGTGAGCTGAGGCACGCTGAGTATGAAGAAGGCAGTGAATGGGTGAGTGTGACTCAGTTTGGGGAGCAGCAGGAGGAAGGGTGGGTGGATGGCTTGAAGGGTGAATAAATGTGTTGCCTTGTGAGGTCACAGCCATATGAGGTCACAGGATGGAGGGATGATTGGGTCTATTGACAGGTAGGGCTGGGAAGAAAAGTGGGCAATTACTAAGAAAGTGAGGCTAGATGAATAGTTTAGTGGGTTGATGCAGAAGGTTGGTGGGGACAGGATGGGAGAGCAGGGCAGGGAGGGGAGCCTGAATGATCATGTGTGAACACAGGTAGATGGAAGCTTGGGTGGCTCTCTGGAGGAGTTGAAAGGAATGTGGGAGGATGGATTGAATATAAGTTTGGATGAATGGACAGAGGGAGGATGGACAGATGGATGGACAGATGATGGATGGATGGGCAGATGGAGGATAGATGGATGGACAGATGGAGGATGGATGGGTGGATGGATAGATGGATGGATGGTGGATGGATGGATGAATGGAGGATGGATGGAGGATGGATGGATGAACAGATGGAGGATGGATGGACAAATGGATGGATGGATGAAAGATAAATGGATGAATGGATGGAGGGTGGATGGATGGGTGGATAGAAGATGGACAGATGGAGGATGGATGGACAAATGGATGGATGGATGAATGATAGATGGATGGATGGATGGAGGGTGGATGGATGGGTGGATGGAGGATGGACAGATGGAGGATGGATGGATGGAAGATGGATGAATGATAGATGGATGGATGGATGGAGGGTGGATGGATGGGTGGATGGAGATGGACAGATGGAGGATGGATGGATGGAAGATGGATGAATGATAGATGGATGGGTGGATGGAGGATGGACAGATGGAGGATGGATGGACAAATGGATGGATGGATGAAAGATAAATGGATGGATGGATGGAGGGTGGATGGATGGAAGATGGATGAATGATAGATGGATGGATGGATGGAGGGTGGATGGATGGGTGGATGGAGGATGGACAGATGGAGGATGGATGGATGGAAGATGGATGAATGATTGATAGATGGAGGATGGGAAAGATCAATGTGTGATGCTGATATTCAGAAAGGAGTGAGTGGGCGAGTGTGTACATCGAAAACCCAAGGCAGAACCCACCCACCTAACCTGTTCTTTCTGATCGCCCTGCCACTGGAAGGTCTCACAGCCTCCTGGGCTCACATCTAGCAGCTGCTGTGTCCTGGCCACACCTGTTCCTCCTCTCCCACCCCCATCCCCAGCTCACAAGTTCTTCCACCTGGACCACCACACTGGGACTTGAACCCTCTGCCTCGAGGCTTGACTTGTCCCCTTCCCCTACACTAGTTGCAGATTTCATGGCACTGATCATATCCTTCTCTTCCATGTCTCCTACAGATGAGAGCCCAGCCCCTCACGAGGTTTTCAAACCCCTCACTGCACTGCCTCAGGCACTCTTCTAGGACTGTCTTCTATTTCCCACCAAGGACAGGGGCCTTGCCAACCCCCTCGACTGCCCCACCTATGTGTCTTAGTTTATGCTCTTTCCCCCGCCTGAAACACATTTCCCCTCACCAAGCTTCAAGGCCCGGTGAAATTGCTGCCTCCTCTTAGAAGTCTTCCAGCCTCACCCCAAACTGGGAATGAAATATTCCTTTTCTGAAACACTGTGGTGCTTCTTCCGTCTCATGTGTCCTCTGTCCACAAACATGCACACTCAGGCACATACACAAAGCACATATGCACACACCCTCACACACTTGTGTACACACATTTACACGTGCCATGCACACTCGTGCGATTACACACACATGCACACACACTCAGGTACATACAGCACACATGCACACACCCTCACACACTTGTGTACACACATTTACACGTGCCATGCACACTCGTGTGATTACACACACATGCACACACACTCAGGTACATACACAAAGCACATATGCACACACCCTCACACACTTGTGTACACACATTTACACGTGCCATGCACACTCGTGCGATTACACACACATGCACACACACTCAGGTACATACACACAGCACACATGCACACACCCTCACACACTTGTGCACACACATTTACACGTGCCATGCACACTCATGTGTGATCACACACACATGCACACTCGGGTACATACATCACGCATGCATGCACACCCTCACCATTAGGTCAACATGTCTTGATCCATTGTTGGCCAGCTCTGCCTTGAGCACAGGTTGGCTGGGGTGAACAGATGTGGCTGGGGCAGGACTGTCTCTGGAGGCTTTGCAGAAGAGAGACCCAGATCTCACAAAAGCTCTCCAGGCTGAGGATGTGCATATGCAGACCGGGCTGTGCACCTCGCTCACGTCACATTTGCCGAGTGACCGGGGCAGGGAACTGCTGAGGCCAGAAGGGTTAAAAACGCAGTTTGGATGCTGAGATGAGACGTTTGACCATCATCCAGCTGACCGCGGGAGCCAGTGGTCATCAGGAGGCAGCGTGTGGAGGCGGCATGAATGGAGAATTGACTTTCTATATCTCTGCCTTCCCCGGACACCAGGCTGTGCAAAATAAGGCTCCAATCTCAGCGCTGCAGATCCAGCCTGCGTTGAGCTGAATTGGCCCATGTGGGTGGGGGGTGGATGGATGGCTGGATGGGTGGATGGACACGTGGGGGCAGGCAAGGACACGCTGTCTATTTCGTACCACTGCATGCGGGCCTCCGCCCTGCTCACGTGTGCTGGCTTGAATGTTGTTTTGTTTCTATTTGTTTTGGGAACAGATGAGCGAACAGGGGCTCAGTGAGGCAGGATGGCTTGTCTGTCCCAAGAGCTCGGATTTTAGCCAAGACCTTCTGACCCCAAGTCCGCCCTGTGCCCTTGGTGTAGGGTACAGATCAGGAGACCTGCAGCTGCGTGGCCAGATGGATGCATTCCCATGAGTGGGGTCCACAGCCAGCCACTTTCGTCCTCCCTCCTGCCCAGGATAGAGGCAACTCACCTCCCACCCACTCCCAAGTATGCCCCAAAGCCTCTCTGCCCTGGCTGCTCCCAACCCCCGCAGGAAGGACACAGGAGGAGCAGGCCTGGGAGGAGGTGTAATGAGCAGTCCCTGCCCCTCAGAAGGGCCAAGCTCACACCACCCCCAACCCCTGCAGACACCCAGCACCACCCAGAAGTCTCTGACCTACCTACACCCGAGCCAGATGGGCCTGCCCCATGCCAGCCGGCCAGCCACAGCCTGGGCCAAGCGGGAGGAGGGACGGCTTCCGGACAGGAGCCCAGGCAGCCAGACCCATGTCCGCAGGCTGTTGGCAGGGCACAGAGAGGGGAGGCAGAGCTCCACCAGCTGCAGCGTCAGCCCCGCAACACCGGAGCTCTCTGCTCAGGATGGGTCTGGGGAGCCACAGCTGGAGCTGGTGGGAGGCATGACCCTCAGTTCCAGGGGTCCCTTTCCTTTGTTGCTTCTACACACACACACACGCGCACACGCATGTGTGCATGCAGGAATAGACACTCACCACACACGCACACATGATCTCACACACTTGTACACACATTTATATGTGCCACGCACACTCACGTGTGATTACACACACATGCACACTCAGGTGCATACACACATCACACATGCACACACACTCTCACACACTTGTACACACACATTTACATGCACCACACACGTGTGATTACAAACATGCACACTGAGGTACATACACAAAGCACATATGCACACATCCTCATGCACGTGTGTATACACATTTACACGTGCCATGCACACTCGTGTGATTACACACACATGCACACACAGGTACATACACACAGCACACATGCACACACCCTCACATACTTGTGCACACACATTTACACGTGCCATGCACACTCACGTGTGATTACACACACATGCACACTCAGGTACACATAAAATGCATGCACGCACACCCTCACACACTTGTGCACACACATTTACACGTGCCATGCACACACACGTGTGATTACACACACATGGACACACAGGTACATACAGCACACATGCACACATCCTCACACACTTGTGCACACACATTTACACATGCCATGCACACTCACGTGTGATTACACACACATGCACACACTCAGGAACACACATTACACATGAACATACCCTTGCACATTGTGCACACACATTTACACACACCATGCACACACATGCGATTACACACACAGGTACATACACACACACCACATATGCACACACGCCCTCACACACTTGGGCACACACATTTACACACACCATGTGCACCCACATGATTACACAGACATGCACACATATGCATGCACGTGTGCACACACACAAATACACTCATGCCTACACACATACACATGCACACACACAAAATATATTGTACACATTCATGCACACAATGCATCCACATGCACACATACAGTTACACTCACAGTACACGCCCATTTATGCAAATTACACTTGAGTACATGCATACACTGGCACGTGCTGGCTCACACACAGGCCCCTGTGTCAGAGCCCAGGGACGGGTCGGCACGCCCGAGGTTGAAGGTGCCCGTGCCAGTGGGCAATGCCGGGGGTTGGCAATGATGATGAGTCAGGAGCAGGACGGGAAAGCCGACGGCAGTTGCGATGCGGGGCGGGGTGGGGCTCGAGCTCAAGGATGGAGCAGAGGCGAAGCTGGCCAGGCGTCCTTCCTCCCAGCCAGCCTCTGCCCAGCCTCTTCCCTCCCCGCATCCCCCGTCTTCTCCCCCACCCGGCAGGGCAGCTGCACTGGTAGAGTACATCTGGCCTTGGCCACTCAAGTCTGGGCTGGGGAAATGTGATGATTAGGCTAAACGTGAGCCAAGCCCTTCCTTCCGGTGCCTCGGGGTGGGGAGGAGGGCACCGGGGCCTGCCCTCGCCCTCACGCTCCTTTCCCCAGGAAGGGCTCCAGCACCAGACACATTTACATAGGGCTGCCCCCCTCACTGTGAGCCCATCACAGCCTCCCTCCCACCATCTCCATCCCTGTCGCTCCACCTTGACCTCAGGGGGACTGGGTCATGTCTGCCCAGCACCTGCTCTGCTACCAGTCAGCTCTTCTCACAGCACTGAGGTGATTCTGGAAGTCATGCCCTCTCAGGGTGGAGGCTGGGGAGGTGTAGAACCTGTTTACATCCCTCTTCCCTGAGCTGTCCTGGCCACCCAGGACTGGTCTCCACGCATGGCCTGGCAGAGCTGTGTAAGCACCTGCCCTTGGGCTCCGGGTGAGGAGCTGGATAAGAAGGTGGCCCCTCTTCCTTTCCACAGGGGTAGGATTCCAAGCCCTCTTCAGCCCCATGCTGGCCCCATCCCTGTACACGGAGGAGTGGCTGTTGCCCAGGTCTACGTCCCATGTCCCCTGAGCCCGAGCACGGACCCTCTCGGCCCGCCCCCAGCCCCTCCTGCGGGTTCCGCTGTGCTGGCTGAGCAGAAAGCCAGGCTCTGATGGCTCAGGAGAGGGAAGGGCAGACCCCTGCCCGCCCAGACCTAGCCAGTACCCCGACCTCTCTGGGACCCGCGATCAGGACCCCTCGCTGTCCTTTGAACCCTTGGCCCCTCAACTGCACCTGCTCTACCCGTGTGCTCCCCTGAGAGGGAGAGGGGCCGGGCTTGCCAGCCAGGGACCGTCCTGCCGGCACCACCTCTCCAGCCCACCCTTGCCCCCTGCCGCCGCCCGGGCTCACTTTGAGGGAGTAGGCCAAGGCGATGAAGCCCAGGCAGCAGAAGTTGAGGTAGACGAAGTTGAAGATGGACCATAGGTAATAGTCGTTCACCTCGGTGGTGTCCGGGTAGACCTCGATGACGGTCGTGGGGTTGGTCATCGTCTTCTTCTCGGCTAGGTGCTTGCAGGCCGGGGGCGCGCCGGTGGCCCGCACGCTGTCGGTCTTGCTGCTCTTGGACTCCATGGGGAACAGTGTGGGCGCCATCGGGGGAGAGGCCGAGGGCTCAGGGGCAGGGGCCGCTGGAGCCTGCAGGGCGGGGGGCTTGGACACGCAAGCGAAGCAGCCCTTGGGCGAACCTGCCGGGGGCCTCGGGATCCAGAAGGCCCCGTCCAGGGGGACTCGGGCTTCCTGGGCGCCGTCCGTGGTGCTGGCCGGGGCTCCCAGCGGGGCTGGGCACTGGTCGGGGCCCTGGGCCTGGAGAGGAGACAGTGAGAGCGAGCTGGGCCCGGCCCACCGGCCAGCACCCACCCTCACGCCCGGCGGCCCCGAGAACAGCCCCAGTGGAGACGGAAATCCCTGCGGGGGCCGCCAGCTGCCAGCCTGCCACCTGCCTCCCCCACCCGCCCCGGGGCCTCGGCGGCCACAGACGATGCCAAAACCCTTCGCAGCAGCCTTGGCAGGGACCTGGGGCTTTCATCACTTTGCCATCTGCGCACAAACACTCACCCACTGACACACACAACAGCACCCCCCCAGAAGCACACCGACGCTGAGACTGACACTGTTGCAAAACACAGAGTGCCCCAGCACCCCAAACAACCCCGCACACATGGGGCGCGGGACCCACAGCCACGCTGCCTCAGCCGCCAACCGGCAGAGCGAGCAGAGCGGCCAAAGCACCTGTCCACGGCGCCCGCGGACACTCGATACCGCCACAGGCACCGCCACGGGCACCGCCACAGGCTCCACCGCGGGCTCTCCAGACCCCGGGCGCACCCGCGGGCGCGCTCAGAGCCACTGAGGAGTAAACAACTCCCCACACAAGGCGACGCAGGCTCAGCCACGAGCGCTGAGAACCGGCACAGGTGCGGGGTCTCCAACTCGTGCGCACCGCCCCCCACCTCCAACCTGGGGACCCCAAGCGCGCACACTTGCCCGGAGCCACGCACCCCCGGGCCATACACAGACGCACAATGACAGGCTGCGAAACGAACACTTCTCCAACGCGGCACCAAGTCGCTCGCGCCCTGCGCCACCCCGCGTGCCCAGCGCCCGTGCAGCGCGCGCCGGGGGGTCTGCGGCCGAGGCTCTGCGGCCCCCAGCCCTACCCGGGTCTGCCGCAACCGCTCGGACGGCGCCTCCTCACCTACAAACGACTCCTCCTCGGCGCGCGGCCGGACCCCCTGCGCCTCGGTGCGCGCGTCCTTCCGCCGTCCCGCGGGCCGCTGTCTGTCCACTGATCCGCGTCCCAGCGGCCCAACCTTGAGGGGGTGGGGAGCGTGCGGGGCTCGGCGGCGGCGCCGCTGCCTCCCCAGCCGCCTGTGCTCCCTCCGCAGCGCCAGACCGGCCGCGCGGCTGCAGCCCAGAACCTGACTCACGGCGGCGGCGGCGGGCGCAGCCACCTCCCCGCCTCCCGCCTCCTCCTGCCGGGAGGGTGGGGGCTGCGGGCCCGGCCGGAAGCCGCGACCCCGGGGAGTTGCAAGGTCCTGCAGGGATGGGACCCCTACAGCGCCCGACCAGGGTGCCGGCGCCACCTCCATCTCCCCGGACCCGCTGTGTCTTCCTCCCCACCCCACCCGGCCCCATCCCTCTCGCGGAGCCCCCCGCCCCGTGAAAGACTAGCGGCTCCCGGAACCCTCTCTATCTGCCTCCCCAAGAGAGACCCCCTTCCTATTAACGCTCTCCCCATCGCGCTCTACCCCAGCGCCTGGGCCCTGCTGCCTCAAGGGACCCCCGCCCCTGGGTCCTGCCCTTCTGGCCTGTTGACTCTCAGTTCCAGCAGCTCAGTTCCCTCCTAAGGAAGCTCCAGTCCCCTGAGCCCCAGCAGGCCTTCTACCTGAGTGCCCATCTCTGCCTGTCCTATCTCTAACCAAGTCACCAAGGCCCCCAAGGCCACCCTCCAGTCCCTTCCCTCCTTAGCCCACCAAGTCCAGGCCCTCCGACAAGTTTCAGAGACCCCTACTCTGTTCCTTCCTGGCTGAGCCCACTTCTCCCATCGGAGCTTCTGCCCCCTTTCCTGGAGTCTGACTTCACCCAGCCAGGGCCCCACTCCAGTTCACTCCCAGAGTCTGGGAGCATGCGGCCTCTCCTGCACAGACCCCAGGTCACACTCCCTCTGCCCGCAGGGCAAAGTGTCCCATTCCGAGCTCTGGTCCCATGCTGAGGTCCTGGCTGCTAAGGACACTTGTCTCCCTGAAGGCTGGTCCACTCACCTGCCCACAGCCTCTCTGCGATCCCTACCAGCCCTTCTGGGCCCGGTCCCCTGAGGCTTCTTTGTTCCCTGTGAATCACTTTTCCTAACCAATGCTGGTCCTCCCAGCCTCAGCCGGCTCCGCTGCCCCACCACATCCTCACTCTCACCGTACGCTTGACCCCAACTGATCTTCCATCCCCCTAACAGTCCCCATGAGTCCCTCCCCAAAGAGAAAACTCTGGCCTTGCCTCCCTGCCTCCCTCCGAGTCCCCCACTTCACCACACAGGTGCCCTAAACTGGGTCCTCTTCACCAACCTCCGGCTCCCACTGAGCCCCGACCCCCTCCAAAGTCCCCCGGAAGCTGAGGGTGCATGGCGGCCCCCGTTTCCCTCCCTCATCTCTCTCCAAGCCCTGTCTTCCCATGAAACTCCTTTCTCCTCTGCCTCTCTAAATTGGCCTCCTGTGTCTCCGCAACCCTCTTTCCTGTCTGGAAGGCCAGTCCTGCTTGGGGTCCTTCTGTCTGCCTGTGCCTGAACCCCAGGTCATCTCTGAACCCTTTCTCTCCCCAAACCTCTGTTCTGAACCCTGATCCCCTGGAAAAGCCCAGCCCTCTGCAAGCCCCTCCCCTTTCCAGCCTAGTCTCCACCCCTCATGCCTGGGCTGACCCCTGGCAGAGCGTTATCCACAGCACGCCAGGAACCCACAGCACAAGGCTGATCTTAAATGATGCTGATAAACCCTAGTGAGCAGGAGAGGTCATCAAGCATGAGGGGCCTCCTCCTCATCTCCTTGGGCACCCTGGCCATGCTCTCCCTGGAGCCCACAGGCCATGGGTGGATGGGGCCTGCCAGAGAACCAGGGTTCCGTTCTCCCTCCTCAACTCCCTCCTCCTTTCCAAGGGCCTGGCCCAGGGAAAACGACCTGGTGTCTTCAGGTGGGGCCTGATCTTGGGGGCCTCCCAGGCTGCGTGTGGCCTGTGTGCCATGCCCCCATGTCTCCCCAGCATCTGAACTGGGCCTACCTGACCAGCCACCACCTTCTGGGAGACACTGGCCTCTACCACACAGCCTGGCCTCTACCACACAGCCTCTCCCCAGTGCTGCCCCAGTCTGCCCTGAAGGCTTCAAGCAGTGAGGAGGCCTCCATAGAAGGAGGAGAGGGTTGCCTGGGCCCGAGGGGCCAGGGCCTGCCCAGGGTCACTGGGTAGGTGACAGGGGAGCCAGGGCCTGCTCCCGGCCTCAGGCCACCTTGGGGCTGCCTCTCTCTGAGGCCAAGAAACACCACTGAGAGGGAGCCAAGGGTCACAGAGGTCACAGGGCAGAGCCAGGGCCCAGCCAAACTCAGCACAGCCAGCATTCATGTGACTGTACTGGGCTCTCCAAGGGCCTGGGCTCCAGCATACTCTCTGCTAGGGGTTTCTGGTTACAACCGTGTCTAGACAGGAGGGACTCCAGGGTCAAATCACCAGCTAGAAAACCAGAGGAGCCTGGGGTCAGACTCCAGGGCCCCGAGAATCCTGCCGGGCCGGAGGGAGCCCTCAGAGCAACCCCAGGGCAGCAGCCGTGAAGATGGGAGCTGGACGGAGCTGACAGGCTGCAGAGGGAGGGAGAAGGGGAGAGTGGGACAGGGCGGGGACAACAGGGCACGGCTGCCTCCTTGCACCTCTCTGCCCCCTCCGGGCCTCAGTGCACAAAGCATCTGACGTCGGGACATTTGTCTCCCCAGAAGCTCTGCCGGGCTCTGCTCAGATTCCAGGAATGCCAAACGTTAGGCATGTGTTTCCAAGCCTCCATGCCACCCCGGGTAAATGTTCTTGCTCCAGGTGTCTGCCGTGGTGTGACTCTGGGGTGCAAGCCCTGGAACCCCCTTGGGAGGAAGGCCAAGGCAGCCACCACCCTCAGGCGGAGGCATCAGGATAATGGCAAATGTCACATTCGCCTCATCTTCTAACCTGTTGGGGTGGGGCTCCAAGTGACTCCAGAGCTACTGATCCCAAAAGGAACTCTGAGCTCACCACCACATGCCCACAAACTCCTACTTAGCCCTTAAAACCCCATGGGCTGCTACCACTGCATCCAGGCAATGCTCCCAATCCCTCACCTCCCAGCGGAACAAGCACACTGCCTTAATCAGCCTGGGCATCCGTGACTGTGGCAACTGTGGCTGGAGGGGACTTCTGAGTCCAATCCCTGCAACCAGCGACCCTGGGCAGGCTTGACTGGCGCCAGCTCGGCTCACTGCGCACAAAGCTGCTTCTAGGGCCTGGGAAGCAAGAAGGCCCAGATAGGCCAGCCACCCATGCCACCTGGGGCCATTTCTTTCCCAGGATGAGAGGGCTACGGAGGGTGACTGGGAGGCCTGCTCTGATGGTCCCTGAGAGCGGAAACATCCTCTGTTCAAGTGCCATGGCTGCCTGGCTGGGCCACTTCCCTGAAATCACTCCTCAAGGCTGGCACTCATACTGGACACCCTGTCGGCCCCACCCTGCAGCCCCAGCCAAGGCCACATCCTGCCGGCCACTGCTCCAGACCTGGGAACAAGTCGGTCCCCGCTGGCCAACCAGGCTGGACAGCTGGCCACGGCCCTGGAGCCCATGGGCTGGGAAGGGCAGGGGGCCATAGGCCCAGGGCACCCCAAATGCTTGTCCTGGTGCTGCCCTGATTCAGCTGCCGTGCTGGCTTCGCACTACCCACTCCTCTCCCCATCCCAAGTTGGAGCCACCCGCCCCCCACCCCCTGCCAAGCAGAGCACACCAGCACAGAGGGGAGGCCAACAACTGTATTTCCACATCAGCTGGGGCTCTCGGTCGCCCAAGGGGAGGACAGGAGTCAGCTGCAGAGGAAGGCTGACGCCAGCCCCCGGTCCCAGCCCCACCTCCAGGCCAATGCATGCCCCAGGGATGGGCTCAGTCCCAGGACCACCATGCAGGCTCCAGAAGGTGAGTTTTATCCCCTCACTCCTTCCAGCTCATCCTCAGGCCTCCACTGGCCTCATCCACAATGGGCCCAGGACACTGGACAGGTAGGGGTGGCAGAGCCCAGCTGGGCCCAAGCTGGGCAGAGGGGCCCAAGCTCGGCATAGGGGCCCTCGGGTAGGGCAGGTTTCCAAGGGAGGGTCCGGAAGGACGGCCTGGTGTGGGGTGGCGGCTCAGCCCAGCGGGCGCTGGTAGGGCTGGGGAGGGGACTCCCTGGAGATGAAGGGAGCCCCAGGATACACAAGCTCGGCTGCCAAGCTGGGGCGGGGTCTTCCAAGTGTATGGAACAGATCTGTGCTCCAGATCAGCTCTACCCCCACCAAACAGACAGACGGATGGACAGGCAGACAGATGGACAGGTGGAGAGACAGGCGGACAGGTAGGTGGCGTTTCTGAACTCAGGGAGGGGAAAACCACAGAACAAAACAGCAGGTCTGGCTTGGGCCGCCGGCTTCCAGGGCGCCCAGGGCAGTGGGCAGGCAAGTGTGTGAGTGTGTGTGACTACGTGTGGGAGGCGCCGGGGGGCCGGGGGCCTCCTCCTCCGGGACTGTCCTCTGTTTCTGTGCTGGCACGCCGACGGCTTGGGAACTAGAGGCGGGCAGCCTCGGCGAAGCCCACACGGTTGTTGTCGCGGTCAAACACGGTGTAGTAGCGGCCGATGAAGACGTCGCCCAGGATCCAGAGTGGCCCGCTGGGTGGCGGGATGTCCATGCCCATGAAGCCGCTCAGGCAGAGGGTCTTCCCGGCCTGCGACACCTGGGATGGCCCTGGTGGTCAGCACCCAGGCCTGGCACCAGCCGCCCCCCAACCTGTTGCCGGCTCACCTGGGGCATGCGCCCCACCCCCGTTCACCTGGGCCGTGTGCGCCCCCCGCCCGCTCACCTTGAGCGTGTGCACCCACCGCCCACTCCCCTGGGGCGTATGCCCCCTCTGCCTGCTCACCTTGAGCGTGTAGTCCTCTGGGGACAGCTTGTAGCCTTTGCCTCCCAGCTTCAGTGTGATCGTGGGCAGGGTGGACACCTTCTCACAGGGGATCATGTACTAAGAGGGGTCACAGCGGTGTCAGGGTGGTAGTGGTGGTCTTGGGGCTCCCCCTACCAGCCCCAGCCCCAGCCCCAGTCCCCGGCGCTCACCTCGCCCTGAATCAGCGGCACGGCCCCGATAGCTTTCTGCAGCTCACGCACCTCATCCACGGGGCCCACCATGAGGGAGGTGCCTGTGTCCACAATGGCCTCACAGCCCTCCTTGCACAGGGTCAGCCCGCTGGCCACCTCCACCCTGCAGGGAGTCAGGGCGTGAGGCCCCTGCCTGGACTGGAGTGTGCTCTGGAGGCCCAGTGCCCCCCCCGGGAGCCCCTCTCCCATACCCCTCCCCTGGCTGGGTTGCACTCTCCTCCTCTCAGCGCTCCTGGATGCACAGGGGACCGTGAGTCCTCCAGGGCGAAGGGTGGAAGAGGAGACCCAGAGTGGCAGAGGGGATGATGGTGATGGGCATGGAGGGGATGGATGGATGGAGGGGATGGAGGGGATGGAGGGGCATGGAGGGATGGACAGATGGAGGGGATGGAGGGTCATGAAGAGTCACAGAGGAATGGAGGGGATGGAGGGATGGGGGGGATGGAGGGATGGAGGGATAGAGGGGATAGAGGGGATGGAGGGGATGGAGGGATGGGGGGGATGGGGGGGATGGAGGGGATGGAGGGGATGGAGGGATGGGGGGGATGGAGGGATAGAGGGGATAGAGGGGATGGAGGGGATGGAGGGATGGGGGGGATGGAGGGATAGAGGGGATAGAGGGGATGGAGGGGATGGAGGGATGGGGGGATGGAGGGATAGAGGGGATGGAGGGGATGGAGGGGATGGGGGGGATGGAGGGATGGGGGGATGGAGGGATAGAGGGGATGGAGGGATAGAGGGGATGGAGGGGATGGAGGGGATGGGGGGGATGGAGGGATGGGGGGATGGAGGGATAGAGGGGATGGAGGGGATGGAGGGGATGGGGGGGATGGAGGGATGGGGGGATGGAGGGATAGAGGGGATAGAGGGGATGGAGGGGATGGGGGGATGGAGGGATGGGGGGATGGAGGGATAGAGGGGATGGAGGGGATGGAGGAGATGGGGGGGATGGGGGGATGGAGGGATAGAGGGGATAGAGGGGATAGAGGGGATAGAGGGGATGGAGGGATGGGGGGCATGGAGGGGCATGAAGGGCTGGTCCGACCCCATCTCTTTCTCGCCCAGCTCCACCACTCCCCACAGGCACCCCCACCTGCAGAACCCGGTTCCTCCAGGGTCCCTGCATGCCGCTCCCACCCACAGAACCCAGGGGAGCGGACTGCAGCCACTACTCACTGGTCCAGGCGGACCTGCCAGTAGGCCTTGCGGGTGACGTTCAGGTAGGACAGAGAACCCCTGTAATACTTGGAGTCCGTGCCGCCCAGCATCAGCTCACCCCCGGGCTGCGCGGTTGGGTCCCTAGGAGGAAAGGAAGGGAGGAGTCAGCTGTCACTCCACCCCCCAAGCACAGGAGGGCCAGGTCAGGAGTAAGGGGGTGAATGTGGCAATCGGGGAGAGCTTCCTGAAGGAGGGGCTTTCTGGGCCTGCAGGGATGGAAAGGCCCAGAAGGCAGGAGGAGGGACGGACTCCCTTCTTCCTGGGGTGGGGCTGCTCTGCGTGGGCCCAGCCTGCCCCGGAAGAGGTTTTCCTCAACCCTCAGGTTCTCCTGGTCTGCTCAAGAGCCAAGGTTCAGCCAGACATCAGGGTCAAGGCTGGGGGCAGACAAGGAAGTGAATGCCAGGAGCCCAATGAGGAGGACCCTGTCTGTCTGTCTAGAAGAGAAACCAAGGAAGGCTTCTAGGAGGGGGTGATGGCACAATCTGGGAAGTTGGGATGGCTGGGTCCGGCCTCAGGGCCTCTGCACTGGCTGCTCCTGGGAACAGCCTCCAGCTGCATTCCCGAACCACGCCCACTCATCTCCCCTCATCCAGACCAGCGATGGCCAAGGTGCTTCTGGGCAGCAGCACACTGCACTTCCCAGGACCTGCAGCCCGCGTCGCCTGGGTTCGTTTCCAAACATGACTCAAGTACAAGATTTCAACGCAGCAAATCCTGCCAGTCCCGTTAGAGAAGCTCTCTGTGTCGGGTGGTCCTGCCATCCCGCCAGGGCATCTGTAGCTAAGCTGGCCACCATCCCGCTGCCCGTCACTCGAGGCAGCACCAGGCCTGACCCAGTCCTCCCAGCACTGCTCAGGGCCTCCGCCCTCCTCCAGCCTCCTCCGCCTTTGCTTCCTGTCAACACCTCTGCAATCCCAAGTGTAGAAACCCGATCAGTGCCTTCCACCCCTCCTCTCCTCACCAAACATGCTTTCAGAAGCCCTCAGACCCTCCCTCCTGCCTGGCTTCACTTCCTGCCCAAGCCGCTGCCTTGAGACTACAGCTGGGCACTCACAACTGCGTGCCCCTCCCCCCACCTGGCACTCAGTCTGTGTGCCCCTCCCCTCACCTGGGCACTCACCCTGTGTGCCCCTCCCCCACATGGACATTCATGCCTGTGTGCCCCTCCCCGCACCTGGATACTCATACCTGTGTCCGCCTCCCTGACCTGGGCACTCAGGCTGTGTGCCCTCCTCCCCCATGTGGGCACTCATGCCTGTGTGCCCTCTTGCCCTCAGGGGACCCCTCTTCACCTCGCTGCCTCGCCTGTGCCCCAAGGCTCCTGGGGAAATGGCCCAGCTGGTTCACCTGTGTCCTGGCCTCCAGTGAGCAGCTCAGCCCAGGGTGTTGCTAAGGAGTATTCACTGCCCAGGCAACGGACAGAGTAAAGAGGCCAGGCCAGCCCCACGGCCGGAATTCTGCCAGCAGTGCCCCAAGGTCAGGCGTCAGGCCCAGAGACTCCAAGTGCCAAGTGAGCCACATGAGGTGAACCTGCCCCTGTCAGCCCTGGAGAGTATGGGGCAGTGACCAGGCACAGCTCAGGGCAGGAGGCCGCCGGCTGACACGCTGCCCACCCCCAGGGCAAAAGCCCCCAACCCCCAGTCACCCCTCTTATATGGAACCCTCCACTCAGGTCTGCCCGAGAAGAGGAAACTAACTAAGGCCGAGGCCCCCTTCCAAAGGTGGCCTGACCATGGCTCACCCATGCTGAAGCAGTGGCAGCAGGTGGGGACCCTGGGGGAGAACCCTTTTCCCAGAAGGAAGGGCCCCCCTATGCTCCTCCTAGAGGGCAGCCAGCACCTGCTGGGGACACCCACAGAGCTGCTCGCTGCGTGGTGCCGGGGACCCACACCCACCCAAGTCACCTCCCCAGGGACTCCCAGGCCCCTGGGCACCATGCCCCCTCTCCACCATCAGCAACCCGGGACCAGGACCACACATGCCCATCACCAGGTCCAGGGACCAACGGGCCAACTGAACCAAGAGGAACTGCCATGACCCCCGAACTGGGTCTGTTCTCATAGGAAGGAGGCCCAGCTGCCAAGGTCCCAGGACCCACAGCCTGGCCTGAGCTCCTCCCACTGGGAGACCCCGGCCAAACAGCTTTCTCTGCGATCTGCTTACTCCTCTGCAGAAGGGCGGCCAACCCCTGCCTCCCGGACACCCTGAGGTCAGAGGTCAGGAGCTCTGGCCACAGCAGCAGGGAGGGGGCGGCACTGAGTGGGGGTGCCCGGGAGGCTCCCAGCCCAGCCCCGCCCTGCCTCCCAACAACGCTGAGCTAGGAGAGCAGGAGGGGAGAGGGAACCCACGCGCCCACCTGTTCAGGTAGAAGGAGAAGATGTTCTGGTCCACCAGCTTCTGCTGCATCAGGTTGTCGAAGACGGGCAGCACGTTGTTGACGGAGATGCGGGGATAGGCCATGCCCAGGATGCCGTCGAACTTGGCTGCGATGAAGGTGATGCCTGGCTGCTTGATGGCCTCCCCGAAGACCTGCCTCTCCACTTTGACACCGCCCAGGGCAGCGGTTGATGACGCTGACTTGCAGGGCACCTGCAGGCCAGGGCAGCGTCAGTGGGTCGCAGACAGGCTGAGCCCTACACCCCTCTCTGAGCATGAGGCTGCGCTACAAAACCCAGCTCAATGGATACCCCTCATCTCACACACGATGGGGCCCAGAGGGCCCAGCAGAAAGGGCTGGAAACGGTGAGCTGAACACAGCGGGGCATGGGGACGCGGGGTGAGGTGGAGCCCTCTTCGTGGGAGACTTTGGGGCTTAGTTTTAAGGAGATGGGAACCAGGCAGGAGCACAGACGGGGAGACCCCTTGCCCCACTCCCTGCTCTGACCTCTTGTTCCCACCACCACCAACAAGCAGGTCCTGCTCCTGCTCCTGCTCCTGCCCTCAGCCTTGGGAACAAGAGACAACCCGGGCCAGGAGCCCGAGAGACGGGGAAGCCGCCGACCCCAACCCAGACTCACAGCCGTGCTGCCCCCGTCTCCCTCTCTGACTGTCCCCTCCCCCAGCCCTGGATGAGGCTGCAGAAAGAGAACAGGCCAGAGCAGGATGTGGGAAGGGAACGACAGCTTGAGGCTGACACGGGGCGGAGGAGGCGGAAGAGGACAGACGGGGCAATTTCCCGTTCAGGCTGAGCGGGGCCCAGAGGAGAGGGCTCTGAGGAGCCCCTGTACAGACCTGGACTCCAGCCCAGCACGGACTGTTAGGAGCAGGTCCAGCTGGAGGAAGGGGCCCTCTTCCCAGGTCCCTTGGCCTGCAGGGGGGCTCTGCTGCCCTCCTGGCCTGCTCCGGAGCTGGGGGCTGTGTCACCGTCCCACTACTCCTGAACCCCTTGCGGCCTGGCCCACCCCCAGCAGACAGCTCCGAGGTGAGAATTCACTGAGGCCCAGGCAGGGTGACAAGGGCCAGCTCGCCCTCTCCTTGGGCAGGGAGCAGCTCTGCACAGGGCCCTGAGGATGGTGGAGCGCAGGCAGGGCCCCCAACAGCCACTGCTGCTCCCCCTCCCTTACCCTCCCAGGCTCCTGCAGGTGACTCTCTGCCAGCAGCCCCCACAGCGGGTTCCTGGCAATCCTCCCAACCCCAAGCCTCCCCAACCCCTTGGCCTGCTGCAAGGATCCTGTGCAGCCCCAGGCCCAGCCCTCAACACCTGCTGGCACCTCAAACCCAATGTGCCAAAAAAAGCCCAATCAATCTGCCTTGTCCTCCCTCCCACTCACTGTGGCCTGACTCCGGGGACCCCTGCCCCTGCAGCCCCCAGGTTCGAGGCTCTCTCTCCAGCCTGCACATGACCAGGCCCATTCCCAGGCCCCTCCTCATCCTGCTGACCGCCCCGGCCACCTGAGGGCTGGGGTCGGCCTGGGATCACCGCGCCCTCCCTTTCAACCACATACCCACGGTGGGTGAACCGCACACCCTGGCACCCTCGAGTCCCGGGAAAGGCCCCAGAGGGACTCACCGACACAGTGTCCTGGCTCAGGTATCCGGAGAGGCTGCCCGAGCCGTAGTGGATGGCAAATGAGGTGCCATTCTTCACGTAGGTGCTGGACTTGTCGCTGTTGTATTTGTGGTGGAGCCCTGCCCCGGGCGAGAAGAGGGCCCGCCGGTCATCCCGCAGCCCACGCCACGGCCACGGCCCTCCCATCCCCCTGCAGTCTACCATGGAGCCCGCTCCCCCCAAGCTGCCTCCCCAGGGTGGGATTTGGAGGGGATCCGAGGCCCACCATCGTGCCAGAGCCCCAGGACTGTGGGCTGTGACCCCGGGCCTCCCTCCCAGCCACAGCTGGCTCCCTCCGCGGCCACCCCAGCCCCAGCGCTGCTGAGAGCAAGACCACAGCTGGTGGTTCACCCAGAAAGCCAGTGCCTGGAGCAGGGTGGAGGGCCGGCCTGGCTCATGGGGCCAAGAGGTGGGAGAAGTGCATTGCCCAAGGATTCCTGAGGCAGCCCTGTGGCGACATCCCAAAAGGGCAGGACCTGGGAGACGGGGCCGGGGTACGTGACTCACAGCAAGCGATGTCCAGCAGTTTGCAGTGGATGGAGGGGACCCACAGGTTGGAGGAGCCCGTGTCGAAGACGACCGTGAAGCACTGGGGAGGCGTCCCGATGCCGATCTCCCCGTAGTACTGGGCCTGGCAGGGGACAGGGTCCGTCAGGGATGGGGAGGGGGCCCTCTCTCCCCACCGGGCCTCAGAAGGCCCGGCTGTCCCCAGAGCCAAACCCTGAAGCCTGAAGGCCCATGCTGGAGGGACGAGCATCATGGGGCCCACAGCTGCCAACAGCCACCTACTCCAACCGGCTCAGCCTGCAGGGAAGATGGGCCAGGTCCCCAGCCCTCAGTCCTAATGCCCACAGGTGCTTGGGGTCTCCAGACCTCTGGGTTCTGCCACCTACCCCTGCTCGACACATGGTGAGGCTGAGGACTTCCCCACGGAAAAGACAAGTCCGGAGGTCAATCCAGGGTGGGGACAGATGTGGCCCTCGGCCTGAGCCCCAGGTACAGGAAGGGCCTGCCTGGAAGACTCCCCTGGTGGCCTGGGGTCCAGGGCCTGAGAAGGGAAGTGACTTCCTCCCCAGGTTGGGACCGTATCAGGGTCTGATTCTGGGTGTCTCAGTGCCTGCCCTGCCCTCCAGGGTGAACCCCAAGCCTGGAGGGCTTCCAGGCAGAGGGGTTCAGCTGGTCAAGGGGAGAAGGTAAGCCTTAGTCACTGCCTGCCCAGCAACCCTTCCTTAATGGCCCAGGGCCTCAGTTCTCCCATGTGTACACAAGGATAGCAGGGACAGGTGGGGGTGCTGACTCAGGGATCAGGCAAGTACAAGGGGTCCCACGCCCACTGAGCATCTCAGGAGGCAGAGAGTAAGAGGGTCCTGGAGTTTGGGGTCGCCTGGGCGCCCGCTTCCCCCAGGAATAGAGCCTGGGCCACTGTCAGCCACCAGATTCCTGGCACCAGCCCAGTCCGATGTTTCTCCGACCGCCTGGCTTCACAGAGCAGCAGCAGCTGCTGACTCATGGCCCCACAGAAGTGACCACTGGCGGGGGGACACTCAGCAAATCTCCATGTGCGCGTGTGCATGTGTGTGCCTCGGCGTGCTCTCGCGCTAGGGCGATCAGGAACTGGCCGGTCGGGACCAGGCACACGGCACCCGGTTCCCCCCAGGCCCCCTCCCCACAACCCGCCCAGTCACATGCCTATGAGTCTTGGGCTTCCTGTCACAGCCAGGACTCGGGCCAAGCAGGACAGAGGGCAAGGACCCCCCGCCACAGTGGGCCAGAGCCCCGAGGCTGGACAGCAGGCCCTGGCCTCGAACTGACCCCATAGAGCTGGGACAAGGCTGACCAAGCCCCAGCTTGCTAGGTGGCTTCCAGAGTGCTCCCCTTTGGATCCTGCTTCCCCCTGAAGGAGTCGTGGGCACAGGAGGGGCTGCTGCCAGAGGAAGAAGATGGGGAGGGGCTGGAGAGGGGCCACGAGTCACCATAGGCCTCCTGGCAGGACAGCAATAAAGACAGGCTCCAGGGCAGCCGGCCACACCCAGGCAGACCCAATGACTGCCCCCCGGGCGAGCTGGCACTGAGGCCCAAGGCCACCCTCAATCACCCTCCCAGGCCCGAGATCCTGCAACCACAGGGGCCAGTGGCAGGAGGTCCAGGATGGGGAAGACAGGAGTGTGGCTGAGCCTGGACGTCACCCTGGCCAAGTGAGTCACTCAAACTGTGCCCCTGAGAACAGGAGGCGGGAGTGTCCCCACAGTCCCAGGGAGCTCTCTGGAGAGCAGCTCCGCTCCCAGCAGGGCTAAGACCCCATACTCACGTCCATGTAGTTCTTCAGCACCTCGGGAATGGGCCCCTCGGTCACGGCCGGCATCGCCTGGGAGTACTTCGAGATGGGGCCTTTGGCAATCAGGTCCTCCACAGGGCCCCCCATCTCCGACATGGTCCGGCGGATGGACGTGAACTTGTGCAGCGGGATCCTGTCAACCAGGGGTTGGGGCATATCAGGGAGGTCCTCCCGCCTGCCGGCCGAGGCCGCTAACATTGCACATCCATCTGGAGGCCCCTGGGGAATCTCGAAGTCACCATAGCCAAAACCAAACTCCTGCCTGTCACCTGGAAACTGCTGGCCCACCTCCTCCGTCAGTGAATGGCAACCCATCGCCCCCCCGAGGTTGCACAGGCCACAGTCCTAGGAAGTGGCCACCCACCACCCACCTTGGCCCCACACACCCAACCTGGGGGCCAGTGTGCCCACCCCTCCTCTCCTCAGCCATTCTAGAGGCTCCAAAGCCCCCAAGGGCCTCCAGTCCTCCCTCTGCACCTGCTCTGGTCTCCTCCAGGATGGTGGCCAGCATGGCTGCTCAGGGTGCTGGCGGGCACCTGTCACTCCTGCCCAAAGTGCTCTGAGGTAGCCCACTGTACCCAGCCCCATCACACCTGCTCTCCACCCAGAGACCAGCACGAAGGTGGCCCCACCTCCAGGCTGGCACTGGCAGCTCTGCCTGACCTCCTAGGTGGCCTCCTCTGGCCATGAGATGGGCCCTCCACGCCACCTCCGGAAGCCCTCCTTGACTACCCATCCTCCTCCACATGGACCCTATGGCTGTCCAGTGCCCTCATCCCACACCCGTTCCTGTGCATTGGCCCTTCTCCTCTCTCCATGCGGCTCCACGAGGTCCAGGACTGCACCCGGGGCCTTAGAGGCTTCTGTGCTCCCCCACCCACCACCCTGCCTCCTCCGACAGCTGCACTCAGGGCACCCCTCCAGAGCCCTGTCACCCAGCACACCGCCCGCCAGGGTGCAGGAGGGAGCTCCAGATTGAGGTCAGGGGTCCTGAGTTCTATACACAGGAAGTAAATAACAGAGAGGGGGTCCCTGCCCCTTCCCCAGGGCCACTGGCCTTCCCCTTGGTGTGAACCAACTCCTTGTTCCAAAGAAGCTCCCCTGGGCTTTTCATCACCTGCAGAAAACCTATCCCCTGCCCCAGGGACTTGAGAGTCCAAGGTCATAGCCCGCTTTTCCTGGCACATCACGGGCGTGGTCCAGGAAGATGAGATTATTGCCTAAAAGCTGATGGGCTGGAAGAGCCCCAGGTTCTGTCCTGGGGGAGGGACATGCCCTCCAGGGACCCAGGAAGCAGGTGTAATAGTATCAGTTGCACAAGAGCTGGAATCAGGTGAGGGCTTGCATTCAGCTACCCTGCCCTCCAAGAAGCCCCAGGATCCTTTCCCCACTGCCTTGTCTGTCCTCCTTGGAGAGGGGAGGCCTGTGGATAGGCTGGCAAGGTCAAGGCAGGCTCAGGCTTGTGGCTGCTCCCCCACAACGACTTTAATTGGGGTTACCCGCCCCCAGGCCGTTCCCCACAGCCTTTGGTGAGGCTCAGTCCTACCCAGCCCACTGCTCCTGCTGGCCCAGCCAGCTCCAGCCTCTGCAGCCTTCTGACCTCACCCACCTGCCCAGGGGCAGTGGACCCATCTCAGGTCCCAGGTCTCCCACAAAGGCAGAGCAAGGGTGGGGCAGGTGCCCAATGGGATGGGTCAGCATACCCCTCCTGGGAATGCAGGCTGCCTTGCAAGGGCTGGGGAGGGGAGTCAAGGAAGCCGACTGCAGCAGCGGCCCTCCTCTGCCCAGCTGGTCAGGTATGTCGGTGGCCCAGTCAGGTATATCCAGGCCCAGTCGGTGGCCTCACCTGGCACAGTGGCTCGGCCTGAGGAGCCTGTGGGCCTCACTGCAGCACAGCCCCAGGCCCGGGGTGGGTGAGCCGGCCCACTCCCTATGCCTCCTCCTCTCCCAGGGACATGGGAACTCCTAGGGTCTGGAGGGGCCTTCCAGCCCAGGGCCTGTGATAAGAGCCGCAGGAGCAAACTTTTAAAGCCCCCAGTTCACAGGTGGTAAAGGGGTCCCTAAGGAAATGGACTCGCCCAGACTCGGGGGCTCTGGGGACTGCACCTAGGTCTCCAGCAAAAAGGGCGCTCAACGCAGACCCCCAATTCCAGCTGCCCCGGATGAGCACTACCTCCCCCAGCCCCGCCCCATCTCCAGGGAGGCTGCGGTCAGTCTGCAGTCCTCACGCCTCCCCCTGGCCCCTCAAGGTACACCTCAGGGTGGCATGGGGAGAGGCGTCTGGCACCTCTGCCCCAGGTCCCCTGCACCTCCGGAGCCCGGCGCCCGGTAGGCGGGTGGGCCGTGCAGGAGACCGCGCAGGGCGGCACAGGTGCATTCCAGCGCGGGGGGCGCAAGGGGCTCGTGGGGTCCCCAGGGGAGCGCGGAAGTCACCACAGGCCCCGGGACCTCGGGGCCGCGACCCCTGACCGTCCCCTGAGCCCCGGACCCTGAGGCTTCACCTGACGAGCGCGGCGGCAGGCGCAGCCAGGATGCAGAGGGCGAGCAGCAGAAGGCTGGGGGGATGCATGGCGGCGGCCACCGGGTCGGAGCGGGGCGCCGAGGCCGCGCGCTTATAGCCGGGATGACGGCGCAGTTGGGCCGGATCAGCTGACCCGCGTGTTTGCACCCGGGCTGGTCACGTGGGCGAGGCTGGCGTGCGCCGGGCGGGGCCTGGGCGGGGCGACCTCGGCGCACGCGCACAGCGCCGAGGAGTGCGCCCGCCACGCCCACCGCCCGCGGGGTCAGCCCGGCTCCGCTTCTGGGGTCTGGGGGATTCCCGTTTCGGCCTGGCAGGGGTCGTGGGGCGGCCCAGCCTGGAGGGCCCCGCGGGGTGACCCCTGTCCCGGCCGCCGCGGCCGTCCCCGCGTCTAGGCCTACGCGGGGCGGTGCGCCCTGGGCTCCTGCACCTGCTCCTCCCGGCGCCGCCTCGCCCCCTCCGAGACGCTCCCAGACCTCCTGCGTGGAAGCCTCTTGCAAACCAAGGTTAAATTCAAAGTCCCCAGCCCACCGAATGGACCCTCCGCTCCTCCTCAGGGCTTCCAGAGAAACCTGGAAAACCAGCTCAGGCCCTGCGGCAAAGGGGGTCGGACCTGCTCCGCCCTCTCCCTCTGGGCGCTGTGCTTAGACTCAGGCCTCACCGATGGCTCTGTAGCCTCCAGATCCCTAATTCCAACCTCACCCTGGCACAGCCTCACGTGGCAGACATCTGGCCCGAAGGCAGGCAAAGTATTCCATCCCAAAATATATTCCTTTCACAGGTTTTGATATGGCCCTGTACAGCTGTCTCTTGAGGGCGAAATTCACATTTTCTAGAGAAGCTCCTTCCCTAGGAGGTCGGGCACTTTTTAGCCACTCACGTCAGCTCTTTGTTTTGTTTTGTTTTTTGTTTTTTTTTTTTTTTGAGACACAGTCTGGCTCTGTGGCCCAGGCTGGAGTGCAGTGGCGCGATCTCGGCTCACTGCAACCTGTGTCTCCTGGGTTCAAGCGATTCTCCTGCCTCAGCCTCCCGAGTAACTGGGATTACAGGCGTATGCTACCACGCCTGGCTAACATACATACATATATATATATACACACACACACACACACACACATATATATATATACACACACACATATATATATATAGTATTTTTAGTAGAGATGGCGTTTCACTATGTTGGCCAGGCTGGTTTCAAGCTCCTAACCTCAGGTGATCTGCCTGCCTCAGCCTTCCAAAGTGCTGGGATTACAGGCGTGAGTAATCCCACTTCAACTCTTTAGGCAAAACTTAACTCAACCACTTGCCAATCAGGAAATCTTTGAACCCCTATGACCTGGAAGCCACCCCTGCCAACCCTGTTTCCAGGCTGATCCAGTGTATACCTCACATGTGTCGATTTATGGTTTTGGACTGTAACATCTGTCTCTGTAAAATCTGTAAAACCAGGCCGGGCGTGGTGACTGTTGCTTATAATCCCAGCACATTCGGGGGCCAAGGTGGGAGCATCGCTTGGGCCGAAGAGCTTGAGATCAGCCTGGGCAACATGACGAGACCCTGCCTCTACAGAAAAAATTGAAAATTAAAAAAAAAAAAAGTATAAAACCAAGTTGTTACCCACCCACCTTGCTCACATATTCTCAGGACCTGCTGAGGCGGTTTCGCAGGTCATAGTCCTCCCATTTGCTCGGAATAAATCTCTTCAAATATTCTACAGTGTTGGGCTTTTTTTCGTCAACACTCCCTATACACAGGTACCCAGATGGGCCTCATCCTTACTCTCCAAGTGTCCCCTTCCCAGGTGGCCACTCTCCACCTCCTTAGAGCAGCACCTCACTGGGCCCTGCCCTGGCCACCCTGGGCCCTCCTCCTTTGGCCCAGACTTGCCTGTCTCTTAACGTGGCACCATCCCTGGAACCCTGTCTCCAACTTGGCACCATCCCTGGCGGCCCATCTCCAACGTGGCACCATCCCTCTAGGCCCTGACCTCAAAGCTGAGCAGTGGAACCAGGTCAGAAACTGGGTCTCCTGACACTGAACCTGCGGAGGCCACGGTGACAGCTGCCCCGGGACTTCACCATTCTTGTGTACCCTGGTCCTGCATGGCATGGGGGACTGAATTAGGCCTGTTGGAGGGGAGGGCCCAGTCATTCCCCAGATACTCTGGAGCACGCAGCCAGGCGGGAGATGGAGCCGCTGTAAGTAGGAAAGGGATACTGGGACAAATAATTTTAGATAGGTCCAAGTCACACAGGAAACGGAGCCAGGGGATGTGCTAAACAGCGACCTCCGCAGCAAGGCCCCTCCAAGAAGGTGGCATCTGAGCCTGGACCCAAATGAAGGATGCTTCCCCGGGCTCTCACCCAGGGTGCATTTTCTCCTCCCAGCTCCCTGCGAGGTCGGCGGGCCCCACCCCCCTTTACAGAGGCAGCAGGGTTCTGTGGTTCTCGGTGGGAGGGATTGGAATTCCCACCTTTTCTGTAACCAAATATATCAGGACCCTGGCCCTTGCAGAACCTCCCCCAGCAGGGTCTGCCTGATGGCCACAAATGAGTGGCCGCCCCCTCAGCCCCGCCTTCCCACCCATTTAGAGCCCTTCATCTGAGGGGTTTTTAAGCCCAAACACAGAAGCCCAAGCAGGCAGACACCCTTGCCCTCAGAAGCCGCCCAGCTGGTGGGGGGCCACGGTCAACCTGGACCTGGCACCTGGGGTTATCACCTGCTTCCCAGCGGACTGGCATCTCGGAGATGTCAGCCGACCCCAGGTGGACTGGACTCCAGCAAGGGGTGAAAAATGGTCGCAGCTAGTGTCCCCTGAGCTGCCCTGCTCGGTCCCTGGGCCCAGCGGTGGATGAAGCGTTTGGTGTTCAGGATACTGAGATGTGCACCTGTGAGGACGCATGCTAACAGCGCGTGGCCGACGCTCCGCCCAGAGGCCCCGGTGAGCCGGCGAGGCTGCAAGCCAGTGGGCAGTGCGGATGGCCAGTGGGGCCAGAGGCACGACATGGTGGCGAGCTGTGGGGTGTATGGGCCGGTGCTAGTCAGGCTAAGAGCCTTGGACCAACCCCTGGACAATGGGGCACTGCTGAGCAAGGACCCTCTGGGGGCCCCAAGGGTGGAGAGGCCCCATCCCACTGCAGAGACCATCTGTTAATTATTACAGAGGGGGCATTCTGCCTGGGCCCCCTCGGCTTCCCAGCTCCTGGAGCAGAGTCTGGCACGTGGTAGGTGCCCAGTAATTGTGTGTGGGATGAATGCCTGGGTGTTCAGGGTCCCTGAAGGACTGACCCACCAGGCAGGGTGGGACCCTGCAGGCATACTGGGTGAAGGTCAAGGGAGTGACTTCTAATCCTCTTGCCTCTGGCTCACCCAGGCAGACCCTCACAATCTGGGCCTCACCTCTGTCCCTGGAGAGTCAAGGTTGGGCTAATGGTCTCTGGAGCCCTTGCCTGCCCCTGCTAGGAGCTGAGGGTGCAGAAGTGACCCCTGACCTCCTTGTCTGGCTCAATTCCCCAGACTTCTGCACCTGCCAGGCCAATTCAGGAGACCCTCTTCCCACCAGGCCTGCCTTCGGGGCTCCTGGGCCAGTGGGCGCCTGAGTGTGTCCAGGCCCTGCCTCTGGCAGAGTGCAGGGGACAGGTCACTTTTTCATCTTTCACACCCTCATGCTGACCACATGCAGGGACACGGGCTCCATCTGTGGGGTGCTCCGCCCACCTGGAGAGAGGAGGCAGGAGGTGGGGGCTGGGTCCAGGCTCCATCTTGGCCTCTGCCATCGCAGCCCATTGAGCTTCCCACCACGGAGGGGCCCCAAGCTTCTCTCTGGGAAGCCAACCACAGGACGGGGGTCATGGCTTCTCCAGCTGCCTCCTCGCTGTTTGGAGAGTCAGGGGATCACAGGATGGCAAAGTGCCTGAGAGGGAAGGGGCAGAGAAGGGAGTCAGACCTGCTGGGTGCCCACTGCGTGCTGACACTTCCTAACAGGGGCAGGCAAGGGTTGGAGGCTATCAGCCCAACACTGCCTCTCCACGGGGAGTGCTGAGTCCCAGACTGGAAAGGGTCTGCCTGGGTGGGTCAGTCCCTTGGGGGCCCTGAGCACCTGCTCATTCATTCAACATGTGAGTCTCGGGCATCTACCAAGAGCAGGCGCTGCTCTAGGAAATCGAGAAAACAACAGAGAAATTCCCGCTCTCGCGCCGTTCATATCTAGACAGGGGTGGGGGTGGGGAGGTGTGTGGAGGGGCAGACATTAAAATGAAGTGGGGGGGCCCACACAGGGCTTGGAGAGTGGAACATGCCAAAGAGGAGTCTGCTGCAGGGCACAGGGAGGGCCAGATGAGGGCCCTGAAGGAAGAGAAGCCTCTTCTAATCAGACCTTTTTTGAGACGGAATTTCATTCTGTTGCCCAGGCTGGAGTGCAGTGGCGTGATCTCCACTTACTGCAACCTCCACCTCCCAGATTCAAGCAATTTTCCAGCCTCAGCATCCAGAGTAGCTGGGATTACAGGCACATACCACCACGCCTGGCTAATTTTTGTATTTTTAGTAGAGATGGGGTTTTGCCATGTTGGCCAGGCTGATCTTGAACTCCTGACCTCAGGTGATCTGCCCACCTTGGGCTCCCAAAGTGCTGGGATTACAGGCATGAGCCACCCTGCCAGGCCCTCTAATCAGACTTGAAGGAGGTGATGAACCAAAGGCCTGGTCAGGAGGCGCTGACAGGAGAACAGGAGAGCAGAGGCCGTGAGGCAAAGGGAGCCAGACTGGAGGCGGGGAGGAGAGGAAGCCGTCTGAGGTCAGAGAGAGGCAGTAAGAAGGGGTGAGACTCTGGATACACTTTTAAGGTAGGGCCTTTTGAAAGAATTTCCAGGTGGATTATTCGAAACCGCCTTTGCAAAATTATGGCTGAGACAGTGAAAGAGCTCTAACTTAATCAACTCCTTCTTGCTTCTAATTTCAAGCTGTCCTTGTTCATTCCTGGGCGTAGGCTGAACTATCTTTGAGAGGAATTTAGTTTATAGTTTAAACAAAGACGTTAACAGCCCTTTCCCAAAGCAGACCTCCTTCTTGCCTGGGAACTAGATTGCCTTTGTAGGACTCACGTTAGCCACACGATTAGAAATTATGGTTTAGGAGTCATGCAGCTGGAGGCTACAAGATTCTCATCCTCCCTAAACTGCTCCTAAGATCAGTGCTCAAGATACTTTGCAGACCCTGCACTTGATGGATCAGCTGGCACCACCCGGATCAATAAACTGGCTCATCTGATCTTGTGGCCCCCACCCAGGAGCTGACTCAGCGCAAGAAGGCAGCTTCAACTCTGTGATTTCATCCCTGACCGATCAGCACTCCTGCCTCACTGGCTTCCCCGTACCCGCCAAGTTGTCCTTAGAAACTCTGCTTCCTGAATGCTTGAGGAGACTGATTTGAGTAATAATAAAACTCTGGTCTTCGCACAGCTGACTCTGCGTGAATTACTCTATTGCAATTCCCCTCTCTTGATGAATGGGCTCTGTCTAGGCAGCAGGCAAGGTGAACCCCTTGGGCGGTTACGGATTGGACCGATAGTGTGTGATGGAGGGGCCAATACTGACATTCCACGGCCTACCCAAAACCCTGGAAGGATGGCCTTTTATTGGCTGAGATGGGAACAGATGCAGGAGGAAGAGGCTTGGGGAGGAAGGCCGGGAGCTCAGTTTTGGATGCTTCAGGTTGAGACAAAGCATGTGGGGCGAGCAGGTGATTCTGCTGCATGGCAGCAGTGATTTGAGTTGTAAGTCCGGGGAGAGGTCCGGGCTGAGATGGACATGAGATAGTCATCAGCGCCATGTGTTGTGATGATAAGATTGGATGGCACCAGGCTGAGTGTAGCTAGAGAATAGAAGAGGTCTAGGGACTGAGCCCAGGGGCCTCCCAACTTTAAGAGGTTAGAGGATTGAAGCTGGGTGCAGCGGCTCACGCCTGTAATCCCAGCATTTTTGGAGGCCAAAGCGGGTAGATCACTTGAGGTCAGAAGTTTGTGCCCAGCCTGGCCAACATGGTGAAACCCTGTCTCTACTAAAAATACAAAAATTAGCTGGGTGTGGTGGCAGGTGCCTGTAATCCCACCTACTCGGGATGCTGAGGCAGGAGAATCGCTTGAGCCTAGGAGATGGAGGTTGCAGTGAGTTGAGATCATCTGCACATCAGGCAACAGAGCAAGACTCCGTCTCAAAAAAAAAAAAAAAAAAAGAAGAAGAAGAGGTTAGAGGATTGAGCAGGCACCAGCAAAGGAGATAAGGAACCATATGGAGGCAGGAGAGGCCAAGAGGGTGGGGCCAGTAGAGCTGGCTGAAGAAAGTGGTAAGTGGCTCTGCTGATGGGCCTGTGGAAGATGAGCATTCGCCACTACATTTCACAATTTAACCTTGACAAGACCTGTTTTAGTGATGTGGTGGTGGTGAAGTTTAAGAGAGAATGACTATCATATTCAGTCATCAGGACAGTGTGGTATTGACACAAAGATAGATGGGTGGACAGGAAGGAAGAGTCTCAGGCACACAGCATCAAGGCGACATGGAAATGCAGTGGGGGAAAGGGTGATCTTTTCAGGCAATGGAATGGAAAGGTCTCGATCCCTCCCTCACATCATACACAACACTCAATTTTAGATCCGTTAGGGATGTGATGCAAATGGTAAATCCTTTAGGGAGGAAAAAGGCAAAGAAGGCCATCTTCGTGATTTTGAAATCAGCAAAGGTTTGTCATTTAAATAGAACACACACAGAAAAACACCAAAGAGAATGGAAAGAAAAGTCACACATTGGGAGAAAAGATTTGCAAAACATATTTGATAAAGGACTTGTATCCAAAATAGTCAAAGAACTCTCAAAGCTTAACAAAAGAAAATAAACAACGCAATTTAAAAAATGAGCAAATCGTCTGCTCAGACACCTCACCAAAGAAAAAATGCAGCTGGCAAATAAGCACACAAAAAGATGCTCAACATCATACGTCATTAGGGAACTGCAGGTTAAAACAACAGTGAGACACCTCCACATACCTATGAGAATGGCCCAAATCCAAAACACTGACAACGCCAAATGCTGGGGTGGATGTGCAGCAACAGGAAGTCCCATGCGTTGCTGGCGGAACTGCAAAATGGTGCAGCCACTTCGGGAGACAGTTTGGCAGTTTGTTACAAGGCTTAATGTACTTTTGCCATACCATCCAGCAACTGTCCGCCTCGAGATTTACCTAAATGAGTTGAAAACTTATGTTCGCACCAAAACCTGCACAGGAATGTTTACAGCAGTTTTATTCACTGTCACTAAAAACTGGAAGCAACAAAGATGTCCTTCTGGAGATGAGTGGACAGACAAACTGTGGTCTATCCAGACATCGGAATATTATTCAGCACTAGAAGGAAATGAGCAGGCCAGGGATTGAACTCAAGCAGGCAATCCCAGCACTTTGGGAGGTTGAGGTGGGTGGATAGCTTGAGCCCAGGGATTTGACACCAGCCTGGGCAACATGGTGAAACCCCATTTCCATAAAAAATACAAAAATCAGCCCGGCTGATGGAGGGAGCTTGTAGTCTCAGCTACTGGAGAGGCCGAGGTGGGAGGATTGCTTCATCCTGGGAGGTGGAAGTTGCAATGAGCTGAGATTGCACCACTGCACTGCAACCTGGGCAACAGAGAGAGACCCAGTGTTAAAAAAAAAAAAAAAAAAAAAGCTACAAGCCAGGAAAATCATAGAGGAACCTAAGTGCATATTGCTAAGTGAAAGAAGCCAATCGGTAAAGGCTACACACGGTCTGATTCCAACTCTATGACATTTCAGAAGAGGAAAAACTATGGAGACAGTGAAAGGATCAGTGGTTGCCAGGGGCTGGGGAGGACAGATGAATAGGTGAAGCATAGAACATTTTTAGGGCAGCGAAACTGCCGTGTATGATACTGTAATGGTAGAACAGGACATTATGCATTTGTCAAAACCCATAGGATGTACCACTCGAAGAGCAAACCCTGCTGTAAACGATGAACGTTTGTTAACAGTAATGCATCCTTGCATCATTGATCATCATTTATAACAAATGTGCTGCACAAATGCAAGATGTTGATCATGGTGGCAGTGTGTGTGTGTGTGTGTGTGCGCGTGCGTGTGTGTGTATGTGTATAACTTCTCTTCCTCGGTGGGGAAGGAAGGGGACCAGGGATCCTTCTGCAGCCCTACGGCTTAAGGGACGGCCTGAAGGTCAGACTCCCTGGATGGGGTCAGGCGCTGGGTGTGGAGCAGGGAAGTGGTTTCTTCCCCAAGTCTCCTGCCAACCCCAAGAGTAGGAGGGGGAGCAGCTGAGATGCTGAGTCATCCCTGCTCCAGCCCTGCCCCTCCCTCCTCTTAGGACTGAGTCACCCCACCCTCAGAGCTGGGGCCACCATGACCCTCAAGAGAAAGGGGGGCTGTGGCACCCTGGGGCTCCAGCCACAGGCAGCTTTAGTTCTGCAAGAGCAGTTGAGGAGGCCAGGGAGGGAATTAGCTTTCTGTCAGCTGACTTTGGACAGGACTGGGGCTGGTGGGGGAAGGGTGGAGGCGGTGAATGACTGGCACAGTTAAAGCAGGGGGAGGGGCTGCCCAGGCACAGGTGGGGGACAGGGGGAGGGGGTGACCAGGCACAGGTGGGGGACAGGTGGAGGGGGTGCCCAGGCACAGGTGGGGGACAGGGGGAGGGGGTGCCCAGGCACAGGTGGGGGATGGGGGAGGGGGTGCCCAGGTACAGGTGGGGGACAGGGGGAGGGGGTGCCCAGGCACAGCTGTCTGGATTCCCTCCAGGTCCAGGACATGGCATCTTTGGGTGTCTTGCTGGGAAGGGACCCAGCTTGGCTGAAGGTGCACTGTGCCTTTAGGATCCCCCCAGTCCCCCACCCCGACCACAGGATGGGGTTATCCACCTCACCCACCCTGGACGCTGCCCCTGACCTTCAGTCTGGCTCTCTGCCCAAGCAGGAGGAGTGGCATGCAGTGCTCACAGTCGCTGGAGGCCTCTGCTGTGTCCTCTTCCAGGAGCCTCAGTCTGGCTCCAGAAATGAGCACCCCTAAGTCCTGAGCTTACTGCGGGGCCCAGTTCTGCACTGGCTGCCTGGGTGTGCGTTTCTGGGCATCCCCTGGGGCTGGACAGGCCTGGGTGCTGTGGAGGAGAGTCAGATGCCAGTTATCAGTTGGGGGGTGAACTGGATGACCTTTTTTTTTGTTTTTGTTTTTGTTTTTGTTTTTTTGAGACGGAGTCTTGCTCTGTCGCCCAGGCTGGAGTGCACAAGCTCTGCCTCCCGGGTTCCCGCTATTCTCCTGCCTCAGCCTCCCGAGTAGCTGGGACTACAGGCACCCGCCACCACGCCTGGCTAATTGTTTTGTATTTTTAGTAGAGATGGGGTTTTACCGTGTTAGCCAGGATGGTCTCGATCTCCTGAGCTCATGATCCACTGGCCTCAGCCTCCGAAAGTGCTGGGATGACAGGTGTGGATGACCTTCGAAGCTGCCTCCTGCTCCCCACCTGTGCACATACACTGCTCGGGCACCTGACCTTCCAGGATCACAAATGTGTAACAAGAAAAAACCCAAAAGCTTTAGGGTTCAGCAGTCTCTGAGGGATGCAGTCTCAGGGCACTGATGAAAAGGAGACCAGGGTCCCAGTGGCCCACAACCCCTCTGGATTAGGGGCTCCAGCTCCAAGGATTGAGCCTTGAGCCATGACCTTCCTCCATCACGGCTGCCCTGGGAGAGCCTAGTAGGCACATGGGGGCCTCGGAAGACCCCAGGATCCCACAGGTATGGGTACACCATGGTAGGTGGGAGACCCCAGGAGCCCACAGCTATGGGTGAACCGTGGCAAACGGAAGACCCCAGGAGCCCACAGGTATGGGCGCACCATGGCAGGAGGCCGAAGAACCCACTGGGCTCTGCACCTGGAATAACTGAATACGTGGCTCACTGTCCCCCAAGCTTGGCTGGGGACTCCTCCTTCATGTTTTAACAAAATCCACTGCACCCCTGGGATGCCGGTGGCTGCCGCACGCTGGGGACAAACAAGACAGATGCAGACCTGCCTTCACGGGGCACAAGGAGCCAAAGCAAGTGCTCAGCCAATAAGAGACGTAGTTCCAGACTGTGGCGTGTGCTGAGGGGAACGCTGGGGCTGGGCTGCCTCAGAGACAGGGAGGAGGTTGGGGTAGCTACAGCAATGACTGAAGGCCTTCCTCAATGACGGACAGGAGCCAGCCTGAGAAGGGAATAAGCTGGAGGGACTGAGAGGCCCCCATGGCTAGGAAGGTGGGAAAGGAGGTGATGCGGTGGGGTCAAAGGGGTGATGGGGGCCCACCAGCCAGGGGGTGCATCTGGCACAGGTGTGGCTCAGCCAGGCTGCAGGGAGGCCCAGGGAGGGAGCTTCCCTGCCCTGGCTCACTGGGGAGACAGGCCTGGCACCCAGGAAGGGACAGGAATGTACATGGACTCCTGTGCAAATTCCTGTGATGAAATTTTCTGTGTCAACTTGGCTGGGCCACAGTATCCAGATATTCGCAAACACTCGTCTAGATGTTTCTGTGAAGGTGTTTTTCAGAGGTGATTCCCGTTCCCATTTAAATGTGTCGACTTTGAGTAGAGCCGATGATGCACCAGGGTATGGTGGGCCTCAGCCAGTCGGTTGAAGGCCCTAAGAGAAAAAAGACTGAGATCCCTGAGGAGGAAGGAATTCTGCCAGCAACACACTGGGGACTCGTGCTGCAGCATCAGCTCTTCCCTGGGTCTCCAGCCTGCCCTGAGATTTCAGACTTGCAGCCTCCATAATTACACAGACTAACTTTAGAAAATAAATCCCTCTCTCTCCGCCTGTATACATATCACACCCCATTGGTTCTGTCTCTTTGGAGGGCCCCAGCCAGTACAGATGAGCTCGGGGAAGGCATCCCCAAGGGAAGGGTCCCGCCCTGCAGGGGTCTGAAAACCAGGCAGCCATGCTGGACAGGCCCATGGTGCTGGCCTAGCCAGGTGTGTGAAGGGGTGGGCCTCCGGCAGGGAGGCAGCTGAAATGTCTGGTCTGCAGGCTTTGGAGGGAGGGCAGGTGAAGGTTGAGCCCAAGCAATGGTCAAGTAGGAAAGGACAGAGAAATTATTGGCCTGAGCGTAGGGTGGTGATTCACCTGCAGTGTGGCCAGGGGCTCCGGGGTCCTCTGGGCTCGAGAAGGTGAGCTAAGATTGCAGCATTAAGGATGGGACAAAGAGCAGACAACAGATACTAAGGAGAGGAGGATGGAGAGGGGGATGGAGAGGGGGATGCAGAGGTGGATGGAGAGGGTATGGAGAGGGGGATGGAGAGGTGATGGAGAGGGGGATGGAGAGGGGGATGGAGAGGGGATGAAGAGGTGGATGGAGAGGGGATGGAGAGGTGGATGGAGAGGAGATGGAGAGGGAATGGAGAGGGGTTGGAGAGGGGATGGAGAGGTGGATGGAGAGGAGATGGAGAGGGGATGGAGAGGGGATGGAGAGGTGGATGGAGAGGAGATGGAGAGGAGATGGAGAGGGAATGGAGAGGGGTTGGAGAGGGGGAAGGAGAGGGGGATGGAGAGAGGGGGAAGGCAGCATTTACTTCTTCCCCTCTGCTTCTCCTAGAAATAAGGATGGCAGCCAGGTTCCAGCACAAGTCCCACAGGAGCAGAGCTGCCCACATACTGGGTGGCTAAAACAACACATAGTCATTCTCTCATAATTCTGGAGGCAGACTCAGTGTCACTGGGCTGAAGTCGAGGTGTCAGCAGGGCTGGTTCCTTCTGGAGGCTCCAAGGGCAAACCTGTTCCTTGGCTTTGCCCATTTCTAGAGGCTGCCTTGGCTGGGCCTTGGCTGGGCCCTACCTACGTCTTCAAAGCCAGCACCCTAATCTGCTTCCATCTTCTCATCACCTTCTCTGCCTCCTCTCCTGCCTTTCCCTCCAAAGGACCCCTGTGATGACCGGGGGCCCACCCTGATAATCTAGGATAATCTCCCGTCTCGAGACCTGTTGAGTCACATCCTCAAAGTCCCCTTGTCCTGGTAAGGCCACATCTTACCGATGTCAGGGATGAGGATGTCAACGTCTCTGCAGGAGGTGTTATTTTACCCACAACGCTGCCATTTGTTGAAATGGAGAATGTTGGGTGAGGAAGAGGGATTCAATTTGGGGCCGAGAGAGTGTGCAGTGCCCATGGACTGAACTCACAAGTGGAGGTGTCCCCTGGGCCTGCAGGGTGAGGCCAGAAGCAAGGCTGGTGGAGTTCAGACGGAGCTCTGGAAGGGGCCAGCTGGTGGTGGCATCTGTGTGAAAACAAGGGCAAGCCAGAGGAGTAAGGGCAGGGGGAGGGGCCTGAATCCTGAAGCCCCCTACTCCAGAACTGGAGTGTCTGGCGATGAAGCTTGGGGCAGAGAGGGATACACTGAGAGAGGCTGAGTTGAGGAGCTGGGGTGGGCTGGGTGGGAGGAGTCATTAGGGACTGAGCTGGTGGGAGGGGACCATCAGGGCTGAGTTAGGTAGGATTGGGACCACAGGGGGCTGAGCTGGTGGGATGGGACCATGGAAGGCTGAGCTGGTGGGTGGGGCCTTTGGGGGCTGAGCTGAGTGGGACTGGATCATGGGGGCTGAGTTGGTGGGATGGGACCACGGGGGGCTGAGCTGGTGAGATGGGGCCACTGGGGACTGAGCTGAGTGGAATTGGATCATGGGGGCTGAGCTGGTGGGATGGGACCACGGGGGGCTGAGCTGGTGGGATGGGGCCATCGGGGACTGAGCTGAGTGAGACTGGATCATGGGGGCTGAGCTGGTGGGATGGAGCCATCAGGGTGATTTGGGGCCGATGGGGCCTCTGGTGTTGGGTTGGGTGGGATGGGCTGCTCGGTTTAGCTAGGGCGGTCCTGGTGGTTGATGGTTCTGCCCCAGTTCACACAGACTGGGTTGGCCGGAGATGCTTGTTTCTGGTGTTGGGCTTGTGAGTGTCAGGAAGAGTTGGGCAATGCCTGTGGCTTTCCCCTAGGGGCTCTTAGGACATCCGAATGTCCCACAGAACAGAGGCATGACTTGTGCCTCAGTAGCTGGAGGGTGTTGGAGCAAGGTGCCCTCTCCTGGCCCCAGGGGCCTCAGGCACTGTCCAAACATCTTCTCTCACCTCCACCCCCAGATGTGGCCAGTGACCACCCTCTAGCCTCACACTGGGCCAGCCATTCTAAAGGGGCCCTGACTTCCCCACCCAGAAGGGGCCCAGGCCATCCTGCCTCCAAGCCTCTTCAGTCCACCCCGAGAAGTCCTTGCAGCAGAGCCACAGGGAGTGGGAAGGGCCACCATATCCCTGCCCCGCGTCTCGGTGCAGCCCCCAGGGTAGGGCCACCCTGACCCCGTCGTGAACTCATTGTGGGGGTGCGAAGGGAGGGGAGAGCCAGAGCTCCATGGAGCCTGGGCATGGGCTCTTCCTCTCTCCTGGGAGAACCTGTTCTGCTGTGGGCTGATCTGGTCCCAGTCGAGGAAAAGGCCTTATCACCCTCCTGCAGCCCTTGCCTGCCTCCCACCCACAGCCAAAAGGCCTGTTCCCCAGGGTGGGACGGTGGTGGCGGTCAACACTCACCCATTCTCGGGATGCCAGCTCCTCTGTGGTACCCTGCCCCTCCCAGGCAGCTGGACAAACGGGTCTGGGGCTGTGACACCCCCTCTCTTTGGAGCAGTGACTCACATGGGCAGGGAGTGGTGGGCGGGGACAGGTGGCCCCTCTGCTCTGTGAACAATGCCCTGATTCTTCCAGCCTGCATGGGGGTCCTGAGCTGGGGGCAGGGCCCTGCCCAGAGGCAGATGCTGAGGCCTCCCCTTCCAGTCCTGGAGGGACCCCAAGCCTCACAGTGGGTGCTGCGGATACAGAGCCCTCGTCCCTTGAGTCACCCGGCATGATACCCCGCATCTCCCTGCATCATGCTAGCAGGAAGCACGGCTCTGTGACACACAGAAGACCCCAGGTGTGTGACTTCACGTGGGTTACTCACCTGTCTGAGCCTTAGTCTCCAATCTGTAAAATGGGATGGTGACGTCCGTCCTCAACCTGCCCCTCTGTTGGCTCTGGACCACTTGGCAGCCACACACGGAAGCCCAGGGCTCTTTGCCCCTCGGGCCATGGAGGACACACAGGTCCTGGGAGAAGCCTGGGAACCAGGCCAGGGAGCTCCTGCAAGGCAGGGAGGACGACTTCCAAGAGGAGGCCAGCCAGAGGGTGGGGAGCCTACTGGGGGAGGCAGGGCCTCGGGGGAAGGGCACCCAGGCAGGGGCCCCCAACACAAGCAGGGGCAGGGAGGCCAGCACGCCATCCTGCTGGCTTGGTCAGACCGAGGGTGCACAGGTGGAGGTGAACTGCAGCCCTGGAGGCTGAACAGGGAGGTCAAGGGAGGCTGGAAGAGCCTTGAATGCCATGGTAAGTGCATCTGAGTCTGTTCACAGGCGATCAGGTGGGTGCTGCTGGGAGTGTTGGCAAGGAGGCTCCTCTCTCTGGGTCCCACAGGGGACACGCTATAGCCCCTCACTCGCTCACCCCACTGAGTCTGCAGGGACTGCGCCCCTGTCTGGGCAACAGTTAACACAGGAGAGTGCAAGCTGGGCAGAGGGAAAGGGGGTTCTCGGGGTCCATGGCTCCCCCTGCTCCTTGTGCGCATAGGCTGAGTCCTCTTGGGAGGACCAGGGCGGGGCAGGAGGCAGCCCTCCCCGTGGCTCTGCACCGTGCTCCCAAAGTCTCCACAGAGACCTCCCAGCAGGGTCCTGTCTGCAGAGTGCAGGCCCTTGCCTGCCCCGGGGACGGAGCTACCACAGCAGGGAGATGAGGCCCCCCCTTTCTTGGTCCATTTGCTGCTCCATTTGCCAAGGGTTTGTGTCGCACGTTCTGTGGCCGGACGTGATGTGGATGCTGTGACGAGCAGAACAGACAGAAATCCCTGCCCTCCAGGAGCGAATAGTAGGGGATGGGGGACATGGGGGACATAGTAACAAACACAGGGGTGGTGACTGGAAGAGCAGTAAAGGGGAAGGGTGGGGCCACTGCTGGGGATGCCTGGGGTCCGGGTAAGGACGCAGAGGCAGGGAGGAAGCCAGCCTCCTGCCCAGCGGGCACAAATGCCCCAGGCCAGGGGTGCAGGTGGGCAGGCACTGGAGTGCACAGAGGAGGGAACTGGACCCTGCGGGCTGCACCCTGAGTGTCCTGTGGGGCACCTGCAGGACTGAGAACAGGAGGGTGAGGACCACCTCAGCAGGCTCTCAGGGCCACTGGCGCTCGTTGAGAGAGGAGTGTGATGGGGCGCGTGAGAAGCAGAGGAGGAAGATGCGGTGGCTGTGTGGGGTGTGGTGGCCAACAAGGCAGGGTGAGGTGGCAGATTTTGCTGGTGGGCTGGATGGGCGGACGGTGGTGATCGGGGGACGTCTCCTAGAAGGGGAGGCTGAGAAAGAGACTGTCTGAAGGGGGCGGTCAGAACTGCCAGGGGTGACTTGCTGCTAGGCCTCAAGTGTGTGGCTGATGGGCAGCGGGATGCAGGTCTGAGGGTGTGAGGAGTGCCCTGGCCGAGATGCACATGGAATCCCTTGGCCCAAGAGGATTTCCAGCCTGGAGGTGGCAGGAAATCGTAAGGGGTCAGGGTGGACACAGGGCAGCAAGGAAAAGCTGGGGAGGGGACAAAGCCGGAGATGGAGCAGCCAGCGGGGAAAGGGGGATTCCTGTGGAGGTCCCGGGGCCAAGCATGGGAAGGGCTCCCAGAAGCGACCGGGAGACTCGTCCGTGCTCTGATGCCCCAAATACGGCCATGTGCAGCCCTCAGGACCTTGCTGGGGCAGCTCTGAGTGGCTCAGGTTTGAAGGAGGTGGAGAGGAGGTGCCGGGAGCTGGTGTCTGAGGCTGACTCTCTCGGCGGGGCAGGCAAGCGACGGGGTGGCCAGGATGCGCTAGGATGCGCTCGAAGCTGCTGGAAGGATCTGGCAGCGGGAGGCGTAATCCCTGCAGGTGAGAGGGTGGCAGCTGTGATGCTGGGAAAGGTGTTCCCTAATCCAGTGGGGTGCAACAGAGTCAGCACCAGGAGGCAGAGGCGAGGCTGTGGAGGCCACTGAGGGCGTCTGCAGCATCCCTGGACCCTGACCCCAGACCCCTGGCCTGCAAGAGAAACCCCCGGGAAAGTTCACTCCCTCCCCAAGTGTCATGCACCAGCGACCGCTGAGGCCCAAGTCCAGGTGACCTCCGAGCACATGGTGTGAGGCCCTTCCTGTGGTCTGCAGCCCAGCCAGTGACTTCCTTCCCCTTCTGAATGTGGCTCCCACGGCCCTGTGCTGGGGTTGTCATGTGAGGCTGGCCTGAAGTCACAGCACCATGCCGCTTCCCCAGCTCTGCAGCCTCTCACCGTGGTCCAGGCAGCCCCTCTTCTCTGCCACAGCCGTCCATCCTGCACACACAGCCTGTGCCTCTCAGCTGGACGGCGGCTCTTCCACGCCCTTTGGCAGAGGCCCCACCCATCGGTGCACCTGCCTGGCCTCTGTTGTAGGTTCTGCCCACACAGGCAGTGCCCTCCTGCCTCCTGGGCCTGGCTGAGCCTGTCCTTCCACTGCTGAGATCATGACAAGGGGCGTCCACCCTCAGCCAGGACGGACCTCTCATCCTAGGGTGCAGACAACACATGGGAGCCCCGTCACAGCTGTTTCACCGCTGGGAGCTGTTACCTCCCAGGGGGCTGTGAGCTGCCCAGGTCCTGAGGGGGTGAGACTGTAGCTGAGGACTCAGGAGGCCAGGGCACTGGAGCTGGGAGGGTGACATTACAGAGCCCAGAGTGTCCATGTGGAGACCGAGGTGAGGTTCCAATGCGGTCCCAGCAGCAAGGAGGGAGAAGATGCCGGGAAGGCAGTGGCCCCGAAGGGTCACCTGCAGATGGCAGCCACCAGCCCCTCACCAGTGCAGTTGGCTCCATGCCCCCAAGCCCTTTCTTACTCGCTGCCTTGTCTCATCCCCCCAGGCCCCGGGGAGCAGGCAGGGCCTTGATCCCTTGCCCCAGATGATAAAACCCTGACGCTGACAGAGGAGGTTGCACAAGGGACAGTGCAGCACCTCCTGATCTTGCTTTTTTGCTGCCTTTGCAGTTTGGCAAAAGTCACATCCCTGTTGGGGTGATGGGCAGTGTCCCCGCTGTTCTCCCACAGTCGTGTGTCCTCCTCCCCTGTGCCCCAGACATAGCCCCAGTGAACACAGCGCTCGGGTCCCCACCCCACACTCCCCCATGGGCAGGATGCCCTTCTAGCCAGCAGGCCCCTCGCCACAGCGGCTCACACTCCGGACAGGGATGCCCCTCCTGAGCTGCTGTGTCCTCATCTGGGGAAACCCCAGCGCCCCAGGGGTGCCAGCCACACACCACTGCCTACCCTGAAAGAGAAGGTGCTTACCGCAACACCCAGCAAAGCAGGATTGTCTCTGGACCTCTGTGGGTCTGGCCTGCGGCGAGTGGAGCCAGGCCCCTCACCTCACCAGGGAGCAGGGCAGGAGCCCCCCTTCACCCCATCCTCCTGTCTCTGGACCCCTCAATAGTACCCAGCCTCTGCCCACGGCCCCTCCATGTCTTTCCCTGCCCCTTCCTGCTACCCAATCCTGTGTTCTTTTGCTGGGCTGAAAAGGGTCCCTGAAGATGTCTGCGTTCTAATCACCAGGACCTACATGACAAAGGGGCCTCCAGATGTGGTTAAGTCAAGGCACATGGGATGGGAGATTGTTCTGGAATGTCTGGACAGGCTCAGGGCAATCACAAGCATCAGGATAGGAGCGGGGTGGGGTCAGAGCCACAGGAGACCAGAAGATGCCACTGCTGGACTTGAAGGCAGAGGAGGGGACGGTGAGCCAGAGAATGCTGGCAGCCTCCAGGAATGAGAGATGCAGGGAGAGACAGATTTGCTCTTAGGGGCTCCAGAAGGGAGACGCCCTGCAGGCATCTTGATATTAGCTCCGTGAAAACCGCGTGGGACTTGCGACCTCCCAAACTGCAAGATGATAGATTTGCGTTGTTTTAAGCCACTGTGCTTGTGGTAATCTGCCACAGCAGTTAATCAGTCAGAGACTAATACAGGCCTTGTGCCGGGTGACCAGCTGACCTTTGTAAAACCGAAAGTCCTGCAGTCTGGGCACCTCTCAAGCCCAGGAACCGCAGTCAGTCCACGCGTGCAACTCCAGGTGGGCCGGGGCCGCAGTCACTCCACCTGTTCCACTCTTTGTTCCTCTCCTGCCTTAAGCCCCGACTCACTCACGGTCCTCCCCGAGTATCCACCCCATCGCCTGGCAGAACGTCGCGCGGAGAGTGCTGAAGATGGAGCATCCGCTCCACCTTTGACAGAGACAGGAACTTGATCCCACTTCACAGGCAAGAAGACAGAGGCAGGGCAGGTCCAGCAGCCATGAAGTCACAGAGTCAGGATTTTCATCCTGGAGCCTGGTGCTCAAGCCAGAGCTCCCACCCATCCCAAGTGACATGGTGGGCAGGTGTCTCCCCTCCCAGCCTAGGGCCCCCAGCCTGCTCTGGCCCTCGGCCCCCACAGCCCCCATCCCTGGCTGGGCCCTGGTGGTCGCTCAGCTCGCCCAGGCCCCTCTGGCTCCTGTTCTTATCCTCCTTAACTTGGTCACTAAGCAGAGCCCCCAGGTCGAGACGTAGGAGTCCTTGGCCCAGGGCCCAGCCCCACCCGCCCTCCACTGCGGAGGAGGGAACCAAGGTGCCCAGCAGGCATCTCCACAGAGGTTCCACCACCACCCCGCTGTCTGGGGGAGGAGATGAGAGTGACCCGTCTCTCCCTTCCCAGCCGCTGGTGAGAGCAGAACTGGGGCTGGTGGCTCTGGTGGCTCCCCCACAGCACCCCACACTCAGGCTGCCTGGCACATCCCTGTCTGAGGCGGGCAACGCAGCCAGAAGCAGCCTCAGCGGTTTCATCCCTGGGCCCAGAGACACAAGCAGCGTCCACCAGGGCCTGAGGGTGGCCCCGCGTCCTGTGCTGCAGGCTCTTGCTGGCCCCACCCATGCTCCACCCCAAATGAACCCCAATTCTCCCAGCTGACCCTCGCTGCCTACCCTGCTCAGGACCTGTCCCCTCGAACGCTGTCCCTCCTCCCCACCCACATCCGCTCCTGCCACCTTCTGTGCATCACAGTCGGCCGCCCAGGGTCAGCAGGGTCCTCCTGGTCCCCAGCTCCGATGGGTCCACGGCAGAGTCATACCTGGACTTAGTGACGGACTCAGCTAGCTCTCGGAGGTTCGTTCAGAAAAGCAGTGGGTGGATTTGCTTAGAGCTGCCTGAACAGAGACCACAGACTGTGCAGGTTAAACAACAGACAACGATATTTTTTCGTATTCTGGAGGCTGGAGTCTGAGATCAAGGTGTGGGCAGGGCTGGCTCCTCCTGGGGCCTCCTTCTCGCTGTGTCCCCACAGGGCCACCCCTCTGTGTGTGTCTCTGTCCTAATTTCCACTTTTTACAAGGACACCAGGCCTATAGGATTAGGGCCCATCCTGAAGACCTCATTTTAACTTACTCATCTCTGTAAAGACCCATCTCCAAATAAAGCCACGTTCTGAGGTCCTGGGGATCGGGGCTTCAACACATGAATTTTAGGGGACACGACTGAACCCCTAACAGGACCTCAGCACCCTCTGCCCGGCTTCCATGACCACCTCCCGAGGTGCCCGGGCCTTGCAGCAGATTCTCCCTGCACTCACCTGCACCCGGCAGGAGGACCGGCACCTGCACCCCGGCAGGAGGACTGGCACCTGCTCTGTGTTGTTTCCATTGCAGACAGTGATTCAATTCCCTTCTCACCCCAAACACCACACCTTCCCAGCCCCTATTCTCCCAGACCCCTTCTCCTGGCAGGTGCCCACCTGGGCCCGCCTTTCCTCTCTCCTCTGCAGGGCTGGGGCCCTTACAGTTTGCTCACCATGGTGCAGGCAGCGGAGGCTCTTGTTTAAAGGCTCATCTGACCCCGTTCCTCTACCCCAGGACTCTGTGATTTCCAGAGCACTTGGCTATAGGAACAGAGTTCTGGAGCCCAAGGTCCCCTGTGGTCTTGGTCCCCTGCTGACCTTGGTGGCCCCCGCTCACCCCAGGAACTCTTCCCCATGTGGCCTCTGCCCAGCTCGCTGTCTACGGACACCTCCTCCCAGCGCACTGACCGGTACTGTCCCGCAGATCCGGCCCCAGATGCTGCTCCCAGAGAAGCCTCCCAGCCCCTCAATGAGGCTGGGTCTCCCCGTAGCCCAAATCAACATCTGACACCTTTCTTTTGAACCATCTGACCCCATTTTTACTGTTGCTAGCTTATGAACATTCACATGGTTAAAACTGTTTTTTTACCTTTTTTTGTTTTTTGGAGACAGGGTCTCACTGTATCGCCCAGGGTGGAGTGCAGTGGTGCGATCACAGTTCATGGCAGCCTTAACCTCCTGGGCTCAAGTGATCCTCCCATCTCAGCCTCCTGAGCAGCTGGGATCACAGACATGCACCACCACACTCGGCTAATTTTTAAAAGTTTTGTACGGACGGGGTCTCACCGTGTTGTCTAGGTTGGTCTCAAGCAATTCTCCTGCCTTGGCCTCCCGAAGTGCTAAGATTATAGGTGTAAAAGCCACAGCACTGAGCCTTTTTATCATTTTATTTGAAGTATAATGGAACGCTTAGACCCCGGGGGTTCCATCTGATTATAATGGAGTTGAAAAGTTTCTATCGCCTAGTGATGTCGTAGGCCTCATAAGGCTGTAGCGCAACGAGCTACCTTCTCTGTGTTGAGATACGCAAATGCTTACCATTGTGTTCCAGATGCCTGCCGTATTCAGCTCAGCACCCAGTTGTGCAGGCCTGCCACCTAGGAGCAGTAGGCTCAACCGTGCAGCCTGGGTGTGTGACAGGCCACAGCATCTGGGTTTGTGTAAGTGCACTCTGCAGTGTTCACACAACCATGAAATTGCCTCAGGACTCATTTTCCCGTGGTTTCCCGGCGAATGACTGGATAACGGATGGACAGCCAACTGCATGTACCTGAAGCATGCGACTCGGCCGGTTTCGAGACCTGTGAGCGCTGACGGAAGCGTCTCCGTGGTCGAGATCACGAACTTCCCTCCACAGCCTCCGCTGTGACCCGTTGACCACCCCTCCCTGTTCCCCCCTCCTCCCCACCCCCATCCCTGTTCCTAGACAGCCACTGTTCTGCTTTTTGTAGACGAGTTTCCATTTCTAGAACGTTGTATAGATGAGGTCAGCCGGCACGTGCTTATTTTTTCCTGGTTTCTTTCACTCGGCATAATTATTTTGAGAGGTAACCGTGTCACCGCATGTATCAATGTGTTTGGCATAATTATTTTGAGATGTATTCGTGTCATGCACGTGTCAATGCGTTCACTTTCTCCCGGCTACTGTCACAAATTGCCACACACTGAGTGGCTTAAAACAACACAAATCTATTAACCTTACAATTCTGGAGGCCAGAATTCTGAAATGGGTCCCACTAGGCCAAAATGAAGGTGTCAACAGGAATGACTGTGCTTTCTCTGGAGGCTCACATGGAAAATCCACGTCCCCGCCCCTCCGGCTCCCAAAGCTGCCTTCGTTCCTTGGCTGGCGGCCCTCCTCCATCTTCAAAGCCAGCGTTGACCAGGCTAGCCCTTCCCACATCCCGGCACTCTGACCTCCTCTTCCGCCTCCTTCTTCCGTTTTTAAGCATCTTGTGATCTCATTGCTGACTCAGATAATCCAGGATAATCTCCCTATTTAAGGCCAGCTGCTAAGCAACCTTAATTCCATCTGCAACCTCAATTCCCCTTCAGCATAAACCTAATGTATTCCCAACTTCCCGGGATTAGGGCATGAACATCTTTTGGGAGACCATTGTTCTGCCTATCACAGTCAATAGCCCCTCAATCATTATTGCAGAATAGTTTTCCATCATGGGCACAATCTGTTTCTCTATCTAACTGTTCACGGCATTTTGGGAGGATTCCAGTTTTTGGCGATTACAAGTGAAGCTGCTGGGAACATGCCCATACAAGTCTGTGTTGACACCTGCTCTTGCTTCTTCTGTGTAAATATCTAGGAGGGGGATTGTTGGGTTGCATGGAAGACATGTGGACTTTTTTTTTTTTTGAGATGGAGTCTCATTCTGTCACCCAGGCTAGAGTGCAATGGTGCGATCTTGGCTCACTGCAACCTCTGCCTCCTGAGTTCAAGCGATTATCCTGCCTCAGCCTCCCAAGTAGCTGGGATTAAGGCACCCACCACCATGCCTGGCTAATTTTTGTATTTTAGTAGAGATGGGGTTTCACCATATTGGCCAGGCTAGTCTTGAACTCCTGACCTCACATGATCCGCCCACCTTGGCCTCCCAAAGTGCTAGGATTACAGGTGTGAGTCACCGCACCCGGAGCTAATTTTGTATTTTTAGTAGCGATGGGGTTTCGCCATGTTGGCCAGGCTAGTCTAGAACTCCTGACCTCAGGTGATCCACCTGCCTCGGCCTCCCAAAGTGCTGGGATTACAGGCGTGAGCCACCACGACCAGCCTAATAGTGTTTTTTATGTTGTGTTTAATAAATCTTTGCTAAACTCAAGATCAGTAAGATTTTCACCCATGTTTTCTGTTAGAAGTGTTACATACAGCTTTATCTCTTCCAATAAGGCCTGTTTTTGAGTTAGCTTTTGTATATCATGTGAGGTAAGGATTGGAGTTCATTGTTATGGCTATCCAGTTGTTCCAACATCATTTGTTAAAAGCCTTTTCTTTATTTAATTGCCTTGGCAATTTGGTTGAATTCAGTTGTCCATATGCCTGTGGATCTATTTCTGGGCATTCTATTCTGACCCATTTATCTATTTGTGTGTCTTTATACCAGCACTGTACAGCCTTGATTATTATTTATTTATTTATTTTTTGAGGCAAAGTCTCGCTCTGTCACCCAGGCTGGAGTGCAGTGGCCCCATCTCAGCTGACTGTAAACTCCGCCTCCCAGTTTCAAGCGGTTCCCCTGCCTCAGCCTCCTGAGTAGCTGGGATTACACCTGCACACCACCACACCTGGCTAATTTTTGTATTTTTATTAGAGACAGGGTTTCACTATGTTGGCCAGGCTGGTCTTGAGCTCCTGACCTCAGGTGATCCACCCGCCTTGGCCTCCCAAAGTGCTGGGATTACAGGTGTGAGCCACGGCACCTGGCCTGATTTTAGTTATTTTAGATCCTTTGTATTTTGATACACATTTTAAAATCAGCTTGTTTATGCTGGGTGCGGTGGTTCATGCCTGTAATCCCAGCACTTTGGGAGGCCGAGGCGGGCAGATCACAAGGTCAGGAGATGGAGACCATCCTGGCTAACACGGTGAAACCCCGTCTCTACTAAAAATACAAAAAATTAGTCGACCATGGTGGTGGGTGCCTGTACTGTAGTCCCATCGACTCGGGAGGCTGAGGCAGGAGAATGGCGTGAACCCGGGAGGTGGAGTTTGCAGTGAGCCGAGATCTCACCACTCACTCCAGCCTGGATGACAGAGCCAGACTCTGTCTCAAAAATAAATAAATAAATAAAATAAAATAAAATCAGCTTGTCCATTTCTTTTTTTTTTTTTTTTTTTTTTTTTGAGACGGAGTCTTGCTCTGTCGCCCAGGCTGGAGTACAGTGGCCGGATCTCGGCTCACTGCAAGCTCCGCCTCCCGGGTTTACGCCATTCTCCTGCCTCAGCCTCCCGAGTAGCTGGGACTACAGGCGCCCGCCACCTCGCCCGGCTAGTTTTTTGTATTTTTTTAGTAGAGACAGGGTTTCACCGTGTTAGCCAGGATGGTCTCGATCTCCTGACCTCGTGATCCGCCCGTCTCGGCCTCCCAAAGTGCTGGGATTACAGGCTTGAGCCACCGGGCCCGGCCTGTCCATTTCTCAAAAAAAAAAAAAAAATTGTCTTGAGATTTGGATTGGGTTGATCCTATAGATCAATTTGGGAACAACGGACATGTTGACAATATTGATTCTATCCATGAACACTGTGTATCTCTCCATTTTCTTAGTATTCTACTTTTGCTATTTAGAGTGTCAGAGTACAGATCTTGGACATGTTTGTCATTTTTATCCTGAAATATCTATGTTCAATTTTCTTCTAAATGGCCGTTTTAAACATCAATTTCGGGCTGGGCACAGTGGCTCATGCCTGTAATCCCAGCACTTTGGGAAGTCAAGGCAGGCCGAGCACCTGAGGTCAAGAGTTCAAGACCAGCCTGGCCAATGTGGTGAAACCCCTCCCTACTAAAAATAAAAAAATTAGCTGGGCGTGGTAGAGCACACCCGTAATCCCTGCTACTAAGGGGGCTGAGGCAGGAGAATTGCTGGAGCCCGGGTGGTGGAGCTTGCAGTGAGCAGAGATTATACCACTGCACTGCCTTGGCCTCCCAAAGTGCTGGGATTACAGGCATGAGCCACTGTGCCCAGCCTGAAATTGATGTTTAAAATGGCCATTTAGAAGAAAATTGAAAATAGATACTTCAGGATAAATTTGACAAGACTCCTTCTCAAAAAATAAATAAATAAATAAATAAAAAATCAACTTCAAATGGTCATTGCTGTTATACAGAAATACAGTTGATATCCATCCATTGACCTATCCTACAACCGTGCAAACTAATTTATCAGTTTTAGTAACTTTCTCATAGATTGTGTAGGTTTTTCTTCAAAGATGATCATGTCTTTCAAAACTAAAGACACTTGTGCTTCCTTTTCAATCGGGATTAATTTTTGTTTTCTTTGCACTGGCTAAACCCCAGTGAATGTTGAATGGAAGCTGTGAGAGCAGGACATTCTTGTCTTGTTCGTGATCATAGGAGAAAAACATTCAGTTTTCACCATTAAGGATGATGCTCGCTGTAGGGTTTTCTGTACTTTTATTTTTTTAAATCAGGTTGAGGAAATTTCCTTTTCTTCTCTGTTTGCTAGGAGTTTTGATCAGGAATGGATACTGGATTTTGTGAAAAACTTTTTCTGAACCTGTGGAGATGTTCACAGGCATTTTCTTTTTCAGTCTGTTAATACGGTGAATTAAATTCGTTGAGTTTTAAAACATGATAAAATAACCTGGCATCTCCAGGATAAATCCCACTTGGTCATGAGTATTATCCTTTTTCCATATTTTGGAGTTTGATTTGCTAAACATATGCCTATTTCCCATCTGTCGATCCTCTCTGGGGGTGGAGGACATCTGCTCCTACCTTTTGCACTGTCTTAAATGGTTTTTTAAAGTTACTGAATTTTAAGCGTTCTTCGTATATTTTGGATTCAAGGTCGTTATCAGACGTGTGTTTGACCAAAATGTTCTCCCAGTCGGTGCCTCGTGACTCCATTCTCTTAGCAGTGTCTTTTACGCTGCAGAAGTTCTTAATTTTAATAAGTCCAACTTACTACATTTTTTTTTCGTGGGCCATAATTTTGGTGCTGTATCTAAAAATTTCCTCATCAGCTGGGCATGGTGGTGCATGCCTGTGGTCCTAGCTGCTCGGGAGACTGAGGTGGGAGGATCACTTAAGCTCAGGAGGTTGAGGCTGCAGTGAGCTACCGTCACACCACTGCATTCCAGCCTGGGCCACAGGGTGAAACTGGATCTTAAAATGAAACAAAACAAGGAAAGTCATCACCAAACCCAGAGTCAACTAAACTTTATCCTGTGTTATCTTCTAGGAGCTTTATAGTTCTGCTACGCTTTTAGGTCCATAATCCATTTTAAGCTAATTTTTGTGAAAGGAGTAAGGTCTATGCCTAGGTTCTTTTGTTCTCCCCATACGTCCAGGTGTTCCAGCACCATTTGTTGAAATGATTTTTTTTTTTTTTTTTTTTTTTTTTTTTTTTTTTGAGATGGAGTCTCGCTCTGTCGCCCAGGCTGGAGTACAGTGGCCGGATCTCAGCTCCCTGCAAGCTCCGCCTCCCAGGTTCACGCCATTCTCCTGCCTCAGCCTTCCGAGTAGCTGGGACTACAGGCGCCCGCCATCTCACCCGGCTAGTTTTTTGTATTTTTTAGTAGAGACGGGGTTTCATCGTGTTAGCCAGGATGGTCTCGATCTCCTGACCTCGTGATCCGCCCGCCTCAGCCTCCCAAAGTGCTGGGATTACAGGCTTGAGCCACCGTGCCCGGCCAAAATGATTTTCTTTTGTCTGTCGAATTGCCTTTACTTCTGTGTCAAATATCAGTGGATTATTATATTTATATGAGCCTGTTACCTCTGTGCTTTCTATTCTGCCCATTGGTCTATTTTTCTGTTCTTTTGCCGATAACACACTGTCTTCGTTACCGTAGCTTTGTCGTACATCTTGAGGTCGTGGAGGCTCAGTCCTCCAACTTTGTTCTTCTTCAATACTGCGTTGGATATTCTGGATCTTTTGCCTTTTTATATAAACTTTAGGATCTGGCTGGGCACAGTCTGGCACTTTATGCATTGCATAGGACCTTTACAACTGTGTATTTCTACTTGCCCCTCCCCAGACTCTGTGTTCTTGTTGCCATACTTTTCACTTATTTCATGTTATAAGCTTCAAATTATGACCAGGTACAGTGGTTCACACCTGTAATACCAGCACTTAGGGAAGCCAAGGCGGGTGGATTACTTGATGCCAGGAGTTCATGACCAGCCTGGGAAACCTGGTGAAATCCTGTCTCTACTAAAAATACAAAAATTAACTGACCATGGTGGTACACACCTGTAATCCCAGCTACTTGGGAGGCTGAGGCAGGAGAATCACTTGAACCTGGGAGGCGGAGGTTGCAGTGAGTGGAGATCATGCCACTACACTCCAGTCTGGGCAACAGAGTGAGACTCTGACTCAAAAAAACACAAAAGCTTCACATTACATTCTTATTATTTTTGTTTTAAACAGTCAGTTATCTTTTTAAAAGATTTGAAAAATCTCTTTTCCTTGCCAGTAGCGCTCACGTAAACATGGTGAACGTCCCTAAAACCCGTCGGACGTTCTGTAAGAAGTATGACAAGCACCAGCCCCACAAAGTGACCCAGTACAAGAAGGGCAAGGATTCTCTGTATGCCCCAGGAAAGCGGCATTATGACAGGAAGCAGAGTGGCTATGGTGGGCACACTAAGCTGATTTTCTGGAAAAAGGCTAAAACTACAAAGAAGATTGTGCTAAGGCTTGAGTGCGTTGAGCCCAACTGCAGATCTGAGAGAATGCTGGCTACTAAAAGATGCAAGCATTTTGAACTGGGAGGAGATAAGACGAGAAAGGGCCAAGTGATCCAATTCTAAATGTCATCTTTTATTATGAAAACAGTAAAATCTTGAGTTTATGTTCACTTCAAAAAAAAAAGAAAAAAGAAAAAAGGAAAAATCTACCATTTCTGGTATTTGTCATCGCTTTGCGTAGATCAACTTCCATCTAGTGTAATTTTTCTTCTGCTTGATGGATGTCCTTTAATAATTTTTTTGTGTGTCTGTCTGCCAGTTATGAAAATTTTTAGCTGAAAAAAAAAAGATGTTTATTTTACCTTCAAGAAATTTTTTCTGGATATAAAAATTCAAGTTGACAGTTTTTTTTTTATTTTCTTCCAGAACTTTAAAGCTGTTGCTTTACTGTATTCTAAATTGTGTTTCTCCTGGTGAGATGCCTGCTGTCATTCTCATTTGGTTTCTCTGTATGTGATGTATCCTTTTTCTACGGATGCTTCTTTCAAAATATTTCCTTTGGCACAGATTGCTGGGTTTAAGCAATTTAATCATGATGTGCCCGCCTGTCATTTATTCATGTTTATTGTGCTTGGGGTTCATTGGAATGTTTGAATCTGTGAGTTTGTAAATTTTATGAAGTTTGAAAACGTTTCAGCTGGCATTTCTTCAAATAATTTCTGCACCTGTTCTTTGGGGACTTTCCATTACATGCATGTTAGCCTGCTTGGAGTGGTCCCGCGGCTCACCGATGCTTTGTTCATTTGTATTTGATGGGATTTTTCTTTTAGTCTTTTTTCTCTCTGTGTTTCTTTTTCTTTTTTTTTTAATTCTCTCTTGAGACGGAGTCTTACTCTGTTGCCCAGAGTCTAGAGTGCAGTGGGGCAATCTCGTCTCACTGCAAGCTCTGCCTCCCAGGTTCACACCATTCTCCTGCCTCAGCCTCCTGAGTAACTGGGATGACAGGTGCCCGCCACCACGCCTGGCTAAGTTTTTGTATTTTTAGTAGAGACGGGGTTTCACCATTTTGACCAGGACGGTTTCCATCTTTTGACCTCATGATCTACCCACCTCGGCCTCCCAAAGTGCTGAGATTACAGGCGTGAGCCACCATGCCCAGCCTTTTTTTTTTTTTTTTTTTTTTTTTTTTGAGACAGAGTCTCGCTCTGTCGCCCAGGCTGGAGTGCAATGGTACAATCTCAGCTTACTGCAACCTCCACCTCCTGGGTTCAAGCGATTCTTCTGCCTCAGCCTCCCAAGTAGCTGGGATTACAGGCCTGTGCCACTACACCCGGCTAATTTTCTTTTTTGTACTCTTTTGGTAGAGATGGGATTTCATGGGTAGAGATTGAGATTGGTCAGACTGATCTCAAACTCCTGACCTTATGATCCACCTACCTTGGCCTCCCAAAGTGCTGGGATTACAGGCATGAGCCACCACACCCGGCCTTTCTCTCTGTGTTTCATTTGGATAGTTAGTTCTCCAATCTGCCATCAAATTCATCTAGTGTGATTTTTGTCTCAGACACTGTAGTTCTTATTTCTAGAAGTCCTTGGGTGTTTTAAGAATATTTTCCTTGTCTCTTTTTAACGTAAGTATCCTTTCTTTTAACGTCTTGGACATAAAAAATACAATTATAATAGCTGTTTTAATATCCTATGTGCAAATTCTTTCTTTTTATCATTTGTGAGTCTGCTTCTATAGATTGATTTTTCTCCTCACGATGGATCATATTTTTGTGCTTCTTTGAATTCCTGTTTATTTCTGATTGGATGCCAGGCATTGTTACTTTTACCTTGCTGGGTGCTGGATACTGTTGTATTCATTTAACCATTCTTAACATTTGTTCTGGGAGGCAGTTATGTTTGGCGCTTCTGTGTATTCCTTTTTTTTTCTTTTTTTCTATTTGTATTTTCTTTTTTCCCTCATCTTCTTGGTGATGGCATGGGTCTCGCTTTCAAGCCTTGTCAGGCAGAATAAAAGCAGCATCTAGTCTAGAGCTAATCTTTCTTCTATTAAGGCAAAACCTTTCTGGGTAGTCTGCTCAATACCTCACAAATTGTGCGGTGCTTCCCCTCTGGTGGTGCGTGAGCTCTGAAGATTGTTCCCGTATCTCCTTTTGGGACGTTCCTTCCCAGTTTGGGGTGGTTTCCTCCATTGCCTGCACTGATCACACCTGGAAGTTTGAAGGGAACTTCTCCAGGTCTCCGGGATTCTCAATCCCCATGCTCTCCTCCTTGGTACCTTGCCCTGCCAACCCCAGCTGTCTTTATTTTTCACTTTTTTATTTTTTGAGACAGAGTCTCACTCTGTCGCCCAGGCTGGAGTGCAGTGGTGTGATCGTGGCTCACTGCAACCTCCACCCCCGCCGGGTTCAAGCGATTCTCCTGCCTCAGGCTCCAGAGTAGCTGGGATTACAGGTGCCCACCACCACGCCCAGCTAATTTTTGTACTTTTAGTAGGGACGGGGTTTCACCATGTTGGCCATGCTGGTCTCCAACTCCTGAGCGCAAATGATCCACCTGCCTCGACCTCCCAAAGTGCTGGGATTACAGGATTGAGCTGCCACACCTGGCCGAGACAGATTGTTAAGGGAAAAAAAAAAAAAAAAGTGTGGCACAGAATAATTCTATATTATGGGCTGGGTATGGTGGCTCATGCCTGTAATGCCAACACTTTGGGAGGCCAAGGTGGGAGCATCACTTGAGGTCAGGAGTTCAAGACCAGCCTGGACCACATGGCGAAACCCCGTCTCTACTGAAAACACAAAAAATTAGCCAGGCATGGTGGTGAGTGCCTGTAATCCCAGCTACTGGGGAAGCTGAGGCAGGAGAATTGCTTGAGCCTGGGAGGAGGAGGTTGCAGTGACCCGAGATCACACCACTGCACTCCAGCCTGGGTGACAGAAACTCTGTCTCAAAATAATAATAATTAACAATAATAATTGTATATTATGATACAATGTGCATGGAAAAGAATTTGAATAATGTATTTTTTCTTTTATGTAAAGGATATCGCAGGATGCACACAAATGAACATGGGACACAGGCCTCTCCAGGGGAGGTGAAGGAGTTCCTACTGTCAGCCTTTTCAGTTTAGGGCCACGTGAACATATTACTTGTCAAAAGCAATACATTTAATTTTAAACATGTTTAAAGAAAATCCATTCACAGATCAAAGAAGAAAACACATCTGATCATCTCATGGGCTGCAAAAATTCTCCTGATAAATTCAGTCTTTATTTGTTATTTTTTAAAATGAATATAGGAGCCAACTAGGCATTGCAGGGAACGTCCCCAACCTGGTAACAGCTACGAAAAGTCTACGGCAAACACTACACTTAATAGTGAACTATTAAAAGTATTCTTTCAAATCAAGAATATAATAGGAAGCCAGGTGCGGTGTCTCATGCCTATAATTTCAACACTTTCGGAGGCCAAAGTGGGCAGATCATGAGATCAGGAGTTTGAGACCAGCCTGCCCAATACAGTGAAACCCTGTCTCTACTAAAAATACAGAAATAAACTGCGCTGGTGGCACACGCCTGTAGTTCCAGCTACTCAGGAGGCTGAGACAGGAGAATCACTTGAACCCAGGAGGTAGAGGTAGCAGTGAGCCAAGATTGTGTCACTGCACTCTGGCCTGGGCAACAAAGTGAGACTCCATCTAAATAAGTAAGTAAGTAAGTAAATAAATAAATAAATAAAATATAACAAGAATGCCAAGTGACACCATTTTCCAGCTTCAATATTAGCAAAAAGCCTAGCAACTCCAGAGACTAAATAAATTTAAAAAGGCAAGGGAGAAATAATGTAAGAATGGGAAAGAAAGGAAGAAAATTATTATCACTCTTAGATTTATGACTATTCACCTAGAAAACCCAAAGGAATCTACAGAAAAAAAAAAAAAGATAATTTAACTAGGCTCCAAGATAAAAGGTTGCTATTCAACAGCCAAAACAAGATGAAGTGCATTCTTTAGTACCAGGAACAACGGAAAATACACTTTATAAATATAGACCCTTTACAATAGTAGTGAAGAAAGATTTATAGGAATACATTTATTTATCTGTGAAGAAAATGATTAAAAACGTACTGGAAGGATTTAAAGGAGATGTAAACAAATGGGGAGACACACTGTATTTATGACTAAGAAGGCTCCATACTGAAAAGAAGTGAATTCTCTCCAAACTGATATATAACTTCAATCTAATTTTATTCTATATCGTGACAGAGTTTTCAATGAAAATAATTGAGCTGATTCTAAAGTTTATGCCAAAGAACAATATTGTCCAACAGAACATTTTATTAGTACGTATTTTATGTATTCTCTGACACGAATGGAGATAGAGATAAAGATAGAGATGGGGGAGAAAGAGAGAGGGGTGGAGAGAGAACAGGCCAGGGGCTTTGTGCTATGAGAAAGCAAGTGTTACTCTGAAACAATTGTTATTAAGAACCTGTATCCAGCCTGGCGAGGTGCCTCATGTCTGTAATCCCAGCACTCTGGGAGGCCGCGATGTAGGTAGTTCGAGACCAGCCTGACCAACATGGAGAAACTCTGCCTCTACTAAAAACACAAAATTAGCCAGGCGTGGTGGCACATGCCTGTAGTCCCAGCTACTCGGGAGGCTGAGGCAGGAGAATCGCTTGAACCCGGGAGGCAGATGTTGCAGTGAGCCAAGATCGTACCACTACACTCCGCCTGGGTGACTACTTCTCAAAAAAAAAAAAAAAGTTTCATTCTTTTGCTTTATCAGTTTTAAAAACAATGAGTAGGCTGGGTGTGGTGGCTCACGCCTGTAATCCCAGCACTTTGGGAGGCCGAGACGGGTAGATCCCCTGAGATCAGGAGTTCGAGACCAGCCTGACCAACATGGAGAAACTCTGCCTCTACTAAAAATACAAAATTAGCCAGGCGTGGTGGCACGTGCCTGTAGTCCCAGCTACTCGGGAGGCTGAGGCAGGAGAATCGCTTGAACCCGGGAGGCAGAGGTCGTGGTGAGCCGAGATTGCGCCATTGCACCCCAGCCTGGGCAACAAGAGCGAAACTCCGTCTCAAAAAAACAAACAAACAACAACAACAACAACAAAATACCAGAACCTGTGTACCTGTCAGAGGCAGACACTGTGTAACAGAACAGCTGCCTTTTGTGTTGGTTCAAGGCACACACCACTCCCAGCTGGTAACTTCATTCTCACCTGTTCACTTTTGATTGTTTTCCCCACTGGAATGGAAATCCCCTGAACGTTCATGGAATCCCCAGAGTCTCCAAGAGCTTGGCTGGAAGATGGTCATAGCAATATCATCTTGAATAAGACATCACCCCAAATTTCCTCAAGTATGTGGCCTTACTTTAACACAGTTTCTAATGTCACGTCATTCTTATGATATCAATATATCTCCTGATATCAATCTAAGTTGGTCAGAAAAACATGCTTCCTGTCTCAGGATGTGATTAGCTAGTATTTTATTTAGGATTTCTGCCTTCAAAATAAGACTGGTCTGTAACTTCCCTTTCTTACGCTGTCCTTATCTAATTTTGGAACTAAAGTTATGCTAGCCTCCTAAAATGAATGAAAAAAAAAAACAGCCTATTTTTATATTTGCTTGGAGAGTTGTATAAGGTTGGACCTTCTGTTCTTTGACTTTTTCCTCCTTATGTCACACTCTGACTTCATTTATCCAAGGTGGTAGTTATATTTAGGTTTTCTTTTCTTCTTGAGTTAGTTTGTGTGTTATCTTTTTCCACGAATTTATTCATTTCAGCTACAATTTCAAATTGTTTGGCATATAGTTGCTCATGGCCTCCTCTTATGACTTGTTGAACCTTTGGCAGCCTTTTACTTGAGGCTCCTTTTCACTGCTAGTGCTGTAGATTCGTTCTCTTCTCTCTCTCACCCTCTCTCTCCCCTCCCTCCCTCCTTGATCAGTCTTTATTTGTCTTAACAGTTTGTCTTTATTAATCTTTTCACAGAACTAACTTGTGAATCTTGGGAGCACTTCTAATACGTCTTTGTTTTGAATTTCATTAATTTTTATTGTATTTTTAAAAATGGTTTCCTTTGAATTCTGGGAGCCCGTGGGTTATTCTCTTTTTTCTTTTTCTTTTTCTTTTTTTTTTTTTTTTAAGGTGTGCGTTTTTATTCAACTGGTCTAAGTCAGTGTGCAGGTTAAGTCCTGGCTACCTCCACCCACTCCCAGGGAAACCAAAAGCCTTCACGCATCTCAAGTTGGGGGACAAAAAAGGGGGCCGCAAAGGCTGATCATTCAAAATAAAACAAAATAAAAAGGTATTAAGGTGAAGATTTAAAAAAATTTGCAGACCAGGCGCAGTGACTCACACCTATAATCTCAGCACTTTGGGAGGCTGAGGCAGGTGGATCACGAGGTCAGGAGATCGAGACCACCCTGGCCAACATGGTGAAAGCCCTTCTCTCCTAAAAATACAGAAAATTAGCAGGGCTTGGTGGTGGGCGCCTGTAGTCCCAGCTACTTGGGAGGCTGAGGCAGGAGAATGGCGTGAACCCGGGAGGTGGAGCTTGCAGTGAGCCAAGATCGCGCCACTGCACTCCAGCCGGGGTGACAGAGCGAGACTCCATCTCAAAAATAAATAAATAAATAAATAAATAAATAAATAAATAAATAAATAAATAAAATAATTTTTAAAAATTGCAATATATAATTTACACAAAAGCAATGCTATCACCTCCCCTGTGTGGGCTCGGGAGAGGACTGGGCCATTCTCCTCAGAGAGAAGTGGGGTGGCTCGTAGGAGGGCAAGGGACTTCCTGTAACAGTGCATCTCACAACGTCTGGAATGACTATTTTAAAAAAGAACAATGTGTCATCAAAGTCCTTGGCCACATTGTAGAACTTTGGGGGATGCTTGCTCCAACTGACAGCTATCACCTTCACTGTTCCAGTTTTTAAATCCTGAGTCAAGCCAAAAACAAAAACAAACAAACAAAAAAAGCATGCCCATCTTATCTTGTTTTCCACGCAAGGTTTTGTCAAGAAAGAGTGTGATGCGGCTAAGTCACAGTCCGCCTAGAAGCATTTGCGGTGGATGACGGAGGGGCCGGACTCGTCATACTCCTGCTTGCTGATCCACCTGTGCCGGAAGGTGGACAGCGAGGCCAGGATGGAGCCGCTGATCCACACCGAGCACTCGCACTCCAGAGCAGCGATGATGTTGATCTTCATCGTGCCGGGAGCCAGGGCGGTGATCTCCTTCTGCATCCTGTCGGTAATGCCAGGGTGCCTGCTGGTGCCTCCAGACAGCACTGTGTTGACATGCAGATCTTTGCGGACGTCCATGTCACACTTCATGAAGGAGTTGAAGGTAGTTCCGTGGATGCCACAGGGTTCCATGCCTGAGGGGGAAATGAGGGCCAGCCTAAGCTTCCGCAGCACCAAGGTTGGAGGGCCCCAAGGGTGACCCTCACGTGGGCACGGCCAGGAGGGGGTCTCCACTCACCCAGGAAGGAAGGCTGGAAGGGCACCTCGGGCCATCGGAACCACTTGTTGCCGGTGGTGATGACCTGGCCATCAGGCAGATCGTAGCTCTTCTCCAGGGAGGAACTGGTGGTCGCCGTGGCCGCCTCCTGCTTGAAGTCCAGGGCAACATAGCACAGCTTCTCCTTGATGCCACACACGATCTCCCATTCGGCCGTGGTGGTGAAGCTGTAGCCATGCTCAGTGAGATCTTCATGAGGTAGTCAGTCCAGTCCCAGACAGCCAGGTCCAGACACAGGATGGCATGGGGGAGGGCTCAGCCCTCGCAGATGGACACCGTGTGGGTGACCCTGTCGCTGGAGTTCATCACAATGCCAGTGGTATGGCCAGGGGCATACAGGGACAGTACGGCCTGGATGGCCACATACATGGCCAAGGTGTTGAAGGTCTCAAACATGATCTCGGTCATCTTCTGTCTGTTGACTTTGGGGCTCGGGGGTCCTCGGTCAGCAGCACCGGGTGTTCCTGCAGCTCGTTGTAGAAGGTGTGGCACCAGATCTTCTTCATGTCATCCCAGCTGGTGATGATGCCATGCTCGATGGGGTACTTCAGGGTCAGGATGCCTCTTGCTCTGGGCCTTGTCACCCACATAGGAGCCCTTCTGACCCATGCCCACCGTCACGCCTTAGTGTCTGGGGCACCCCACGATGGAGGGGAAGACGGCCTGGGGGGCATCATAGCCCGCGAAGCTGGCCTTGCACGTGCCAGAGGTGCTGTCTATGACAAGCAAGATGATATTATCATCCATGGTGAGCTGGATGGGTGTGGACGACGGCAGGTGTGGAGGGCGGCAGGTGTGGAGGGGGGCAGGTGTGGAGGGCGGCAGGTGTGGAGGGGGGCAGGTGTGGAGGGCGGCAGGTGTGGAGGGCGGCAGGTGTGGAGGGGGGCAGGTGTGGAGGGCGGCAGGTGTGGAGGGGGGCAGGTGTGGACAGGTGGCAGGTGTGGAGGGTGGCAGGTGTGGATGGCGGCAGGTGTGGAGGGGGGCAGGTGTGGACGACGGCAGGTGTGGAGGGTGGCAGGTGTGGACGGGGGGCAGGTGTGGAGGGCGACAGGTGTGGAGGGTGGCAGGTATGGACGGCAGCAGGTGTGGTGGGTGGCAGGTGTGGACAGGGGGCAGGTGTGGACGACGGCAGGTGTGGAGGATGGCAGGTGTGGACGGCGGCAGGTGTGGAGGGTGGCAGGTGTGGACGGCAGCAGGTGTGGAGGGTGGCAGGTGTGGATGGGGGGCAGGTGTGCAGGGCGGCAGGTGTGGAGGGTGGCAGGTGTGGAGGGTGGCAGGTGTGGAGGGTGGCAGGTGTGGAGGGCGGCAGGTGTGGACGGGGGGCAGGTGTGGAGGCGGCAGGTGTGGATGGTGGCAGGTGTGGACGGGGGGGCAGGTGTGGAGGGCGGCAGGTGTGGACGGCGGCAGATGTGGAGGGCGGCAGGTGTGGAGGGCGGCAGGTGTGGAGGGCGGCAGGTGTGGACAGGGGGCAGGTGTGGAGGGCGGCAGGTGTGGAGGGGGGCAGGTGTGGACGGGGGGCAGGTGTGGAGGGCGGCAGGTGTGGAGGGGGGCAGGTGTGGACGGGGGGCAGGTGTGGAGGGCGGCAGGTGTGGAGGGGGGCAGGTGTGGACGGGGGGCAGGTGTGGAGGGCGGCAGGTGTGGACGGCGGCAGGTGTGGACGGGGGGCAGGTGTGGAGGGCGGCAGGTGTGGAGGGCGGCAGGTGTGGAGGGCGGCAGGTGTGGATGGGCGGCAGGTGTGGACAGGGGGCAGGTTTGGAGGGCGGCAGATGTGGAGGACGGCAGGTGTGGAGGGTGGCAGGTGTGGAGGGCGGCAGGTGTGGACGGGGGGCAGGTGTGGACGGGGGACAGGTGTGGACAGGGGGCAGCTGTGGAGGGCAGCAGGTGTGGATGGCGGCAGGTATGGAGGGCGGCAGGTGTGGAGGACGGCAGGTGTGGACGGGAGGCCATGTGGAGGGTGCCACAGGGCGGATGTGGTCTCGGCCTCTCCTCCTTTTTCTAACTTCATAAGTGAGATGATTCGCTCCTTAATTCCCCCCTCTCCTCTTTTCCAGTTTAAAGCTATTGGTTTTCCTGGAAGCAGCCTCCATATGTGCCTGTTCCACACTTGCAGAGTCAACCAACTCCAGGCGGAAAACGTAGTTTGTATGACGAAGGCTCTGTCCGTACTGAACATGTCCATGTTCTCTCCTTGTTATTGTTCCCTAAACAATACAGCATAGCAACTCTTTATGTTGCATTTACGTCACGTTAGGTGTGGAAAGTCACCTAAAGATGATATGAAGTAGACAGAAGGATGTGTGTAGGTTATATACAAATACAACAGCATTTCACACCAGGAACTTGAGCGCCCGTGGACTGGGGTATGTGTGGGAGGTCCCAGAACCCGTCCCCACTGATCCTGAGGGACAACTGTTTGCTTGAGCAGCATCTTTGAGCTCTGATAGTATTTTCTGCTTTCATTATGGATTAGTTCTGAATTTGATGTAATTTCCAAGATGATTTATCCTTTGACCTCCAGCTATTTTAGAATGCCCTTTTTCATGTTTAAAAATGCATTTTAGGTCATCTTGTTGTTGTTTGGATTTTCTAATTTATTTGCAATCTGATCAGAGACAGGGGTCAATATGATGCAAATTGATTGGCGTTTATGAGACTTACTTTACGGGCTGATAGGTAGTCAGTTGTTACAAAGGTGAGCCTGGGCGGAACTCGAACTCTCTAACAGTTGGATCCTGGCAGCTCCACTGGTCTGTTAGATCAAGCTGGTAAATGGTGGTATTAAATCATCCGTATCAGTTTGGGCTCCAGAAATTGCAAGTGGCTGATGTCAGACTAACTCTCTGCAGAAAACAATGATAAATTCTGGACAACGTATTTTTAAAAACTATTTAAAGGAACTAGTGAGCCATTGAAACCAGGAAGAAATGGATAGGATTCAATGTGAGGGAAAAGGCTGGGCCAAGGTCACATTTTGGGGGTTTCTGTCCCAAGGGCATACTCCAGCCCCCTGAGCCAGGCTGTGGGGCTTCAAGCAGCCAGGGCGAATTTCACTGGAGTTGGGGGTCAGAGGATGAGGGGGTTGGGGTGAGGAAGGAAATCTCAGTTAGGAGGGAGCCACAGGGAGGGGACATCCAAATCTTCATCAAACTCATTCCAAATCCTAGGCCTCTGACCCCAAAAACCAAATCTGCACGGAGAGAACTCAAGGAGCCCGGTGAAAGCGGCAGCTGGAAAGATAGCCACCTTCATCGAGGACACGTGACGCTCAGCCTCCGAGTCACACCAGCGTCGGGAGGTGTGATAACTGCCTTGGACATCTGTCAAGACCCCAAGGGTCATGACTTAGGGGCACAGAGTAAGCTCCAAGATAGGATGTTCCCCGAGACACATCTACATATCCCGACAGCTCTTAGAGAACTCGAATTTATAATTAAAAAGCTCCCAAATAAGAAATCTCCAGGCCCAGCTGGTCTCCCTGGAGGTTTCCATTCAACATTGAAAAAGAATGAGGCCAGGCGCGGTGGCTCACGCCTGTAATCCCAGCACTTTGGGAGGCTGAGGCGGGCGGAACACCTGAGGTCAGGAGTTCAAGACCAGCCTGGCCAACATGGTGAAATCCTGTCTCTACTAAAAACTACAAAAAATCAGCCAGGCGTGGTGGCACATGCCTGTAATTCCACCTACTTGGGAGGCTGAGGCAGGAGAATCACTTGAACCCAGAAGGCGGAGGTTGCAGTGAGAAGATCTCACGCCATTGCACTCCAGCCTGGGTTACAAGAGTGAAACTCTGTCTCAAAACAATAAATAAATAAATAAATAAATAAATAAATAAATAAATAAAAAGAATGAAGATAAATTCTATGCAATCTCTTCCAGGAAACAGAAGAGGAGGAGGCATTTCCTAGCTCATTTATGAAACCAGCATTAGTGTGATGCCAAGATGTTCAAAAGTTTAAAGAAGTCTTGTAGGCTGTTGTATCTTAACACAGTGGAAATTAGAAACCAAATTAATCAATTTTAAAAAGATCTAGAAAAGTTCCCAAATATTTGACCAAAAAAAAAAAATCACATAGGAAATTCGAAAACATCTGATCCAAATAAAAATGAAAACACAATGCATCAAAATTTGTGAGGTGTAGTTAACGCTGAGCTTACAAGGACATGGGTAGCTTTAAATGATTTTACTAGTGAAAAAAAAAAGATTTAAAATCACTTGTCTAAACTTCCAAATAAAAACAAAAAAGAAGAGCAAATTAAACCAACTTTAGTGGAAGAAAGGAAATAACAGTGCAGATATAAAAATAAAAACAATAGAAGATAATTAACAAATCGATTAAAAACCCTAGCAAAACTAATGTTTAAAAAGAAAGAAAAAACCATTTACCAACAGCAGGAATGAGGGGATGTTGGGAGATCTCTCTGCATCGAGCTCACGCTTCTGTTCTGGACTACGGAAGGAATTTAAAATATGCTGCACTGGGACCGGGCGTGGTGGCTCACACCTGTAATCCCAGCACTTTGGGAGGCCGAGGTGGTTGGATCACAAGGTCAGGAGATCGAGACCATCCTGGCCAACATGGTGAAATCCTGTCTTGACTAAATACAAAAAATTAGCTGGGTGTGGTCGTGTGCACCTGTAGTCCCAGCTCCTCGGGAGGCCGAGGCAGGGGAATCACTTGAACCCAGGGAGTGGAGATCGTACCACTGCACTCCAGCCTGGTGACAGGCCTCCGACTCAAAAAAAAAAAAAAAAAAAAGTGCTGCATCGACTGGCATATTAACTATGAGTTAAAAGCACTTGGAAAACAGCGGGTACAGAAAGATCACGCTGACCTTCGTGCCGTTTCTTAAAAGCAGGAGCTGAAATTCCCGTGTGAAAGCTGCAGCACCCTTATCTTCAAAAACGAGAAATCAAAGAATTCTGTACAGGTCTTGTTAGACCAGCTCTTATCTCTCCAACCTCCCTGCCTGACTCACTTGCTTCTGCACAGTTTCTGTTTCTTCATTTCCTTAGGAAGATTCCTGAGGCACGCAGACCTTCTTTTGAATAAATGTGCGTGCCTTTCTCCTGTCGATCTGATTCACGTCAGTTTAATTCTCGGGCCGCGCCGGGACCCCGAGAGGATGGAGCTGGAGTTCTGCCACCGTCCACTATCTTTCCAGGGATGTTTGCAGAACCTCGGCAGATGCAATGTCTCCCTGCGGGGCGAAGGGCAGACTGTCCTGGATAATAAAGATGGGGTCCCCCATGGGCCGAATAAGGATAATGTCTCCCTCCAGGCAGGTTTGATAGCAGGTCCTTATGAAATATTGGGGCTTCCTAAATTTGGGGTTCCTCGTCTGGGACGCAAAACCACCACATCCAAAGCACCTGTCCGAGCCGTTCGTCATCCCCCGGGGGACTTGAGGACCAGCACGAAGCTCCCGCTGCCTGACAAGCTTGAGGAATCGAGTGCTTGTTCTCTGGGAGTCTCTGTCTGCACCTGGGCAACTGAGCGGGATATACGTTAGCTGGGCGGGAGGGCATGTGGATGGAGGAAACAGGAAACTCGGACAAATGGAGAGACAGACTCCCACGTCCAGTAATCGGAAGACGCGAAGGTGCTAAGGTGGCAGCTATCTTCAGATTTCTCTACAGATTTCACACAGTCCAAATCAAACACCATCAAGATTCGAAAACATACACGGAAAGGCAAAGGAACTAGAAGAGCCAAATTAATGTTTACAAAGTTGGGAGAGTCATACCACTCCATTTCCAGATAAAATTTATTTACTGTAAGGCTCCAGTAATCAAGGCCATGTGCAGTTAGTGGGAGGATAGACTCAGAGGTAAAGGGAACAGAATAGAAAGTCCAGAGAGAGGCCCACACAAACACGGTGGCTTAATTTCTGACAAAGATACAAAGTAAATCAATTGAGAGAGGGTTGTCTTTTCACTAAATGATGCTGGAAAAATTAGACATTAACTGCAAACAAAACCTCGAGCTATACCTCACACTTAGACAAAAATGAATTCAAAGTAGATCACAGACCTAATTGTAACATGTAGCACCAAAAAAAAAAACTTAAAAAGAAGAAGCACAGGGGAAAAATCTGCACGAACTTGAATCAGGCAGAGTTCTTAGACAGGATCTGTCAGTGAAAGGATCGATGAGCTGGACTTCATCGAGACAAAACTTTCAGTCTTCAAATGGCACTGTAAGGAAAAGGAAAAGATAAGCTACGAGCTTGGAGAAAATATGTGCAAATCCTACGTCCAACAATGGATTTGTATCAAGAATGTAATCCTCACGCCTGTAATCCCAGCACTTTGGAAGGCTGAGGTGGGCAGACCATCTGAGGCCAGGAATTCGAGACCATCCCGGCCAACATGGTGAGACCCTATCTTTACTAAAAATGCAAAAATTAGCTGGGCCTGGTGGCGTGCACCTGTAATACCAGCTGCTTGTGAGGCTGAGGCAGGAGAATCACTTGAAACCCGGAGGCGGAGGCTGCAGTGAGCTGATATTGTGCCACTCCAGCCTGGATGACAGAGTGAGACTCCATCTCAAAAAAAAAAAAAAAAAAATCTCAAAATATAACAATAAAAAAACCCCCAAACCCAATAAAGCAATGAGTAAAAGATTTAAGCTTTACCAGAGACACAGGGCTGTCAACAGAGCACATGAAAAGATGGTCTGCATCATGAGTACGTTACCGAAAATCCAGGGGTTCAGTCCAGGTCCTGCCACGCATGGCGCAGAAACCCGATTGCTGAGACAAGTACTGCCAGGGAAGAAGGCTTTAATCAGGTGCTGCAGCTGAGGAGATGGGAAATCAGTGTTAAATCCATCTCCCCAGCCAGCTAAACTCAGGGGTTTATATGGCAGGGGAGAAATGTAACCACGTGTGGGGAAACAGGAATTAGAGAGGGCTAAGAAAGACCTGGTCAACAGTAAGTGGGTGGTGCGTTAGGCAGTCATAATGGGTGAGGGGTCCAGTATCTCATGTTCCAAATGCAGAAATCTGGTGAGTTTCAGCCCCTTGACACTATCTGGGAGATACGACGGGTGGTTTCCTGAGAAGGGAACTCAGAGGAAAGACAAATGTAACTTTCTCAAGTTTTAAGACTGGCAGGATCAATCTCTATGTTTATTCGAAAGAAACCATCGACATCAGCTCTATGGGACAGTTAGGCTGGTTTCAGTATTAAGAAAATTCAAAATAAATCCATGAGTTACCACTACATATTTATTAGAATAGTAAGTTAAAAGAAAATAACAGGCCAGGAGTGATGGCTCACGCCTATAATCCCAGCACTTTGGGAGGCTGAGGCAGGAGGATTACTTGAGGCCAGGAGTTTGAGACCAGCCTGGCCAACATGGTAAACCCCATTTCTATCAAAAATACAAAAATTAGGTGGGTGTGGTGGCACCTGTAGTCCCAGCTACTCGGGAGGCTGAGGTGGGAAGACAGTTTGAGCCGGGGAGGTGGAGGGTGTAGTGAGCGAGATCGTGCCACTGCACTTCCAGCCTGGGTGACAGAGCCAGACCCTGTCTCAAAGAAAAATTAAAAATTAAAAAATGAACAGCACCACGTGCCAGGAGGATGTGAAGTGGCCGGAACCTTGCCCATCGCTGCTGGGAAGGTGAGACGGGGCAGCCATGCTGGAAAGTGGTCAGGCAGCTTCTTGTAGAGTATAATGTGTGCTCAGATGTGACCTGCCGTCACACTCCAAGGTATCTGGAGTGAAATGAAAGCTCGTGTTCACACAAGCACCTGCACATACTTAAAACAGCATTATTCATTAGCATGAGATATTGCAAACAACCCCAAAGCCCTTCAATGTACGAACAGATAAACGTACTGAGACAGATCCACGCATAGAGTCTAAGCAAAAAAAGGAACCAATTGTCCGTCCAGGCTGCAACGCTGATGGCTCTCAAATGTGTCATTGCTGAATGACAGAGGCCAGACCTACAGGCTGCACAATTCCAATTGTGTGACATTCTGGAAATGACAGAAACTATAGGGACCAAAAATGGGTCAGTGACTGCCAGGGGTGAAGGGTGGGAGGGCTGGCCACAAAAAGGAAGCTTCAGGGACAATTTTGTGGTGACAGGGTTGCTCTAGATCCTGGTTTTAGTGGAAGTTATGTAACTTTATGTATTCGTCAAAACTCACAGACGTGTACACGCACAAACAAGTGAAGTTCACTGTCTGTAAAATCAAAACTACATTTAAAGATACAATATGCAATATACAATATGTTTCAAAAGTTTACTGTCAATCAGTCAATCTTCTCCTCCTCTCTGGGAATGTGAGGTCCTTATAACCTCAAACTCTAATCTCTCTCTCCTATTCTTACGTATTATTGGCAAGTATTTTATTTCTACTTTTTTTTTTAACCCATATGGCTTGTTTTATTATTTCTAAGTTAATTTTTTTATTGTACATAAATGTTAACCAGTTAATTAACTCACTTTTTTTTTTTTTTTTTTGGAGACAGAGTCTCATTCTGTCACCCTCTGGTGCAATCTTGGCTCACTGCAGCCTTGAACTCCAGGGCTCAAGTGATCCTCCAACCTCAGCCCCCCAAGTAGCTAGGACTACAAATGCATGCCACCATGCCCCAGCTAAGGTTTTTTTTTTTTTTTTTTTTGTGTACAGACAGGATTTTGGCATGTTGCCCAGGCTGGTGTCAACCTCCTGGGCTCAAGTGATCCTCTTGCCTCAGCCTCCCAAAGTACTGGGATTAGAGGCGTGAGCCACAGTGTCCGGCCTTCTTCTTGCGCTTAATCAGTCTTCCTGTCTAGAATTTCTTCCTGAAATTGACCCATTAATAGTTTCTTTAGTTTGACTCCATTCAATTTAGTTAATTGAATTTGGTGTGCAAATAAAACACCTTCATTCCCTCCCAGGTCTTGAATAATCATTAGATGGGTAAATGTTTCTATGCTGGCAGGAGTCTCTTACAAGCAATTTTGTTTTGTTTTGTTTTGTTTTGTTTGTTTGCTTTTGAGACAGAGTTTTACTCTGTCATCCGGGCTGGAGTGCAGTGGCTCAATCTCAGCTCACTGCAACCTCTGCCTCACGGGCTCTAGCGATTTCCCTGCCTCCGCCTCCTGAGTAGCTGGGACTACAGGCAGGCGTCACCACGCCCGGCTACTCTTTGTATTTTTAGTAGAGACAGGTTTCACTGTGTTGGCCAGGCTGGTCTCGAACTCCTGACCTCAAGTAATCCACCCACCTTGGCCTCTCAAAGTGCTGAGATGACAGGCGTGAGCCACCACGCCAGGCCTCCCACAAGCAATTTGAAATGTACTTCCATGTTCTTCATACTCCTGTTTTTGCCAGAGACCTGCTTTCAGTGTGTTAGCCATCTTTTGTTGGGTGATCTGGCACAATCCTAAATTGTGTGAACATCGTTCTCTTGCCTTTTCTTCTGGCTACTGTTTATGAACGCCTCCCCAACTCGTCTCCGTCAGTTCTCCGGCTTTTCCAGTTTGTATACAGGACATCGTGTCAGGTGCATTTCTGCCTCTCGCTTCCCTGTTGCCCTGAGTGGCTCCAGGTTCTTCAGGGCTGGACGCACCTGTGGTTCATTTGTCTTCACCACTGTACGGCGGCTCCTCTCACACACAGATTTGCTTTATTTCAGATCAGGGGCTGCTGTGGACACCGCAGCAATGAACATTCCAGAGCGTGAGTCCCAGATGCACCCTCGTCCCAGACACACACTCATGGAGTGCCTCTAGGCTGCTGCACCCGGGAGGAGAATGACCAGCTAAGTGTGAGCATTTGGGTTGGTTCCCAGTCTTTGCTATTGTGAATAGTGCCGCAATAAACATACGTGTGCATGTGTCTTTATAGCAGAATGATGTATAATCCTTTGGGTATATACCTAGTCATGGGATCGCTGGGTCAAATGGTATTTCTAGTTCTAGATCCTTGAAGAATTGCCACGTGTTTTTCACGTATCCCAATAAAGCCATACTGTTTTGAATGTCTTGTACCAGTTTCCGTTGCGCCAGCACTGGAATCAGAGTTCTTGATATCCTCCATTGTCACCACGGTGTGGCTCTGTTAGACATTGTCGTGTTTGGCTATCTGGAATGGTTAGACATTGTCGTGTTTGGCTATCTGGAATGGTTAGACATTGTCGTGTTCAGCTATCTGGAATGGAAAATCAGTGTGATGGTTTCTAAGCAGCTTTATTGAGATATAATTCACATACCATCGAATATGCAATGGTTTCTAGTGCATTCCCAGAGCTGTGTTTGGCCATCACCACCGTGTAATTTCACGACATTTCCAGCACCCCATAAAGAAACCCCGACTCTGGGCTGGGAAAACTGGCTAGCCATGTGTGGAAAGCTGAAACTGGATCCCTTCCTTACACCTTATACAAAAATTATTGCACAATGGATTAAAGACTTCAATGTTAGACCTAAAACCATAAAAACCCTAGAAGAAAACCTAGGCAATACCATTCAGGACATAGGCATGGGCAAGGACTTCATGACTAAAACACCAAAAGCAATGGCAACAAAAGCTAAAATTGACAAATGGGATCTAATTAAACTAAAGAGCTTCTGCACAGCAAAAAAAACTACCATCAGGGTGAACAGGCAACCTACAGAATGAGAGAAAATTTTTGCAATCTACCCATCTGACAAAGGATTAATATCCAGAATCTACAAAGAACTTAAACAAATTTACAAGAAAAAAATCAAACAACCCCATCAAAAAGTGGGCAAAGGATACAAACAGATACTTTTCAAAAGAAGACATTTATGCAGCCAACAGACACATGAAAAAAAGCTCATCATCACTGGGCATCAGAGAAATGCAAATCAAAACCACAATGAGATACCATCTCGCACCAGTTAGAATGGAGATCATTAAAAAGTCAGGAAACAACAGGTGCTGGAGAGGATGTGGAGAAATAGGAATGCTTTTACATCGTTGGTAGGAGTGGAAACTAGTTCAACCATTGTGGGAGACAGTGTGGTGATTCCTCAAGGATCTAGAACTAGAAATACCATTTGACCCAGCCATCCCATTACTGGGTGTGTACCCAAAGGATTATAAATCATGCTGCTATAAAGATCCATGCACATATATGTTTATTGCGGCACTATTCACAATAGCAAAGACTTGGAACCAACCCAAATGTCCATCAATGACAGACTGGATTGAGAAAATGTGGCACATATACACCATGGAATACTATGCAGCCATAACAAAGGATGAGTTCATGTCCTTTGTCGGGACATAGATGCAGCTGGAAACCATCATTCTCAGCAAACTATGGCAAGAACAGAAAACCAAACACTGCATGTTCTTACTCATAGGTGGGAATTGAACAGTGAGAACACTTGGACACAGGAAGGGGAACATCACACCCTGGGGCCTGTCATGGGATGGCAGAGTTTATGAGTCTTCAACCATAAGCTTAAAGAAAAGAGAGAGCCATTAATAGAATCTTACTGCAGAACTCGCCAACATAATTACCATCTAGAAACCATAATGGTGCTTCAAGCAAGGATCACTCTATGTTTGAAGACTGCTTTCCAGGTGCAGACTCTGGCTGACAGCTCTGTGTGTGTGTGTGCGTGTGTGCGTGTGCGTGTGCGTGTGCGTGTGTGTGTGCATGTGTGCGTGCGTGTGCATGTGTGCGTGTGTGTGCGTGTGCACGTGTGCGTGTGCGTGCGTGTGTGTGCGTGTGCGTGTGTGTGCGTGTGTGTGTGCGTGTGTGCGTGTGTGTGCGCGTGTGTGTTTGTGTGTGTGTGTTTGTGTGTGTGTGTGCACGTGTGTGTGTGCATGTGTGTGTGCATGTGTGTGTGTGTTTGTGTGTGTGTGCACGTGTGTGTGTGCATGTGTGTGTGTGTGTGCATGTGTGTGTGTGTTTCAATGAGCTTCAAAGACACAATTCCATTGTCTTCTGGCCTCCATTGCTTCTGATGAGTAGTCAGCCGTGGTTTATATTTGGTCTGCTGTATGTCAGGTGTCTTTTTTATCTGGATTTTTTCAAGATATTCTATTTATCTTTAGTGCATATATGTGGCTTTCTTTGTATTTATCCTGACTGGCATTCACTGACCTTCTCAGACCTCTAAGTCAATGTTTTTCACCAAATTTGGAAATGTTTCATCCATTTTTCTTTAAATCTTTTTTCCGTGACATCCTCATCCTATTTGCTTTTGGATATTTAAATTAGACTTATTTTAGATGATTGGATATGTTCCCATAGGCCACTGGATCTCTTCTCCTTTTTAATCTTGTTTCTTTCTCTTCTTCAGATTGGATTATTGTTATTGGCCTGTCTTTAAATTTACTGATCTCATCATCTGTGGTCTCCTAACTGCTCGTATGGTATTCAGTAAAATTTTCTGTTTCAGGTTGTGTACTTTTCAGTTCTAGAATTTCCTCTTGGTTCTTTACAGTTTTTATTTCTCTTCTGAGTTTTCCTTTATGTTCACTCATGAAGACTTCATTTTAAGACTTCGGACGTAACTGTAATAGTTGCTTAAAGTATCCTGAATGTAACACCTGGATCATTTGAGAGCCTATTTCAATTAACTGCTAATTTTATTGACTATAGGGTTTTTTTTTTAATTTCTTTGCATGCCTAACAATTTTTATTGTATACTGGACTAGTGGAGGATGCATTGTCAGAGGCTAGATTCTGTTATCTTTCCCTAAAGAGGGTTGATTTCTGTTCTAGTAGGAAGCTTAAATGCTGGCTACTTACTTCGCATTTATGTAGGCTTGGTTTTATGCCCTGTTGGGACAGATCTAGGTTTTATCAAGCTTCTCTATCTTAGAGGATTCGATCTCTATACTCTGTCTTCTCTGTGGTCCTTGACAGGGTTTGCTTTTAGGTTTTGTTAGGACGTATCTAGAGAAGCCCTCGCTCTGGGGAAAAGAGGCTACCGAACTTCATCTATAAAATACCAGAGAGTGAGTTATTTTGGCTTTGCTGGCCACGCAGCCTCTGCTGCAGCTACTCATTCAACTCTGCCGTTGTCACACAAAAGCAGCCACAGATCATATATAAACAGGTAAGTGTGGCCAAATTCCAACAAACCTTTGTTACAAAAACAGGTGTCTGTGCAGTGAGCTGAGATCGTGCCACTGCATTCCAGCCTGGGCAACAGAGCAAGACTCCGTCTCAAAAACAAAAACAAACCTAAAGCCAAACAAACAAACAAGTAAGGTCACATACTTGAGGAAATTTGGGGTGATGTCTTATTCAAGATGATATTGCTATGACCATCTTCCAGCCAAGCTCTTGGAGACTCTGGGGATTCCATGAACATTCAGGGGATTTCCATTCCAGTGGGGAAAACAATCAAAAGTGAACAGGTGGGAATGAAGTTACCAGCTGGGGGTGGTGTGTGCCTTGAACCAACACAAAAGGCAGCTGTTCTGTTACACAGTGTCTGCCTCTGTCAGGGACACAGGTTCTGGTTTGTTGTTGTTGTTGTTTGTTTGTTTGTTTGAGATGGAGTTTGGAGTTTGTAGTAGAGACAGAGTTTCACCACGATGGCCAGGCTGGTCTTAAGCTCTTGACCCCAAGTGATCCGCCTGCCTCGGCCTCCCAAAATGCTGGGATTACAGGCATGAGCCACCCCACCTGACCAAAAGTGTCGATATTTTTACTTTTAATTTTGAAGAATATTTTCAGTGAGCATGAAATTCTAGGTCAGAAGATTGTGTTTCAGTCTCCGGTGGCATCATTCCAATTTCTTCTGGAGTGCATCGCTTCTGCTGAGAAGTTGCCGGACAGCTCACCTGTTGCTTCCCTTTGGGGTATTTGCCTTTTTTCTTGGCTCCTTGAAAGGTTTTCTCATTGCCATTGATTACTAGGACTTGTCTAGCTATCTGTTTTCCGGTTGTATTCTGTTTGGAGTTTCTCATGCTTCTTTAATCAGTGGCTGGGGCTGCTTTCAGCAGTGACCACTTCCATGTCTCATCTGCATTCCATTCTCTAAGGCTCCACTACCTGTTAGACGCTCTCCTGCATCCCATCTCATGCATTGTGTCTGCCTCCTGCATGCTTTTGTCTTCCTTCCAGTTCACAAATTCTCTTTCAAGGGGCACTCCCTTGCGAGCAGGTCCATTTCAGCCACCAGTGAGGTTTCCGTATTTTTTAATTCTAGAGTTTCCATTCTGGTTCTTTTTCATAATTTCAAGTTTTAATGCCAGATTTGGTTTATCTGATTTCTTGAAGATAAGACTCAGAGTTACATTAAAGAGATACATGACAATATTCCCAGTGCAATGGCTCACGTGAGGCAGCCCGCCAGCCATAACAAAGGGCAGGGGTCCCTTTCCCCGGGGCACACGTTCCAGGAACCTCAGTGGATGCTGGAAACTGGGAACTGCAGACAGCCCTGAACCCTCTATATACACACCTGTGTTAGAGTTTAATTTATAAATTAGGCATGGTAAGACTCACGATCACCGACAGTAAAAGAACAATTGTAACAGTATACTGCGACAAAGTTACGAGATGTGGCCTATGTTGTACTCACCCATCTTCCTGTGAGGCAAAAGGGATGGAGCCCACAGGGCACGAGCGCACATCATGCTACTCAGTACACTGCACAATTTGGAGCTTACAAGGCCAGGCCCCGTGGCTCACGCCTGTAACCCCAGCACTTTGGGAGGCCGAGGCAGGTGGATCACCTGAGGTCAGGAGTTCGAGACCAGCCTGGGCAACATGATGAAACCCTATCTCTACTAAAAATACAAAAATCAGCCAGGCATGGTGGGGGGTGCCTGTAATTCTAGCCACTCAGGAGCCTGAGGCAGAAGAATTGCTTGAACCCAGGAGGCAGAGGTTGCAGTGAGCCAAGACCGCGCCACTGCCCTCCAGCCTGGGTCACAGAGCAAGACCTTATCTCAAAATAAAAAATAGATAAATAAAATAATAAAAAAAGAACTTATGAATTGCATCTTTCTGGAATTTTCCATTTAATGTTTTCAGACCATACTTGGCCGTTGGTAACTGAACCCACGATGAGGGGTGACTACTGTGCCACAGGTAGGTGACATGGCTTGAGCAGCAGGAGCCTGTCGTGTCTCAGTCCTGGAGGCTGGAGTCTGAGATCAAGCTGTGGCAGGGTTATTTCTTCCCAGGTTGCTCTCCATGGCTTGCAGACGCCGCCTTTGCCCTGGGTGCCCTCAGGGCTGTCCCTCTGTGTGTGTTCGTCCTTACCTCTCCTTCTTGTAGAGACACAGCCACGCTGAATTAGGACTCTCCCTGGCGACCTCATTTTAACAATTGCCGCTTTAAAGATTCCATCTCCAACAGCCTGAGCAACAACTTTAAAACACAGTAGTGTGAGAACTTCTGTCAAACATGGTGGATTATGTGACTGTGTTGATATGTGTTTTGTGTGTTTGCACGTGGATGTGTGTCTGTGTTAAATGTGTAATTGTGTTAAATGCTATGAGGGTAGCATTCTCAACTTAAGACAGATAAATGTACGCACTTCAAGAAGTCAAGAAAGAAACTTAAAATCCTGTATGTAAATTAGAAATATCAGTATGATTCCATGATATATTTACCTTTAAAAACATATTTTTCCAGCTGGGCCACAGTGGATCACTCCTGTAATCCCAGCACTTTGAGAGGCCTAAGCGGGCGGATCACTTCAGGTCAGGGGTTCAAGACTAGCCTGGCCAACATGGTGAAACCCTGTCTCTACTAAAAATACAAACATTAGCTGGGCATGGTGGTGCACGCCTGTAATCCTAGCTACTCGGGAGGCTGAGACAGGAGAGTTGCTTGAACCCAGGAGGTGGAGGTTGTGGTGAGCTGGGATCACGCCACTGCACTCCAGCCTGGGCAACAGAGCAAAACTTCACCCCCAAAAAAAAAAAAAGTATTTCCTAAGCCAGTCAAAGAAAGAAAAAAGAAAAGACAAATATTGTATGATTCTACTTGTATGAGGTCCCTAGAGTGGTCAAATATATAGTGACAGAAAGTAGGAAGGCGAGTGCCAGGGGCTGGGGGAGGCAGAGGGGCAGTTGGATTTAATGGGAGCAGAGTTTCTGCTTTTCGAGATGAAAGGCATTCTGGAGCTGGATGGTGGGATGACAGCAGCGCGAATATGCTGAATGCCACTGAACTGTGCACTTAAAAGATGGTAAATTTTATGTTACACATGTTTTACCACCATACAAAAACTGGAAAAATAGATTTTGCCTAATTCTGTCCTCTGTAAGGGCTTAGAAACAATGAAAATAAACTAGCAGCAATGAGACCCTGGCGCCCAAAGTGGGCCCTCTCAGTACCCACCAAGGTCCCTTCGAAAAGAACCACGAACCCTTGGAGAAATGACTGGTTCCAGACTGAGGCATGACATAGGCAAGATCAACCTAGAACTTCTCATCACAACGGAAAGCTAAGAAACTATCAAAGACTACTGGGGTCATTTCAAAATGACATACCAGTCAACTGAAAAGTATCCCCATTGACCAAATGTGGGACAACATGGTCACCAGTAAAGATAATAAGTAAATGAATGGAAGGGCATTGTGTCAGGCACACCCTAATGTGGCCTCCAGTGATAATGGCCTTATTTAATCCCCTGCCCTGAGGCGGGGCAGGACCTGTGATTTGCCTTTAACTGAGAGATTAAGGCAAAAGTGAAGAGACTTTGCAGACATAATCAAGTCCCTAACCAGTTGACTTTGAGTTAATCAAAAGGAGATTTTTTCCCAGTGGTCCTGACTTAATAGGCAAGTGCTTTGTAAGAGAGTCCAGGGCTTCTCTGAAGTTAGAGAAGGGGCAGAGACCCTCTCTCTCTGTTGCTGGCTTTGAAGGAGGAAGCTGCCATGAATTCTACAACTTCCTGGAAATGAGTTCTGCCAAAACCTAAATGAGCTTGGAAGCTGCTCCCTCCCCAGCTGGGTCTCCAGATGAGAACACAGCCTGGCTGACAGCTTGATCTCAGCCTGATGAGACCCTGGGTGAGGAATCTGGCTAAGCTATACCAGGACATCTGGCATACAGAAGTGCATATACTAAATGGGAGTTGTTTAAAGCTTTATGTTTGTGGCAATTTGTTCCACAGCCATTGAGAATTACTGCACACATTCAATACAGTACATTTAAGTAATATACTTCCATTTGCGATTTCACAATAATATATATTTAAAATAATCAATATTTTGTCTGCCTTCCCTGTACCAAATATTTGATGTGGGAAAGTGTATCTTTAGAAGAACTCTTGCAAATAAATGCTGAAGAAATACCAGGTTGAGAAAATTGCAATTTTGCAACCCCTAATTAAGTGATGGATCTAGGATAGTGGTCCTCAACTGGAGGCAATTTTGCCCCTCTGGCAATATCTAGAGGTATTTTTGATTGTTGTAACTGAGAGTTGCTATAGGGATCAGGAATGCTGACAAATATCCTAAAGTGCACAGGACAGCCCCACAGTGAACATTATCTGGCTGGGTTGGAAAGACCCTAAGGTGAACCAGTGATTTTTGCTTCCTGTTGGCTGTGCTTCTGTGTTGTTCCCTCTCCTTGAAAGTGGGTGGAGCCTGTGACTTTCTTTCAACCAACAGAATATGGCAAAGGTGGTAGATGTCACACCTGGGATTACATTATAGTATATAAGATTCTGGAGTCACTCTCTCTGTCTCCTGCTGGCCTTGAAGAAGCAAGAGCCATGTGTGAACTGCCTTTGAGGGGCCCACATGACTGGGAACTACGGGTGGCCTGCAGGAAGTAAGGACCTCAGTGCTACAAACTCAAGGAACTGAATTCTACCAACAAGCAAAGTGAACACAAAGCAGACCCTGTCCCAGTTGGACCTTCAGATAAGAATGCAGCCCCAGCTGACACCTTGGGATCCTGAGGTAGAGAATTCAGCTAAGTTGTGCCCCGGGCTTTTACCCACAAAAACTGAGAGATAAGAAACATGTGTTGGCTGGGCGCGGTGGCTCAAGCCTGTAATCCCAGCACTTTGGGAGGCCGAGACGGGCTGATCACGAGGTTAGGAGATCGAGACCATCCTGGCGAACACGGTGAAACCCCGTCTCTACTAAAAAAAAAAAATACAAAAAACTAGCCGGGCGTGGTGGCGGTGCCTGTAGTCCCAGCTACTCGGGAGGCTGAGTCAGGAGAATGGCGGGAACCCGGGGGGTGGAGCTTGCAGTGAGCTGAGATCCGGCCACTGCACTCCAGCCCGGGCGACAGAGCCAGACTCCGTCTCAAAAAAAAAAAAAAAAAAGAAACATGTGTTGTTCTAAGCCACTAAGTTTGTGATAATTTGTTCCACACCATAGAAAACTAACAGCCTGGCCCCAAATGCCCACAATGCCAAGACTGAGAAACTTAACTTAGGGCTTGTTGTTGTTGTTGCTTTCTGCAAGGGCTGGATTGCAAACATGTCTGCCTTTGCAGGCCATTTGTTCTCTGTCACTGTGTCTGTTTTTTATCACTATGTAATAAATCACCACAAACCAGCTGTGAAACAAATCCTGTGCATGGTTAGCTCACAGTTCTGTGGACCAGAGCTCTGGGCATTCTGTAGGGCTTTTTCCTTAGGGCCTCACTGGCTGAGAGCAGATGCCAGCCAGGCTGGGCTCCTCACCAGAGGTGCTGGGGAAGACTCCACTCCTGGGGCATTCAGAGTGTGGACAGAATTCGGTTCTTGTGGTTGTAGGGCCACGGTCCCCATCTTCCTGCTGGCTGTAGGCAGGGTGACTCTCTGCAGGCGTTGTGCTCAGTCCTTTCCCCTGGCTCATGGAGAGCCTGCCTCAAGGAGAATCCCCTGTCACACTGTGAATCCCTCTCAATTTCTCTCCTGCCACCAGCCGGGGGGAGAAAAAAACAATCCAAACTCTGCTTTTACAGGGCTCATGGGATTCAACCAGGCCCACCTTGATCCTCTATTTTAAAGTCAACCCATTAGCAGCCTAAACTTTATCTACAAAATGCCTTTGGCCAGACAACATAACACATTCACAAGGGTAAGAATTATTCACAATTCTGGGAATCAGGGCACAAAGTCTAGGGGGACCTTCTTGGAATCACCACAGCCAGTCATGGTACCATGAAAGCAGTCACAGGTGGTATGTAAGTGAATGAGTGGGGGCCATGTTCCAATAAAACTTTATTTACAAAAACAGATGGGGAATAAGATTTGGCCAAGGGCGACTGTAGTTTGCTGACCCCTGGTCTAGGAAATGTCACCAGCAGCTGCTAAAACCATGAAAATAAAAGCCACTGGGCACTTGGTGGCTTATGGCTGTAGCTGGCTACACCCAAACCCACTCACTGATCAGCCCCATATCCCAGGAGGAAATCCCAGGACATCCAGTACCTCCTGCCATGCACAAAGGAAGTACCATCTCCCTCCAGGAAGCAGCCTTGTCAAAAGGCTTGACCTCACACTGATCAGGCCTCAGCGTTACAGAGTGTGGAAGGACACCTGAAACGCTGTGTGGTGCGACTTGTGAAACCCGGAATGTTGGGAACTCCTTAGGATGAGTGCCCTTGCTTCTTCAACAAATAAGTGGCAAGAATGAAAAGACAGAGGCACCGATTGATCAAAGGGGGCTCCAGAGGCACAGGAGCAAGGCAGCACATGAGCTCCGTGTGGGGTGACTCAAAGACACCATCTGTAAGAGCCATTTATGAGACAATGGGGGAAATTTGAGCCCTGTCCAGGTTTGATCATATTAAAGAGTTACTGGTATTTGTTTAGCTGTGAAAATGGATTTTTGATAAAGGGTTCTTATCTTTTGGGAACATGAGAAGACAGACAGAGGCCCACTGGGACTTGCTATAATAAAAGGAATCTAGAGACGGAGTTGCATGGTGGGAGGCACTGGCTGGCCATTTGGCGGTACTCATGGAATCTAAGGAAGCCTTGGAATGTTTCTGTGTGTGTGTAAAATTCTCCCAATAGAGGGTTTGGAAATAATCTGCCTTCAGACTACAAGGCAAGTTTCAAATGCAAAGGCCCAGGGGTCAGGAGCCCCTCAGAACTGTGGGTACCTGGCTTTCTCTCCACCAAGCACTCCTGGCAAACATGGGTTGTGACTCGTTACGGAGAAGTTGCCCCTGGGCATTTGTGAGTCAGGGCTGCTGTGTGTCAGAGCGTAGCCAGCAGCAGCTTTGGGACCCTTCCCTCCACGTGGCCCTGGGGCGCCACTGTTCAAGTTCCCAAAGGACAATCCAGCTTCCCTCCGCCTTGGCCTTGGCAGCTGAACACCTCATTCCTGAGCAGCCTAAACACACCCAGAGACTGACCAGTAGGTCTTAAAACTTTGCTCCTGCACCATCTGACATCCGACTCACTCAGCACAGCCACAAGCTGCAACAGACATCCAAGACATAGGAGCTTGAGAACACGGGGGCCACACCTACAATGGGGCAGCTTATGAACAGCGCCAGACCCAGCAAGCCAGAATGACAGCCACTGACACCCCATTACCATGGGAATCTTGGGGCTTGCGTGTCCAGCACCACCTCCATGGCTGCATAAAGTTAGACATGGGAGGGAGGGAGGAGAGGAAGGAGGGAGAGAAGGCAAAATGGAGCAGGTGGGTGGGTGGATGGATGGATGGATGGATGGGTGCCTGGATGGATGGATGGGTGCCTGGATGGATGGATGGTTGGATGTTTGGGTGGATAAATGGGTGGGTGGATGAGTGGGCAGATGAGTAGGTGGACGGATGGATGGATGGATGGATGGATGCATGGATAGAAGGATGGACAGACAGGTAGATGGAAGGATGATTGAGTGGATAAATGGATGGGTGAATAAGTGGGTAGATGAATGGATGGATGGATGGATGGATGATTGGATGGATGGATGGATAGACAGATGGATGGATGGGTGGATAGATGAATGGATGGATGGATGGGTAGATAGATGGATGAATGGATGGATAGATGGATGAATGGATGGATGGATGGATGGATGGTTGAATGAATGGATGGATGGATGAATAGTTCTGTGAATGGATAGATGGTTGTATAGATAGGTGGGTGGATTAGCAGGTAGATGAGTGAGTGGCTAGCTAGCTAGCTACCGATCTATCTACCTATCCATCTGGCTATCCATCTAGCTAGCTAGATGCAGAGAGAGAATAGACAGGGGCACACAGAGGATGAAGGAAATGACAGATGTGAACGTATCTGCGAAGCCCCATAGACATGCAGATGAACACACACTAGCAGGAATAGCCACTGACATCCCAGGCACCTTACAGCTCTCCATGCTTCCCACATGGTAACTTATTAGTTAACTCATGGCAGCCCTTGGACATGGGTACTGCAGAGGGGGCATGTGAGGCACAGGAGGGCCCTCCTTCTTGCTCAGCATCCTGCAGCTAGTAGGCAGAGAGACCCACGCCAAGTGTCTCTGGGTGCCATGCTGGCACCTACAGAAATGCAGGGTTACCCAAACCCCTGGGGATCAGATGGGCCCACAGAAAGGACAGAAGGTGGGCCCGTGGATGACCCAGAAGCTCAGACACACCCACGAGTACACGGAAGTAGACCAGGGACCCACAGAAACTCCAGAGTCAAGGAGATTCTTGGAACCGCAGAGGGGAACCCACACAGTCAGACACACAAAGCCAGATGGCTCTTTGACCAGGATGCCTGCCTGGGCAGTGAGTGGATGGGTTAAAGGAACTTTCCTCAGTCCCACACCCCACACCTCATGCCATCCAGACCTGCCCGCAATTAGGTCAGGGAGGGGTGGCCGAGAGCGACCAGGAGAGGGCTGACTTTGGGCCACACCAGCCAACAGCAGGTATCACCATGAAGTGACTCTAGGGCCTGAAGAAGCCATCGAGGCCAGCAGTAGAGAGGTTCCACTGCCACCACCCCCAAGCCAACCCTCCTCTCTACCCTCAGGGCCTGCCCTGAGCCCGCCGGAGTTCTCTGTATTTGGACTCGCTGCCTTTCCGGCCGGCAGCCTCAGCAGGAACCAGCCCTTTGCGGGCCTACTTTGAGCTAATCCTCCACCCTGCCCTGTGGACACTGGGCAAACAAGCAGCCAAGTGGACTGGAAGTGTACCTGGGGCCACTCAGGGTCTCCAGGCAAGGAGGGAGAGGAGCTTGGGAAGTTCCAGGTCCCCAGGTCACCGCAGGGCAGCTTCCAGGCCAACACAGGCCCAGTTGGATTCTGGTGAGCTGGTCCTGCGCCCCTGCCGTGTGCCTGCGTTGCTTCTGCCTGGAACACTGGCCCTCCGATCTCCAGTCCTAGGACAACCCCCAGGTCACTGAAGGCTTGCTGGGTGCTCTTTCCCTGGGAAGCATTGTGGGCCTAGGCTCTTGCCTAGTGCTGGGCAGGCCTCTCCAGACCCTGACATGGGCAGTCTGCGTACCCCTGTTCCCTGATCTTGCCTAGTGCTGGGCAGGCTTCTACAGGCCCCCACATGGACAGTCTGTGCACCCCTGTTCCCTAAGCATGGGCTTAGGCCTGGTGTTCCTGTGCCATCCCAGGGAAGATGAGCTGCCCTGTGGGTGGGTCTGCTCTGGCCCTGGAGGACCTTTCTCGAAGGTTAGAGTCCCTTACCTACCAGCCCCTAACCATGTCCAGGTCTGGAGAGGGTGGGCGTGGACAGGGAGGCCCACGGGGCTGCTGGTGGCCAGGCCTGGAAGGGCAGGCTGGAGTGAGGGGCAGCATACCCAGGGGGCAGGTGGGCTACAGGCCTCTGGAGGTCCCCGCGCTCCCCCGCCCAGCACCAGGCTCTTGCATGTCTTCACCTCTGTTCAGAATCTGGTCCTAAAGAGGTGGCAGAGGCTGGAGGCTGAGAGCCACCCCAGACTTAATGGAAGTGAACAGGAAGCCCCCATGATCCAACATGGCTGGAACATGCTGTGGCTGTCAGAGGCGGGAAAAGCAGGACAGCCGTGCCCGCTGGCTGGCTGGGACTGGGCAGAGGCTGCCCAGAGGAGGGTGGGCCCAGCCTCCTCCCCATCCTGCTGGATGAGGCCAGATTTGGTTGGCTGGACACTGTGCTGGCCACTGGTGGACCCCATGTGCCCCACTGGAAGCCAAAGGAAGTGGCCAGCGGTCAGGAGCAGAGGTGGAGGTGGTGAGACCTGCAGGCGCTGGGCAGCCCGGGCATCCGCCCATGCCCTCGCCTGCCAGCGTCTTCTCACAGAGCTGGGTGGCACCTGACATCTCTCTGTGTGTGCCTTGGCCAGGAGGGCAGCGCAGGGTGCAGGGAGCCAGTGGCCGCCGCAGAACTAAGACTCGGCCCTTCCAAAGCAGGTTTGTGCAGAGTCTAGACGAGCTACAGGATGTTTCCACCAAGAAGGCAGCTGCAAGAATCAGGGCGACAGCGGAGATCCCAGAGTCACCTGGGGAGCTGACGTGGAGAGAGCGAGCATGTGTGTGCGTGGGTGAGTGTGCACATACATTGTGCGCACAGGTGCTTAGCAGTGTTCCCGTGCCTGGTGTGCGTGTGTGCGTGTGTGTGAGGCTGTGTGGGTCAGGCGCCCACACTCACAGGCGAGGGCTGGGCTGACACTGCCAGAAAGTGTCTCTTGTCCTCTGTCTGCAAGCTGATGCCTGGTGCTGGGCAGGCCTCTCCAGACCCCGACATGGGCAGTCTGTGCACCCCCGTTCCCTGATCTTGCCTGGTGCTGGGCAGGCCTCTCCAGACCCCCACATGGGCAGTCTGTGCACCCCTGTTCCCTGATCTTGCCTGGTGCTGGGCAGGCCTCTCCAGACCCCGACATGGGCAGTCTGTGCACCCCTGTTCCCTGATCTTGCCTGGTGCTGGGCAGGCCTCTCCAGACCCCGACATGGGCAGTCTGTGCACCCCTGTTCCCTGATCTTGCCTGGTGCTGGGCAGGCCTCTCCAGACCCCGACATGGGCAGTCTGTGCACCCCTGTTCCCTGATCTTGCCTGGTGCTGGGCAGGCCTCTCCAGACCCCGACATGGGCAGTCTGTGCACCCCTGTTCCCTGATCTTGCCTGGTGCTGGGCAGGCCTCTCCAGACCCCCACATGGGCAGTCTGTGCACCCCTGTTCCCTGATCTTGCCTGGTGCTGGGCAGGCCTCTCCAGACCCCCACATGGGCAGTCTGTGCACCCCTGTTCCCTGATCTTGCCTGGTGCTGGGCAGGCCTCTACAGACCCCCACATGGGCAGTCTGTGCACCTGTGTTGCCTGAAGTGTGGGGCTAGGCCTGGTGTTCCCGTGCCATCCCAAGGAAGATGAATCCTGCTGGGCTGCCAACTTCCGCAGACCCCGATATGCTGGGGTGACCTTTGTGCTTCGAGGGGTCTTTTTTTTCCTTCTCTCCCAGCCACTCGGATGACTTCAGTGGTGGCTTCTGAGGCCTCAATGTCAAGGACTTAAGGTAACCCTCCGGGTTCTGCTCAGAGCTCGTTTGGGGGCGGAGGAGGGTCCCAGGGCGGAGGGCTGTTCAGAAAAGACCCCAGTTCAGAGACTTCTGTGCAGACCAGGCCCCCAGGACGGAGACTTTTATCTAGAAAAAGGACCCTTGTGGGGAGGGACCCCAGGAGGAAGGCTCTGAACAGTCAGGGGTCCTAGGATGTCCCTCCCCGGGAGGAGGAGGGTCCAGGCCTGCACTGGAGAGGCCGACGAGAGGCCTGTGTACGGAAGGGGGCGCCCGAACGCCTGCCAGGCTGGCGGGCTCGGCTGGGAGGCAGCAGGCGGAGTCTGGCCCGTAGGGCAGGGAGGGAGAGCAGGGGTCGGGCGGGAGCCGGAGGTCAGGCCACCTCCAGGAGCGGCCAGCAGACAGCAGGGGGAGCTTGGAGTCCAGCTGATCCGGCTCTGCCGGCAACCTCTGCCCCGTGCAGCCCGGGCCTTGCTGCTCTGACCCCTCCGGCAGAGGTGCCCTGTGGAGCCAGTCAGTCTTTTCGGCCAGCAGTCGCCCTTGGGGATGACCACAGGGGAGGCTGAGAAAGGCCCTGAGGGCACCTTGGGGTTGGATCCTGAGCCACCCCGGACGCAACTCGGGGGAGCCGGGACTCAACCCCTTGCCCGCCAGCCAGGCAGGTGGGGGGCCCCAGTCAGGGCTTGGTCAACGGGGAGCCCCAACCCGCATCACAGATGCACCAAGCCTGCTCGAGGGCAGTGGGGAGAAGTGCGGCCCTCAGGATGTCGGGTGCTCCAGGCCTGAAACCCTCTGGCTGGTGGGCCCCTCTGGAACTGCAGGGAGGAATCTGTGGCCAGGGTGGGGCTGGAGGCTGTGGGTGACCCTGGTTCCTTTCTTATTCTCTGAGCCCAGCAGCCACTGTCTTGGACTGCTGTGAGTCACACAACCCTTGCCCCAGGTCTGCACGCAGTGACAACTGCACACAGTGACACCGGCCCAAAGTGGGGCCTGCAACGGTGACACCTGCACACGGGGCACTTGTTCACAGGGGGTCCGTGCACGGTGCAGGCAGTGCCCGCAGGGCGCTGGTTCAGCCTGGTCAAGGCGTGGGAAAGCCCCCGTCGCACCTGCAAGTCCCCCACCTACTTGAAGGGAGCTCCCGGCTCATCCTACCAGGAACCCGGGGGGCTCCGAAGCCAACCTCTGGCCAGCCCCTGAGCTGGGGGTGCCTGGAGAGTGTGGGGCCGGCAGCAGTGGGAACGGGGCTGGAGTCCTGAGCAAGTGGCAGGGGGCGGGGCAGGGGGGACACAGCACCAGGACAGGCGGGGGCCCCAGGGCTCTCCAACCTGGGGGTCAACTGGGACTTCCGGGTCCTAAGTGTGGGGACCCCACAGGGCGGGACCCAGTGCCCTCCTTCTATCCAGGGATACAAAGCAACCTGCTCACCACAGAGCCTGAATCGGGCCTCCTCTTCTTCACCAGAAAACCTGGACAGCCCCTCATCCAGCTCCCAGAGAGCCCGGCTGGCCCCTGCATATCCGAGAGTCTGCCTGCTCATCTCTCCCACGGGGACCCTGGTGGGTAGGACCCAGCTCTCACTCACACAGGGGCTTGGAAAACTGAGGCAGCTCCCAGGTGACCCCAGGAGTCCCCTAGGACAGGAGACGTGGCATGCACACTGCGTCATTCTCTGACCTCCAGGAAGCACACGGTCAAGAGACTTGGGAGGCTGAGCCAAGGGCCTTCCCGCAAGGGAGCCAGAGTGGGCGGGGGCGCAGGCTCCAGTGGGCTCTCTCCCTGTGCCACAGCCTCACAGCACCCAGCGTCCCAGCCAGGTTTGGAGCAGGGGGCCGGGGTCTGCAGCCGCCAGAGGTGTCACACCCCTACCGCCTGCCTCTGCCTCCACTCCTCTGGCCCGGGACCCTGTCCCAAGCCGATGCTAACACATCTGACAGCCAGGCCGCCATGTGTCCCAGCCCAGGCAGCCAGTGGGTGGGTGGCCAAGGCAGCCTGGGCAGGAAATGGCAGCGCGGTGGAGGGCCCTGGAACATTCCTCCAGCCTGCGCGCTCACTGATCTCTCTGGCAGCCAGTCCAGGACATGCCTCAGTCGGGAACTGGGCTCCCACACCCCAACACCCCCTGGTTTCCAGGACTCTGTGTGTACAGGGAAGGCTTTGAGCACTCGGCTCCAAACTGAGAGTCCCCATTCTCCCCTCTCGCCCCACCTCGGTCAGCCCCTGCGTCTGCCCCCACTCCGTGCTAGTGCCAGCGGCATGAGGGTTTGTGTTGGCTTTTGGCCAAACCCTGGAATGTGCCTGCTGGCTGCACGGCAGCTGTTCTTGGAACCGGGCTACAATGCACAGACTGTCTCTGAGACGTGGGCGGATGGGGTGCAGACTGCCCAGAGCTGCGCGTGAACCCAGGCCCTGAGACAAGGCTGAATGGTCTCATACAGGCCGACACACCAGTGAATGGGCTCGGGGCGTCCAAAGATGCAGCAGAACCTGGAACTGGCACTGGGGGCCCTCGAACTGGGACTTGGTCTGTGTGAGGTGCGGGGCACAGGTGGCTGACGGCACACGCTGCTAAGAACCCCTGGTGAATGGGGAGCAGGGCACCCCAACACTCAGACTCACGGGGACTCGTGGTCCAGGTGCTCAGGAGGGGTGTATGAGCAACGGCACCCTGATTCCAGAGGGGCATCTACAGTCACAGGCAAAAGGCATGTCGCTGGCTGTGCAGGATCGTGGGGGAACAAGGCACCCCAATTTTAGGGTCAGTGGGGTTCATGTGTCTCAGATGCTTCTGGGATTGTGAGGGCTTCAGGCCTCTAGGAAGGGGCACAGAACCCTGGAGGCTTGGGTGGTGAAGCTGAGAATTCGTGAATAGGGCACAGAGGCGTCTGGACAGGGACGAATGTAGCTCCCATGGCCGAGACAGCTGCTAACGAAAGGGCAGCGGGTGTCCAAAGACACAGGGGAACTTGGAACTGGCACCGGGGGCCCTCGACCTGGGACGTGCGTCTACGTTCAAGGCAGGTGGTGGGGGCTAGGCTGCCAAAGACCCTGACAGACGGGATACAAGGCATCAAAGCCCTCAGGCAGCTAGAGAAGAGCGGGGCTCAAGGGCTCGGAATGTGGGTGCACGGTCCCCAACGCTGCATGGGGTGAGGTAAGCCGTCGCACAGCGAGTTGGGGTGGAGCGTCCAGAGACCTGGAAACCCAGGGCAGAGTGCCCGTTGGGCTGATGGCTGAAGTCCTCACTACTCAGACTGTCGGAGGAGGGGGTAGGACACCCAGTCAGCTGCCGGACACTCAGACAAGGAGGTTCCAGAGCCAAACTGTCTGAGCGACTGGGTCCGCGGGACCTGAGCCTTCACAATAAGAGGGCCCCGTGCAGGGGGACCAGGAGGAAGGGCGAGTGTCCAGACACATGGGTGAATAAAGGCTATGCTCTCTCTGTCCTCAGGGGACTGGGAGCACCTTTGCAGATGAGTGCAGTGTCACCCACACTGTCAGAGGATTCCAGACACGCACCACTCAGAAACGCGGGTGAGGAGCACCCGCTGCGTCTACGCTGAGAGCTGCAGAACGGGCTGCCGGGCCCTCGGGCGAAAGGAGACAGCCAGGGCTTGTGGGGTCAGATAACCTCACTTCTGACATACAGGGCACCACGACCTTCAGAGTCCTGGGGTCCAGGCTGCCCAGACACTCAGGCAAGTGGAATGTCAGGGCCCCAGTTTCTCCGTCATCCAGGTATTCGAGTGATTGGTGTTCCGGTTCCAGAACTGTCAAGAGGGTGGATGGACAGAGACTTGCCCAAGCCTCTAAGCCATGGGGTCCAGAGACCCAGACACTCAGGCTGATGGGAACAGGAACCCACACACTGACACCAATGGGGTACGGGGCTCTAGGTGTTTGGAATAATGGGGTACACGTGTCAAGACGTCAGATGATTGAGGCGGAGGCTCAGCTCTTCGGAGGCACGTTACAGAGCCACGGGAATGAGCAGTTCTCAGACAGGCAGACATGAAGGCAGAGGGGGTGCACCCAGCAGTGAGGTACGTGGAGCACAGGACGTCCAAAACCACAGGAATGAGGCACCAGGCTCCTGGCCCTGGGCTGGCACCCAGGCTTAAGTATCATGTGTCATGGGGGATTCAGAGGGTTCAACAGGTGGGGGGCGCGCTGTCCTGGCACCCTAGTGACAACAGGAGACAGAGAAGGGGCAGGTCACCCGACCCTGGGCATGAGGGAGGGGGCTGCACAGGCACTCAGGTCCCCAGACTGTGTCCCCCAGGCACTCTCAGGCGTGGGGTGTAGAGATTCTGATGCCAGGGTTCCCGATGAACACAAACCCCCCCCAGACAAGGTAAATGGGGTCCACACAAAGCTGTGGGGCATTGGGCCCCAGCCATGAGGTCCCCAAGGCCCTTGGGAGATGAGGTCAGTGCGGGGAGGACACGGAGAACTCCCATCCTCTGACACGGCAGCTGCGATAACAGCCATTTGAGGAGTGGGTTACACGCCCCCCGACTTCCAGGTGACAGGAAGACACCCAGACACTTCAGGACGTGGGGGTTTCATCGCCAAAATCCAGAGGCAAATTCTCAGAGGATAGGAATTGAGCCCACGGATTCAGCACCAGCCATGTTCAGAGGAGTGGGGTGCAGGTCCCAATGCCCAAGATGGAGCAGAGCCTCCCAGAGACTCGGTGATGGGGTACAGCCTCCCCGGAGGCTCAGATCATGGGGTGCAGCCTCCCCAGATGCCTGGTTGATGGGGTACAGCCTCCCGGGATGAAGAGGCACAGACAGTATGCATGAAAGGTGAGTGTGGCACATACAAGCTAAGACACAGAGAATGGGCACAGGGCATCCCAAACCACAGAGAACCATGGCAAGCTGAACTCCCCCATCCCCAGCCATCCCAGGCCCCAGTTGATGAGGGTGCCTCAGCCCTGCGGGGCGCAGCAGCTGGGGTCAGAGTGGGCGGGCAAACACATGCTCACTCAGCAGACTTCTCTTTGTGTGCCAGTGATTCCTGGCTCCCCAGAACCAGCGTTCGCCTTGCATTCCAACCTCAAGCATTCCCCAGGCGACCTCAGAGGAAGCGTCCCCGTCCAGGAGCCCCACCAGGGTCTCCACGAAGCTGCTGGCTGCCAAGCCGCCGTCTCGGGGCCTCGGGGCTGGCCTCGGGCTCCAGCTCTGTTTGGTTTTCTCCTTCCTGCCCTGGAACCTCAGACGCCCGTCTGGCGTGAAGGCGCCCATGTACTGGGGAAGGTACAAAGCCCCTACACAGCTGGCTGCAGAGAACTGCGCGCGGGGCACGTAGCTCAGCTGTACCCTGGGGCCGGCGTCGAGCCACCCCCTGCACGTGTCCCCTCGCTTGCCTAAAAGCCCCACTAGGGCAGCCTCCGGCCCTTCTCATCCCAGACTGGGTCAGACTAGGAGACAGACCCCTGCCCTGTGCAAACACCAGAAGGACGTACACATCCCCACACGCCCAGGGCCGCGTGTGACCGGAGGGGCCCGGAAGTGCACATGTGTGCCCACACGTCCCCCTGCTGTGGCACAAAAACATCCTCGGGGCCTAGGCTATGTCCTCCATACGTGCTGCCTGACCAGCCCCACAGGGCCGGCCCTGCTGGGATAGGTTTTCCCGTTAAGCATTAACCAGCAGCAGATAAAGGCTCTGAGGAAACGCCCTGGCCTGGGGTGGCCACTCCACGGTAGGCCCGGGTCACGGATTTGTTTAGAGTGACCAGACCAGACTAACCAGCCAGAGCAGAGGGAGGGAAGCTTAGGCTATAGGCCCTGCTCTGGGGTCCAACTGAAGCAAGAGGCACTGAGGTTAGATCGGAGTGAGGACTTCCAGCCACTTGCCCAGCTGATAAGGGGGTTGCTCATTAGGAAACCAAGAACTCAAGGGGTTGGGTTAGTCCAGTAGGAGCCAAAGGCACGGAGGGGAATGGCCTGAGGGTGCCTGGGGCTGGAAGCGGAGGCAGCGGCAGAGCCAAGCAGGCCCTCCTGGCTCTCTGTGAGCCCCCTGCCCCACACTGCCCAGGGCAGCCCCACCTGGCCCCTACCCTCCTCACACTTAGTTCCCCCACGACCCACAGCACCTGAGGTGCCCTCTTCCAAGCCAGGCGGCCCTGCACCTCAGGACCCCTCCCGGCGTGCAGAACCTGCTCAAACCAGGTTCAGCCAGGCCGCCTCCTACTGCCCCTCACCAAGGCCAGCCTGAAGGGCCCATCACCCCCTCCTGCAAAGCTGCGTAGGGCTCAGGGTGCCCCCAGCACCAAGAGACCCTTGGAAACAGGCTGGAGCCCAGATGCTCGGCCTTTGCGCCTCGGGGAGACCTTCCTAACGCGGGGAGTTGCCCAGTTCTCACGGGCCAGCAGTTGTGGCCACAAGGTGGGGCTCCTGCAGCCCTGCCCCCCGCACCCCTCCTCCCCCAGGAGAGAGTTCCCCGTCACCAGAGGCAGTGCTGTCCGAGAGCTGGACTGGCCTCCGGGTGTCTGAGAGGAAGGCCTGGTGGCTGGCCGGCCACAGGAAGCGGTGGGTGTCAGGTGAGAGCTTTTACACCTGGGGGGCTGCCAGCCCCCGCACTCGGGGAAATCTTGCTTTTCCAGAGGAAGGGGCCACGGAAAGGTGCTCCCACGGAAGCAGAAAGCATTCCATGTAGACTCACCGTAGAGGGAAGCATTAGCAAGCCTGAAACAGTGCCTGGTCTTGGGCTAACAAGAAGTCTAAAGGACGGGCTCGCCCCTGTTCTGCCTGGTGGGGGCTGGGGGTCCCAAGGGGTGGGATTTAGCACAAAACCTCATGGCAGCTCTCGGGGTCCTTGGGGTGACCAGGGAGGGCTACCTGGAAGAGATGGGCTCACACTGGCCTTGGAGGGTGAGCAGGATGGGGATGCAGAGCAGCTTGGCAGCTGCAGGAGCAGAGCAGCCACCTTCATGGGGAGAGCCGAGCTGCCTTCCAGAGCACTAAGGAGCCTCCTGGAGCAGTGGCCAGGCGGGGAGCCAGGGAGGAAGGACCCGTCTCCCTTTCCTGGGAAAACATGGTGTGAACTCCCAGGGAAGGTTTTCCCAGCAGGGCCACAGGAGATGGACAGCCAAAGCTAGACAACGGGGAGAGCGGCCCCGGAGGCTCAGGCAGGGAGGGCGGGGAATTCCCAGATCAGGGCCGGGAGACCTGAGAGCCCCCAGCGCCCAAGGGTCTCCAGGGCGCTGTCCCCAGGAGCCGGGAGGGAGGCCGGGTCCTGAGGGGTGGACGGCGCCACCTGGTGGCCACACGCCTGCTGTACCTGCACCTCCTTCGGGTCCCGGCGGTCCAGAGGGACCCTGCACCTCCCCAGGCCTTGGGACCCTCAGCGTCGGCAGCCAGCGCCCCCAGGGTCCTGGGGTACTCCAGAACAGCTTCTGGGTGGCCCCTGTGCTCCTCGGGGGACAAGGTCACCAGGCTGGCCCAGGAGTGCCGCTGGCCGGCTGCAGCAAATCACTGCAGGGGTGCTCTCATCTCCCCGCCCTGACCGTTCTTAGACTAAAGGAGGGGGGGATGCCAGCAAAGCAGGGGCACAGGGGAGGGGTGCACGCACACGCACACATGCCTGCACTCACAGATGCAGATTCTGTATTGGCAACTTATCCGGAATCTCAACCATAAAAATCTCCAGTGAAGCTACTTTAATCTCAGCACGTATACAGGCTCTGACATTTCAAAAGGAGAAGTTGCCTTTAAACTCCACGTGGGGAGGAGGCAGTGGCCTGTTTGAATCTGGCTGGCACAGTCCTGCTCCAGGGACCCTGTGGACCCAGCCCTTTCCATCAGCCACCAGTAGGGGCGCTCTGCCAGCCACGTGTGGGACGCCCAACCCACCTGGGAGTGTCCCCCAGGGGCCGAGGGGCTGCCGAGGCCAGTACACCCACACTCCATCTGCAGGTGACTCACGCAAGGGGTCCCCCGAACAGGACCAGCTCTGTAATTTGTGAGGCCCAGTGCAGAATGAAAATGTGCAGCGTCTCGTTCCAAAATTAAGAATTTCAAGATGGCCCCAGCACGCATTAAACCAAGCAGGGACCTCTCTGAGCATGGGGCCCTGTGCACAGGATGCAGCCTGGAAAGCTGGCCCTGACCTCCGCATCTCCTTTTGTACCTCTAATCCCTCCACAGTGCTGGCCCCTCTGCTCTGGGGACAGGCTGGGCTTCCAGGGCCATGATGGCCTCCAAAGCCACAAAACTAGAGCTCCCAGCCTCGGTCCACTCGCCTATAAAACACCTGGCCTGCTGACCTCACAGGGACAACATGCACGTGGGGCTGGAACCTGGACCCTCCCTCCCCTCTTTGAGCTGCAGCCCCCTCCTCTGAACACTGGGGGTTTGGGTCCATTCTGGGAGTGTTCCTGCCTCTCCCAGCCTGCCAAGGAGTGGGGCACTGACGCTGTGTGCGTGTGTGCACGCGCGCGCGCGCGTGTGTGTGTGTGTGTGTCTGGAGTCAGGGTGGGGTCCCTTTCTGTCTGTCTACTTGCTCTGCCCCAGACTGGGGGGCTGCATAGGTGAGGGTATCTGGCCTGAACAGCTGCTTATTCCCAAAGGGATGGCCCAGACTGGGCCCCTAAGGCCAGGCTGACTTGGACATGACGAGAAGGCCCCAGGCTCTTGTGGGCAAAGCAGGGGAGGCGCCGACGTGGAGGAACACAGTCTCCTGGCCGGCTGCTTCTCTCCGGGGCGGGTGGAGTCAGGGAAGAGCTGAGCTGGGGAGTCACCCCGGGCCCGGGGTCACCGTGGGCCCCATGTGGCACCCTGGTTCCCCTGCCTGTAGGTGGGAGGAGCCAGTCTGTCCAGGTGTGCTCCCTCCCCAGGCCCCAGGAAGGCGGGTACAGGGGCCAGCAGCTGCACCCACCCCACCCTCCTTCCCACCCACATGCCGAAGGGTGGCCAGAGGCAGGCAGGTGGGCGAGTCCAGGCGGCGGCTGAGTCAGTGTGTGAGGAATGTTCTGGCCGCTCCCAGCTGCACCCTGCCCCTACCTGCCCCCACCTCACCTTCGTCCCCAGGCGCTGTGGCCCTGAGCCCCTGCCAGGAATGCACCTTTAGCTGAGGCCTGCTCAGTGAGCTCCCCCAACAGCCAGCCCTGCTCCTCGCCCCACGACCCTGCAGACCCCTCTGGGCTTCCATGTTCCTGGGGGCTGCAGTGAGCATGCTCCACCTGCACGGCTGGAAACCATAGTGGGCCCCAGCTGTGGTGGGTCCTGGGGTAGGGGCAAGGAAGTGATGGGACCGCAGAGATGAGACCCCCAGGGATGAGATGGGACCCCCCAGGCAGGGCCCAGGGTCCAGGACCCAGGAGAGAGAAGCAGGGAGGGAGAGGGCTTCCTGGTGGAGGAAGCATCCTACAGTGGGGGCAAGGGTGCTCTGAGGGCCGGTGAAGGCAGGGACTAGGCTGCCCAGGCCCTGCCTGCTTGGCTGGGGCTGGGGGCTGTGGGGAGGTGGCCAGGAGGCTGGGCCTGGGCAGCTAAACTGGAGCTTTGGCCAGGGTCCAGAGCCTCCCTCCCTTCAGCTTCCTGCCGTGCAGAGCCCTCGCCCCTGGCCACCCTAGGCTGCTTCCTTGCCCAGCAGACCCAGCACTGGTTGCTGCCAGGCAGATGGGGCACCGGGCAGGGGCTGGAGGGGCTGCCCTCCCAGCTGACCCAGCCTCCTGGGCCGCTTCCTCCAAACCAGCAGGGTGGAAAGATGGGGCACCCACCAGACTCTCCCAGTACCTTGGCCCCAGCTGGTACCACAGCTATACCTGGGCTTATTCCAGACCTCATCGCCGGGACCCCCTGTGAGTTGTGGGACTCCCAAGAGGGGTGTGGGGATAACCCAGCCAAGTGGGGGCTGCAGCTGTCCGTAGATGCACTCAGCCCGGCCTCTACCCCAGGGCCCCGCTGGGCTCTCATTGCAGGCGCCCTTGCCGCGGGCGTCCTCGTCGTCTCCTGCCTCCTCTGTGCTGCCTGCTGCTGCCGCCGCCACAGGAAGAAGCCCAGGGACAAGGAGGCGGTGGGTCTGGGCAGTGCCCGTGGCATCACCACCACCCACCTGGTGAGGAGCGGCCCCTTCTCGCTCAGTCCAGAGAGGGCTCGAAATCCAGGTTCCAGAGCCTAGGGCGGCGAGGCGAGTTCAGCCCCAGGGACGGTTTAGCCCCCACAGAGGCAGGGGCGGCGAGGGCCTTCCTGGCAGGAAAAGTGGGTGAACGGAGGTGAGGAGGAGGTCACGCAACAGGCGCTGCTCCATGGGCCCAGGGGAGCCACAGCGGGTTCTTGAGGAAGGCAAGGGATACCACAGACCCCACGTTTGAGGTGGGTTTGGCCGGTCTCACACAGCACACAGCGAAGCCGAGGGTTTGTGCCTGTCAGGTGGCCTGGCCTGGCCTGTCACGTAGTGCTGCCCGGGAGCCCAGGGCTCTGATGGGGCATGATGCCAGTACCACCTGCCCCTTGTCCCGACTCACTCCAGGTGCAGCCTGATGTGGATAGCCTGGAGTCCAGTCCGGGGGGCGCTCAGCAATGGGGGCGCCTGCAGCTGTCCCTGGAGTACGACTTTGGAAGCCAGGAGGTGAAGGACCTTGCTGTGCAGGACCAGCGGTTCTGCGAGTTTCCGGAAGGGGTGATGGGTGGAGTGCAAATCCTGTGCCCTGGGTGGTGGGGAGCTGACAGGGCAGGGGCCCTTGGCTGAGCCCACCCCCCTGGCTCCCAGATCAGGGTGGGCCTGAGGCAGGCAGCCGACCTGAGGCCCGGGGGCACCGTGGACCCCTATGCGCGGGTCAGCGTCTCCACCCAGTCCGGGCACAGACATGAGACAAAGGTGCACCGAGGCACGCTCTGCCCTGTGTTTGACGAGACCTGCTGCTTCCACGTGAGTCAGGGATGGTCGGCTGGGTGGGCCTGGACAGCTGGGTGGGCCTGGGCTGGGGCAGCAGGGCCTGGTTCACGCCGCTGCCTCAGATCCCGCAGGCGGAGCTGCCGGGGACCACCCTGCAGGTGCAGCTTTTCAACTTCAAGCGCTTCTCGGGGCATGAGCCCCTGGGTGAGCTCCGCCTGCCACTGGGCACCGTGGATCTACAGCACGTTCTGGAGCACTGGTACCCGCTGGGTCCGCCGGCTGCCACTGAGGTGAGGCGCTGATCACCAGGTCACAGCCCAAGGCAGAGCTGGCAGGGCCCTGAGGCCTGGTGGGCAGCAGCTGCGGGAGCCTGAACCCCAACTCGGCCAGAATCACCCTCCCGGACTGAAGCCCCTCTTGCCGCCCGCAGCCCGAGCAGGTGGCAGAGCTGTGCTTCTCCCTCCGGTACGTGCCCAGCTCAGGCCGGCTGACCGTGGTGGTGCTGGAGGCTCGAGGCCTGCGTCCAGGACTGGCAGGTGAGGGTCACACCTGCCCATGCTGGTGTACAGAGCGGGGGCCTGTGCTCGGCCCTGAGCCCTGGGATGCCCTTTCGGCACCTCTTACCCTCCCAGAGCCCTACGTGAAGGTCCAGCTCATGCTGAACCAGAGGAAGTGGAAGAAGAGAAAGACAGCCACCAGAAAGGGCACGGCTGCCCCCTACTTCAACGAGGCCTTCACCTTCCTGGTGCCCTTCAGTCAGGTCCAGGTGGGTCTCCGGGAGGCAGGGGCAGAGCGGGACCCAGTGCCGGACCACGAAGACCACAGTCTTTCTCCTCCAACTCCGACACATGGCCTGTCTCTGCACAGAATGTGGACCTGGTGCTGGCCGTCTGGGACCGCGGCCTGCCGCTCCGGGCTGAGCCCGTGGGCAAGGTGCACCTGGGTGCCCGGGCCTCGGGGCAGCCCCTGCAACACTGGGCAGACATGCTGGCCCACGCCCGGCGGCCCATTGCCCAGTGGCACCCCCTGCAGCCAGCCAGGGAGGTGGACCGCGTGCTGGCCCTGCAGCCCCGCCTGCGCCTGCACCTGCCCTTGCCCCACTCCTGAACGCGCCGCGTGCCTCGGTCTCTCCGCTGAGCCCAGGCACTTGCCCAGGCCGCCCTGCAGGACCACTGCAATAAACGCCTTCTCCTGCCACTGTGTGTCCGGCTGGAGCCTGGAGGGGATGCAGAAACAGGGCCTGGCTCCACTCGCCAGGGCCCCCCCACAATGACAGGGGAGGGGCTCCTCTCCAGAGTCAGCCAGGTCCTGAGGCCTCTGACTGGTCCCTGCCGGACCCTCCGGTAGGGGTGGGAAACCCGCCCACGAGCACCGATCCCCACCCCCGGGCCACGTGGGAAGACCTGGGAGGTGGGGGCCAGAGAGTCGGGACCACATGGGATGGGGCGAGCTAGAGCCAGCCCTGTAGGGACACAGTGGGCAGTGGTGTTTGGGGGCCGGTGAGCGTGGAGGGAGGACCCCCAGCACCTCAGAGACCAGCACTGCGGGGCCTTCCCCGCATGAGCAGCAGGGGGCAGCAGATGCCTTCGGAAGTTGCTGGGGCCTTTAGGGGCTCAGTCCTGGCCGGATGCCCCTCCCAGGCCCCACACATCTGGGCTGCCTTAGCGGCTGGAGCCTCCACGCTGCTGTTTCCTCTGATCCTCCCCATGGGGCTGCGAAGCCGGCAGGGCTGGGGCCAAGAGCCCCCACTCCGAGAGGGTGCCAAGTCACGGTCCAGGGGGCCTCTGCAGGGCGGGGGCCTGGGGGCTTGGGGGGGTGAGGGCCGCCTCAGGGTCTGAGTGAGAAGGCAATGCCAGGCCTGCCCGGGCAGCCAGGCGGGCCCCAAGCCCCCGCAGGTCAGAGAGGCTCCCAAGGCAGGTGGTGCCACTCTCCTTAGGTTGAAGGATGTGTTCCAAGTCGCCCGGCGAGGGGACAGTTCCGGGAAGGCTGGGAGGGGCCCAGAGGCACATGCGGCGTGCCCCTCACTCCTGGTCCTGCTCCCCAGGCAGGGAGATAGCATCACGCAAGGAGGGGGCAGTCCGCCAGTCCTCGGCCGACGTGGCGGAGCCTGGAAGGCCACGTCTGGAAGTCCAGGCCTCACCCCGGGAGCCAGGCTTGCCGAAGGGGGTCAGGCCTGGGCTGAAGTGGGAAACGGCCCGTTGCAGGGGCTGAGTGGGGAAGCTGGCCCAGCGGGGAGAGGCTGTGGCTGTCACCCAGCAAGCAGCCAGGTCGGTGGGCTGGACGCTGACCTCGGGCGAGATGGGCTGAGGCGAGGTGTGGATCCTCGCAGTGACCCCTCAGCTGACCCAAGCCGTGTGCCCGGCCGAGGCCACAGGCAAAGCCAGGCACACTGTCCTCAGGCTCCTTACAAGAACAACAGAGGCATCTCCAGCGCGTCACCAAGCCCTAAATAGAGCAGCCCAGCCATGGCATCCCCCACCAAGACTTCTTGGACTGGGCGGCAGCACGCGGCCAGGCCAGGCGGCCGGACAGGTGGGGAGGTCTCTGCGGCTCTCCGCGCCCCCATTGGTCTGAGGAGGACTCCATGCCCTTTCCGAGCAGGGGCCCAGCCTGGGGGAGGCCATTTATACCCCTCCCCCTGGGCCCACCAGCCCAACTCACTGCTGCCGGCCTGACCTCGCTCCCAGCCCTGCTGCCCAGATTCTAGGTGAGGCCCAGCCCGGCCCACCAAGGCCGGGGCACAGGATGTGGCTCGAGCTAGTTGAGGGAGGACTCCCTGGGGCAGGGGTCTGGGGGCCTGGGGGATGCCGCCGGCAGCCCTCTTTGGGGCCTGCACGGATCCGGGAGCGAGAAGGAGACGCTTGGGGAGGCAGCTCTAGTGCGAGGCAGGTTCTAGACAGGCCCTGACCACCAGGCTTCATCTCTGGGGACCCTGGAAGGAGAGTTTAGGGGTCAAGAAACCCCAAAACCTGAACCCCCAGGCCAAACTGAGGAGCGATTTCTTCCACGCACTTAGGCCCAAAGCCAAAGACAGAGGGTTAAAAATAACAGCGTCACTGAGGAGGCCACCTGTGCTGGCCCATCCCGCCCTCCCTCGGGGACAGCTGCAGCTCCTCAGGCTATGCCTGGGACATTTTGGGAACACTTTCTCCTCTTACTTCTCACCCTGGGGAATTCCAAGACATTGTCCTTGAAGGAGGTGAGAGTAGGGGGTGGGAGGGAGGGGCTGTCATCGGGAGGCCTGAACCCCTCACCACCTGATGGGCACAGGCATCGCGGCGGCAAGGGCCCGGCCAACACCCCTTCCTTCCTCTCCCCACAGGCTCCAAGCTCAGGACCTCAGGATGGGAGAGTAAGTAGCACCCCTGTACCCCCATACAGTGACCCTGCCCACCTCCTGCCCTGTCCACCCCATCACACGCTCCGACCCCGCCAGACATGGCCCTAACCTCTGTCTTCTCTCCCCGTCCTGCCTGCGTCCTCTCTCCCTGGACAGTGAGGAGGTAAGTACTTGCTGGGGGCTCAAAACAGGACGAGGAGGGAGCTCCCCCAACTCAGGATAGGTCATCGGTCACAGCCTCAAGGCCCTAAGGCCCAGGGAATATGGCCCGGCCCTCCCCGCTGGCAAAAGTGCCCCACCCACCCACCAAGACGCAGCCGAAAGAGAGGAAGTGGCTGCCCCGAGCCTTCTGGGGCAGGGGAAGTGCAGCTGTGGCCTGGTCACAGGGGAATCACTTCTTCTTTCTGATTCCTGCACTTCCTGCCCCTACCTCGCCGGCCGACCTGCCCCCAACTGGCCTTGAGGCTTCCTCTCCCCCAACCTCTGGCCTCCCAGCACCATGTGCCACCTGGGCAAAGTGTCACACACCACACAGCGTGTCCCAGAGCAAGGTCTGGGGCCAGTGAGGCCCACACTGCCCATCATGGCCTCGGGAGCTCCCAGGCTCCGCTGGTCCCTGAGCCGGAGCCCCTGACCTGGCCAGGGAGCCTGGAGAGGGGTGGGGGTGCTCCAGGCCTGGAGGCCCTGACTCAACCCCCTGTCCCCTGCCCTGCAGAAGCGGAACAGGGCCATCACGGCCCGCAGGCAGCACCTGAAGGTAGGTGTGGGCTCCCTGGGGGCCGCCCAGGTGGGTCTGCAGGGGGGCCAGCTGCAGCCCCCTCACCGCCTGCCCCGCCACAGAGCGTGATGCTGCAGATAGCGGCCACAGAGCTGGAGAAGGAGGAGAGCCGCCGCGAGGCCGAGAAGCAGAACTACCTGTCAGAGCATTGCCCGCCACTGCACATCCCGGGCTCCATGTCAGAAGTACAGGTACTGGCCCCTCCCCGGCCGCCTCGCCTCCCCAGCAGCAGGCCTGCCTGCTACCTCAGTTTCCCCACTTTTGTCAAGAGGGCCAGCGGGGTGGTCAGGGCAGGGGCAGGTGACCATGGCTGCCAAGTGTCAAGACGGTCACCCGCCCCCACACCCACCCCTAGGAGCTCTGCAAACAGCTGCACGCCAAGATCGACGCGGCTGAAGAGGAGAAGTATGACATGGAGGTGAAGGTGCAGAAGAGCAGCAAGGAGGTGAGTGGTGGGCGCAGGCGGGCAGCAGGCAGTCAGGCAGTAGCCCAGCGGGCAAGTGGGCGGGCCAGGGAGGCCGAGGCCACCAGGACCTCAGGCTTCCACCTGGCTCTCCTGCCCACAGCTGGAGGACATGAACCAGAAGCTGTTTGATCTGCGGGGCAAGTTCAAGCGGCCCCCGCTGCGGAGGGTGCGCATGTCGGCTGACGCCATGCTCAAGGCCCTGCTGGGCTCCAAGCACAAGGTGTGCATGGACCTGAGGGCCAACCTGAAGCAGGTCAAGAAGGAGGACACAGAGAAGGTATGTGCCGCGGGGGGAGCACCACCACACCTGCCCTGCCAGGGGAGCATCTCCCACACCTGCCCTGTCCCTGGGGAGCACCTCCCACACCTGCCCTGTCCCTGGGGAGCACCTCCCACACCTGCCCTGCCAGGAGCCCTGCACCACTGCCCCTCCAGGGTGCCATGCAGGTGACACTCCACTGCCCAAAGCAGAGGGTAAACTGAAGCTGAAGGTGGTGTGGACCAGGGTGCACACATAAGTGGGGGGGCCTGAGCTCTCTCCTGCCTTCCCCTCCACAGGAGCGGGACCTGCGAGACGTGGGTGACTGGAGGAAGAACATCGAGGAGAAGTCTGGCATGGAGGGCCGGAAGAAGATGTTTGAGTCTGAGTCCTAGGCTACTCACTGCCCCCACGCCTGCCCTGGTGCCCGGCTCCCAGCAGAACATACTAGGGGGATGCACCCAGAGCCTGCCAGGGAGGGCTGGCCTCACCTCCACTGTCAATAAAGGATTTGAATCCCCATGGCTGGTCTGGTCTGGCTCTCCCCAGCCTCATTGGCCGTGCTCTGGACCCCCGCATCTGTGGCCTGCAGTGTGGTCAGTGGCCAGTGGGGAAAGCCCGGGAGGAGGCCACAGGGGTCCTGGGGATTTCAGGCTGGGAGGGAAGCTGCTTCCAGCAAGGAGGTGAGCCTGGGAAGGCCCCTACAGGGGAATCCACCCCAGGCTGCATGGGGCTGGTTGGTAAGGGCCCTGATAGGTCCCTTGGCGTTCCTGGGGCTTGGCCTGGGCATGTCCAACACGCAGGGCTGGGGACGGAGGCTGCGGGACCGAGCCAGGTCTGGGTGGGAGTTCCCGAGATGAGCAGGTCTCCCATTTGCACAGCCATCCAAAGGCCCTGCTGGGGCTCCAGAGAGATCCACACATGTGACACACGCATAGCCTCCGCAGTGCTGGGGGCGGCCCCCTATTCCTCCCAAGCTGCCCCTCCTCAGGGAGCTCATCTGAGGCAGGAAGCCAAGGGCTACATTAGACCCCAGGCTGCTGTCCACATGTGCCCACCCCCAGATCCTCCTGCTCATCCCCCTCCCACATCACTTTAGGGGCAGACCCCCAGCCCCGGGGCCTCCCTGCTTTTCCTATCTGCCCCCTGCCCTGAGGGCTGAGGCCTGAGTTGGGGGTAGGGCTGGGCACGGGGAGCGTGGAGGGTCGAGCCTGCATGGTGGGCCATGACCAGGCCAAATTGGTAGTCTCCCGGCTGGGGACCAGCATGGTGCTGGGGGCTGGCCGGCCTGGTCACTGGTCCTTACTGCCACCCTGAAAGGCAGGCTGTGTCACTCCTCACCATGCCAGGGGACCAAGAGACCTGTGCCCATCGGGCAGGGGCTAGTCCTGGCCCTGACCTGGCCCCAGTGCGGTTCCCAAGTCTTTTTTCCACTCAGCCCCAGATCCCAGCCCCATCTGGCCACCAAGGACAAGGCAGTTGACAGGTCCTGACAAGACCGGTGACAGCAAGGCCGCGTTATCAGCCCTGCTCTTTGAAGGTTGACAGAGCAGGCACGCCAAGGTCCCTGTGCTCTGATCTGCTCTGGGGAGCTGCCAGCCCGCGCTCTGCCCTTGTCCCCGGGAGGTCTGTTCGACTGATCTGCCGGAGGTAGGACGTGCAGCAGCAGTTCCGCCTCGGGCTGCCTTGAGGGACTGACGTCAATGGGCGCCTGGAACGGCCTTGGCTGTGTGCAGTCCCCTGCCCCCCCGGGCACCCTCCAGCCCTGGCACTCAGCTCTGATCTTTTCTGTAGCTGGAGCCCCACGCCAGTCCGAACCCCCCACCCGGGGTTTCTCCCAGAGCCTTCTGTAGGGGAACTCATGGAGCAGGGCAGCTTGGGGCCAAGGGGGCACTGCCTGGTGGGTGCAGCCATGGTGGAGGTGCATGGCACCCCATGCCAGGATGATGGGACCAGGCGCGGCCCAGGGTGTAGGAGGCCGTGGGGCACAGAAGAGACCTGGCCTGTTGGGGGGACGCTGCACAAGGCCAAGCCTCAGCTGTGGCCTGAAGGAGGACAAGCGCGGAGGCAGAGGGTGCTACAGGCCGGAGCAGGTCACAGGCAGAACCAGGCAGGCAGCAGGCAGAGCAAGGGACAGGCGGCGGTGGGGCCTGGCCTCGGACCCCTTGCAGGGGACACAGCAGCTTTCCAGAGCCTGTGCCCACCGGGAAAGGGGGCTGGACCCGAACCCACAGGGCATTAGAGGAGTGTGGCAGAGGAGCTGAGGTAGGAGCATCACACCTGGCTCCCAGCCTCAAGACTCAACTCGGCCGGGGCAGACGCGCTATGCGGGAAGATTCTCTTTTTTATTTCAAAGCAAGGAAACGTTGAACACAAACACGAAATTCCAAAGATTGACCCTCTGGGGTGGGTGGGGTGGGGCCAGAGCAGGGGCGGAATGGAGAGGACCCCTACGCTGATGTAGGTTTGGGGAATGTTTTAATTCTTGGGCTGGATAGTAGATGCACGGGTGTTTGTTAAATTCCCAACAAATGAGTAAGGGAGTAAATGAAGGAGTAAGTGAGAGGCCTGCGGAAAGCAAGCCAGCAGATATCAAACCGGCGCCCCCTGAGCCCGGCTCCTTCCCCCTCGGGTGATGCTGGTGTCCCTGCTGGAAGTGAGGCCTGCGGCCAGTGCTGCGTGTGGCTGTCCCCCAGCTCTGCATTCTAGAAAGACCTCAGCAGAGTGGAGCACAGAGCAAGTCACCGCTGGGTCAGGGGAGTGAGGAACGGAGACATGGAAGGGGCTGGGTCCCCAGGACTTGTTGGCTGAGGGACGTGAGGAAGGCAGGCACCTGCTGGGGGCACGGGTGGGCAGGGACTGTTCTCCAGGGCAGGAGCCCTGAGAAAGTGGCTTTGGGAGGAGGTGAGCCACTCACTTTGGGGCTGCTGGGTTTGGGGGCCCTGTGGAAATTCCTAGGGGAGAGCTGGCCCAGGCAGCCGGAGCTGTGCTGGGCTGGAGATGTGGATGTGGGTGTCCTGGGTGGTGAGCCGATGGGCAGAGGTGCCCAAGGCCAGGGCGAGAGGAGAGGAGGGGGAGGGTGGGGACAGCCAGGGCAGCTGGGGCAGCCACCACGAGCCCCAGGGTAGTCCCAGAAGAGGAGGGGGACAGGCCCAGGGCAGGGGATGTGGGCAAGCCTGTGCATGACTCTGGAGGTCAGGGAGGACATGGCCTCTGAAGTCCCGGGTAACCCGTGCTGGGCTGTGGCCAGGAAGGGGTTGGGGAAGACTGGGCACAGCGGGCCAAGGAGGGAGGGGTGGGAGGAAGTGCACGGGGCGCCCCTGGAAGTTGCGGCTGCTGGAGACAGAAGGCAGGGGTTCCTCGGGGAAGGCAGGTGTGGGTGCTTCTGCACACGTGGGCGTTTCCTGCCCTGAGACTGAGCCACCCAGACGCAGACACCCCAGTATCAAGGAGCACATCAGGCCCCAGGCCCTGTTCTCTAAAACCATCCTCGCCTGAAGGACCCAGGGCTCCTCGGAAGAAGGTTGACTGCAGGGCGGGGCAGGAAACGTGCAGGAAGAGCCTGCCATGTCCTTTCTGCTAGGAGGCCGCGGTGACGCAGAGGGCCTGCCCTGTGCCCCCGCCGATGGGAGCGGCCATCAGGACACAGACTGGCAGACAAGATAACACTCAGCGTCCGCGGCGAACGTGCTCAAGTTCACGGCTGCACTGTGGTTACACAAAACATCTGCATTCCAAGGAAACAGACCTTAAAGTCTTTAGGAGGAAAGGAGGGAGACAGAGAGGCAGAGAGACGGAGACAAAGAGAGAGAGACAGAGACAGAGAGACACACAGGCAGAGAGACACGAACAGAGGCAGAGAAAGAGACAGAGGTTCAGAGAAGCAGAGAGAGGCTGAGAGGCGGAGAAGCAGGGGTCGAATGGCAAAGCGGACGTGTGCCCTGGGTGAGGGGGGTACAGATGCACCTTGTCAAATTCTTATTCTTGAAACTTATCTGTGGGTTTGAAATTATTTCCCCCGAAGCTAAACTTTTCTTTAAACGTTAAAGCAATACAATTTGTAAGCGACAACAAAAGCAGACGGCATGAAAACCACCACAAGTTAACAGAGAGGCCCTCACAGGGCTCAGGTGTGGGTAGAGAGGTGCCCCAGAGGGTGTGGGGGACTTCGGGGGTGGTGGGGGAGGCTGAGGACTGCGTGTGTGCCCCTGGCTGAGGGCCAAGGGCGGGGCTGGGTGCCAGGCCTCCGGGGACACCTTGGTTAGGGTTAGGGTTAGGGTTAGGTTTAGGGCCAGGGATCCAAGGCTGGAAAGTTGCCCTTCAGGGACAGCAGGAGGGAGGCCCGGGTGCCCTGGGCAGGGTGGGCGCTGGGTGGAGCTAGGACGAGGCAGGTCACAGGGCTTTGTTCTCTCTGCAGGGCTGAACTCAGAGGGGCTTCCCCCTGACCTTCACCCTCACACACTCGGTCAAGGGGAAGCCAGGAGTGGGGTCCCAGAGGAGGACACAGAGTTCCCCCATGAATGTCCACCTGCTGGACCCCCTGTGTGGTCCTCAGGGGTTCACTGGGCTTCCACTGAGGGGCCCCAGGATCAGGGCTGGGCTTCACGCTCTCTCCCCAGCTGTGCCTCGTCCCTGACCTGTCCAGCCCTGTGTCCTTTTTGTTCCCCTGGCACCGGCTGTGCCTGGGCCCAGACCCACCTGCCCAGACCCACCTTTGCAGGCCGGTGCCTGGCTCCAGCCATCCTTGGAAAGCTGAGCCCGGCGCTTGCCAGACCTCACCCACTCCTCCGGCTCCAGCTCTCACCAGACGGCCCTGGAGCCCAGGGTTCGAGCTGCCTCTGTGGCTCAGCCCCCCACTCCACCCCAACGGGGTGCCCACACTCGGTTTACCCAGACGTACGATGAACATGGAGATGAGAGCGTCTGCCTCACTGGACCATCTGGTAGGCAGGGACCTGGCTGGCACCTCCTGCCTCCCTAAGCTCCTCGCCTACCATGCCCCCCAGAGTCAGCCCGACTCTCCCCCAGTCCCAGCAAGGCCTGGCTCGGACCCCTGTACCACCCAGCTGCGGAATATCACACCAGGACCACCAAGCCTGCCTCTGCCCCAGGCCTGGAAGCTTCTCCCCAGACTCTCCCTGTGGCCGTCTCCTTCATACCCTTTAGTTCCGGCATGGTCACCTCCTCCGTGAAGCCCTCCGTGAGTCCCCCAGCCATCTCTGTGACTTCTCTTGGTTATTTTCCAGAATGACCATGGGCTTGTTTTTTCATTTGTTCACTGTTCGTCTCTTCCCCTGGGAGGGAAACTCCACAAAGTTGGGGACCTGGAGTTATTTGCAGCTGTGTCAGCGCTGCTGGGGCAAGCGGCTAGCTTACACCCATGACGGGACCTGGGGACAGGGATAGGCGTCTGCATGGGGATTGTCTAACAGTCCCTACAGGACACTGGGGCCACCATGTACACTGGGGTCCTCTGGCAGCCAGCGTCCCCCGTTGTGCGGGGCTGGTCGTGACCAACCAGGAAGCTCCCCGGATCCCCCTGTTGCTTCCGCCTCCTGCAAGCACCTCTGTCCCCTCGACAAGCACAGCCTGGCCCCAGGGCCTCCCCCTCTCCTGGCCCCGTCACCCCCACCTCCTCACCACCCCCTCCCATCTCCCTTTGCTCCCCGTCCTTGCCAGGCTGCTCTTGACTCCCTGTCCCCTCCTTGAGCCATCGGGAAGGCCTGGGTCCTTGCAGACCCGAGTCTCTGCAGCTGCCCCTCCAGCAGGCCGCCAAGAATCATCACGGCATCGGGCCGGGCAGTTTCCACAAGCTTCCTCCTCCTGATCCTCCCCTCCGCCCCCTCCACCAAGCCCCCAAAATCTTTCACTCACACCCCAAATCACCCGGGCCCCCCACCTCAAACCAGAGGCCACTGGGGCAGAATCCAGCAGTTATCACCGCCCTCTCATGAAGTGTCCCACGCCCCCCAGAGCACATGTCCACAGCGAGGCCATTCACGGCACTCAGGTTCGCTCCCTGCCTGCAGGTCCCAGCCAGCCCTGCTCTCGCTGGAGGTTGAGTTTCTCATGAGTGAAGGCCCCAGTCACTCTGATGCCACCAAATAGTGGAGACAAAACCAAGCTAAAGATTTTAAAAGAGTGAGAGAGGAAAAAAAAAAAAAAAAGGAAGGCCAGGTGTGGTGACTCACGCCTTTAATCCCAGGACTTTGGGAGGCTGAGTGGCGGCCTCGAGCTCAGGAGTTTGGGACCAGCCTGGGCAACAAAGTGAGACCCCGTCTCTACAAAACAATATAAAAATTAACTGGGTGTGCTGGTGTATGTCTGTGGTCCCAGCTAGGGAGGCAGAGCTAGGCTGAGGCAGGAGAATCGCTTGAGCCCGGGAGGCGGAGGTTGCAGTTAGCCCAGATCACGCCACTGCACTCCAGCTTGGGTGACAGAGCGAGATTCTATCTCAAAAATTAAAGCTTTAAGAATTTAAAGAAAGAAAGAAAGAAAGAAAAGAAGGCCAGGCCGATGGCTCACGCCTGTAACCCCAGGATTTTGGAAGGCCAAGGCGGGTGGATTGAGGCCAGGAGTTTGAGACCAGCCTGGGCAACATAGCAAAACCCCATCTCTACGAAATTTTTTTTAAGTGAAAAATAAAGTAAAAACTAAAAGCAAACAAGATAAATAGCCAAGCTCTCCGACTCAAGGCCTTTCGTGCCAACCGACGCCCATCTTGTTCGTCCCAACCTGTGTCTCTGTGTCTGCTGGAAAACTTCTGCCCTCGGCTGGCCTTGAACCCTGGGCTCCCCCAGTGCTGCCTCCCCAACCCCCGGCCTGTCCACTCTGTGAGGGGCAGTTCTCTGGTCACTGCCCTCTCCTGGCATCCCTCCGATCCACCCGGCCCCCTCGAAGGCTTCCCCGCCCCTTTCCTGTCTGTCTCTGTCTCCACTGAGAGCTTCTCTTCCTCACTCTCTTTACTCCTGGGCCAGATTCCCCAGCTCACCAGTGGCCACGGTCAGTGGAAGGAAAGGGACCAAGGGACCCCAGCTCACGTGCAGGGAGAGGGCACAGACCCCAGCTTTGCTCCCCACAGCAAACGCCTCCAGCACCTGCGGGTGCCCACAGAGTGATTCACCAGGGAGGGGCGCTGCGGCATGTATTGTACTGAGGAATGTCCTTTCCCGCCCATGGTGCTAGCACACAGCGTCTCCTGCCCAGGTCTCTCCCAGCTCAGCGGGGACTTCTACACGCACCTCCAGCCTGCTACACAGGTCCTAACCGCTGGCTTCTCCCCTCAAATCCAGAGCAAGACCCTGCACCACCCAGACATCTGCCTTGTGGCCTCTGCACCTGGAGTGTCCCTGTGTCCTGCCCGCCTGGCACAGACCTCCTCCTGGATGACCCCTCAGGGCTTTGCTGCTTGGCTCCATCCCCTGGAGTCTGATGCCCTCAGCTCGCTCCATCCCAGAATTCAAACTAACTCATCGCCTGACGCAGCCGCTTGCTGGTCCCCGTGCTGCTCGCTGGACCCTGCACCAGATTTGGAGACAGGACAACCGAGGGGCCGGAGTTGCCCTCCACACACCTCCCTTAGAGTTTCAGGAGGGAGTGGCACTGAGGGAAGAAATGATTCTGCATCTCATTCTTGGGTAGACTCTTAGCTCTTCAGAGGAAGGCTATGTTCCTATTTAACCTCCCACCCAGCAGGGCCCACAAGGTCCTCAAACATGCACGGACTGCCCAGGTGCAGTGGTTCTTGCTTGCACTCCCAGCATGGGAGTACATGGGAGGCTGAGACAGGAGGATTGTTGGAGCCCAGGAGCTCAAGACCAGCCTGGGAAATACGGCAAGACCCCGTCTGTACACACAAAAATTTTTTTAATTAGCTGGGCATGGTGGTATGTACCTGTGATCCCAGTTACTTGGGAAGCTGAGGCGGGAGGATCACTTGAGCCAAGGAGGTAGAGGCTGCAGTGAGCCTTGGTTGCACCACTGCACGTCAGTCTGGGCAACAGAGCAAGACCCTGTCACACACACACACACAAACACACACACACACATAAATATGCCCGGACTGCCTGAGGGGTGGCTGGGCCCCTGCTCGGGACACCTCCCCCCTTGCCCATGCCTGCCAGTCCAGGCTGAGTGGAGGGAAGGGCTGGAGGCAGGGGCTTGGCCAGGGAGGGAAGAAGTGAGAAGGGGGTGGACCACATGGACTGGGCACGCTCTGGGATGGTTTTTACTTTTGTTTCTTTGTTAAAATGTTGAGTGATTTGCACATCAACGTGGAGGGTGTACGGAGGACAGGCTCGGGGGACGGGGAGGAAGGTGGATGGGCCACAAGATAGCGTCTGGGGAGGAGGAGCTGAGTGAGAGAGCAAGAGTCTGCCTTCTCCACGATGGTGATGTGGGCAGGAGAGAGGGCTGGACGGCCACAGGAGGACACCCCGCACCCTGGCTTCCCTGCCCTCTGTGATTCGGGAGGTGAGGGTGCACATCTGCTGAGAAGGCCTCCCAGAGCACCGTGAGCATCCTGGAGTGTGGCCTATTCCTCAGCCTGGGTTCCCGGAGAACAGGGCAGGGTTCCCCCACACTGTGGCCTGCTTGCGGGACGCACCACCAGAGCGACTGTCCTGCTGCCCTGCCGCTGCCGTGATGTCAAGCTCCCGCATTCTGGAAGTCCGAGATCCCGGGGTGGACAGGGCTGGTTCTCCCGAGGCCTCTCCCACTGCTGGGGGTCCCGGTGCCCCTTGGTGTGACTGTCCTGTGGATGCCTCACCCTCATCTCTGCTGTCTTCTCATGGGGAGTTCCCCACCATGGGTGTCCATGTCCACATTTCCTCTTTTTGTGAAACGGAGTCTCGCTCTGTCGCCCAGGCTAAAGTGCAGTGGCACGATCTCGGCTCACTGTAACCTCCGCCTCCCAGGTTCGTGCCATTCTCCTGTCTCAGCCTCCTGAGTAGCTGGGATTACAGGTGCCCACCACCACACCCGGCTAATTTTTTTTTTTTTTTTTTTTTTTTTTTTTTTGGTATTTTTAGTAGAGATGGGATTTCACTGTGTTAGCCAGGATGGTCTTGTCTCCTGACCTCGTGATCTGCCCGCCTCGGCCTCCCAAAGTGGTGGGATTACAGGCGTGAGACGCTGCGCCCGGCCCACATTTCCTCTTTTTGTAAGGAAACCAGTCACACTGGATGAGTGGCCACCCTCCTCCACCATGACCTCATCCAGCTAATGACACCTGCAGCCACTCTGCTTCCAAACACGGTCATGCTCCGAGGGACTGGGCTGGGGTAGGGTTAGAACTTCACCATATGAACGTTGTGGGGGGCATGATTCAGCCCCAACAGGGTTGGGTAGGTAGAGGGGAGGAGGGCACACTCTCCAAGCCCCGGGGCAGGCCGATCATCACCCCAACCTTCAGCTCCAGGGTCTATGGGCCTCCCGCTCTGGCCACGTGGCTTTGTAGACCTGGGGCTGAGCATGGTTTTGTGCTTTGTGTCTCCCTCTTGAAATTCTTAAGGTTTTTTTGTTTTTGTTTTTGTTTTGTTTTGTTTCAGGTGGAGTCTAGATCTGTCGCCCAGGCTGAAGGGCAGTGGCACGATCTTGGCTCACTGCAAACTCCGCCTCCCAGGTTCAAGCAATTCTCCTACCTCAGCTTCCCGAGTAGCTGGGATTACAGGCGTGTGCCACCACGCCTGGCTAATTTTTGTATTTTTAGTAGAGACGGGATTTCACCATGTTGGCCAGGCTGGTGTCAAACTCCTGACCTCAAGTGATCCACCTGCCTCGGGCTCCCAAAGTGCTGGGATTACAGGCGTGAGCCACCACGCCCAGTCAAAATTCTTAATTTTGAACCACAGGGTCCTGCATTCTTATTTTGCTCTAGCTCCAAAAGTGAGGCAGCCTGTCCAGCCTTCGGGCAGTAGAGGGCGGGATGGGGTGGACCCCAGTCTCCATCTGCCTGTTCTCTTCCTGGCAAGGTTCCTGAAGCTCCCAACGAAGAGTTTGGGGCTGCCCTTCTGCAGGCCAGGGGAGGGAACACAAGGGCAGATGGACATGGGCATTGCACCTGCTGACACGGTGTCTGGACGGGTGGGTGAGCAGGATGGCTGCAACCTGGAGGCGAGACCTTACCGCCCCGAGGGGAGCCGTTTCAGGATGGCCTCAGGAGGGAGGCTGCAGAGTGAGAACTGCAGGGCCGTGCCATGTGCTGCTCTGCAAGGGGGGCTTGGGGGCCCTTAGGGACCCCCAGGGAGGAGGCACGGGGAAGATACAAGCATGACCTATTCATCTCCACAGCGCTGGGCCTGGCCTGGTTCTAGCCCTGCCCATCATCTGGGCCACGGATCCCTCTGGTGCCTCCACTCGTGAGGCTCTGAGTAAGCCTCTGCCGGTCTTTGCGGTGTTTGGTGGGTGGGGGACTCGCTGCCTCCCATGGAGGCGGCTCCTGGTTCGGCCCCAGCCTGATGGGCCAACACTCTCCGCCCTGGGCCTTCCCGACCCCTGGCCTCTCTCCAACCCCTCTTTGCCTCGGGAACCCCTGCAAATCCTTGCTGGTTGGATTTCTCAGGCCCAGCCGCTGGCCAGGGCTCCCTTCTCCCCTTCTCCTGGGCTGAGGTTTCCAACAGGGAAGCCTTTACCTCCTCCGGGGCTGCCCCACTTCGGCCCAGCTTAAGTCCTCCCCTGCCTCAGCTTTTGGGGTCTGGCCCCCACAGTCATGCCTCCTCCTGACCCTGGAGCCGCTGTGTGGCCACTCCCAGAAGCTGAGGGCAGTGAGGGCTGGAAACAGCCTCCATCCCTCCCCTCGGCCCTGCCTGTGCCTCTCGGGAGGGTCCCTGAGGCACCCCCATTAGAGCCTGGGGACACGAACCACTCGGTGGTCAACTCCAGCGCCCAGAGCATGGAGAGCAGGGGCAGGGGGGGGACGAGGCAGCTGCCCAACGGCTCGGCATCAGCCAGGGAGCCCAAGACAGAGCAAAGCACCTGACGGGTAGGATGCAGGGGCATCCCGGGCACAGCCCCTAAAGCCCCCTGGAACCCACAGCCATTTGGGGTGCTCAAGGCAATGACCCCAGGCTTTGAGAAAAGGTTCCACCAAGTTCCATGAGAGCCTGTAGGAGAGCCAGCCTCTGGGGAGATTTCACCCAAAGAGGCTACAACGCTCACATGGTGCTTATGGGATCACAGACGTGCTTGTCCCTGATGCTGCAGGAGAACCAGCCACTCACAGCTGAACCTGGCGGCCAGAGCTACTAGCGGGGACCAGGGGCAGCATGCCCCGCGCCCTCCCAGCCTTGACGAGCTGCCTGAGGCCATCTGGGCCCTTGCACCCCGTCTCCGTCCCCCAGGCCCCTGTAACTTGCTTAACGCTTCCTGAGAGGTGGTTTGGTTTTTTGTTTTTTTTTTTTCTTCCTCTCCTCTTGTAGCAACAGATTAAAAAACAACACCACCCCGACCCAAGCCAAGATAGGTTCCAAACCTCAACCTGCCGCCGGAAGGGGGAAGTGAAACCCGGCGGGGGGTGGGGGCTCCGAGGCCGCCCCAGAAAGCCCTGAAAGCCACAGCACGTACACCCACTCCAGGAATCTGCCAGCACCCTGTGGGGTCCAGACTACAGGCCGATGGCAGAGGCTTCGAGTGACCCAGGCGCTGAGGAGCGGGAAGAGTTGCTGGGGTAAGGGTCTGTGGCGACACCCAGCGCCCTGTGCCGTGTCCACGGGTGCATAGTCCTTGAGCTGCATGGATGGTGGAGAACGGGGGTGCCTGATGGAGAATCTGGGCTCCTCGAGGAGAGAATGTGGATGTCCAATGGGGAAGCTGGGGACCCACAGACAGGTGTCAGGAAGTCTTGCCGGGACCCCCGTCTCATAACAAGGGTGGAGGCCTCTTCTGCCTGCCTCTGTGCCCTGAACTCACTAGGGGAGGCGCGTGGGATCCTAAGCCCATGGTGGATGCCTGAAGCGGGGAGACCCCAAGACGTGGCCTGGACTGCTGGGGAGGAGCTGGGGACTGTGGGCCCTGTTAGCTTGGGAAGAAGCGAGGTGGGGGCTGGGGAGCAGCTGCTCTGGGAGGGGTGGCACTGGCCTGGGCCCAGCCACCTGCCCTCAGGACTATCTGAGAGGGGTTATCCTGCCTTGAGGGTCTGGAGGCTGCCAAGCTTGGGGTCCAGCAGGCCTCAAGGCAGGACACCCAAAGCTGCCTCTGAGTTGCTGTAAAGGACAAGGCCCAGGATTCTGACAGGTGCCTGTGCTGGGTGCCGGCCACCGTGTGTTGGTTGGGATGGGGACCTGAGGGGCATGGCAGAGGTTGTGTGTGGGACTACCAAGGCCAGAGCTGGGCAGAAAAACCCCGCAGCCAAAGGCCTCCTAGCGGGCAGCTGTACTCTGTGGTACCAATGGACATCCAGCCCTGTGCTGGGGCGGGTGGAGAGGGCTAGGGGCCTGGTAAGTGGGCTCCGTGGCAGGGGGGAGCTGCCGGCCAGCAGGCATCCAGGCATCGCAGCTAAGCCTTGCCAGGGGAACCTGACTTGCCCCCGGTGCAGGTCCCAGCAGAGATGGGAGGGCTCAGGGCGTGGGGTGCGGGGACAGGCAGGGCTTTGAGGGGCAGAGGGGCAACATGCTAATGGTCAGGGGATGGCCCGTGCTGGGGATAGAGGCCAGCTCAGGAGCAGGCCAGCGGGGGCTGTGGCCTGGTGTGCGGAAGGGAAGGTGCTGGGGCCCAGGTCACAGAAAGGGCGTGACGCCCGGAGTCACACAGGATGAACCTGAGAGGAGGCCCAGGGTGACGCTCACACACCCCAAAACTGCAGCCAGGGCTGCTACCAGGCTCTGCCTGGGTGCTGACGGCAGAGGGTCCCTGTCTAATCGACCCAGGGCGGTGCAGGACCGCCTCCCTGCCTTCATGCAAAGTGGGTCCTGGCCCCAGCTCCTGTGCTGTGTTGGCAGTTGCAGTCACTGTCCTGTGTCTGTGTCCTTGGTGGCTGTCACATTGCCGTGGGCCTGGTGTGTGTGAAGGGTCTGCATCTCGGACTTCTTGCTGCCAAACCCCACTGGGGCACAGGTGTGGGGGCTGCTGAAGGGACGCTGCGTGCCGTGAGTGGAGTGGAGGCTAAGCAGAGGCCACGGCTGGCTGGGGGCTGGGTCGGGATGTCCGTGCCTGTCCCCAGGGAGAAGTGGGAGGATGCCCTGCCCAGGCCGTGCACAGGGAGACAGGCTGCTGGGCGCACAACAGCTGTGTCGGCTCCAAAACGGCCCCTCCTGTCAGCTCCGCCCCCAGCCCTGGACGAGGTGCTGCTCCTGGTCACCTCATGCCCATAGAAGGGCAGGACTTGAGCCTCTGGGCTAGGGCACCCCCGCCTTCCTCCTTGGCCTCATCCTTGGCCACCCCCTCCCAGCTGTCTCATATGCCTTGATCCCCGGGGCCAGGCAGGGTGGGGGGTTGGGCGGCCATGGCCAAGGCGCAGATGATCCTGGGGCATGTTGGTGCAGATCCCGGGAGGCCAAGGCTGCACCTGTGCCGGGCTGTCAGGAGCTCCAGCTGGAGAACGATGGTTCTCCTGGGCTCTGCAGAGCCTGGACTCCCTCCTTGGACATCCCCGGCCCCTCCAAATTGCATGGGGTGGGGAGCCAAACCTGACCTTTCAGAATGAAACTGAGAGCCCGTGCGGGGTAGGCTTCTCATTTCAAAAGGTGATTAAGGGAACCGGGGAGTTTCCTGTCTAGGATGGGACAGAAGTCCCCCTGCACCCAGACAGGGATGTGTGGCCTGGGAGGCCCCCCGTGGGAGTCCCCAGGAAGGCCCAGGCTGGGCGGGTTCGGCTGAGGCTGGAGAAAAGCAGATGAGACATCCCCCCACGCGTCTCACAGGGCACCAGGGATGCCAGGCTGTGACGGTCTCAGGACATGCCCCCCACACGAGGCCCAGGGCAGTCCAAGCCCCTCCAGCCGGACAAGTGGGTCCAGCCCCTCAGACTGTCCCATGATGTGGCCCCTCCCCTCAGACTGCCTGGGATGGGGCCAAATTCCTCAGAACCACCCCTCCATGATGTGGCCTTTCAGATGCCCCCAGGACAGGACTGTCCTCTCCCACCGGGCCTCAGGCCAGAGCAGGTCCCCTGACCCTGGGCGGGATCCGGGCTCCACTTCGGCTGCCAGCCAGGCTGGACTGCAGTTCCTCCACTCGGGGGCACTCCTGTCTCGCCCGGTTGTCCAGCTGACAGTCACTAGCTTGTCCTTGTCCCTTGGGGGCAGGGATGAGGATTTCACAGAGCTCCCTTGTGGCTCTGGGGGGACTCCCTGGTGACGCTAGGGGGACGCCTGCCCTCCATAGCCCCCAAGAGCAAGACTCCCCACCCTGAGAAACTACCCAGCCTTGGGGGCCTTGAGGCGATGAGGACGGGGCAGTCCCGGCCCACAGCTAGGGAGGGTCAGGACACCCTCTCAGACCTTGGGTTCGACATATCCAAATGTTGGAACCCAACTCTGCAGGGGTGCACCCTCCCTGGGGTCACACTTCGTATGTGGCTGCAGTGCCTGTCCTTGGCCCAGCTGCCCTGGGGCTCCCATCCCATGCCCACACCTAGAAGGCAAGTCTGCCTGCCTGCATGCCATCCCACAGACACCCTGGTGGCTCTCTCAGTCTGCCCCTGTGCAACCCAGGCCCCTACCAGGAAGACCCTGCCCCCAGTCTGTTCCCCATGCATGACCAGGCCGTGTCTCCCACGCAAAGAACCATTCACCAGCTACAGGCAAAGACCATGGCTCTGGGTGGCCAGGCCAGGCCCTCCTGGCCTGGCTGAACTCACTTCCCATCCCACCGGCTTTCCCAGCTCTTCCCAGTTTTGGAAGGTGTCAGAGCCCTGGCACGTGCCCCTCCTAGCATCACCCAATCACCCTGCCCCTCTGCAGACCTTCAAAGGCTTGCCCAGCCCGCGGTGGGAGGCTGCTGCCCGGGGCTCTGGCAGGACCTGCCATGGACAGCTCCAGTTCTGCAGCCCCACCTGGCCCATCAGAGCCTCCCTCGCTTCTCCATGTGCTGAGCTGAGTTGGGAAGGGGAGGGATGACCTGAGGGGCCTCTCTGGCAGGGACCCTTCTGGACTCTGTCCCTGGAGAGCCTCAGAGCTATAGATTCTGCAGGAGGACGGGGCTGAACTCACCTGGAGGCCCCAGGCAGCCCCTGGGAAGCCTTCATCTGAGCAGCAGGAGCCCACTGGATGGAGCCCCCCAGGCAGTCAGGCCCTTGGGCAGCCCTCCCGCCCACCTTCCCTCCCAATAAGGGCCAGGCACCACCCAGAGGATGCACAATGCTCCAAGCTGGGGTAGGCGGCCCTGAGAGCCCCCAGCAGTGCCCATGGCTGCTCAGGAAAGAGGGCAGAGCTGGGGACAGTCGGGGAAGCCACCTCAGCCCCAGCCCTGGCCCCACAGGGGCTGCTGAGGGAGGTTGGGATTGAGGTCTAAGCCCTGGGGCTCCCTCCCTACACCTTCCTGTGGTCAAGACCTGATGTCTGGACCCGGGATCCCTGGGGAGGTCCCCTTCCTCCTGCCCTGGGCAAGGGGTCTCAGGCACCTGGAAGTTTCCCAGGGACGCAGAAGGATGTCTTCTTCCTCTTGGGCTGGCAGGCGCTGCTGTCCGCTGACACCCAGCTGGGCTGTTTGCACAAATGGGAGCATCACAGGCCCCACCCCCGCTGATTCTAGAAGCCAGAATCCTTCCTTCCCCCGCCCCCTTCCTGGTTGCCTTGTGTCTCCTAAAACAATCCTGTAGCCACAGAAGGGCAGTGCCAGGAGGGTCTGGGGGCCAGGTGGTCCAGCTGGGACAGGCCCTGGCAGGTGGCACCTTGGGGTGGCAGGATGGTGGGCCTCCCCTCCACTACCCTACAGGCCAGCCTGCTCAGTTCCCTGAGAAGGTGCCAGACGGATGGGTGAGCCCTAGAGAAGAGGAGGGTGTCGGCAGTGGAAACAGCCAAGTGGTCTCCCGCCTGAGTCCTCAGGCTGGTGAGGGGTGGGGGTGTGAGCTCTGCCTTGCAGTCCCAGCCCCTGAGATCCCACTGCTGGGGGAGAAGGAGGGGGATGGGCTGCAAGGCCCCAGGGCTGGTCTTGCATGAGCTGCTATAGGCCTAGAAGTGCTTTCTGGGTGAGTAAGCCCTACCCCTCTGAGGCCTCAGTTTCCCCATCTGCACACTCAGAATGTAGCTACTCAGACCAAACACTCGCTCCATGCCAGTCTTTGCCAAGTTATTTATTTATTCATATATTTATTTATTTATTTATTTGAGACAGAGTCTCGCTCTGTTGCCCAGGCTGGAGTGCAGTGGCACGATCTCGGCTCACTGGAAACTCCGCCTCACAGGTTCAAGCAATTCTCCCACCTCAGTCTCCCGAGTAGCTAGGATGACAGGCACCTGCCACTGCCCCCCGCTAATTTTTGTATTTTTAGTAGAGACAAGGGTTTCACCATGTTGGCCAGGCTGGTCTCGAACTCCTGACCTCAGGTGATCCACCCGCCTCAGCCTCCCAAAGTCCTGGGATTACAAGCATGAGCCACCGCGCCCCACTTTTGCCAAGCTTTTTAAACCAAGCCTCTTGTTTCATCCCCCAGAGCTGTGAGGCAGGTTCCTGGAGTTTCCCATTTCACAGATGGAAACTGAGGCTCACTGGGGCCAAGTGCGTTGTCCAAAGGCTGCTCCCTGCCTGGGGAGGGGCCAGAGTCCTTGCCCCCGTGGGGTTCGGGTGCTGAGGGCCCACAAGACCCGTGGGCACCAGCAGGGAGCAGGACTGGGCTGCCCTTCCCGGGGACTCTCTGACCCCACACCACACACCAGCCACTGGACTCAAAGGCTCCCGAGAGTGCCCGAGCACTGCTCATGGCCAAAGCTCAGCATGCAACCAAAGGGACCTCCCGGAAAAGCAGAACTGGGACTGGGGCGCTGCTGCACCAACAAGGTCCTCCACTTCCCTCTAGCCCAGCCCCGCCCAAATCCCAGCCCTCAGCATCTTTTGGGGGGCCACTAAAGACCTTCTGGGAGATGGCAACCCAGGACCACAAGGCAATCAGAGAGGGCTTTCCGCATGCGCCGAGGCAGACAGAACCAGGCCCTGGCTGTGGACGAGGATGTATTGATACTTAGAAGAGAGGGAGGCGAGCGGGTTGGAGGGGCTCGGCCAGGGGGCAGCTCAGCAGGGTGCCTTCCCCAGGGTTAGACTGTCTCCAGCCAGCCCAGCCCCCACCCCGTTCCCAACATCTAGGGACCTGGAAAGAGGTTCGAGGGGCTGTATGGGGGTGGGGTTGATAGGAGATTAGGGGGTTGAGAAAGTCAGGCCTCCTAGCCGTGTACACCCAGCACAGCCCCGCCAGTGCCAGACACAGGCAGATAAGGGAGGAGAGAGATATTGAGCAGGGGTGGAGGGAGGAAAGCCCCTGGCCCTTTCTTGGGGCCAGGCAAGTCCTATCCAGACTCCGTCTGCTAACTGCCTCCAAGCTGCTTGTGCTCTGTCAGGGAAGGGAGTTTGTGGCAGGGAGGGCCTTTGAGTCACCTGTATCCCCCGGCAGGAGGGGGCAGGCACTCTGGCCCCTGACCGTGAAGCCTAGAGCAGGGCCGCTCTGTGCAGGGCATTCAACAGCATGAAGGGTTCTAGCATCCCTCCTGGGTTCCTAGATTCCCCGGGAGCAGGGGTGCAGATGCAGGGGCCTCTACACACACCGCACGCTTGGGGAGAGTGGCTGAGGTGTCCAGGAGGCCCTGTCCACTGGGGCAGGGGGTGGGTTCTATACCCAGTGCCCTTCCCAGAGCCCCCGATCTCCAGCTGCCCATGGGCTGCAGATGAGGGTTCAAAGTTGCACATGGGTCACTGCCCTGCTCTACCCCTGGCAGGTGGGACCTCACCTATTGCTCCTTTCTGCTCCAGAGAAGAGCACGTCCCCCTCATCTCAGAGGTGCCTCTGCTCCTCCTTCCTGGGTGGAAATTATACTTTTGACAGTTTGGTTTCTGAGGCAAAGCTGACTCAGGTTTGACCCTTCTCCAGGGTACCTGTCCTCAGAAAAGCAATGGGACTTGGGATGGAAGGATCTGGCCAATTCATTCCAGATGAATCTAGAAACAATCCTTTAGCCTTTCTCCTAGACTCAGTCCCAACCAACATCTGAGCTTCATCACCACCACCCAGCACCCAACATTCACAACCTAGCCCCCAGCGCCCAGCTCCCAGCACCCACCACCCACCACCCACCACCCTGGACCCTACCCATGGCTCTGGCCCATTCTCCTGCTGTCAGCAGTGCTTGCTTGGACAGAGGGCCACACTGAACAGATGCCTGCTCCAAGCATTTGGAGGCTGCCTCCTTTTTAAATCAGAGACATTTATCTACCAGGGATCACTTGGGAGCCACTGAGGCCACCACCCTGTCTTCCCCTGTCCCCATCGGCTTGTTCAAAGCACCTTGCACTGGGATGCTGCTCTGTGAACACATATTTGCAGGTATGTGTCAGGAATGATGAGAATGTGTCAATAAGAAGACAGATCCCTACCCCTGTAGCCCCTGCTTAGGCTCTATCAAGGTGCTCAGCCTCCTGGGCCATGGTGGTCTGCTTTATTCTTGGGCCATGAGCTTATGAACCATGTCTTAGTCACGTAAGAAAGGAAAAATAAAGATTAGAAAAGAATCAATTATGGAGAACAGCATGAATGCATGGAAAGATGAATGAAGAGTGATAGGAAGTAGGAACAAATGGATGGATGGATGGATGGATGGATGGATGGCTAATTGAATGATGGATGGATGGATAATTGAATGATGGATGGATGGATGGATGGATGAGTGGATGGATGGAGGGATGAGTGGATGGATAGGTGCATGGATAGATGGACAGGTGAATGAATGGATGGGCAGATGGATGGGGGTGGATGGATGAATGGGTGGATGGACTCATGTATAAATAGAATATAACTCATGTATAAATAAAAAGAATTATTTAGTAATTGATTAATGGATGAACAAATGAGCAGATGAACAAAAATAGATTGATGGACAGAAGAACATATGTATATATGGATGTTTGGAGGAAAGGACGAATGGATGGGTGGATAGATAAATGCAGATGTGATATTTAGAATATTTAACAAAGCATGTGGTACAAATATTAATCTATGAGAATGGGTGCTGATTATATTCATACATTGAACTGTGTTGTACCTGTGTATCCTGGCTGATCATCAGCCCAATAGCTAAGTGAGCAGATATGCCAAAACAAAAGATGAGTGGATTTATGGATGAATGGATGATGGACGAATGGGTGTATAGATGGGTGAATGAATGTATTGATGGAAGGACACATGAAATGGAAGTGCGGATGGGTGGATGAGTGGATGGCTGGAATATGGACATATAAATGATTGGAAAGATTAATAGAAGGATGTCAGGAGAGGTAGACATATGGATGGATATGGGTAATAGATAGATGAATAGAATAGATGGATATATGGGCGGATATAACAAGAGATGAGTAGAAAGATAAATGGATAGATAATGAATCAATAGACAACTGAATCCGTGCTAGGTGAACGATTAGAAAGACAGATGTGTGAGCAGACACTACTAAATCAGTAATTTTGCACTGTCTTCCTGGAACACGTCCTCCCATTTCTCTCATCTCTTTTTAAATAAGAAAAGAATTACTTCTTTCCATGAGGCTTTCATATATAAAAATCCAAGGAAATAATTACTTATTTCCATGAGGCTATCATACATAAAATATCAATCCCCCCAGAACTCCATATGCCTTTACCTTGATTTATATTTTCTGTCATATTTTCCATCATCTGACCTTTATTTATTTATTTATGTGTTTGTTCCAAATGAAACATGATCCTCACTGAGAGTAGGGACTTTGTTAGTGCTGAATTCCCAGCACCTTCAAAGTGTCTGAGTTCAGTACAATTTATTGAATAAATATATGGAAGGATGGAGAGATAGATGGATGGATGGATGGATGGATGGATGGATGGACGGACGGACGGACAGATGGATGGATAGATGGATGGATAAATATATGGATAGATGGACTCATATACAAATTTGTAAATGGAGAAATTAATGGATAGATGTTTGGTTGGTTGAGTGAATAGGTGGGTGAAAAATAATAAGTAACATTGATTATGGGCAGACTATGTTCCAGTAACTGTTGTAAGTGTTAAATCATTTAGATGACTTAATAGACAAACTGATGGGCACACATGTGTACAGAAGGGTAAACACACATGTGTGTGTATAATTGGAAATGGGATTCGCTAGGTGAGAAGATAGATGGGCATATGGATGGATAGTCAGAAAGATGTATGAATGGATGTATGGATGGTATGGGTAAATAGAATATTTGGACAGACAAATGAAAATAAGAAAAGAAGAACATTTGGATATAGAAAGATACATTAAAGAAGGATAAATAGCTCACTGTTTGGCTGGCTGGACAAACGGACATACAAATGGATGAGTGAACATGTAGATAACAGTAATTAGCATGTAATGAGTGGTTAAGTTCCAAATGGATAGATGGCTTGCTAAATGCTTCTAAGTGTTTTCTACATATTTAGACATTTAGATAAATGGATGGATGGCTAAATGGATGGCTTACTGAATGCATCTGTGAAGTGTTTTCTATGTACTAAGACATTTAGGTAAATGAATGGAAGGATCGATGGATGGATGTCAGATACTTGTTCAATGAATAGATGTATAGAGAGGGGTGGACATGGTTATATGGATGGATGCCTGAATGGGTTAAATAGAAGGATATATTATGTTTATATAGATAATTGGATGAATAGATACATTGGAAATTGATGATTGATAAATGATACATGAAAAGACAGGCATTCATACAGAAGGATGGATGGGTGAATGGATGGGTGAATGGATGGATGGATGAATAATGGGTAGATAGATGAGTGGTTGGATGGACGGATGAATGGATGGGTAAATGAATGGATGGCTAGGTGGATAGATGGATGAGTGAATGGATGGATGGATGGATGGATGGATGGATGGACGGATGGATGGATGGATGGATGGATAAATGGATGGATGGATAGGTGGATAGATGGATGAGTGAATGGATGGATGGATGGATAAATGGATGGATGGATAGGTGGCTAGATGGATGAGTGAATGGATGGATGGATGGATGGATGGATGGATGGATTGATGGCTGGATGGATGGATGGGTAAATGGATGGATGGATAGTGGATAGATGGATGAGTGAATGGATGGATGGATGGATAGATGGATGGATTGATGAGTGGATGGATGGGTGAATGGATGGGTGGATGGATGGACGGATGGATGGACGGATGGATGGATGAGTGGATAAATGGATGGATGAATAGATGGGTGGGTGGATGGGTAAAATGGATGGATTAACTGATAGATGAATGGAGAGACGGACAGAGAGATGGATGAATGAGTGGGTGGATGGATGAGCACACACATAACAGTGGAGTTGACATCAAATACTCTCCCATATTGTCCCTCACAAGACATGCCCTAGTTGTAAAACCTTGAGTCTTGGCCACTACATATAAATATCTGTTCTTGTCACTTTCCATCTATCAGCATTTCTGACAGATGATCATTCCCTAGTGACAGGGAAGTCCTGCCATTCCAAGGTAGCTCTTTTCCCTGTGGGAATATTCTTCCTTCTTTTGAACTAAAATACGCCTTGGCCACATTTCGTTCCTGGCTCTCTGTGGCTGGGACTCCCTCCAGAAGTCAAAACAGGAGGCAAGGAGGAAACAGGCAGGTTGAGGTACAAATGAAGCACAAGCTCACTGCGCCCCCACCCCAGGTAATCTCACTTCACCTGGGTGATCTGGCCTCCCTGAGTGATCTCACTTTCTCTGTGTGGTCTCACCTACCCCTGGTAATCCCACCTCCCCTGAGTGATTTAACTTTCCCTGGGTGATCTCACCTCCCCTGAGTGATCTCACCTCCCCTGGGTGACCTCCCCTCCCCTAGGTAATCTTGCCTTCCTTGGTGATATAGACTTCTCTTGGTGACCTCCCTTCCCCTGCGTGATCTCACCTCTCCCAGGTGATCTCACCTTCCCAGGGTGACCTTTCCTCCCCTAGGTAATCTTGCCTCCCCTGGGTGATCTCACCTCCCCTGGGTGATCTCTCCTTCCCTAGGTGACCTCACCTCCCCAAGGTAATCTGGCCTCCCCTAGGTGATCTTGCCTCCCCTGGGTGACCTCCCCTCCCCTGGGTGATCTCACTAAATGTTTGTCCAACCTGAGCTCCAACCCTGGCCACCATCCCTCCTGCTTACTCCAGAATCCTGTGGCCTCTGCAGCTCTGTGGACGCTGGGTATGTGGGGTCAACACCGTGGTCTCTAGTGTCCATTCCCTGCTCCTCCTGGGTTGTGCCGGGAGAGGGGAGATGCTGTGGGCTCCTCTCTCCAGGACTGGCCGAGACCCATCCTGGTGCGTGCGTAGGGAGTGGGGACGGACTTCCTGACCCCCGCAGTCTCCATGGGCTAACCCACCACCTGAGTCACCACAGCCCGAGCTATGGACCCATGTGGAATTTTCCGATTGTCGCCGCCACCCCCGGGCGCGCTGCCCTCAGCGGTGATTCACTCGCTCGCAGTGAATCTGTTCACAGCCTCACCCTTGCTTCCCTCAGTGTTCCCAAGGTGCTACGCAGCCCCAACTGCCTGGCCCGGCCAGAGTCATGATAGCTGGGGAAACAAGAGGGGGCTGTTCTCCGTGGATGTGGGGATGGGGAGTGGCATGGGCGGGTGGCTGTGCATGCACAGATGGTGGCCCAGGACAGTAACCCGGTGGCCGCAGAGCCGGCTCTGGTTCTGGCTGTGCCAGGCCCTGGCTCTGTGACCTTGGAGGCCAGTGCTGCTGGCTGGACCTTGGTTTCTCCATCCGGGACATGGGTACAGTGGTGGTTCTGAGTGTCAGCAAGCTGGGCAAGCCACCGCATGTGAGACTGCCGTCGTAGAGCTGACCCTCGGTGAGCCCTGAACACGAGTCCTGACCCTCCCCTCTCCGGGCCACCCGTCCCTCCCCTCGCCCGGCCACTAGCCCCGAATGTTCTCCAGTGAGTCACAGTAGCCAAGCCCAACCAGAGGAACAGAGGGCTGGGCTGCTCCTCCCTGGGCCAGGGCCAGAGGACGGGGGCAAGGGGGCCCTGGCTGGCGAGGGCACCAGGGCGACTTTGTGCCCACTGGCCACCTCTTGGGACCATGGTGTCCCAATACCAAACTGAAGACGCCACGTTGGTGGCATCTCTGCTTCTCGGGGCATCTCTGCAGTCTGGTCGGTTAGGGGGGCACCAGGAAAGGCAGCAGCCTCCCCATTTGGGGACCAGAGAGGGTTCCTGGGGTGCCAAGCCTTCTCCAGAGGTGACAACGAGAGCAGAGGCCGGGAATGAACAAAGGGAAAGTGGAGAACCAGGAGCGGGGGAGAGGGGAGGAGGGGAGAGGAAGGGAGGGGAGGGGAAGGGAGGGGGGAGGGAAGGAGGGAGGGAGATAGAGATAGGGACAGAGACACCAGAGGGAAAGGAGAGAGGAGAGAGGGGCTGAGTGCGAGACGGGGAAGGAGGGGACGGGACAAAGAGGAACCAGCGAAGGGTCCAGGCCTGCGGTGATGGTGAGGGAGGTGGCAGGTTGAGCGGGGGCTGGACCAGAATGGCCGACGAAGAAGAAGAACAGAGGAGGGCCCGGGCAGGGCCTGGCAGAGGGCATAAGGCACTCTGAGGTGGGAGGCGACGATGGGCAGAATAGGCCCCAGTGCCTGGGCAGGGGCACCACGGAGGGCTAGGGGAGACCGAGAGGTGGGCAGCGGCTGCCAAGGTGGCCGGAGGGGAGAGGCGGAGGGAGGAAAGGAAAGAGGAAGGGAGGGAGGGAGGGAAGGAGGCAGCCACGCTGCCCATCAGCGGGCCACAGAGATCTGGCTGAGCCCCACGCTGCTGGGCTGGGAGGGTTTTCACTCTGACATTTTTACTCTTCTCGGGAGGAGGAGGTGGAGGTGGAAGAGATGGAGGCGGGAGGAGAAGGGGGCTGGGGGAAACAAAAGGGAAGCAGCTGCTGGGCGTCCTGAAGTAAGAGAGGGGAACGGGAGACCCACAGTCAGGGAGACCCGCAGGGATGGGGACACAGGGACCAGTCTGCCCACAGGGAGCCGGCCCGCAGACTCCTGTGCCAGGGGCCAGAGGGGCCAAGACACACAGGCAGAGGGTCACAGGGACGAGCAGACCACCAGACAGAGAGAAGGGACAGGGGAGGGGTGAGAGCCAGTGAGAGACCGAGGGCCAGGGCAGAGCGCCAAGGAAGCGCAGGAGCGAGAGGGGCAGGGAGAGGCAGGAAAGCCAAGGAGAGCCAGGCATAAGGGGCAGGGGTGCGGGAGGAGGGCAGCAGAGAGGAGGACCAGCAGGACAGGAGCCTTCGAAGATGCTGCTGTATCCCTGGGGCTGGGGTCAGGCCAGGTCGCCGCCTGAGCAGAGGCTGCAGCATGGGCAGTCCTGAGCTGAGGAGGAACTCTAGCAGACAGGGCCTGGATACCCTCTTGAGGTAGGTCCCTCCTGCCCCGGCTGGGCATGGAGGGCAGGGCAGGGTAGGATGCTAGTGCTGGGCTGCCACATGCACTGGGCCAGGCCCCCGGGCATGGGGCCACTGGGCCTCCCCCAGCTTCAGTGGGCTCCACTGCCCCAAGAGTGGGCAGGGAGAAGGTGCCAGGCTGGCCGCGTGTCCACGTGTGAGTGTGGAGGCTGCTTGAGGCCTCTCCTCCTCCCAGCTCCTGGCAGCCGCCCATGCATCCTCCTCCCCTGTCCCACCTGCACTGCCGGCTGCACTGTCGCTCTCTCGCACCTCTCCCCGAGCCCCAGGGCTTCTGCTCAACTCTGAGCCCCCAGGATGAAGGGCCCATCCTCTGAGTGGCCTCTGGAGCCTCCCGTGGGGTCCTTCGGACCCTGGGCACGCTCCTGTCACCCTCACTTCACAGATCATGAAACGACTTTGGGCTGAGCTCACCCGCCTTGGCCGCATCACACCAACCCTGAGTGGGAGGCTCCTCAGGGCCAGGGAGGGTACCTGGGCCTTGTCTACCTGCAGGCATTGGGCCAGTGTGGTGCCCTCTCCCCGCCTGTTTCTTCCTCTGTAAAGTAGTGGTGTGACCCCTCATGGGGTCAAGCAGGAGAGCAGAGTTTGGAGGGCCCAAGGCTCCTCAGGACCCAGCCTGGGCAGTCAGATATCCCTCTGCATCTTCAGCCACTCAGCCACCTGTAGTGCCCTTCCTCCTCCTCAACCCTTTCAGGTTTTTAGCCAAGTTGAAACACCACCACCTCCTTGAAGGCTGCCTTGCTTCTTCCTAACCTGGAGGGCTGCCCTGCTCTGACTCCCTTTGATGGCATAGAGCATGCTGGCCGGACCTCAAGCTCCTGGGAGGCAGAGCTGGCATCGGTCAGCCTGCCACTGCCCACCCAGGCCAGGCACTCCATGCTGAGACTCTGAGAGAGCAGGGAGCCAGGGATGCCCATGGGGGTGGGCTCAGCAGGGTCTGAGGAGTTGAGGGCAGCCCGGCTCACCCCTCCTCCCCAGCTCCCACTTATTGAGTCCATGCAGATGCAGAGAGATAGCTCTGATCCGGCCCTCACCTACAGGGTCTCCGGCTGCCATCCCAGTTCAGGACCAGCACCAGGATCTGCAGTGGGCCCCTGGCTGGGCACACCTCATCCCAGCCTCCCCCTACCCCTGCCCCCCCATGAGCCTCCTCCTCTTGGGCTTCCAGGCTCTGCTGGTCGGACCTCCCCTCCCTGCCCAACGGGGATTGTGTTTCCCCAGGGAACGCTGCTGTCCCTCAGGAGCTCTGTGGCCTGGGATTTGAGGAGTGCCTGGGGTCAACCCCCCAGACTCACCAGTGCTACTTAACAAATGGGCCCAAGAGAAGGAAGCGCAGCCCCCGGGGGAGCAGCAGAGTCCCTGCCTGTCTGTGCAGGGGCTCACCCCCTTGTCACCAGGGGCTTGGCCATGAGCACCCGTCCAGCAGGCCCAGCACAAACTGCAGCCCCAGGTGAGCAAGCAGCACTCGGGGTGCACTGACGCCGCATGGGCCCAGGCTCCGGGCCAGTCCCTGTGGACCTGGGGAGGACACAGAGGGGAGGGGACCTCATTAGAGGTGGTCAGGCAGTGGGATGGTGGCATAAGGACCCGTCCCTTTGAACTCCCTGGGAACTTGCCCTGACGGGGGCCAGGCAGAGGGCAGCAAGAGTCCCTTGTCCAGCTATGGGGGACAATCATGGTGAGCTACATGAAGCAAGGCTCACACGTGTGCACTAATGCACACCCCCTCCAGGACACAGACCCAGAGACCACTGCACCGCACCCACCCACCACACGCACACTCGCAAGCATACACGCACACACATGCACACGCACATGCACACACACACACTACCACCCAGGACAGTGCTGCACTCACCACCACTGCCATGATCACTTCTCTGCAGTCTCCAACAGCTCAAACTTCCCCAGTCTCAGCCCTCCAGGCCCGGCAGGCTGCCCCCTACCCACTCCCTGTTGGATAAAGGAGCGAGCCAGGCCCAGAGAAGCTGTGGGTGAAGAGACTTGCCCAAGGCCACTCAGCAGGGCATGGTAAGCCCAGGTCCGCAGGTCCCTCCTCCACCCACATCACCCCACCCCTTCAACGGGGATCCCCTGGGTGTCCCGCCATGCCGGTTGCAGGGCTGGGAGAGGCATTGCAGTCAGGGAGAGGCATTGCTGTGTCCTCAGTGATGAGCCCTGAAGGGCCATGCTAGGTGCCAGCAGCCGCCAGAGAGCAAATTCAATGCAGTTTACGTTCATTAAAAATGGTGCTCTGGGCCAGTGGGAAAACGTGTCCCCCCTGCCCCATCCTCCCCTGCCCCATTGTCCCCCACCCCTGCCCCAGCGATTCTCCTTGTCTACACCTGGTGTGAGCCCAGGGGCTCTGCATGTAGCCGCACAATACCATTTTCTCCAGGTCTGGCTGTTCCCAGCCTCTGCCAGCATGCGGCTTCTGGCTGGCAGGGTCGGGCCCTGGGCTGACCTCCCCCCAATGTCTCCCTGCCAAGTCTGCCCTTCCAGGCACCTGAGAGTCTGCCCTGTGCCTCCTCCCTGCCCCTGGGCAACTCGGAGCTCTCCCAGGGCCAGCTCGGGCAAGGCCAGTGTTAGGGATGGTCAGGGGACCTAAAGAGGACCTCAGCCCACTTAACTCCAGAGGTCACCCAGACTCAGCCACTGGCCTGGTCCTGCCACCTGTGGGGTCCTGGCTTGGGAGAGGGCAGCAGGCCGGCTGTGAGTGCCTTATAGCCTGGCCCGGAGTGAAGAGGGGGGCTGGGGATCAGCCTGGCAGACATTCTTATCAACCACTGAGGTCCCCAGAGCCCTGTGCCCACCTCAGCCATGGCTCTTTGGGTGGTGTGAGCCCCTCCAGTCCCTCATCTCCGGCACACATCTGCCCACAGATGTGGCAGCCACCCCATGCTTGGCTCTCCCCAGGCCTCTAAGGCCCTCAGGCAGGGACCCGCCCTGAGTAGCCTGGTCCAGGGACCTCTGGGGCTCCTGATGTGGCCAGTGGGGCAGGAATGGGCTGGCAGCCTGCTGGGCTGGCCCTGAGGGGGCTGGGGGAAGCCAGGCCTCCAACCACAGTGTCCAAAAGGGCGTGGCTGCCTTGGGCCCATCCAGGCCCGAGATCCTGAGGGTGGGGTAGCCCCCGCCCTGGCAGGGCTGGAAGTCCGTCTTTGGACAGAGCCCGTCCTGCCCAGAAGCCCAGCCAAGCCAGCAACAGGGGTGCAGGGACCGAGTGGCCCAGCCCCCTGGGCAGGGTGTCAGGGCCGGAGCCCAGAGGACTGCGGTTCAGGCTTCAGTCCCAGCCGGCGAACCAGAGCTGGGCAGAGCGGCCAGCAAGCGGCAGCCAGGGTGCCCTGGGCACTCGACCCCCAGATGCCCCTGCTGGAGCCGTAAAGGGGAGGCACCCTGAGCCCGGAGGGAGCATGGCCCCAGGGACTGAGCATCCGGCTCAGAGCGGCTCCACAGAGGTTGGTAGCCTGGGGTTGACCACAGAGGTCTCTGGAGGGCAGACACGAGCCGCTGCAGGTGGGAGCTTGTAGGAGAGAAGCCCTTGGGTGCCCCCTGGATGGGGTGGGGACCATCGGAGAGAAGGGTGAGGGTCTCTAACCCCAGCCCCAGGCTCCAAGTGGGCTGAGACCCGTGGCCGTGAGGGTTGGCTACTGCCCGTGATGGACTAGGGAGGTCTTGGTGAGAGCCGAGGTGGTGCTTGTGGAGGTGAGATTGGGCACCAGGCCTGGCCAGGGATGCTGGAAGGGGGCAACACTGTGCCTGGGGCTCTGAGGGTCTCTCAACGAGAACAAGCCCTACCTGGGGAGAAGTGAACAAAGAAAAGAAAGAAAGAGCGAAGGCATGAGAAAGACATGAGAGAAAGGGAGGGAAAAATGTGGAAAGGGAGGGCAAGAGCAGGGGCTGCCTTGAAGAAAGGAGAGGGGAGCAGAAGTGGGTGCAGGGTGGCGGCAGGAGGGGAAGGGCAGAGGGAGGGGCTGAGTTGCGAATGGAAGCTGTGTGAGGGTCCCGGGCACTGCCCTGTGCAGCCGACCCCAGGCGTGAAAGGAGGGGTCTCTCCCACATGGGCCCCACCTAGCAGGTGCCTGGGGCAGGAGGCTGCAGAGCCACTGTCTCACGCAGCTCCTTGGTGCTGCAAAGACGGGAGGTGGGAGGAAAACCAGAGAATCGAGAAATGGATGCTGAAGGAACGCGGTGAGGCCAGGCGAGGGCTGGCGAGATTGCCAAGGAGAGGACGGGCGAGGAAAATGGAGCGCCCAACAGAGGACGGGGCACGGGGGAGGGCTGGCTTTCCCTGGGACTGAGGAATGAATTTCTGCGCCCGGACTTGGACCCCCTGGGTCAGGACCCTGCCCTCCACTCACATTCAGGGGCAGCACCTCTTCCGGCCTCTGTCCCTGCCTGGTCTTCCCCACACCCAGTTCTTGGGGGTTGAGGGATTGGACCCCAGCCACGTCATCAGCTCCCTAGGACCCCCGCATGAGATGCGCACCTCCGAGCCTCCGTGTGCGCGCCTGTAATGGGGATGCTGGGACTGCGGCCCTGGCAACTGTTGTGAGGACGGAGGTGCTGGCTGCCCTGGTGCTCGCTGTGCCTCTTTAAATGGGGATGTCTGGACCTCAGGCGCAGAGGACCAGGGCAGGTCCACTTGACCTCAGCCACTAGGACTTCCCAAGGCCATGTGAGTCTCCCACGGCCCACTGAAGCTGGTCCTTCATACCCCATTTTGCAGATAGGAAAGCTGAGGCTCAGGGAGCCTCCAAAGCTTACCCCTGTCCTGGGAGTTGGCAGGGGGCGTCCACAGTACCAGGGGACACACACCAGGAAGTCTCCTGGGGAAGGAGGGCCAGCCCAGGGGCAGACTCTTTTCTGTGCTGCAACGTCTCCCCTGCACCCCAGGGATGATGAGTCTGGGAGGGGCTGGTCACCCATGAAAGCTTCGGGGAGGGGCTGGTGGCCAGGCCGGGCACCCCAGAGCTCCACAGGCAGACATGGCATGGCGGCGTCAGGCAGAGAGCTTGGTGGCTGGGTGCTATGGTAGGAAGATCCCAGTGCTGTGAGAGTGAGACAGGTGATTGAATGCCAGGCTGGCTTGCCCGTTCTCTGTGGGTGCCGGCTGTGGCTCCCGCCCAGGTGGGCACCACGTCTGAATAATGTATGAAGCCTCCGGTTGCATGGAGGATGGAAGCGCTTTGGGCAGCATCTGTGGGCAGAGCCTTCAGGGATGTGAGGTACATCTGGGCACAACTAGCTGGCAAGGAAAGAGGATGGCAGAGCCTCAAGCCGATGCCAGGGACTGGTCGCGTGTCCCGGAACGTGCCAAAAACCTGCCTCGTGAGCATGGCGAGAGCTCTGCCAGGGCAGTACCAGCTGGCCCAGGAGCCGCAGGGCTCCCGAGGGCCATCCAGCAAAGGCGGGAGGCGTAACCGGGCTGTCAGTGGGACCTGTGGGTGTCAGGTCTCCTTGTTCCCCTCCTGTGGGAAGCAAGCGCCGAGCGAGGCTGCATGTAGATGCCTGTGAGGGTGAACTGTGGCGGAGGACACTGATTGCCGGGTGCAGATGAGGGCCCCAGAAAGGTCCCCCAGGTTGCCTCACTCGTGGCACGGGCCCGGCAGCATTGTGGTCAGTGACACGGAGGAGGACAGAAAGCCATGTGCACAGCATGCAGAGCAGGAGGAGGGGGGAAGAAAGAGCAGGCACGGGGCAAGTGGAGCCGCAGCCATGCCTGGATGCAGCAGGCAGGGCCACCCACGAACAGGGCGGGGCCCTAACCTCCGACCCAGGCCGGTTGCAGCAGATGGGGCAGAGATGTGAAACAGCTGCAGAGCGGGACGAGGGTGCTGCCGGCACAAGGCTGACCACGTAGCACATCAAAAGAGGTAGGGCACCCAGCGCAAGGGAGGTGATGGGCTGGTCAGCGGGACATCAAGCCAGTTCTGGACTCTGCTCTGAGGACAGTCCCTGATCCAGCCTCTGAGGACTAATGGGAAGCCAGGGGTAGAGGGACTGGGGAAACAAGGCTCCATTGTCCAGTCTCAGCAGGGGGTCAGGGCTTGGGGCTCTGTGGAGGCCACACCATGAGGTTTCCAGGGTCATAGATACCCTGAGGTCAACACTGTCTGCCGGTGCGTGGGCATCCCTCCTGTTGGGTGTCTGGGTAGAGTTGGGGTCTGTCTGGCTGGCGTAGACACCTTTGGGACTGGGTGTGTGTGGTGGGCAGGCCTGGGCTGCAGTCACCCCGGTCCACACTGGTAGAGCTGGGGTCTGTCAGGCTGGCGTGGGCACCTTTGGGACTGGGTGTGTGTGGCGGGCAGGCCTGGACTGCAGTCACCCTGGCCCACACTGGTAGAGTTGGGGTCTGTCCGGCTGGCGTGGGCACCTTTGGGACTCGGTGTGTGTGGTGGGCAGGCCTGGGCTGCAGAGTCACCATGGCTGGCACTGGTAGAGTTGGGGTCTGTCTGGCTGGCGTGGGCACCTTTGGGACTGGGTGTGTGTGGCGAACAGGCCTGGGCTGCAGTCACCCCGGCCCGCACTGGTAGAGTTGGGGTCTGTCCGGCTGGCGTGGGCACCTTTGGGACTGGGTGTGTGTGGCGGGCAGGCCTGGACTGCAGTCACCTCAGCCCGCACTGGTAGAATTGGGGTCTGTCTGGCTGGTGTGGGCACCTTTGGGACTGGGTGTGTGTGGCGGGCAGGCCTGGGCTGCAGTCACCCCGGTCCACACTGGTAGAGTTGGGGTCTGTCCGGCTGGCGTGGGCACCTTTGGGACTGGGTGTGTGCGGTGGGCAGGCCTGGGCTGCCGAGTCACCATGGCTGGCACTGGTAGAGTTGGGGTCTGTCTGGCTGGCGTGGGCACCTTTGGGACTGGGTGTGTGTGGCAAACAGGCCTGGGCTGCAGTCACCCCGGCCCGCACTGGTAGAGTTGGGGTCTGTCCGGCTGGCGTGGGCACCTTTGGGACTGGGTGTGTGTGGCGGGCAGGCCTGGACTGCAGTCACCCTGGCCCACACTGGTAGAGTTGGGGTCTGTCCGGCTGGCGTGGGCACCTTTGGGACTGGGTGTGTGTGGCGGGCAGGCCTGGACTGCAGTCACCCCGGTCCACACTGGTAGAGTTGGGGTCTGTCAGGCTGGCGTGGGCACCTTTGGGACTGGGTGTGTGTGGTGGGCAGGCCTGGGCTGCAGAGTCACCATGGCTGGCACTGGTAGAGTTGGGGTCTGTCTGGCTGGCGTGGGCACCTTTGGGACTGGGTGTGTGTGGCGAACAGGCCTGGGCTGCAGTCACCCCGGCCCGCACTGGTAGAGTTGGGGTCTGTCCGGCTGGCGTGGGCACCTTTGGGACTGGGTGTGTGTGGCGGGCAGGCCTGGACTGCAGTCACCTCAGCCCGCACTGGTAGAATTGGGGTCTGTCTGGCTGGTGTGGGCACCTTTGGGACTGGGTGTGTGTGGCGGGCAGGCCTGGGCTGCAGTCACCCCGGTCCACACTGGTAGAGTTGGGGTCTGTCCGGCTGGCGTGGGCACCTTTGGGACTGGGTGTGTGTGGTGGGCAGGCCTGGGCTGCAGAGTCACCGTGGCTGGCACTGGTAGAGTTGGGGTCTGTCTGGCTGGCGTGGGCACCTTTGGGACTGGGTGTGTGTGGCGAGCAGGCCTGGGCTGCAGTCACCCCGGCCCACACTCATAGCCTAGTCATGGCATCACCACTCTGGGGTGAAGTTGAGGCAGGAGCTCGGGGCCCTCATGTAGCACTGGGTGGGTCATGAAGCTCAGGGGACTTCAGCATGGGAGGAGGCGAACCCATCGCCTCCCAAGTTGGATAGCAGTCCCAGCGGCGGGGTCGGGGGACAGAGGGAAGCAGGTTCGGATTGGGTGGGTAGGGAACCCAGAGGAACAGACCCTCCCTGTGTGCCTCTCCCCAGAGGTAGAGGCAGGGGGAGGTGGAGGCAGGGAGAGGTGGAGGCAGGAGAGGTGGAGGCAGGGGGAGGTGGAGGCAGGGAGAGGTGGAGGCAGGAGAGGTGGAGGCAGGGGGAGGTGGAGGCAGGGAGAGGTGGAGGCAGGAGAGGTGGAGGCAGGAGAGGTGGAGGCAGGGGGAGGTGGAGGCAGGGGGAGGTGGAGGCAGGGAGAGGTGGAGGCAGGGAGAGGTGGAGGCAGGGGGAGGTGGAGGCAGGGAGAGGTGGAGGCAGGGAGAGGTGGAGGCAGGGGGAGGTGGAGGCAGGGGGAGGTGGAGGCAGGGAGAGGTGGAGGCAGGGGGAGGTGGAGGCAGGGAGAGGTGGAGGCAGGGAGAGGTGGAGGCAGTGAGAGGTAGAGGCAGGGAGAGGTGGAGGCAGTGAGAGGTAGAGGCAGGGAGAGGTGGAGGCAGGAGAGGTGGAGGCAGGGGGAGGTGGAGGCAGGGGGAGGTGGAGGCAGGGGGAGGTGGAGGCAGGGGGTGGTGGAGGCAGAGGGAGGTGGAGGCATGGGGAGGTGGAGGCAGGGGGAGGTGGAGGCAGGGGGAGGTGGAGGCAGGGGGTGGTGGAGGCAGAGGGAGGTGGAGGCATGGGGAGGTGGAGGCAGGGGGAGGTGGAGGCAGGGGGAGGTGGAGGCAGGGGGTGGTGGAGGCAGAGGGAGGCGGAGGCATGGGGAGGTGGAGGCAGGGGGAGGTGGAGGCAGGGGGTGGTGGAGGCAGAGGGAGGTGGAGGCAGGGGGAGGTGGAGGCAGGGGGAGGTGGAGGCAGGGGGAGGTGGAGGCAGGGGGTGGTGGAGGCAGAGGGAGGTGGAGGCATGGGGAGGTGGAGGCATGGGGAGGTGGAGGCAGGGGGAGGTGGAGGCAGGGGGTGGTGGAGGCAGAGGGAGGTGGAGGCATGGGGAGGTGGAGGCAGGGGGAGGTGGAGGCAGGGGGAGGTGGAGGCAGGGGGAGGTGGAGGCAGGGGGCAGAGACACAGACAAGCCTCAGGTCATCAGGAGTTGGGGACTGGCATCTGAGATTCAGGGAGGATGGGGAGAGGGGAGGGCTGTGCATGTGGGGAGCAGGTCTGTCTCCCCTTGGCTGTGCCTCCCTGGGGAGTCCTAGACAAACGCACGGTCACTGCACCCCTTCCTCCCTGCCAGGACCCTGCCCACTGTGGCGACCCCCAGGCTCAGAGCAGGCACAGGAGCCCCTCCTTTGAGAGACTTCCTGCCAGCTCCCCTCTGTGGTTCCTGATCCACATCGTGGGTCAGCGCTGGTTTCTTGGCAACTGCTAAGATCTGTAAGGGCAGGGAAGAGAGAGCTAACTCCTCCGTCTTTGGGTCCCTAGCACCTGACAAAATAAACTGCTGGCTAAGGAAAGATGGAGGGAGGGAGGGAGGGAGGGAGGAAGGAGGGGAGGAAAGGCAGGAAGGATAGAGGGAGGAGGGAAGAGGGAGGAGGGAGGAAGAGAAGGAGGGAAGGACAAGGAGAAGAATGGAGGGAGGAGGGAGGAGGAAGGAACTGGACCGAGGCTATGGCTATAGAAGAATCGAATTGTGCCCTGGGCCATCCCAGGCAGGCTGAGAAGAAAAAGCCGGAACCAAGCCTGGGCTAGCTGGGTGGTTGTGGGGCAGGAAGTAGCCATCAGGGTGGCAGCCGGAAGAGCAGGGAGCCCCGCAGAGGAGGGAGGCTGGGGACTGTAGGGGCAGTGTCGGGGTGAGGTCTGGTCTCCCCATGCCTCTTCCTAGGAACCAGACCTCAGGCTCCACTCCCCAGCTGTGAAATGGGCGAGAACTGAGGGTGGCTGAGGCTCGGGGTTGTTCAGGGCGGGGTGGGGCTCTGAACCCAGCAGGCCGGGCACCCAGGCCAGGGCTCCAGGGGAGGCCAGGTGGGGCGAAGGCCAAGAAGGGGCTGGGGCTGGGCAGGAAGGGCGTCTGGTGACCAGAGCCCTTTGCCTGAGCCAGCGTGGGAGGGAGGTGGGCTGGATGAGTCAGGGAGGCGCCAGGAGGGGCCTTGTCAGAGGTGACCCCCTCTGTCAGCCCCCAGGCCACTGAGCCCTGGGTACCGAGAGCCG